>NC_090334.1:54479143-55152788 GCF_035084215.1 Heptranchias perlo
TAGGGAAGAAGGGGAGGAGGAGAGGGAAGAAGGGGAGGAGGAGAAGGAAGAAGGGGAGGAGGAGAAGGAAGAAGGGGAGGAGGAGAAGGAAGAAGGGGAGGAGGAGAAGGAAGAAGGGGAGGAGGAGAAGGAAGAAGGGGAGGAGGAGAAGGAAGAAGGGGAGGAGGAGGAGGAAGAAGAAGGGGAGGAGGAGGAGGAAGAAGAAGGGGAGGAGGTGGAGGAAGAAGGGGAGGAGGTGAGGAAGAAGGGGAGGAGGTGAGAAGAAGGGGAGGAAGAAGGGGAGGAGGGGGGTGGGGAGGAAGAAGGGGAGGAGGGGGATGGGGAGGAAGAAGGGGAGGTGGGGGATGAGGAGGAAGGAGGGGAGGAGGAGGATTAAGAAGGGGAGGAGAGGAGGAGAGGAGGAGGAGGAGATAGAAGGGGAGGAGAAGAAGGGGAGGAGGAAGAAGGGGAGGAGGAAGAAGGGGAGGAGGTAGAAGGGGAGGAGGTAGAAGGGGAGGAGAGGAGGAAGAAGAAGAAGAAGGGGAGGAGAGGAGGAGGAAGAAGAAGGGGAGGAGAGGAGGAGGAAGAAGAAGGGGAGGAGGATGAGGAGGAAGAAGAAGGGGAGGAGAGGAGGAGGAAGAAGAAGGGTTGGAGAGGAGGAGGAAGAAGAAGGGTTGGAGAGGAGGAGGAAGAAGAAGGGGAGGAGGAGGAGGAGGAGGAGGAAGAAGGGTTGGAGAGGAGGAGGAAGAAGAAGGGAGGAGGAAGAAGAAGGGGAGGAGGAAGAAGAAGGGGAGGAGGAAGAAGAAGGGGAGGAGAGGAGGAGGAAGAAGGGGAGGAGAGGAGGAGGAAGAAGGGGAGGAGAGGAGGAGGAAGAAGAAGGGGAGGAGAGGAGGAGGAAGAAGAAGGGGAGGAGAGGAGGAGGAAGAAGAAGGGGAGGAGAGGAGGAGGAAGAAGAAGGGAGGAGAGGAGGAGGAAGAAGAAGGGGAGGAGAGGAGGAGGAAGAAGAAGGGGAGGAGAGGAGGAGGAAGAAGAAGGGGAGGAGAGGAGGAGGAAGAAGGGGAGGATAGGAGGTGGAGGAAGAAGGGGAGGAGAGGAGGTGGAGGAAGAAGGGGAGGAGAGGAGGTGGAGGAAGAAGGGGAGGAGAGGAGGTGGAGGAAGAAGGGGAGGAGAGGAGGAGGAGGAAGAAGGGGAGGAGAGGAGGTGGAGGAAGAAGGGGAGGAGAGGAGTTGGAGGAAGAAGGGGAGGAGAGGAGGTGGAGGAAGAAGGGGAGGAGAGGAGGTGGAGGAAGAAGGGAGGAGAGGAGGTGGAGGAAGAAGGGGAGGAGAGGAGGAGGAAGAGGAAGAAGAAGGGGAGGAGAGGAGGAGGAAGAAGAAGAAGAAGGGAGGAGAGGAGGAGGAGAAGGGGAGGAGGAGGAGGAGGAGGAGGAAGAAGAAGGGAGGAGGAGGAGAAGAAGAAGGGGAGGAGGAGGAGGAGGAGGAAGAGAAGGGGAGGAGGAGGAGAGGAAGAAGGGAGGAAAGGAGGAGAGGACGAAGAAGGGATCGGCGAGGAGGATGTGGAGTCTGCAGGCCTGAGCGGCTCCGCTGAGGAGGAGGAAGGAGGATAGGTGGAGGTGGAGGAAGGGGAGAAGGCGGAGGAGGAGGGAAGTGGAGGATGATGAAGCGGAAGGAAAGGAGGAAGGGAAGTAGGAAGTGAGGAGGGAGAATAGGAGAAGGAAGGTGAGAGAGGGAGAAGGACGAAGGGCAGTCGAGGGCCTGTCGGGAAAGAAGAGGAGGGAGGAGGAGGAGTGAGGAAAGGAAGAGGTGGTGGACCCCATCTGTGCATTGTCATAATTAATTTATAAATTACACGTTACAGATGGAGTTCGTCATGATTTTCTGTCACATTAAAATTGCGCATGGTGGAATATGAAAACAACTCGCTTTTGCAATTCCATACCTCTCCCGGTGAACCCATTGTCCACAGACAAGGGACATCAGCTTTCTTGTCAATATACATTTGCACCAGGAACGTTAGTCAGTCCTTCTAGGGAAGGGAAATGTAAGAGAGATTTTTAATTGAGGGTAAAAGTTACACAACATTCGAATTACTTTCGATTAAAATTATATCTCATCATAATATATCAAATTTTCTAACCATGAGTGGCTGTCTTTGTGCCTTGAAAGTAAAGCAAGATATATATACGCATTTCCCGTGTTTTGAAAGCTTTTGCATTTCTTCTCTTGCAAGCGTTTATTGGTAATTTGCACTTTCGAAACTTAAGTCGATTTAACAATTTATTAAAATAAACACATCAGAATTCACTGGAAAAGTACCACATGGGTTTTACAGATTCATTTTAGATTAAAACTTCCTTGTTAAAGATTGAAGTGTCGGAATAGTCAAGGTTTTTCGGCATCTGCAGAAATTCCAGCCGGAAATTTCAGTGCATTGCTTGAAACGTGCAGCCTGGTAAGAAAGTTTTACTCACTTCTGCTTTAATTAGAAATTTCATTTCAATGGCAGTTAGATTGATTCCTGAAAGAGAATTCGGATAAAACTGAAACGAAAATGGTGTATTGGTTAAATTAGCATTTTATAATTTAATTAATTTCTCCTTCCAGAAGTAAAATAGCTTCGGTTAAGTGGCCATTTAAAAACAAATGAGCTTCAATTGAAAAAAGTTGATCTGAAATAAACTGGACGTTCGCAGTCGTACGTTCTACAATGTATTTTGGGCTATTTATTTGAAAATAGTTCTGATTTATAACGGGATTAGCTTTTAACCTATCGTGTTCGCTGGTTCTTCAATTTTAAAGTTTAAAAAAATATTTTGTTGATTATCAAACAGTTGAACAGATTCATTTCTGAACAACAGTGCGGTAAACTTGGGATATTTATGTACCCTGTGATTTGTGCATTGTTTTATATAAGAGGTTTGATTGTGTGTGTATGAATGCTCTGAACATTATAATTAAAATTGTTTTCGTCGATGTGCTGTAAGGGATGCAATGATTAAAACCAACTCCACTTTCATTCTGTGTAATAAATACCACATTCATCAGCATTCAACTTGCGTTGGAGCAGTGCTTGTCCCCAGATGAACTCCATTCTGTGCCAGTAGTTCAGCTCTGGGCAGCCTGTCAACCAACAGAATATCAAAACAAAAAAATGTGTTTAACTTGACAGCAAAGGGAGGGGTGATTCAGCATGCAATATGTGTTCATTGTATAGCGAATACACTAGTATTTGAACATCTTCCAATCTTAAAAAAAAGCGACATTAAGCTATTTGATCGTGAACTATGATTTGGTTCAATATAATCACGAATTAAAGGTGGATTTCATGGTGTGATATTTACAATTTTTTTGTCTTCATATTTGTGTAGGAGAACATCACAGAATGGTTCTGTATTTTTATAAAAGTGAGTTAATGTTTTAATCTGTGCAGCCTACATAAAAATCATCTGACTGTATGATTATAATCCAACAAAGAACTGAAAAGCAGCTTCCAGTAGATTTATTGCTACAATAAATTCCTCTTACACCTTGTTTCTGTAGTACAATGAAACCTTAAAGTGAGCTACAGGTTCTATTATTTATGTGTGAATGACCACAGAAGCTAATTAGCTTTGCTCCTTTTAATTTAACTCCATTTTAACTATATTTTAATCGGGTGTATTAAAATAAAATTAATATGTAGACCTGTGATATAGAAAATTAGATTATTCATGCATTTGAATAAAACAAGTAAACTGATCATTTTGAATTGCTTATTGTGTAAACTGCTAACAGAAATGGTTCAATTTTATTTTCTTTGAATCACGTCAGAAATTATTTATGAATGTATTGACCTTATGAGACCCAAGTAAACATTCATAATAGGAAGGCATTATCTAAATATGTTGACATTTCATAAAGGGAAAACCATATGTAAATATTCTGCTGCATTATTTTGCTGTTGATGAATCAATCACTTTTTTAAAAATGTATCTGCCATGTTTCGTCAGAAACTAAAATTTCTAATGTTCAAAATAAAATTGTAAACAATTTTTTTAAATCAAAAATTACACATTTCACAGTAATATGATTACATTTATCCATTGATTTGTCTTTTAATACCTTCTTTGATGTTTTTACTTTAAGGACTCTGCATGTCCCAAAAACCTGGGCTTGGAATTGATATTTTTGCCAAGAGCGTTAACTCTGTAAACTTGAGGAAGATCATGCAGTCTGACTATGTGCAGTGTGCACAATTTCCCAGGCATTATCAGTATCATTTAGCTATCCAAATGGAGTGTGAGAGTGCTTCTCTCACTCTAACAAAATCTATTTGGTTATCCTTCAAAATTATTTGAAGAAAAGCTACAGGACAATTTTCAAAAGGTTTATTCAGGTAAAAAAATGTTTAAACATAGAGACTGTCTTAGAGAGACATACATAGAGAATGTCATTCCTTATCCTAATTTGAGTTCTTTAAAAAAAATTGAATTTTGAAAGCAAACAAAACCTCTAATTATCATCTGAATTGCCACTTGTGTTTTGTTAATAGAAAATGTAAACACTCTAATCATGGATATCTGTGAAACACAGAGCTAGAGAGGGAGGGACAGAGATTGAGAAACATATACCTCATCCTAATTTGAATTTTTTTTTAATTAGTTGAATTTCGAAATAAAACAAAAACTCTAATTATCACTTGTGTTTTGAGTTAAAGATATAAGCATTCTAATTACTGACACCTGTGAGACATGGAAATAGACATGAGAGACAGAGATAGTTAGAGGAAAGAGGCAGACAGAGAGACGCTGACACAGAGATGTACTTCCAGCAACCAATCACATACCTAATACAATGTTTGCAGAGATCTCTTTGAGTTACAAACTAATGCTGCTTGACCTGAGACACTTGATCTCACCTTGTGGTGTAAAAACCATCCTCCCCTCCTCGCTGCTGGCTTGGAATCCACTAGGGAGCTAACCCCTACATTCCAGCTCCCCTAGTTCTGTCAAACCATAGGTTTACCAACCATAAATCTGCCAAACCCAGGTTCCCCTGCCACATTGATGCTAGATCAAACGATTATGCCCCAGGCTACCAAATTCCAAAATCTCCCCTCTCAGTGTTGCCAAAGCCCAGGACCATTAAATTACCCAGTGCAACCAAAGTGCAAGACTGCCAGTACATCACATTCTCTCTACCCAGTAATGCTAAATATCAGATATCTAACTCCAGCTGGTACATCTTTCATACCATCTTGTTCTGTATTCTCAGCTTTAAAACTGGTGATGGGTCAAAATTGCATACATAGGTAAAGGAATATCTGCATCTTATCAACATTTTGAGGTTTACATGCACTTCCTGTCTATAAAACCCTACTTCCTGTTGGGAAGTTTTTTGCCACAATTGTATATCAGCATTTTCCCATTATTAGAAACATAGGAACAGGAGTAGGCCATTCAGCCCCTCATGCCTACTCCGCCATTTGATAAATCATGGCTGATCTGTGATCTAACTCCATATACCTGCCTTTGGCCCATATCCCTTAATACCTTTGGTTGCCAAAAAGCTATCTATCTCGCATTTAAATTTAGCAATTGAGCTAGTATCAATTGCCATTTGCGGAAGAGAGTTCCAAACTTCTACCACCCTTTGTGTGTAGAAATGTTTTCTAATCTCGCTCCTGAAAGGTCTGGCTCTAATTTTTAGACTGTGCCCCCTACTCCTAAAATCCCTAACCAGCAGAAATAGTTTCTCTCTATCCACCCTATCTGTTCCCCTTAATATCTTATAAACTTTGATCAGATCACCCCTTAACCTTCAAAACTCCAGAGAATACAACCCCAATTTGTGTAATCTCTCCTTGTAACTTAACCCTTGAAGTCCGGGTATCATTCTAGTAAACATACGCTGCACTGCCTCCAAGGCCAATATGTCCTTCTGAAGGTGCGGTGCCCAGAACTGCTCACAGTACTCCAGGTGCGGTCTAACTAGGGTTTTGTTTAGCTGCAGCGTAACTTCTGCCCCCTTGTACTCTAGTCCTCTAGATATAAAGGCCAGCATTCCATTAGCCTTCTTGATTATTTTCTGCGCCTGTTCATGACACTTCAATGATCTATGTACCTGAACCCCTAAGTCCCTTTGGACATCCACTGTTTTTAACTTTTTACCATTTAGAAAGTACCCTGTTCTATCCTTTTTTGATCCAAAGTGGATGACCTCACATTTGTCTGCATTGAATTCCATTTGCCACATTTTTGCCCATTCACCTAATCAATATCCCTTTGTAATTTTATGTTTTCATCTACACTGCTTACAATGCCACCAATCTTTGTGTCATTGGCAAACTTAGATATGAGACTTTCTATGCCTTCATCTAAGTCGTTAATAAATATTGTGAATAATTGAGGCCCCAAGACAGATCCCTGCGGGACTCCACTAGTCACATCCTGCCAATGTGAGTACCTACCCATTATCCCTACTCTCTGTCGCCTTTCGCTCAGCCAACTTCCTAACCAAGTCTGTACATTTCCCTTGATTCCATGGGCTTCTATCTTAGCTAACAGTCCCTTATGTGGGACCTTATCAAATGCCTTCTGGAAGTCCATATAAATAACATCCATTGACATTCCCCTGACCACTACTTTAGTCACCTCTTCAAAAAATTCAATCAGGTTTGTCAGGCACAACCTACCTTTCACAAATCCATGCTGGCTCTCTCTGATTAACTGAAAATTCGAGGTGTTCAGTCACCCTATCCTTAATTATAGACTCCAGCATTTTCCCCACAACAGATGTTTGGCTAACTGGTCTATAATTCCCTGGTTTCCCTCTCTCTCCATTCTTCGTAACAGGAGTAGGCCATTCAGCCCCTCGGGCCTGCTCTGTCATTCAATGAGATCGTGGCTGATCTGCACCTCAACTCCATTTTCCAGAATTTGCTCCATATCCCTTTATACCCTTACCTAACAAAAATCAATCTATCTCAGTCTTTAAAGTTCCAATTAATCTAGCATTCACAGCCTTTGGGGGAGACGGTTCCAAATTTCTACCACTCTGTGTGGAAAAGTGCTTCCTGATTCCTCTCGAATGGCCTAGCTCTAATTTTAAGATTGTGTCCTTTTTTCTTGATTCCTCCATCAGAGGAAATAGTTTCTCCGTATCTAACCTATCAAATCCTTTAAGCACTTTAAACACCTTGATCAGATCATCTCTTATCAATCTCCTATACTCAAAGGAATAGAAGCTAACTTTATGCAACCTGTCCTCATAATTTAACCCTCTAAGTCCCGGTATTATTCTAGTGAATCTGCGCTGCAGCCCCTCCAAGGCAACATATCCTTCCTGCGATGCATTGCCCAAATCTGAACGCAGTACCCCAGATGGGGTCTGACTAAGGCTCTATACAACTGAAACGTAACTTCCTCCCCTTTATATTCCAGCCCCCTTGAGATAAAGGCCAACATTCCATTAGCCTTTTTGATGGCTTTTTGTACCTGTCCACTGGCTTTTAATGATTTGTGTACTTGGACTCCCAAACCTCTTTGATAATTTGTTAATTCCTATGTAAACTTGCACAATTTGGTCACTGGGGATGGAGCTCTGTGAACCAAATCTCTGAATTGATTCTCCCAGTTCCAATGCCACCTTGAATTTTTTGCAAGTGATTTTACCTGGCAGGTAAATTGGCTTTAAACTTCAGATTTGAACTTAAGAATTCTGTATTTTATATTAAATATTAATTATTAGACAATCTTGCTTGATGTCGCAAAACTTAGGGCAATTTGAGAAGCAGAGCAGTAGAGTTAGTTGGAGCATAGGAGTTTCTCTACCGTACAAGCTTAGGAGCAGGAAGATGCAAAACTGAGATGCTATAGCACCACCAGTGGCGGCAGGGTGCAATTACAGCATGACAAGTTGCATTGGCAGTTTCCACTATAAATGTGGACAAACGAATTTATAGTGGGAAAGTGACAACAGGAAATGAGAGGAAATGCACGCAACCATAAGAGTTTTAAAAATATTTTTTATAGATATTTCTTCCACTTAGGTTTTGCTCTTCCCCTACTCTTTTATGTCAATATCTTGCCTCGAATTCAGGCCCACTATGCCTCTCAACTCTTGTAGTTTCATCCAACTACTTGCAACTTTGAGATTTTCAGCTGTTGTTGCTGGTCCCCACCTACCCACTGATCAGGCACTCCACGACCCTTCACTATTATCTTATTTATGCTGTATATAATATCTTTTACTTTGACAGTCCATTCACAGCTATTCCTAGTCCCAGTTCCTGCTGCCACTGCTGGTCTTTGTCCCTGCTAATAAATCGTTCTGCGGCTCATTACCATCATCCCCAAACTTTATTAAGAGAACATCAGCATTCCATTCTCCGCTGTTTCTTGCTGCTGCCCCAATGGTCAATGCTTCAGCTGGTCCCTGCCCCTGCTGGTCCATACTTCAGGCCAGTTTCCATTATGTATTCATTATTCTTTCAATTAACTTATTCAATGATGAGGTAGTAATCTCTTCCATCCTCTCCATTCTGGTCCACTCTTCCATTGCTGCTACCCTCTTCTCCCTTTTCCTCCCTGCCAACTCTCTCCCACTTTCCCCTTCCCCCCCACTCCTCCTCTTTCCTATGCTCTTACTCCTTCCTCTCCCTTGCCCCTCATCCTCCCCTTCCTTCCATTACATCCTCTCCTCCCCCTCCATAACCCGTTCCTCTCCCACGGCTCCACTCTTGCATGCTTACCATACTGGTGTCACTCATTCCAGCAGACTGCCCTCTTCTTCTGGGCTCCAGCCCTGTTCCAGTATTTTATGATGGCCATCAATTCACCTCCCTGTGGGCCACTAATTCTCTTCTGATCTCTTACTATTCACTACCTTCTTCCCCCTCCAGGTCTCTAACGCTTCTCTGTACTCGTGCTATGCTCTATCTTTTAGCATCGCTTCCCTGCACCCCCCCCCCCCCGCCCCCCAGTTTCCAACCCTATTAGCCTCTAACCATGGCATAACTTTCCCCTCGTCTCCAATCTCTGACTTGCCCCACCTTCCCCCTTATCCCCCCCGGGGCCCCTAACCCCACTCTTCCTTACCCACTGTACATTCCCTCCTTGGCCTCTAGTGTTGCAGTGCTCCCTCAGCCCAGTCCATTTATTCCCCACCCTCTAACCCCACACTATCTGAAAACTACATGTAGTCTTGATTCCCTGTGTGCAACGCCATGGGAGATCAGCTGATATATATAAAGGCCACTTATTTACAGATTTTACAGAATAATGGACAGAGTCATGAAATTAAATCCCCAAAGTAGTTGAGATTAGCTAAATCAGCACAGATTGGGGATCAAAGCTGGGACGTTCCTGGTCTGTGTGATTCAGCTACTCAATGGATAAACTCACTGACCCATTGTGGGAGCCTTTGATAGGAAAGTTTTTTAAAAAACTTTAATATGGAATATCTAGAAGAAGGAAGCATTTTACATTGAAAGTGCTCCCCCTACAGTAATATTCTCTTTTAGCTCCATATCTTGAAGAAAATGTGCTCAGATAAAAAAAGTGTTGTCTATAATGAAATAAAACTTGTATATACCATGCTTATTCCATTAGCAAAATGTAAGCTGGTTTAGTAACTGTACTTTCTACAGAACAGTAAACATAGGTTTATTTCCATAAAGTGATTCTACCTCAAGTCACAGAACTGAACATTTATACTTATGCCATGACTCACTGTTGAAACAAATTGTTTTTGGAGCTAAGATGGCCCCATCTCTCACAAAGGCTGGTAGACTGGGAGAAGGGTTAGATTTTCATTATAGGGATTAGTGAACTATTAGCAAATCATTCCCTAATACCTGTAACTAAATAGTTAGACTTGTTCAATATGAAAACCATTTGGAGGTCTCAAACTATTTGTAAAATAATTAGTGTTATTCTTATCACTGGCAAAATATGGGTATGATATGTGCACCTATACGACAGGAGCCAGTTAAATCCTTAGATTTGACACTGAATTTTTTTTAGCAGAAGCTGTGACTAAGTAATTCATTTAAAATTAAGTTAAAACTAAAGAAAATCTAACCGAAAAGAATTACATTCTATCTTCATTACAACACAGTTTTTCAAATACCAATCATTTTGGATGTTATAACAAAGTTTGTGCTTTTGTAAATGCCCATAAAAATAATGTAAATTGTAGCATATGAAGTTCAGGCCTAGTAATCCTATTTTTGAAAAATAATAATGGCTTTTTCTTGTCAAATCATACTTCCTGTCACTTTTATTTTACATGAAAGGTCATGCATACACTCACTTCCTCATTTCTTTGTCATTCCAGGCAAATGTAAGTGTTCAAAGTTTTGTTTCTGTGCGGTGGTGTAGCCAGGAGTGTACGATGTGCACGGATGCAAACATGTTTTATGCCCTGGTTTAGCAAACCAGCTGCTGAAATATGAGTTTGCATTGAAACAGCTGATTTGCTGAAAAAGGATCTGACGTGGAAATCGCTGCACTCCACTCACTGTTGTTCTTTTCACTGCCATTCCTGGCTGCAGTGGAATTTCCTGGTCTTGCAATAAATCAGGAATTCCTGCTTGCAAAACAGAGTCTGATCCTAGAACTGCAGCAGTAAAGAGTATGTCAAGGAGTATGCAGTGCACATGCCACCGTATCGGATACGGTATCATAGTGGTTATGTTACTGGACTGATAATCCGGAGTCATGAGTTCAAATCCTGCCACAGCAGCTGGGGTATTTAAATTCAATTAATTAATTAAAATCTGGAATTAAAATACTTGTATCAGTAATCAGGCCGTGAAACTACTGGATTGTTGTAAAAACCCATCTAGTTCATTAATGCCCTTTAGGGAAGGAAATCTGACGTCCTTACCCGGTCTGGCCGAGATGTGACTCCAGACCCACAGCAATGTGGTTGATTCTTAATTGCCCTCTGAAATGGCCTAGCAAGCCACTCGGTTGTAAAATCTCGCTAAAAGAAGTCATAATAAGAATAAAACCGGATGGACATTTATACTTATAGGCACCAAACACGACAAACCAAGCCCAGTCGACCCTGCAAAGTCCTCCTCACTAACATCTGGGGACTTGTGCCAAAATAGGGAGAGCTGTCCCACAGACTAGTCAAGCAACAGCCTGACATAGCCATACTCATAGAATCATACCTTTCAGCCAAAGTCCCAGACTATTCCATCACCATCCCTGGGTATGTCCTGTTCCACCGGCAGCACAAACTGACCAGAGGTGGCGGTACAGTCAGGAGGGAGTGGCCCTAAGAGTCCTCAACATTGACTCTGGACCCCATGAAATCTCATGGCATCAGGTCAAACATGGGCAAGGAAACCTCCTGCTGAATACCACCTACCATCCTTCCCCCAGCTGATGAATCAGACCTCCTCCATGTTGAACACCACTTGGAGGAAGCACTGAGGGTAGCAAGGGCACAGAATGTACTCTGGGTGGGGGACTTCAAAGTCCATGACCAAGAGTGGCTCAGCAGCACCACTACTGACCGAGCTGGCCAAGTCCTGAAGGACATAGCTGCCAGACTGGGCTTGCGGCAGGTGGTGAGCGAACCAACATGAGGGAAAAACTTACTTGACCTCGTCCTCACCAATCTACCTGTCACAAATGCATCTGTCCACGACAATATTGGTAGGAGTGACCACCGCACAGTCCTCGTGGAGACGAAGTCCCGTCCTCGCATTGAGGATACCATCCAACGTGTTGCGTGGCACTACCACCGTGCTAAATGGGATAGATTCAGAACAGATCTAGCAGCTCAAAACTGGGCATCCATGAGGTGTTGTGGGTCATCATCAGCAGAATTGTATTCCAGCACAATCTGTAACCTCATGGCCCGGCATATTCCTCACTCTACCATTACCAACAAGCCAGGGGATCAACCCCAGTTCAATGAGGAGTGTAGAAGAGCATGCCAGGAGCAGCACCAGGCATACCTAAAAATGAGGTGCCAACCTGGTGAAGCGACAACTCAGGACAACATGCATGCTAAACAGCGGAAGCAACATGCTATAGACAGAGCTAAGCGATTCCACAACCAACGGATCAAATCAAAGCTCTGCAGTCCTGCAACATCCAGTCGTGAATGGTGGTGGACAATTAAACAACTAACAGGAGGAGGAGGCTTTGTAAACATCCCCATCCTCAATGATGGCAGAGTCCAGCACGTGAGTGCAAAAGACAAGGCTGAAGCATTTGCAACAATCTTCAGCCAGAAGTGCCGAGTGGATGATCCATCTTGGCCTCTTCCCTATATCCCCACCATCACAGAAGCCAATCTTCAGCCAATTCGATTCACTCCACGTGATATCAAGAAATGGCTGAGTCCACTCGATACAGCAAAGGTTATGAGCCCCGACAATATCCTGGCTGTAGTGCTGAAGACTTGTGCTCCAGAACTAGCTGCACCTCTAGCCAAGCTGTTCCAGTACAGCTACAACACTGGCATCTACTCTAATGTGGAAAATTGCCCAGGTATGTCCTGTCCACAAAAAGCAGGACAAATCCAATCCAGCCAATTACCACCCCATCAGTCTAATCTCAATCATCAGCAAAGTGATACAAGGTGTCGTCAACAATGCTATCAAGCGGCACTTACTCACCAATAACATGCTCACCGATGCTCAGTTTGGGTTCCACCAGGACCACTCGGCTCCAGACCTCATTACAGCCTTGGTCCAAACATGGACAAAAGAGCTGAATTCCAGAGGTGAGGTGAGAGTGACTGCCCTTGACATCAAGGCAGCATTTGACCGAGTGTGGCACCAAGGAGCCCTAGTAAAATTGAAGTCAATGGGAATCAGGGGGAAAACTCTCCAGTGGCTCACTAGCTTGAAGGAAGATGGTAGTGGTTGTTGGAGGCCAATCATCTCAGCCCCAGGACATTGCTGCAGGAGTTCTTCAGGGCAGTGTCCTAGGCCCAACCATCTTCAGTTGCTTCATCAATGACCTTCCCTCCATCATGAGGTCAGAAATGGGGATGTTCACTGATGATTGCACAGTGTTCAGTTCCATTCGCAACCCCTCAAATAATGAAGCAGTCCGAGCCCACATGCAGCAAGACCTGGACAACATCCAGGCTTGGGCTCATAAGTGGCAAGTAACATTTGCGCCAGACAAGTGCCAGGCAATGACCATCTCCAACAAGAGAGAGTCTAACCACCTCCCCTTGACATTCAACAGCATTACCATCGCTGAATCCCCCACCATCAACATCCTGGGGGTCACCATTGACCAGAAACTTAACTGGACCAGCCATATAAATACTGTGGCTACAAGAGCAGGTCAGAGGCTGGGTGTTCTGCGGCATGTGACTCACCTCCTGACTCCCCAAAGCCTTTCCGCCATCTACAAGGCACAAGTCAGGAGTGTGATGGATTATTCTCCACTTGCCTGGATAAGTGCAGCTCCAACAACACTCAAGAAGCTCGACACCATCCAGCACAAAGCAACCCGCTTGATTGGCACCCCATCCACCACCCTAAACATTCACTCCCTTCATCACCGGCGCACTGTGGCTGCAGTGTGTACCATCCACAGGATGCACTGCAGCAACTCGCCAAGGCTTCTTCGACAGCACCTCCCAAACCCACTAGAAGGACAAGGGCAGCAGGCATATGGGAAAAACACCACCTGCACGTTCCCTTCCAAGTCAAACACCATCCCGACTTGGAAATATATCGCCATTCCTTCATCGTCACTAGGTCAAAATCCTAGAACTCCCTTCACCACATGGACTGTAGCGGTTCAAGAAGGCGGCTCACCATCACTTTCTCAAGGGCAATTTGGGATGGGCAATAAATGCTGGCCTCGCCAGTGACGCCCACGTCCCATGAACGAATAAAAAAAAACATGCCTCTGTGAACTTGGAGGGAAGAATGCCTCAGTAATCGAAGGATGCAGATAAAAGGGGGGAGGGAGAGAGTTGGAGGAGCAGAGTTCCTCTGTAAACTAGTAGGAGAATGGTAGATAGAAAATGCCTCTTTGAACTAGGGGAGCTGAAAGGAAAGAGTGTCTTTGTGACATGGGAGGGAGTTGGAGCGGAAGGCGTGTCTGTGAACAGGAAAGGAGTTGGGAGAGTGCCTCTGTGAACAGAGATGAAATTAGAGAGAGCGTCGTTGTAAAGGGGGAGGTTGAATATTGAGGTAGGTTTTAGGGAAATGATGGTCTGGTTGTTCTGATGAAGATGCATAAACTCAAATGTCACTTACCTGTACCTTTTTTTAAAATCAACCAACTGTGCAGAACAAAGCATTTAAAATTAACCAGAATGCATCACTTTTAATGCAAAAATTCAAAATTTTCAAGGGGAGTATGCCCAACACCTTAAAAACATTCTTCCATTGGGAGTGCAGGGAAAATGAAGACAGAAATTGAATGGAATGTGTATAATAATACAATTGCTGTGTACCACTGGCTTCATAGGCAATGTAATAAAAAATCTCTACAGAATGACAGCTGCAGTTACCGCAGAAAGGGAACACTTACTTTTGGGAGCTTTTACTGCAAAGTACTTCATCTTGATTCTTTCTTTGAGAAAGGTAGCATTTGTGGAGTGAAACCTCACCTTTTGGTGTGAGTTTTTTGGCTGGAAAACAAAGTAACAATAATAAGAATCTACCCAACTAGTGTTTGTTATGAGAAATTTCAATAGGCACTATTTTTCACATCCTGATAGTGCAAGCATTGCCAAAAGGGAACAGAACATATTTTTATAACATTAACCTTCTGTTTATTTTGCATCACTTATTGGCAAGTGTGAAAAAGCAAAGCTACTCACTGTGTCCTCATACTTTAAAAACAAACCCAAACTTTAAAGTTTAAAGGAGTGTACAGTGTGCACAGATGCATACATGTTTTATGCTCTGGGGTGGCAAATCAGCTGTTGAAATGCAAGTGTACATTGCATTCCAACAAGAAAGGATACACTGCTGGATCTGGTAATGGGAAATGAACCAGAACAGATAAGAGAAGTAAGCGTAGGGGAACATCTAGACAATAGCGATCATAACATAATAAGGTTTAAACTAATGACTGAGAAAGACCAAAGTAATGGATTGGAAAAAAACTCATTTTGAGGGGCTAAGAATGGAACTAGGGCAGGTAAACGGGAAAACATTTGTAACAGACAAAGAAATAGAACAGCAGTGGATAATACTTAAAACGATGATCAATAGAGTTCAGGAGAAGTATACTCCTCTAAAAAGCAAAAACAAACTAGCCAATAATGAATCACTGTGGATGAATAAAGAGATAAGGGTAAAATTGAAACTAAAGAAAATGGCATAGTCTAAGTAAACAGACAATAAAGGAGAGGGTGACAAAAGGGAATACAAAGAGGTTAGGAAAGAAGTAAAAAAGAGGAAAGCAAAGAGAAACTAAACGATTAAATTATTAAGGACTATATTAAAAAAAAGTAAAGTATTCTACAGACACACAAATAACAAAGGAAAAATCAAAAAAGGGATAGGGCCACTAAGGGTTGCACACGATAAACTCATAGTGAAATGGCAGAAATATTGAATAGTTACTTTGCTTCCATATTTACTAGGGAGACTGACAAGGTGGGCAGGACATTAGAAGAAGAGATTGAAAAAGATATTAAAACATTTAAGATAGAAAGGGGGGAGATAATTGATAAACTTAGGGAGGATAAAACCTCTAGTCCGGATGGATTACATCCATGAATATTAAAAGTTAGGGAAGAGATAGCAGAGGCACTATTACAAAAATATAACAATTCACTATAAAAGAGAATAGTGCCAGAGGACTGCTAATGTTATTCCTATATTTAAAAAGAGAGTAGAACAACTCCAGGGAACTATAGGCCAGTTAATGTCAATGGTAGGAAAGATAATGGAATCTTTACTCAAAGATGTAACTGAAAAACAACTAGAGAATGAAAATATAATAGTCAGCACAGATTTCAGAAGGGAAAGTCGTGCTTTACCAAACTTATTGAATTCTTTGAAGAAGTAACAAAGAGTAGACAAGGGTAATGTAGTAGATGTAATATATTTGGATTTTCAAAAGGCCTTCAATAAAGTATCGCATTGTAGACTCATGGCATGTGGAGTCAGGGGACAGGCAACAGAATGGATAGCAAGTTGTCTACAAAACAGAAAACAGTGTGTCGGGGTTAAGGGTAGCTAATCAGACAGTCAAAAGGTGGGAAGTGGTGTTCCACACAGATCAATGCTGAGACACTGTTGTTCACAATTTACATAAACGATTTGGATTCGGGAATGGGAAGTACAATTTCAAAATTTGCAGATGACACCAAATTGGGGGGTGTAGTTAATACAAAAGGAAGAATGCATCAAAATGCAAGATGACATTAATAAACTTGCAGAATGGGCGTGTAATTGGCAAATTAATTTCATCCTGTGGAATTCTCTACCACAGAAGGCTGTGGAGGCCAAGTCACTGAATATATTTAAGGAGGAGACAGATAGATTTCTAGACACAAAAGGCATCAAGGGGCATGGGGAGAGAGCGGGAATATGGTATTGAGATAGAGGATCAGCCATAATCATATTGAATGATGAAGCAGGCTCGAAGGGCTGAATGGCCTACTCCTGCTCTTAATTTTTATGTTGCTATGTTTCTATCTTGGATAAATGTGAGGTGGTGCATTTTGGTAGGAAGAATAAAAAAGCCACATACTGTTTAGATAATAAGAGTCTAAACTAAACTGAACAAAGGGATCTTGGGGTACACATACACAAATCACTAAAAGTAGCAAGGCAGGTTAATAAGGCCATAAAAAAGGCAAATCAAGCACTAAGGTTCATTTCTAGAGGGATAGAATTGAAAAGCAAAGAAGTTATGTTAAACTTGTATAGAACCTTGGCTAGTCCACACTTGGAGTATTGTGCTCAGTTCTGGTCCCCATATTATAGAAAGATTATAGAGGCATTGGAGAGGGTGCAAAAAAGATTCACAAGGGTGATACCAGATCTGTGAGGATATCCTTATCAGGAAAGGCTGAACAAGCTGGGACTCTTTTCTCTAGAAAAAGAAGGCTGAGGGGTGGTGATTGGGTAGATGTAGAGAAAATGTTTCCACTTGTGGTGGAGTCCAAAACTATATGTCATAAATATAAAATAGTCACTAATAAATCAAATAGGGAATTCAGGAGAAACGTCTTTACCCAAAGAGTGGTAGAATGTGGAACACGCTACCACAAGGAGTAGTTAAGGCAAATAGTAGAGATGCATTTAAGGGGAAGCTAGATAAGCACATGAGGGAGAAGGGAATAGAAAGGTATCCTGATAGGGTTAGATGAAGTAGGGAGAGAGGAGGCTTGAGTGGAGCATAAACACCAGCATAGACCAGTTGGGCTGAATGGCCTGTTTCCTAATAATGGCTGTAGTTTCAATGCAACTCAATGTAACTTGATATAAAATGTAGGTTATATAATTGTTAATTTACTGATCCTTAATAACTGAGTACAAGCTGAGCAAAAGGAAACTTATTGCTAAGTAAGCAGAATTATTCAAATTCTGCATAAAATTAGCTTCAGCTTTTTACCGTTTCTTTTTCTGTTAATGAGTACTTAAAATGTTTATCAAATCTCATTCACAACAATCTCACACTTACCATGCATCTGAACACCTCAGGACTGTGTTTACTATACAGCAATGGTAAAACCGTCACTGCATAAACAATTTTCCTGGCTGTATTTTGTTTAGTTAGGTAAAAACATTATCAACACTTTCCATGTTCTACTCTAAACTAAAGACAGCAGAATATAACATATCAAATAGATAATTAGACTAATTTGTAATGCTTTTTCCCTGTCACTCACAAATCTGATGCAATGATTGATAAATTGTACTGGAATGCCAACAGGTGACTCTAAGATTTTTCATAGTCTAATGGTTGGTCCAACAATATTGGTTCAGTAAGTGGTGTTTAAGTCTGCCTTAACTCTACATGCAAACTTCTCTGTACAAAGGACAGAGTCCCATGTTAATTGTATCCATGTGATTTATATCAATTAGTGTTAATTGTATTCAGATAGTGCAGATCAATTGGGAACTCTCTTGTATCCATTTATAAGAGAGCTGATCTAGGGAATAGTAGTGGTGAAGGCCTGAAGTAACTTAAGACTAGGCTCTAGTGATCATCACCTGGCTATCCAACTTGAAACATCCCAGACTATAACACTGTATGAAAGAGAGATTTACAGGCAGGACAAAACACTAAAATCAGGGTGAACATCAGAGTGAAAGGATAAACAACTTCATAGAGTTAATAAGTGACCTAAATCTTAATACATGTTTAGAAATGCACTCAGCAGATGTTTTCTTTAGTTTAGTATTTAACAGTATAACCTAAAATAATTCATACAAGAGTTGGGTTCTAATAGGCTGGGAGGAAAAAGAGTGGAAGAGCTATAGTGGTAGGGGATTCTATCGTAAGGGGAACAGACAGGCGTTTCTGTGGCCGTAAACGTGACTCCAGGATGATTTGTTGCCTCCCTGGTGCCAGGATCATGGATGTCACTGAGCGGCTACAGGGCATTCTCAAGGGGGAGGGTGAGCAGGCAGAGGTCATGGTCCACATTGGGACCAACGACATAGGTAGGAAGGGAGATGAGGTCCTGCATCAAGAATTTAGAAGCTAGGTAGCAGATTAAAGAGCAGGACCTCAAAGGTTGTAATCTCTGGATTACTCCCAGTGCCACGGGCTAGTGAGTATAGAAATAGGAGGATAGAACAGATGAATGCGTGGCTAAAGAGTTGGTGCAGGAGGGAGGGTTTCAGTTTCCTGGATCACTGGGCCTGCTTCTGGGGAAGGTGGGACTTGTACAAGTCGGACGGGTTGCACCTGAACCAGAGTGGGACAAATATCCTTGCGGGGAGGTTTGCTAGCACTGTTGGGGGGGGTTTAAACTAACTTGGCAGGGGGATGGGATACAGAGTGGAGCTACAATAGGGGGTGATGTGCAGCCAAATATAGAGAAAAAAACAAGTCAGCTTGGAAGACAGGGCAAATATGTGAGGGCAAGGCTGGATGGCATCTATTTTAATGCAAGGAGTCTTGCGAATAAGGTGGATGAACTGAAGGTGTTGATAAACACATGGGAGTATGATATTGTTGCTGTCACAGAGACATGGTTGAGGGAGGGGCAAGACTGGCAGCTCAATATTCCGGGGTACAGAATCTTCAGGCGAGACAGAGGGGGAGGTATAAGAGGAGGGGGGGTCGCAATATTAATTAAAGAATCAATTACTGCCATAAGGAGGGATGATATATTAGCAGGTTCCTCTAATGAGGCCATATGGGTGGAGCTTAAAAACAAAAAGGGGGCAAGCACTTTGATGGGAGTGTACTATAGGCCCCCAAACAGTCAGGGGGAGATAGAGGAACAGATATGTAGGCAAATCTCAGAAAATTGTGCAAATAATAGGGTAATAATAGTGGGGGATTTCAACTTCCCCAATATTAACTGGGATACTCAGAGTGTAAAAGGCTTAGAGGGTACAAAATTCTTAACGTGCATCCAGGAGAGCTTTTTGAGCCAGCATGTAGAAAGTCCTACAAGAGAGGGGGCGGTACTGGACCTAATTCTAGGGAATGTGGCCGGCCAAGTGGAAGAAGTGCTAGTAGGTGAGCACTTTGGTGACAGTGACCATAATTTGGTGAGATTTAAGGTGGTCATGGAAAAGGACAGGGAGGGGCCGGAAATAAAGGTTCTAAATTGGGGGAAGGCCGATTTTAATAGGATAAGGCAGGATCTGGCCAAAATGGACTGGGATCAGCTGCTTGTAGGAAAATCCGCATCGGAGCAATGGGAGTCTTTCAGAAGGGAGATTGAGACCATACAATGGCAACATGTTCCCGTAAAGGTCAAGGGTGGTTCCAAGAACTCCAGGGAACCTTGGATGTCAGGGGATATACGAGAATGGATTAGGAAAAAAAGGAGGGCTTTTGGCAGATACAAAAGGCTAAAGACGGAGGAAGCCCTAGAGGAGTACAAAAAGTGCAGGGGGATACTTAAAAAAGAAATTAGGAGATCAAGGAGGGGCCATGAAATAACACTGGCGAGCAAAATAAAGGAAAATCCTAAGATGTTTTATAAGTATATTAAGGGTAAGAGGATAACTAGGGAAAAAATAGGGCCCATTAGGGACAAAAATGGCAATCTGTGTGTGGAGCCGGCAGATGTAGGAGGGGTTCTAAATGAATTTTTTGCATCTGTTTTCACTATGGAGAAGGACGATGTAGACATAGAAATACGGCAGGGGGACTGTGATATACTCGAACATATTAACATCGAGCGGGAGGAGGTATTGGCGGTTTTAGCAGGCCTAAAAATGGATAAATCCCCAGGCCCGGACAAAATGTATCCCAGGCTACTGTGTGAGACAAAGGAGGAGATTGCGGGGGCTCTGACACATATATTCAGAACCTCTCTGGCCACAGGGGATGTGCCAGAGGACTGGAGAACCGCTAATGTAATACCATTATTCAAGAAGGGGAGTAGGGAAAAACCGGGGAACTACAGGCCAGTGAGCCTAACATCAGTGGTAGGAAAATTATTGGAAAAAATTCTGAAGGACAAAATTAGTCTCCACTTGGAGAAGCAAGGATTAATCAGGGATAGTCAACATGGCTTTGTCAAGGGAAGATCATGTCTGACTAATTTGATTGAATTTTTTGAGGGGGTGACTAGGCGTGTGGATGAGGGTAACGCAGTGGATGTGGTATACATGGATTTCAGTAAGGCCTTCGATAAAGTCCCCCACAGGAGACTGGTCAAGAAGGTACGAGCCCATGGAATCCAGGGTGCCTTGGCACTTTGGATACAAAACTGGCTTAGTGGCAGAAGGCAGAGGGTGATGGTCGAAGGTTGTTTTTGTGACTGGAAGCCTGTGGCCAGTGGGGTACCACAGGGATCGGTGCTGGGTCCCTTGCTGTTTGTGGTCTACATTAATGACTTGGATATGAATGTAAAAGGTATGATCAGTAAGTTCGCTGATGATACAAAAATTGGTAGGGTGGTAAATAGCGAGGAGGATAGCCTCAGTCTGCAGGACGATATAGATGGGTTGGTCAGATGGGCGGAACAGTGGCAAATGGAATTTAACCCGGAAAAGTGCGAGGTGATGCACTTTGGAGGGACTGACAAGGCAAGGGAATACACAATGAATGGGAGGACCCTAGGCAAGACAGAGGGTCAGAGGGATCTTGGTGTGCAAGTTCACAGATCCCTGAAGGCGGCGGAACAGGTAGATAAGGTGGTAAAGAAGGCATATGGGATACTTGCCTTTATTAGCCGAGGCATAGAATATAAGAGCAAGGAGGTTATGATGGAGCTGTATAAAACACTGGTTAGGCCACAGCTGGAGTACTGTGTGCAGTTCTGGTCGCCACACTACAGGAAGGATGTGATCGCTTTGGAGAGGGTGCAGAGGAGATTCACCAGGATGTTACCAGGGCTGGAGCGCTTCAGCTATGAAGAGAGACTGGGAAGATTGGGTTTGTTTTCCTTGGAGCAGAGGAGGCTGAGGGGGGACATGATTGAGGTGTACAAAATTATGAGGGGCACAGATAGGATGGATACTAAGGAGCTTTTTCCCTTCGTTGAGGGTTCTATAACAAGGGGACATAGATTCAAGGTAAAAGGCGGGAGGTTTAGAGGGGATTTGAGAAAGAACTTTTTCACCCAGAGGGTGGTTGGAGTCTGGAACTCACTGCCTGAAAGGGTTGTGGAGGCAGGAACCCTCACAACATTCAAGAAGCATTTGGATGAGCACTTGAAATGCCATAGCATACAAGGCTACGGACCAAATGCTGGAATATGGGATTAGAGTAGACAGGGCTGATGGCCGGCGCGGACACGATGGGCCGAAGGGCCTCTATCCGTGCTGTATAACTCTATGACTCTATCATTGAAAAATCAGTTGTAATTAAGAATATGACCAAAAACCATATGGGCAGAATGTTTCACCAGATATGACTGCCTCCTCCTGCCTTGGCTAACTGGGTGAGGTCATATAACTTCTTCCAGCACTGAATTGCCATGTGGAGGTTGCTGGAGGTGGCAGTGACTGCCAAGGCCATCTCCTTCCATTAGCACAGTACCATGCCTTTGGTTGGCCTCCTTCATTCAGTCCCAAATATTTGCTCCCTCCTTTCCCTTATTTGGACCAATAAAAACTTTAGAGGAGTCAGCAAACTTCAGACTCTGTGACCTACTACAGCTCCTTCAAACATGCTTCCATCACTCATCAGTTTCCAAATCCTTGCTTTCAAGTAATCACAGCTCTGCTCCTTTAAACTACTGCAGCCATTGAATGCTGGGAGCTCACCTGTAATATTAAAATTAATCTGATCCAGAAAATTGGAATTGGGCAAAGTGAAGTCGTACCAGTGGGCAATCATGCAGCCCTGACACCATGGAGGAAAATGTAGGCCTATGTCTCTGAGAAATAATAGCAAGGCCTAAATCACAGAACTGAAAAGAAGGGCAAGGAAGTATAAAAGCTTTTCTTTAAAAAAAAATCTAATTAAAAATGAATTAATTAAATTTAAAACAGCTGGTTTTGTTGATTAACTCCTTTTAAAAGGATCCACACAATATTTATGAAAGGGATGAACAATTATATGGATAAGTTTAACTGATCATATACTCTATGGATCGTAAGAGAATGTAGAATTTAAGAAAATATGGATGAGAAAACAACATTTGACCCATCAGCCCAGTTCTGGCACACATTTGTACAATTTGGCCTATTATAGAGTCTACTCATTTCATCTCCTAAGGAAAGATCTGTGAAATTGCTTCCAGCTCCCCCTTCCCAAGATAATCAAGCAAAGCTTCAGACTATCTATCTAACCTAGAATGTGCATTTCAAGTATTTTGTCCAATTGCTTCCCACAACTACCCAACAAAATATGGAGAATTAGGAAGGCGATGTAGCACGCACACACTGAGCCAAACTCTTGTTCACAGTACAAGCCAAAGGACGTTTTAACTTAGCACAAAACAACTGAAACCACATCTTCTAGAAGGCAGACTAGAGAAACAAAAATAAGTACAAATGGGCCAGACCCACAAAAAGGAAAATTTCCCCTCCACCCACTAACATGCTCCAAAAGCTATGGTCAACGTCACATTGTCCAATAGAAGCATCATCAACCACTCCGATTAAACGAAAATAAGTACCTTGCTCATTTTTTTAAAAAAGATACCTATTAAATTTGATATGGGATGAGATTTCATCTGTACACAAAATTGTAAACCCATTTATAAAGAATGTGTTTACAATTTTTCAACACAAAGTGCAAAGGAAATCTTCCCCATGTAAGTAGATTTTAAATGCGGGCAGAGTTTTCATTTTCCATCTGCTTAGTTATTTTTTGTTTCAGTGCTCTTAAAAAAAATTACAAAATCATTCAAACGATTACTTCGGAATTAATTCATCCATCTGTACACAAAATCAATTCATGTGAATCATTTCTAGCCAGTTGCCTCTACCAAACTGAAATAGTTTTGAGGTAAATATGATTGTATATTGCTGCATGTCACGTAGGCCAGCAATCTGTTTTACAAAAGCAGTAAAAAAAATTTGAAATCCCTTATATCTTTATTTCAGAGCTTAAATACAAGAACAGAAAAATAATTAATTTGGTGGTCACATCCAAATAATTTAAAAGCCTTGACATCTTGATTAAATCATTCTGATCCATGCTTTCTGGATTCCTAACTGCTGCTAAATTTTCACCTGGAATTCTACATTCACCAGAGGCATTGACTTAAATTTCTGCACATCAATTGCTCCTTTATGAAATGCTAAAATAAGGAGAAATTCTCATTAGCTTCAGGATTTAGCTGTATAAGTACATAATACGTGTGTGTCTGTAATAGTAACCTAGTTTACCTATTACTTACTGTATTACAAAATTGCATTTTCACTAGCAGATCCTTGATCCACAGTTCCCCAAGACATAGGAACAGGAGTAGGTAATTCGATCAAATGAACTACCTTCATTATTTAGTTAGCCATAGGTAACTCTATCTTTTTAAATCCAATTCCTCACCCTTATTCCATACCAGTGATCTTACTTCTCGGGAAAATATCTATTACCTTTTTAAATACCTCAATTAATTTTACATCTGTGGCATTTCAGGGCAGTGCATTAAATTTCTCACAACCCTTTGCATGATGAACACTTTTCTGGATTCACTTTTAAGAGGTTTAGTACAAATTTAAAGATTATGTAAAAGACAGTGGACCCAAACATCTGGGGGTCTGCGATCCCAGCATCACCACCATAATGTGCCCACCAAGAACCTCCACCACTGACTGCATCGGATTTTCCTGGGTCAGGGAGAGGTTTCCTAATCTGCATTTTTCTGGCATGTGCCCACGGCACTACGGGCTCATCTTGGGTGCCCACCATTGTGGACGTCCAGAAAAAGCAGTGCTGGAAAGCTGCCCCAGCAGGAGCCAGTGACACTGGCATGGGAGATTAAAATTTGTGATCCATCAGCCACTTTGTAAGGGACCTGATAAGATCAAATTAAAGAAAATTTTGGAGGGGTTCCAGGCCAGCACTTGGGTCTGGATCCCCCGGTGAACCCCATATAAGAAGAAAAAAAAATATTTGCCAGGTAGAAGGCTGATGTGCCTCCTTTCACCGAGTGTATGGGCCCTCCAATGGATCTCAGGCTGGGGCTGAGGAAACTCCTAGCCTGAGAATTCCCTCTCTGGCCACATCTACTCTGATACAAGAGACCATGCCCGGTGCAAACAGAAATATCCAGATTTAGAGTTAATTTGCAGCCTTCTGCTGCACTCCCACATAACTTAAAACAGTGCACCAGAAGGCACAGATTTTCAGGGCCAGTAAATGTACCCTAGAATTAAGTTGATGAATCCTAAATTATGTCAAGTGAATTGACTAACATAAATAGGTGTTAAATCCAGGTAACAGGTATAGAAAATTTATTTTGTATTATAGCAAATGTGCAAAGTTCCACTGTGGCTGAATTGTAACAATTACATATTTTGAATTTTATGGAATTGGGTTGCCAGAATAAATCTTATTATATGTTAAAAGCAATAAATGGTTAAACAAAGGATTAAGACACAAAACTTGCTTTTATAGCGTCAGTCTTGGCTCAGTGGTAGCACTCTTTCCTCTAAGTCAGAAGGTTGTGGGTTCAAGTCCTACTCCAAAGACTTAAGCACAAAATCCAGGCTGACACTTCAGTACAGGAGTGCAGCACTGTTGGAGGTGCCATCTTTCAGATGAGATGTTAAACTGAGGTCCCGTCTGCCCTCTCAGGTGAATATAAAAGATCCCATGGCACTATTTTGAAGAACAGCAGAGGAACTCTCCCCGGTGTCCTAGCCACTATTGATCTTTCATCTTTATCCTAAAAAAAACAGACTATCTGGTCATCATCATATTGCTATTGGTGGGACCTTGCTGTGCACAAATTGGCGGTCACGTATCCTACATTACAACAGTGACTACACTTCAAAAGTACTTCATCTACTGTAAATGCTTTGGGACGTCCTGAGGTTGTGAAAGGTGCTATATGAATGCAAGTCTTTTCTTGATATTTATTTAATTCAAGATTATAGATTTTCTTAAGAAATAAAGTATTGGGTGATATGGAGAAAGATTGCTAATTAGTTTAATAAGATTGTCACCTATGGCTGACAAAATGATGGAACTAGCTCATTGGGCCAAATGACCTATTCCTGTTCCTATGTCTTGTGAAACTGCAGATGAGGGATCTATTAGCTAAAATGAAGACTTTCTACTCTAAGGACAATAATTACATATGCTATGGAACTTAAACATATTAGTGTTGTATCATCCTGAGAAATACAATACCTGGATGGACCTTGCATTCAAAAATTAATTACAAAATCAGGTCCCACCAACAGCAATGTGATGACGACCAGATAATCAGCTTTTTTTAGGATAATGATGAAAGATAAATAGTGGCCAGGACACCGGGGAGAATTTCCCTGCTGTTCTTCAAAATAGTAATTACAATAAGTAGGGTGTAGATCATTTTTCCACAGTGATTTGAAAGAACTATCCTTTTAAGATGCTTTCTCACAGCAATAGATTGCAATAGCTCAATAAGTTATCTATAAATGAATAAAATCTAGTGGTTATTTAAGGACAGCTAAACCCTATTAAACTTTCTTTCTTTCTGATAACAATTATATTTCACTTTGAAAGTGTTTACATTTGCAAGATGAACAATCAATATTCTGTTTGAAGCAAGTTTTGTTTTCTAACCAGAACATGCAATTTTTAAATAATATTTAATAGAGTTGCCGATAATGTTGTTTGAGCAACTGAGCTGCAATTAGGTTTACAAGTTAAACATTAGACAATATTTTTTTGGTCAGGTCAGTAGCATTTTAGCCTCAAGGTAAAAGAACTCTAATAATCAAAAAATACACCCTTCAAAGGTATTGAATGAGAGCTTGTTATAGAATATTCACTTTGCACGTAATGGCAAATATAATCCTTTCCTCACTACCTTTTGAGGACTATAGCAGTATTTTTCACCCATAAAAATGCATAACATACTTTATCAAGAAAGAAAGATTTCCATTTATACAGTGCCCCATCACCCCTCTCCAAAACATGCAATGAATTACTTTGAAGTGCGGTGGCCGTTGCTACATAGGTAAACGCAGCAGCCATATTGTACAAGGGGAGGCTTCACAAACAGCAGTGAGATGAATGACCAGTTATTCTATTCTTTTGGTGGTATTTCTGAGAAAGGAATGCTGGCCAGGACACCAAGATGAGAGCCTGCTCTTCTTTGAATTGTGCAATGGAACCTTCAATGTCTACCTGAACCAACAGACAGGACCTCAGTTTAACAAAGGATGGCAACTCCGACAGTGCAGCAGTCCCTGGAGTGATAGTTTAGATAATGTGCTCAAGTTCTGGAGTATGGCTTGAATTCACAGCCTTCTAACTCAGAAACAAGTGCCCGCAGTACATTGGTCCCCTCCTGATGATGCAAGAGGATCCCAATATTGTGTGGTTCTCTCGACCATCAATTTAGGAGCAGTGGTTGTTGTCGCCACTTGATTCACACCCAAAAACGGGCACATTGAGGACCGATTTCTACCCCATTATCTTCTACTTATGATGTCCAGCATTAGAAAATATTTAATAATTTTGAAAAACACAAAAGATGTTCTGTAGGAGAAAGATATCTTGAATGAAACAGAAATGAATGCATGTAATACAATCTGCTCTTCAATGTTTAAACAAAATTGAAACAATAACACCCACAGAATGAAAAGCTAATCATTGTTTTAAATTACCAGTGTGGTGGAGTCCCTATTATCCACGTTCATGATTAATTGCAACGAGACCATTAGGAATCAAGGGAACAGGTCATGTCTTTCACTGCCAGACTGCAACTGCAGGTCAGGTCATTCATTCATTTAATTAAACTTTCCTGTGCATTTTGGGTCAGGTCATTTGGACATTCAGACTGGGTCATATCTCTGCTGCCCATACAAATTCAAGTCAAGTTAGGGATTCAGGTCGGATTGTATTGTGCCTTTTACTGGGCTTCTTTAACTGATGACCTGCCAATTCAGCTTAGGTCAAAGGTTCAGAACGAGACTTTACACCAATGAATTGTAAGTTGATTATCCACCAATTTCGCTTATCCATGTGGAGAGGGTGGTTCCCTCCATTATGGCAAATAAATGAGGTTCCAGTGTGTGTTTGTGTTCTTAAGCAGCTGTTTATAAAATGGAAAAATTGTTGTATTAGTTTTATTTTGACATCTGCATATTTTGGCTTTGTTGAAAACTGGCTAGAATTTACCTGTTAGTTAAGTTTCTTATTTACATAACAATGTAGTAAGCATACATTTCTAGTGCCACATCGCATGGCTTCCTTCCTATATTTATTTTGGCCCTGAGCTGATGCACTGGGGTTTTCTTATTGCTGTTAACTTTCAAGCAAATTACATTTCTATGAATTATCCATTGTTATGTCTAAATTAAAACACATATGAAGAAATGCTTAGAGTCTGAATACAATTTAACCCTGGCAGCGCTTTATATTTAATTAAAAGGTTGTATTACTATTCTATAATGGCTTATTTTTTCACAAATGGAACATAAAAGCTGATCTCCATTTTACATCCACAATATCTGGTATTTTATTTAAATTTAGCAAATCATTTTGCATTCCATTTTGCACCGCAAATGTGTTCTAAATTATCTGGTAGGCTAGATATTTGTTTAAATATAACTTAGTCTGGACAACAGATCAGCATTACTACTTTTTAAATTCATTATTACTACCATATATTTTGATTGTTGCAATATGATCTGGTCCCAAAATGAGTCAAACCACTTTAGGACTATTAGTAATTACCATTTTTGTATTTAAATAATTTTACCAGACTTGCATCACTCTTCGCTGCCTTCATGTCTCCACTCTATTTTCCTGCTACTGGGATTTCTCAGGGCTGCCATCAGTATCACTTTCTCATCAAACAGACGTCACAAGCACGGCAGGAAGAAAAATTGTCAGGAAGACACACCAAGATAGAGCCTTCCGTTATCTATAGGCTCAGAAGACAAACAGTGAACTCAGCCCATAGAATTGTTGACTTCAAGTAACAATTGAAAATGAAATTCAAATCTGGACACTGAACAGGGCTTCAATATCGTCACTAGAGCTATTCTGATCTCTTTTTTAATAGATCCATTTACTTTGCTCTGATATACAACCTATAGAAGATCACTGTACTGCTTAATAACCAATGAGCTAGTCAAGCCAGTCTGTTATTGACTGTTTCAAGTGACACTGCTTCTGAAGAACTCTTGAGTTTCACAAAGGGTATGGTCATCATTAGTCTCTCTCTCATAAGCAAACACACACAAACATGTACAAACACACATATATAAACAAAAACACACACACACACAGATAGACAGCTTTATGTCTTAACAAAAAATTACACAGCATTACTAACATTACAAGTAACCTAACAGTTCTTCTCCCTGACCTTTCTTTGTCTAATCACTCAATGCTGCTATGTCCTAAACCTCAATTCACACAATTACTATGTGTTCTTAGCCAAGGGAGAAATGGAACTGAAAGAGTACAATGGAGTGGGACAAGGTGAAAATTATATTACGATATTTTCAAGGTTATGAAGGTAATTGAAAAATTGATCAAAGCAAATTGTTCACAATAGCGAAGGGTTCAAATTCTAGGGGGCATAAGTTTAAAATTAGGAAGTTAGGAGTGAGATGGAAAGTCACGTGGAACCTGTACACCCAGAGGGTAATGTAATTGTGGAATAAGATACAAAGGAGAGTCACTGAAGTGGATACAATAAATGAGTTGAAGAGAAAACTGACGTGTTTCTGAGGAGATAAAGGAATCGAGGGATACAATGAGAAAGTGGGAAGCTTATTGCGCCAAACAATTCTGGAGCCCCAATTTTTTTTTTATTCGTTCATGGGATGTGGGCGTCGCTGGCGAGGCCGGCATTTATTGCCCATCCCTAATTGCCCTTGAGAAGGTGGTGGTGAGCTGCCTTCTTGAACTGCTACAGTCCGAGTGATGACGGTTCTCCCACAGAGCTGTTAGGAAGGGAGTGCCAGGATTTTGACCCAGCGACGATGAAGGAACGGCGATATATTTCCAAGTCGGGATGGTGTGTGATTTGGAGGGGAACGTGCAGGTGGTGTTGTTCCCATGTGCCTGCTGCTCTTGTCCTTCTAGGTGGTAGAGGTCGCGGGTTTGGGAGGTGCTGTCGAAGAAGCCTTGGCGAGTTGCTGCAGTGCATCGTGTGGATGGTACACACTGCAGCCACTGTGCGCTGGTGGTGAAGGGAGTGAATGTTTAGGGTGGTGGATGGGGTGCCAATCAAGCGGGCTGCTTTGTCCTGGATGGTGTCAAACTCCTTGAGTGTTGTTGGAGCTGCACTCATCCAGGCAAGTGGAGAGTATTCCATCATACTCCTGACTTGTGCCTTGTAGATGGTGGAAAGGCTTTGGGGAGTCAGGAGGTGAGTCACTCGCCGCAGAACACCCAGCCTCTGACCTGCTCTTGTAGCCACAGTATTTATATGGCTGGTCCAGTTAAGTTTCTGGTCAATGGTGACCCCCAGGATGTTGATGGTGGGGGATTCGGCGATGGTAATGCTGTTGAATGTCAAGGGGAGGTGGTTAGACTCTCTCTTGTTGGAGATGGTCATTGCCTGGCACATGTCTGGCGCGAATGTTACTTGCCACTTATCAGCCCAAGCCTGGATGTTGTCCAGGTCTTGCTGCATGCGGGCTTGGACTGCTTCATTATTTGAGGGGTTGCGAATGGAACTGAACACTGTGCAATCATCAGCGAACATCCCCATTTCTGACCTTATGATGGAGGGAAGGTCATTGATGAAGCAGCTGAAGATGAATGGGCCTAGGACACTGCCCTGAGGAACTCCTGCAGCAATGCCCTGGGGCTGAGATGATTGGCCTCCAACAACTACTAACATCTTTCTTGGTGCCAGGTATGACTCCAGCCACTGGAGAGTTTTCCCCCTGATTCCCATTGACTTCAGTTTTACTAGGGCTCCTTGGTGCCACACTCGGTCAAATGCTGCCTTGATGTCAAGGGCAGTCACTCTCACTCACCTCTGGAAATCAGTTCTTTTGTCCATATTTGTAATGAGGTCTGGAGCCGAGTGGTCCTGGCGGAACCCAAACTGAGCATCCGTGAGCAGGTTATTGGTAAGTGCCACTTGGAATGTGTCGTCGACAGTCTATCATCACTTTGCTGATGATTGAGAGTAGACTGTCGGGGCGGTAATTGGCCGGATTGGATTTGTTCTGCTTTTTGTGGACAGGACATACCTGGGCAATTTTCCACATTGTCGGGTAGATGCCAGTGTTGTAGCTGTACTGGAACAGCTTGGCTAGAGGCGCAGCTAGTTCTGGAGCACAAGTCTTTAGCACTACAGCCGGGATGTTGTCGGGGCCCATAGCCTTTGCTGTATCCAGTGCACTCAGCCATTTCTTGATATCACGTGGAGTGAATCGAATTGGCTGAAGACTGGCTTCTGTGATGGTGGGGATATCGGGAGGAGGCCGAAATGGATCATCCACTCGACACTTCTGGCTGAAGATGGTTGCAAACGCTTCAGCCTTGTCTTTTGCACTCACGTGCTGGACTCTGCCATCATTGAGGATGGGGATGTTTGTAGAGCCTCCTCCTCCCGTAAGTTGTTTAATTGTCCACCACCATTCACGACTGGATGTGACAGGAGTGCAAAGCTTTGATCTGCTCCGTTGTTTGAGGAATCGCTTAGCCCTGTCATGTTGCTACCGCTGTTTAGCATGCATGTAGTCCTAAGTTGTAGCTTCACCAAGTTGGCACCTCATTTTTAGTTACACCTGGTACTGCTCCTCTACACTCCTCATTGGACCAGGGTTGATCTCCTGGCTTGTTGGTAATGGTAGAGTGAGGAATATGCTGGGCCATGAGGTTACAGATTGTGCTGGAATACAATTCTGCTGATGATGATGACCCACAACACCTCATGGATACCCAGTTTTGAGCTACTCGATCTGTTCTGATTCTATCCCATTTAGCACAGTGGTAGTGCCACACAACACGTTGGATGGTGTCCTCAATACGAAGACGGGACTTCGTCTCCACAAGGACTGTGCGGTGGTCACTTCTACCAATACTGTCATGGACAGATGCATTTGCGACAGGTAGATTGGTGAGGACGAGGTCAAGTAAGTTTTTCCCTTGTGTTGGTTCACTCACCACCTGCCGCAGGCCGTCTGGCAGCTATGTCCTTCAGGACTCGGCCAGCTCGGTCAGTAGTGGTGCTTCCGAGCCACTCTTGGTGATGGACATTGAAGTCCCCCACCCAGAGTACATTCTGTGCCCTTGCTACCCTCAGTGCTTCCTCCAAGTGGTGTTCAACATGGAGGAGGACTGATTCATCAGCTGAGGGAGGATGGTAGGTGGTAATCAGCAGGAGGTTTCCTTGCCCATGTTTGATCTGATGCCATGGGATCTCATGGGGTCCAGAGTCAATGTTGAGGACTCCCAGGGCCACTCCCTCCTGATTGTATATCATTGTACCGCCACCTCTGGTCGGTCTGTCCAGCCGGTGGGACAGGACATACCCAGGGATGGTGATGGAAGAGTCTGGGACATTGGCTGAAAGGTATGATTCTGTGAGTATGGCTATATCAGGCTGTTGCTTGACTAGTCTGTGGGACAGCTCTCCCAATTTTGGCACAAATCCCCAGATGTTAGTGAGGAGGACTTTGCAGGGTCGACTGGGCTTGGTTTGCCTTTGTCGTGTCCGGTCCCTAGTGGTCCGTCCGGTTTTATTCTTTATTATGACTTTTTTAGCGAGATTTTACAACTGAGTGGCTTGCTAGGCCATTTCAGAGGGTAATTAAGAATCAACCACATTGCTGTGGGTCTGGAGTCACATATCGGCCAGACCGGGTAAGGACGGCAGGTTTCCTCCCCTAAAGGACATTAGTGAACCAGATGGGTTTTTACGACAATCCGGTAGTTTTATGGCCACCATTACTAATACTAGTATTTTAATTCCAGATTTTTATTTAATTAATTGAATTTAAATTCCCCAGCTGCCATGGCGGGATTTGAACTCATGACTTCGGATTATTCGTCCAGGTCTCTGGATTATTAGTCCAGTAACATAACCACTTTGCTACCGTGCCCCCTAATTTACATAGCTGTTGAGATGGATTTACTGTAATTCCCGCAGAACGGATACACCGGTTCTCGGCCTCACACGGCAGTTTCTTCTGGCCTTGTATTGGAAGCCTCCGTCCATTCTAAACAAAGCTACTGTGTGGAGAATGGGAATTCCTTATACTGGAAGTTCCTGTTTTCGCGGCCTGAATTTTTTTTATTCGTTCATGGGATGTGGGCTTCGCTGGCGAGGCCAGCATTTATAGCCCTTCCCTAATTGCCCTTGAGAAGGTGGTGGCGGAGCTGCCTTCTTGAACCGCTGCAGTCCATGTGGTGAAGGTTCTCCCACAGTGCTGTTAGGAAGGGAGTTCCAGGATTTTGACCCAGCGACGATGAAGGAACGGCAATATATTTCCAAGTCAGGATGGTGTGTGACTTGGAGGGGAACGTGCAGGTGGTATTGTTCCCATGTGCCTGCTGCCCTTGTCCTTCTAGGTGGTAGAGGTCATGGGTTTGGAAGGTGCTATTGAAGAAGCCTTGGCGAGTTGCTGCAGTGCATCCTGTGGATGGTACACACTACAGCCACAGTGCGCCGGTGGTGAAGGGAGTGAATGTTTAGGGTGGTGGATGGGGTGCCAATCAAGCGGCTGTTTTGTCCTGGATGGTGTTGAGCTTCTTGAGTGTTATTGGAGATGCACTCATCCAGGCAACTGAATTGGACCTGCTGTACATTTTGAGGCTGGTACACCAAGTGAGCTGAGATTTACCACCCTCCAGAAGGGTATATCAGAAAATTGAGTGGCTTGGAGTATGTGTCTGTAAAAGAGCCCACGTGATTTTCATTCCATTTTAAATGAATGGAGGGATGATTGGGTAGGTTCCTTTACAGGCGTACTCTCTGAGCCACCTGATTTTCCGGATGATCCATTGCATAGTTTTGGCTTCTTTAATTCTGTCTCAATACATAAGCAATTAAAAACTGACTTCACTCACCAAGGCAAGAATTCTAGCTTATTTTATTATAGTTGTTATTAATCATTTTATATACGATAAGGGGACTGGTCTGAAAGTTTAACAGAGAATTATTTAAATTTGCTTGGTCCCTGTTTATATGTTTGGAAAGTATTTCTCAAATCTATCTGAAGCCTTCAGAGGGAGCTTCTGTGGATGGTGAGGGGGAAATAAAGAACTGCTACATAAGAATATTATGCACATTATGGTTTAGTTGTGACCAATTGTCATTTTCTACTTGAGTTCGTTAAGCTTAAAATCTACAGTGTACCATAGTCACTGTTCAATAATATTTGTTTGGCAATGAAAACCTCAGACACAATCTAGTGAAGTCTTATTCTGCTGCCTTACAAAGTCTAAGAATATTGTGATAAAACCAGAAAGCTGAAATAAAATTAAGAAAGTTCTCTGTTTAGCCTCTAAGCATATTACAAATCAACTAGATATTTGGGCGTTAAAGCACTCTTTGGGACATAGCGGGTAAAGGTTCACCAAGGGTAGTAATCTGAAACACTGAATGCAAGAAATATCTAGAGTAAAACAGTGAAAAGACTTCAAAAATACAATATTAGCCTTTGCAAATCCATGCTGACTGTCCCTAATTGACCTATGCCTTTCTAAATGTTTTCTAATTTCATTATATCATGCGGACTGCACGGTGTGCGGATATTACACAGTGTGCTGAGAGTTCGGTACGTGTGGGAGTTAGGTGAAGTGGGGGAAGGAGGTGCTGCTTTGCCTTGCTTTTCTTGCAGAGCGGTAGTGGACCTGAGAGCGGTGAGCGGCGGGAGAGAGCGAGACCAGAGCGGGGATATAAACAGCGCGGAGAGAGCGAGACCAGAGCTTACTCTGAGAGCGAGACTCTGAGACCAGCGGCAGTTCGGGGTGACGTCACCAGTCAGAAAGTGACGCGGCACAGGGGAGGCAGCTGATTGGTGAGTAGGTTCAGGTGAGTATTTCTACCATTTTACTGTAAGTAAAGTAATAAGAAAGGGAAGATCTGCAGGTTTTATAGCAGATAGTGTTTTTTTTAGTGAACCTAGGTCCCTAGTATAGTTAACATTTTCTAATTTCAACGTAATTTAAAAGGGGTAACTCAGCTAAGGCAAGTCATGGCAGCAGACCTTGCACCCGTGATATGCTCCTCCTGCAAGATGTGGGAAGTCATGGACACTACCAGTGTCCCTGCCGACCATGTGTGCGGGAAGTGTGTCCACCTGCAGCTACTGACCGATCGTATCTCGGAGCTGGAGCTGCGGGTGGACTCACTGTGGAGCATCCGCGATGCAGAGAAACTCGTGGATAGCACGTTTAGCGAGTTGGTCACACCGCAGGTAAAGGGTATACAGGCAGGAAGTGAATGGGTGACCACCAGGAAGAGTAAGAGATGCAGGCAGGTAGTGCAGGGGTCCCCTGTGTCCATCCCCCTCTCAAACAGATATGCCACTTTGGATGCTGTTGGGGGGGATGACTTATCAGGGGAAGGCAGCAGCAGCCAACTTCCTGGCACCACGGGTAGCTCTGCTGCACAGGCTGGGAGGAAAAAGAGTGAAAGAGCTATAGTGATAGGGGACTCAATTGTAAGGGGAATAGACAGGCGTTTCTGCGGCCGCAACCGAGACTCCAGGATGGTGTGTTGCCTCCCTGGTGCAAGGATCAAGGATGTCTCGGAGCGGCTACAGAACATTTTGGAGGGGGAGGGCGAACAGCCAGCTGTCGTGGTGCACATAGGCACCAACGATATAGGTAAAAAAGGGGATGAGGTCCTAAAAGCAGAATATAGGGAGTTAGGAGGTAAATTAAAAAATAGGACCTCAAAGGTAGTAATCTCAGGATTGCTGCCAGTGCCACGTGCTAGTCAGAGTAGAAATAGGAGGATATTTCAAATGAATACGTGGCTAGAGGAATGGTGCAAGGGGGAGGGATTCAAATTCCTGGGACACTGGAAACGGTTCTGGGGGAGGTGGGACCAGTACAAACCGGACGGTCTGCACCTGGGCAGGGCCGGGACCGCTGTCCTAGGAGGAGTGTTTGCTAGTGCTGTTGGGGAGGGTTTAAACTAAAGTGGCAGGGGGTTGGGAACCTGAGCAGGGAGAGAGAGGAAAGCGTAACAGGAAGGGACAGAAGGTATGGAGTAATAGGTAAAGTGTTAAAAAAGGAAAAAGCAGGAACTAAGCGTCACAAAACAGATTTGAAAGTTCTTTATCTGAATGCACGTAGCATTCGTAATAAAATGGACGAGTTAACGGCACAAATAACTACGTATGGGTATGATCTTGTGGCCATTACAGAAACATGGCTGCAGGGTGACAACGACTGGGAATTAAATATGCCAGGGTATTTAACAATCAGGAAGGACAGGCAGGAAGGAAGGGGAGGTGGGGTGGCTATGTTAATAAAGGAAGGAATCACTGTAATACAGAGAAATGATATTGGGACAAAGCATCAAGATAATGAAACAGTTTGGGTGGAGATAAGGAATAATAAGGGGAAAAAAACATTAGTGGGCGTAGTATATAGGCCTCCTAATAGTTGCAACTCTACTGGAAGAAGTATTAATCAGGAGATAGTCGGGGCATGTAATAAGGGAACAGCCATAATTATGGGGGATTTTAATTATCATATTAACTGGACAAATCAAATTGGGCAGAGCAGCCTTGAGGACGAGTTCATTGAGTGCATCAGGGATGGATTTCTTGAGCAGTATGTAACTGATCCTACAAGGGGGCAGGCAACCTTGGACCTGGTCCTGTGTAATGAGTCAGGATTAATTAATAATGTCCTAGTTAAGGATCCCCTTGGAACGAGCGACCACAACATGGTTGAATTCCATATCCAATTAGAGGGTGAGAAGGTTGATTCTCAAACAAGCGTACTGAGCTTGAATAAAGGAGACTATGATGGTATGAGAGCGGAATTGATTAAAGTGGACTGGGAAAATAGATTAAAGGGTAAGACGGTACATGAGCAGTGGTGTTCATTTAGGGAGTTATTTTACAACTTTCAAAATAAATATATTCCACTGAGGAAAAAAGGGTGTAAAAGAAATGACAGCCACCCGTGGCTAAGTAAAGAAATCAAGGATAGTATCCGACTAAAAACAAGGACATATAAGGTAGCCAAACTTAGTGGGAGGATAGAAGATTGGGAATTCTTCAAAAGACAGCAAAAAGTAACTAAAGGATTGATTAAGAAAGGGAAGTTAGATTATGAAAAGAAATTAGCAAAAAATATAAAAACAGATAGCAAGAGTTTCTATAGTTATATAAAAAGAAAAAGGGTGGCTAAGGCAAACATAGGTCCCTTAGAGGATGAGACCGGGAAATTAATGGTGGGAAACATGGAGATGGCAAAAATGCTGAACAAATATTTTGTTTCAGTCTTTACAGTAGAGGACACTAAGAATATCCCAACACTGGACAAACAGGGGACTCTCGGGGGGGGGGAGGAGCTAAATACGATTAAAATCACTCAAGAGATGGTACTCAGTAAAATAATGGGACTCAAGGCGGATAAATCCCCTGGACCTGATGGCTTCCATCCTAGGGTCTTGAGGGAAGTGGCAGTAGGGATTGTGGATGCTTTGGTGATAGTTTTCCAAAATTCCCTGGACTCAGGAGAGGTCCCGGCAGATTGGAAAACTGCTAATGTAACACCGTTATTTAAAAAGGGTAGTAGGCAGAAGGCTGGAAATTATAGGCCAGTTAGCTTAACATCTGTGGTGGGTAAAATTTTGGAGTCTATTATTAAGGAGACAGTAACGGAACATTTAGATAAGCATAATTTAATAGGACAAAGTCAGCATGGCTTTATGAAGGGGAAGTCATGTCTGACAAATTTGCTTGAGTTCTTCGAGGATATAACGTATAGGGTGGATAAAGGGGAACCAGTGGACGTAGTGTATTTAGACTTCCAGAAGGCATTCGACAAGGTGCCACATAAAAGATTATTACTTCAGATAAAAAATCACGGGATTGGGGGTAATATTCTGGCATGGGTGGAGGATTGGTTATCAAACAGGAAGCAGAGAGTTGGGATAAATGGTTCATTTTCGGACTGGCAACCAGTAACCAGTGGTGTTCCACAGGGGTCGGTGCTGGGTCCCCAACTCTTTACAATCTATATTAACGATTTGGAGGAGGGGACCGAGTGCAACATATCAAAATTTGCAGATGATACAAAGATGGGAGGGAAAGTAGAGAGTGAGGAGGACATAAAAAACCTGCAAGGGGATATAGACAGGCTGGGTGAGTGGGCGGAGATTTGGCAGATGCAATATAATATTGGAAAATGTGAGGTTATGCACTTTGGCAGGAAAAATCAGAGAGCAAGTTATTTTCTTAATGGCGAGAGACTGGAAAGTACTGCAGTACAAAGGGATCTGGGGGTCCTAGTGCAAGAAAATCAAAAAGTTGGTATGCAGGTGCAGCAGGTGATCAAGAAAGCCAATGGAATGTTGGCTTTTATTGCTAGGGGGATAGAATATAAAAACAAGGAGGTATTGCTGCAGTTATATAAGGTATTGGTGAGACCGCACCTGGAATACTGCATACAGTTTTGGTCTCCATACTTAAGAAAAGACATACTTGCTCTCGAGGCAGTACAAAGAAGGTTCACTCGGTTAATCCCGGGGATGAGGGGGCGGACATATGAGGAGAGGTTGAGTAGATTGGGACTCTACTCATTGGAGTTCAGAAGAATGAGAGGCGATCTTATTGAAACATATAAGATTGTGAAGGGTCTTGATCGGGTGGATGCAGTAAGGATGTTCCCAAAGATGGGTGAAACTAGAACTAGGGGGCATAATCTTAGAATAAGGGGCTGCTCTTTCAAAACTGAGATGAGGAGAAACTTCTTCACTCAGAGGGTGGTAGGTCTGTGGAATTTGCTGCCCCAGGAAGCTGTGGAAGCTACATCATTAGATAAATTTAAAACAGAAATAGACAGTTTCCTAGAAGTAAAGGGAATTAGGGGTTATGGGGAGCGGGCAGGAAATTGGACATGAAGCTGAGTTCGGATCGGTCAATGCCCTGTGGGTGGCGGAGAGGGCCCAGGGGCTATGTGGCCGGGTCCTGCTCCGACTTCTTGTGTTCTTTAGATTTGTGGTTGGGATCAGATCAGCCATGATCTTATTGAATGGCGGAGCAGGCTCGAGGGGCCGATTGGCCTACTCCTGCTCCAATTTCTTATGTTCTTATGTTCTTATGACTCTAGTGTGCAAATTTTTCTCTTTAGCACTTGGGTGTAAAATATGACCTAAAGAGAACATAGAGGAAGATGGGGTGGGGAAGATCATCTCCCCGCCCCCCCTCCCCCCATAATAAAGCCGTAAAGAGGAAAGTGTACGCCCCAACCAAGATAAGGCAAATTGGCCCATAATAATCTGGCATATCTATTTTCCCTATTTTATTCAGGAGCATAACATTGCCAGCCTTCAGTCCTTTGGCACAATTCACATGTCTGAAGATTTTTGGAAAAATATGGTTAGTGCCTCTGCTATCTTCTACCCAACTTCCTTCAGTATTCTGAAATGCATATGATATTGGCCTGATAACATTAATTTTTGTTACAGTGTGCTTTTGAATGTCTATCTCTAATCATGGCTTTACTCAGGTATTCAAAAGCCCTACTTTCCAATTCCTCTGTAAAAACTGATGCAAAATACTTAAGCACCTCTGCCATTTCCTCACTCTAAAGTGCAAGATGGCCCCCTTCATCTAGAAGTGGCATAAGATTGTTGGTATCAGATAATATTTTAAAGAACTAGTGGATATCCCATAGTGTTGATAAAGGTGAGCCAGAGGATATGTTGTTTTTGTCCTACTATATTGTTTTAATCCAGTCTGATAAATCAGTGGTCCTTCTACTATATAGACTAACAACTAAGAGGTTGAGAGTTCAAATCTCACCATGGCAAGTTGTAAAATTGATTTTTTTTTTAGTAAATCTGGTAATTTGTGGGCTAGCACCAGAAATAAATGACCATGAAAGCAGCTGGATTATTGTAACAAGCCAACTGGTTTCCTAATGTCCTTCATGTCTGTGACTCCAGTCCCACACTATGTGGTTGACTCTTCCTGCCCTCAGAGCAACTAGGGTTGGGCAATAAATAGTGCTGCGACAGTGTAGCCCACATCCCAAAAACAAGCAAATAAAAAAAGATCATCACTTATGTTAAGGGAACTCAGATCCTAGATTTCAGAGAAATTCAGAAAATATTGCAATTTTCTGCAAATTTTAGACCATTTTGCTCACTCTGAAATACTTGTGGGTCTATTAGATACAAAAGACCCTACTATGATAACTCTTACTGTAAAAGTAATTGAACTAATTTCTCCACTGACACTGTGAAAAGCATTGGAAATTTTGGCACGAATTTGTAAAGGTACTGCCCACCAGAATAAGTAGGCACAATACCCAAGGTTGAATAATGAAAAAGAAGCTTTATTGTATTAAAATCCTGACACAATGCTGACTTTACAGAATTCTGAGAAATAAGAGGGTAGAAGAAAATCCAACAAAAAATCAAGAGGTGCAGATCATAGTAGCATGGGGATTATGTTTCTTGTTCTTTGTCCATAGAAGCAAATATTTGGCCCATTGTCTGCAGTAAATGTGGCCTTCTCGTTAAGAACATAGGAACAGGAGTAGGCCATACAGCCCCTCGAGCTGCTCCACCATTCAATCAGATCATGGCTGATCTTCGACCTCAACTCCACTTTCCCGCCCGATCCCCATATCCCTTGATTCTCATCAATTAAATTAGTATTCAAGAAAATAACATTGAATAGAATAAATTAAATATAATCAATAATGTTAAACCATACCTGTTTCTGGAATAGAACTAAAGATGAATTTACATTACACCAGTGGTGTTGGTGCAATGCAGTTTCAAGATAATATGCCACAGGGCTAACAATCATCATTTGCTTAGGATATAATGCTCCAGAGATCATTTGGGTGCCCTTCATGATCTCCTGCCTACTCCAAAAGGCACCAAATATCATATTGCCAGATCATTACATTCAGACTAAAACTGATAGTCAGATTTATTTACAAGTAAGATAATTACACAAAAGCTGAAATACACAGCTAGAAACTAATGATACAAGTATTTAGAAAACAATGGAGATTGAATCAGTTCACAAAAGGTTACATTAATTTCTTCAGACCATAGCCCAATTAATTGGCATATCTGTTGCAGGAAACAATATTTAATAAATTGCACAGGGCAATGTTTGTACACCAGAGATGGTTGCCATATTCTGTTTTATTTCCCTATCTATTACATTAGGGCTTTATCATTCAGGCATATTCCTCAGATAATTTCTTCACACATTTCTTTTTTGTATTAGGTGACTGTATACAGCTTGAAATAATGGCTGGGATTTTCTACTTGCCATATTGCCAGCGGAAGTGCAACACAGCAGGACTTTTGCCCAATCCACGTGTTTGCCGCTGACCCTGGTATATTTTCTAGGTCAGCTAATTTAAGTGCTATTGGATGGGCTCCCCATGACTCCTTACGTTAGGAGTTGCTGCTTCCTTATCATAGGACTGGAGCGTGTTACACCCAGAAAGATGATCACAGGCCACAGGTTTTCAGGGTATATATGTATAAAATAATATCTATATGATTTGGACAAGTTAGGGAGCACAATATTAAAATTTTCTGATAACACAAAAGTAGGGCTTCGGCAAACAGTGAAAAGGACTGTAAAAGGGGATGTTAGACAGGTTAGCAGAATGGGCAGACAGGTGGCAGTCGGGATTTACTATGAAAAAGTGTGAGGTAATGCATTTTTCGAGGAAAAAAAGGAATGGAAGTATATACTCAATGGAAAGATACTGAAAGATGTGAAGGAACAGAGACACAAGATTCAAATAAATAATTATTTGACTGCAAGTAGATAAAGTCATAGCATTTTTAGAGGCATAGTGTATAAGAGCAAAGTGGTAGTGGCACATTTATACAAGCCAGTGGATAGGCCACACTTAGAGCACTGTGTGCAACTTTGGGCAACCCCTGATAGAAAGACATTAGTCATAGAGATTGTACAGCATAGATTTACCAGCATAATACCAAGGAGTTGGGCAATTTCCACTGGAACAGAGAGGGCTGAGAGGATATTTAATACAGGTTTTTAAAATAATGAAGAATTTTGATAGGCTGAATACAGAAAGACTATTTCATCCCATTGGGGAGTTATTGATGCTTGGCCATCAATTTAAAATTCTCATTAAAAGCGCGAGGAGAGAGATTAGGAGAAATTTCATTGCGCAGAGCTATTAGAACATCGCATACTTTGGCAGAGACCATTGCATTTTTAAGGAATAAACACTTGAAGCAGAGAAAGATACATGGTGATGGCAATTAGAGCAAGGCTATGGGATATGTTTGGATTGCTTTAGCCAACAGACACTATTTAATGGCAAGCTAGATAAACACATGCGGGAGAAAGGGATAGAAGGTTATGCTGATCGGGTTAGATAAAGAGGGGTGGGAGGAGGCCTGGTGGAGCATCAGCACCGGCATTGACTAGTTGGGCCTGTTTCTGTGCTGTACATTCTATGTAATTCTATGTTGTAAACATCTAAGGTTCTGTCTGGAGTTTGAGTTGGAAATAAGGGTTCTCCCATTTTCCTATGTCTGGGCACTAGAAGTGCATTCTACCTGACCTTTGCAGGTTCAGATCATTAGCCTAGTCCCAACGTACCCCAAGTGCAGCCCTATCCCTTGGTAAGGCCTTGTGCTTAGCAAAGGATGCAGAAATCCAGCTGTAGTTGCAAGTCTTAGAGCAGTAAAGACCATCGGCATCAGGGCCTTCTGACAGCAACCTCCAGTGCCAATCCCTGTCCCACTGAACCTGAAAGATAAAGGATTTACTTTCTTTGGTCCTCGGGTCTTTGCTGCTGCCCTCTCCAATCAGAAAGGGGTTGGGCACATGATATAAAGCTCACTTTTCTGGATCCCTTCAGCATTGGGAGAGGAAAATGAGGCTAGTTATACCCCCTCCTGCCTCATTATCATGCCTATCCTTTGCACCTGCTGCTTTCCGCTCCACCCCTGAGGAAACTCCGAAAATGCCTGGGTAATGTTAAAGAGGCAGGGGCCCAGCATCACGGATCTCTGCCACCTTTTTCTCTTCATCGCACCTGGGCAGTGAGTGTTCCCGAGACATATTGGAATTGAAAATCGGCTTTAAGAGGAAGGTAATAACAAAATTACTTACAAGTTTTGAAAAATAGTACCTTAGTAGAATTACAAATATTATATCCGTGGGATCTGTATCTTTCAGTACCAGTCAGATCTGTAATACTTTTACCTTGAGTAAGTCATGTGATATATTGCTTCAGTGAATTTACTGAATTACAGCGTTGTGCAAATTGCTGTCCAATTTAGGCTGGAGCAGGACTGTAATAAACATCAAAAAACACATTCCAATTCCTGACATCCTGCAATCAATGTCACCGGAGATCTATTGTAAAGAATCAAAACGACAGCCGCAAGGTAAGAGAGTTTGAGAAGGAAATTTTAATCCAGAGGAGATATTTCATCCATTGGCATGGATGAAAATACATCTCAGAAACAACTGAATAGAAATAGAAATCCTGGGGAGTATCTCTTTCCAGGCTGTGGCGGGTGGAAAAGTTGGAGGTCATGTGCCCATAACTGGCTTGTGATGAACAAGTACATTTATTAAAAAAACTTCGATAATGGAAATAGACGAGGATGAGGATTATAATTCTGTGACAGTATGTGTGTTAATTATTAATTTTTCTTTTGTATCCTCAGTACCAACAAGCAAATATAGAGCATCAGAAGCAGCTGAAGATTGGATACTAGGATGGTCCACATCTGGCAGTGGTTGCCAAAACTCACCCACACCATCACTTTCACTACTTTCATTCTGACTTGCACTCACCAACCTAGGTAGAGTCACTGGGGATCACCAAGATAATGTAGATGTGCTACTTTCACTGGATAAATCTGAGCACTGGAAGGACAAATAGTGAATGTGTGGAAGTGGAGCATGAAGTTTGTGAGGGGAGGCTTCAGAAATGTAATTTCACTGCAGAGTGAGCAGACAATGATCTCGTGGGTTATGCCATGAAACAAAGGATGCTTGCAGGGCACCATACACATGTGGAGGCACTGCCCAGCATCTCAACAGTACTATAATAAGCATCAGGAAAAGTAGAAAAATTATCAGGGGTGTATGATACAAAATACTAGTGTATATATAATTAGTAAGGTTTTTTTGCCATTTTTGGTATGGTTGATGTGGTGCTTTTTTGAAGATAGTAAACAGAAAGTGTCACTTTGAACTGTCAGTAACATGTTAGTTTTGTGTTTTCCAGACGGCGCTGCATTCAAAGAGGTATTTTATTAAAGGAAGGGGTTTAGACAAGCAATGGTTCAAACCTTACTGAATGTGTCATGAATAAGTCTCTATCCCAGCTCTCTTGCTGCTGTAACTATTGGTTCAGTTGCTCTCTCTTCCTGTGGGCGATTTTCATCCTTCACTGTGTCATCATCAGCCTCTCCCTCCTCCTCTGGCATTTCCACCTCAGTGCCTTTATGGATAGAAAAGTTGTGGAGCGTACAACAGGACACCACAGTTCTAGATACCATCCTAGCAGCGTACTGAAATGCCCATCCCCAACCCATCCAAAAATCTAAGCCTTCCTCTTAGCATTCCTATCGCTTGCTCTATACAACTTCTTGTTCTCGTATGAGACTTGTTGTACTTCTCTTCAGCTGCATTGGTGGTCCTGCGCAATGGTGTCATTAGCTATCGGAGAAGAGGGTATTCTTTGTCCCTGGGGAGCCATCCTGACACATGCTTCATTTTGAAAAATGGCAGGAAAACTTGCCTGCTGAAGTACAAATGCACCTTGGCAGCTGTCTGCTTGTTTGGCATTGATGTGAAAAAACTGGTGTCTAGAATCACATGCAAGTTGTACATTGGTGGAGTGAACATCCTTTCTGTTAATGAGAGTTCACATGTGGGGCATGTATAGCCAAGTGAGTGCAGTCAGTGGCACCAATGACCCTGGGAAATCCTCAACTTAGTAGAATGAACATCACATTTGTTCAGTTGCCTCTGACCAATATCAAACTTGATGAAATTGCCAGCCCTGGAAAACAGCATTTGGGACTTGCCTAATGCTGGTATGAATTGCAAACTGACTAATGACAGAATTAATCCTGTCACATTTTGGAATGAGCTAGTGGCATAAAACTTCACTGCAGTGGTCACTATCTCTGTCACAGTAAGTGACATCCTGCCTCCAAAGCTAGTCTGCAGATCTGGTTGAAACAATTAGTGTAGCTCCTCCAGGGATTTAGGACTGAAGTGTAGCCCCTGGCATAACTCTGGAGAGAGATTCAGAAAGGACCTCCTAGGTCTGGAAACCCTGTGGGCAGGGCATCTCTGAAAGGATCTGATCTTCATTACTGCTGCATTATTTGAAGGGCTTCCAAAGCAGTCAGTTGCTCCTCTCTCTCCACTTCTTCCTCCATCATGTATATTCAAAATACTGGAATCCCCATTGAAAACCCCATTTTGTTGCCTTCAGAAATAATATGCCAAATTATTGTGGCTGAAAGTCCTCCAAAGGAGGACCAGGATTTGAACCTGAAAGCTTCAGATTTAAAGGGTAAAGAAATCTCCAGAAAGACCCAGGTAAAGCAAAGTTATAGGCAAAAGTTCATTCCTACCCCAAAGGTGCTGCAGTGCTGCAGACTCCACTAACACCTCAATGACCTAGACTTGCCAGATATGTCTGCTTTTTACAGGCACTTCTTAGAAGGGCAGAATTCAGGGTGGAAATGACAGAATTTAGGACAGGTAACGTCATCCTGTCCTAAATTTGTCATTTACATGCTTGCACTTCATATTGGGCAGGCGCTTCATCCTCCTTTCCTCTTATGCTGGGCAAGTTCAAATGCGGTTTGCATGGGGCAGAAACCCATCCCAAATTCCTGTCCCCCTCCCCCCAACACAAAAACCACCACCAATGCATCTAAGGGTAATAAGGGATATGGAACCAAGGTGGGTAAATGGAGTTAAAATACAATTCAGCCATGATCTAATTAAATGGCGGTAAAGGCTCAAGGGGCTGAATATCCTACTCCTGTTCCAATATTCCCATGTCTACCCAAAGCCCAATAATTTTGGGGCAAATGTAATCCAGAAATTAGCTACAGTCTTAATTGAAAATATGTATAAAGCTATTTTGCAGAATTTAGGATTTCAAATTATACTAAAACGTTGAGGAAACTGGAGAATTGTTCAAAAATGTCTATTATAAAAATTAAATTCTTAATGCTGTGCACAATCCTATTTATGGTTTGCCTTAATATACAGCTGTATTTTGTAGTATTTATAATTTAACAAGAAGCTTTAAAGTATTTCATTCAATTTTCAAATCAGATTTTGTGTCAAATAAGGACACAATTAATTCACGAAAATACCTTAAGTGCAAATCCAGTAAAGGAAACAAAGTTCTTTAAAAGTAAAGAACTAATATTCTATTCTGTTTTAAAAATGATGAGCTACTGGAATGCATTTTAATTTTCTTCAGTAATGAGTACTATATGGGCTTTTGATTTTGTCATAGGCATTTTAATTTCAAATCCCATATAATTAGAGCAGTGAGTCCATTGGCTCAACCAATGAGTCAGATCCATCATAGTAGTAGTCTCGTGTGTATGCATCACATGAATGAGATCTGCATCTTATGAATGAAACTAGCTTTTATCTCAAAATTCTAAGTAGGAAGCCTCATCCTGCACCCCAGGTAATACACTTTAACAAGGCTATTTCATTTTTTTGCAATAAGCATTGGACATTTTTAACACTTAATTTGCCTGGAAAACCTCAGTTGCAACAAAAGTTGCAATACAAAAATTAAATAAGCCATTTAAATGCATGAATCGTTACTTATTATGCTCTCTGAATTAAATTAGTAGATCTTCCATGGTATTGCTTGCGGGAGGTCAGATGGTATGCGGTTTTATGACGTAACGCGCAATGTATTATAAAATAACTAGTAGATTTCCCGTGGCATTGTTCATGAAGGATATGTTTTCTCTCCTACTTGTCTCTGTTATCTTTATGTTCCTACTGTTTGTCTCCTCTTTTCTCTCACTTCTGCTTCTCTCTCCCTTTCTTCTCTCTCCCTTTCTTCTCTCTCCCTTTCTTCTCTCTGCTGGTTTTCTCCTATTTTTCTCTTTTCTACTTTTCTCTGTCTTTTTCTAATCCTTTCTCTCTCTTCTGTATTTTTGTGTTGGAGGTAGTAAGTGGCATGTCAGGGAAGGCATCAGTTTCTGGTGGTGGATGCATAACGCTGGATTTTCTAAAGGGCTTCCCCCCAACTAAGGGAAATGGTCTGTTATTTGAAGTGGAAATGTTGGGGGAAAAAAAGGAAGCCAAATCAGAAGAACAGGAAGCAAAGTTTGTGGGCAGGAGCTGCACGTTATCGTAAGATTTTTAATAATATTATGATTACATCTTGTAAACTAATTTCAAACGGTATGTGGCCTCTTTATTCTTCCTAACAAAATGCACTACCTCACAATTATCTATGTTAAAATTAATTTGCCAATTACACGCCCATTCTGCAAGTTTATTAATGTCATCTTGCATTTTGACGCATTCTTCGTTTGTATTAACTGCACCCCCTCAATTTTGTGTCGTCCACAAATTTTGAAATTGTACTTCTGAACCCCGTGTCCAAATTGTTGATGTAAATTGTGAACAACAGTGGTCCCTGCACCGATCCCTGTGGAACACCACTTTCCACCTTTTGCCAGTCTGAGTCACTACCCTTAATCCCTACTCTCTTCTGTTTTGTAGCCAGTTTGCTATCCATTCTGCTACGCATCCCCTGACTCACATGCTCTGACCTTAGTCATGAGTCTACAATGCAGTACCTTATCAAAAGCCTTTTGAATATCCAAATATATTACATCTACTACATTACCCTTGTTTATTCTTTCTGTTGCTTCTTCAAAGAATTCAATAAGTTTGGTCAAACATGACTTTCCCTTCTGAAACCCATGCTGACTAGTTTTAACTATATTTTTGTTTTCTCGATGTTTTTCTATTACATCTTTGAGTAAAGAGTTTTAGTAACAAAATATGCCCAGTAATATTGAACCACTTGTTTTACTGCAGTAACTCACACCAAGTCCTGTTCACCCATCACCCCTGTGCTCATTGACCTACATTGGCTCCTGGTCCGGCAACACCTTGATTTTAAAATTCTCATCCTTGTTTTCAAATCCCTTCATGGCCACACCCCTCCCTATCTCTGTAATCTCCTCCAGCCCGACAACCATCCGGGATCTCTGCGCTCCTCCAATTCTGGCCTCTTGCTCATCCCCGATTTTAATCACTCCACCATTGGTGGCCGTGCCTTCAGCAGCCTAGGCCTTAAGCTCTGGAATTCTCTCCCCAAACGTTTTTGCCTCTCTACCTCTCCTCCTTTAAGACGCTCCTTAAAACCTACCTCTTTGACCAAGCCCTGTCCTAATATCTCCTTATGTGGCTGTGTGTCAAATTTTGTTTGATAACGCTCCTTTGAAGAACCTTGGCACATTTTACTATGATAACGGCGCTGTTTAAATGCAAGTTGTTTTGTTGTTGTAATTGGATCAAGAATTTAGTCATTATTCTGCTAATGGGGGTAAACTGGTCTGGGGATTATGGAAATTAAACTGTCAAATAGTTCATTGCAACTGAGCAATCAAGTGCATTAAGTCAATTCTCACCACATTAATAAAAAAGAAAAAAAATTCAGCCTACAATAACTCATCAAACAGGACAAATTGACATGACAACACCCCAAATAACAACCTCAACTTTTTAGCACAGGTAACAGAAACATGTACAAAATTGATTCTAGAATAACCATTAAAATCAAAATTATTTCCAGGAAATATTTTTCAATTCTGCACCACAGAAACCTTAAAATCAATTATTATAACACATTTATGTATCAACTTTAAAAATACTAAAATACAGATTGCATCAATTTATTCTATTTGAATTGACATGTATAAGTTAAATTTGCACATTAGATCTAAACAGTCCAAAGCATAAGGCGATGATTCAAATTTGTTGTTATCTGTAGCATGACTTTAAATTGAATTTTAAAGTCAATGAAACCTGAAGCCATTTTTATAACATTCACGTGGTCTGGCAAGTGTGAAATAAAATCCACATTTCTACAGTTGCCACATCATCACTCATCCACCGACCGGCATGCCAGCAGTATATTCCAGTGAAACAGTCCAATAACTGAAGATGCATGAACAGTTCCCTTGCCTATTTTCAGGCATTTTACACCAGTAGCACTGCACTTCCATTTGATGTATGGAATTGAGGCAATAATATATCCACAAAAGTTGGGATACAATTTATAAAGGAGGCCCGAAACCAAAATAAAACAATAAGAATTTTTAGAAAGCGGTCAACAAGCCTGTCCCCTTCAGATAGGTAAAATTTGTCAATTCACCTCCTCACCATAAACCTCAATTTTTTTTATATTTGTTCATGGGATGTGGGCGTCGCTGGCAAGGCCAGCATTTATTGCCCATCCTTAATTGCCCTTGAGAAGGTGGTGGTGAGCCACCTTCTTGAACCGCTACAGTCCGTGTGGTGAAGGTTCTCCCACAGTGCTGTTAGGAAGGGAGTGCCAGGATTTTGACCCAGCGACGATGAAGGAACGGCGATTTATTTCCAAGTCAGGATGGTGTGTGACTTGGAGGGGAATGTGCAGGTGATGTTGTTCCCATGTGCCTGCTGCTCTTGTCCTTCTAGGTGGTAGGGGTTGCGGGTTTGGGAGCTGCTATCGAAGAAGCCTTGGCGAGTTGCTGCAGTGCATCCTCTGGATGGTACACACTGCAGCCACTGTGCGCCGGTGGTGAAGGGAGCGAATGTTTAGGGTGTGGATGGGGTGCCAATCAAACGGGCTTCTTGAGTGTTGTTGGAGCTGCACTCATCCAGGCAAGTGGAGAGTATTCCATCACACTCCTGACTTGTGCCTTGTAGATGGTGGAAAGGCTTTGGGGAGTCAGGAGGTGAGTCACTCGCCGCAGAATACCCAGCCTCTGACCTGCTCTCGTAGCCACAGTATTTATATGGCTGGTCCAGTTAAGTTTCTGGTCAATGGTGACCCCCAGGATGTTGATGGTGGGGGATTCGGTGATGGTAATGCCGTTGAATGTCAAGGGGAGGTGGTTAGACTCTCTCTTGTTGGAGATGGTCATTGCCTGGCAATTGTCTGGCGCGAATGTTACTTGCCACTTATCAGCCCAAGCCTGGATGTTGTCCAGGTCTTGCTGCATGCGGGCTTGGACTGCTTCATTATTTGAGGGGTTGCGAATGGAACTGAACATTGTGCAATCATCAGCGAACATCCCCATTTCTGACCTTATGATGGAGGGAAGGTCATTCATGAAGCAGCTGAAGATGGTTGGGCCAAGGACACTGCCCTGAGGAACTCCTGCAGCAATGTCCTGGGGCTGAGATGATTGGCCTCCAACAACCACTACCATCTTCCTTTTTGCTAGGTATGACTCCAGCCACTGGAGAGTTTTCCCCCTGATTCCCATTGACTTCAATTTTACTAGGGCTCCTTGGTGCCACACTCAATCAAATGCTGCCTTGATGTCAAGGGCAGTCACTCTCACCTCAACTCTGGAATTCAGCTCTTTTTTCCATGTTTGGACCAAGGCTGTAATGAGGTCTGGAGCCGAGTGGTCCTGGCGGAACCCAAACTGAGCATCGGTGAGCAGGTTATTGGTGAGTAAGTGCCGCTTGATAGCACTGTCGACGACACCTTCCATCACTTTGCTGATGAGTGAGAGTAGACTGATGGGGTGGTAATTGGCCGGATTGGATTTGTCCTGCTTTTTGTGGACAGGACATACCTGGGCAATTTTCCACATTGTTGGATAGATGCCAGTGTTGTAGCTGTACTGGAACAGCGTGGCTAGAGGCGCAGCTAGTTCTGGAGCACAAGTCTTCAGCACTACAGCCGGGATGTTGTCGGGGCCCATAGCCTTTGCTGTATCCAGTGCACTCTAGTTTCTTGATATCACGTGGAGTGAATCAAATTGTCTGAAGACTGGCTTCTATGCTGGTGGGGATATCGGGAGGAGGCCAAGATGGATCATCCACTCTTCTCTCTGGAAATACATTTTGTTGTCTCTTGGAACTATATTGTCCTTTTTAGTGGCTATACTGGCATGTATAGAAAAGGTATCCATTCTACACCATCTTCACATCATGAGATTAAGTAGCTGCTGGGACACCAAAATCTTGTTACAGTTTATAATCCTTCTAGTCTAGTCCACCCAACTGAGCTGATGTACAAGCTGGAGTACATTACTCCTCAGTCTGTTAATTAAAATTTTAGCAAAAGTCTTACACTCCATCTGAAGGGGAGCGATCAGTTGGTGGCACAACACACTTGCTGGATCTGTATCTTGTTTCAGTGAGGAAATTAATGTAGTGAGCATCATACTGGTTGGTTGGCATTGCACCTGCATCTCTTCATAAGTATTTAACAAGTATGGACCAGTTAAATCCCACAATTCATGGTAGAGCTCCACTAGAAAAGGGAGTGTGAATAAACTGAATTGATATAATCCAAGCAAGACATAAAAAGAAAGTTAAAAAGGCAAAAAAGAAGTAAATAGTAGAATTCAATGTATTATTTAATACATAAATGCATATAAATGTAACATAATTTCCCAGGAAAAATATAATAACAAATCAATTATCATCTCATAACAAAGAAATCATTACACAGTTAGCAGCAACCAATTATTTCCAGCAGATAAGAAAATAAAAACAGTTGATCACCCAACTCTCCCCTAGAAGAATCACAAAACCAAATGAAATGTTCTTCAGATGTAAGGCCTCGTCTTCTCCATTCCTCTGAACATCTAAGAAAATATAATCTTGAATACTTTTAACAGATTATCAATTTCAGTAAAATAAACTCTCTGAAAAACACATTTCTTATGGCCCACCATAGGGCTTCTTTAATGATATTAATAATAAGCTTTATCTATGTTGTGTCTCTACCAAATCCCAAACTACTTTACAAATTATATAATGGATCATTTTCTAACATCCTTCTGGAGTTCATAAAATTCTGGTGACAGGGAGCCATTTTCTGCCAAACCCGATGTCAAGGATCGACCTCAAAGAGTGTAATCATCTATCTCTTCCTTTCTACAGCCTATGCTAAGACATATAGCCACAAGCATAAGATGTTGATTATAAAAGGGAAAAAATGCACAAAAAACACTAATGAACCATCATCCATTATGTTTTTCTCTGTGTCCCACTCAAATTAATATTCACCCAAATGTTCTTACATAGATCAACTAGAAATTGTTTTAGCTGTAAAACCTTGTCCTTATTGTTTAAGCAAAGTTTGTCATTACCAGGGCTGGGTGCCAAAAAAAGTCAAAGAATATTTCTTTATCAAATCATACTTTCTCTTAAAGTAGGCTAATTCCTCCAGGATTAACCCCAAATTTTGTAGGGTTGACAGAACTACATTCAATCTACAGCAAAGAAACAGGCCATTTGGTCCAATTGGCCTATGTCAGTGTTTATGCTCCACACAAGCTTTCCCCCACTCTACTTATGTAAGCCTCCCCTTAAATGCATCAATGCTATCTGCTTCAACCACTCCATGTGGCAGTGAGTTCCACATTCTCACCACTCTCAGTATAAAGAAATTCCTCCTAAATTCTTTATTTTATCTGTTAGTGGCTATCATATTTATGTCCCCTTGTTCTGGACTCACCCACAAGTGAAAACAATTTCTCCACGTTCACCCTATCAAACTGCTTCATAATTTTATAATTTTAAAGACCTCTATCAAGCCTCCTCTTAGTCTTTTCTTTTCGAGAAAAAGGGCTGCAGGCCTGCTCAACCTTTCCTGATAGATGCATCCTCTCAATTCTAGTAACATCCTTGTAAATATTTTCTGCACTTTCTCCAGTGTTTCAACATCCTTTCTATAGTATTGAGACCAGAACTGCACACAGTACTCCAAGTGTGGTCTAACCAAATATCTATATAAATGTAACATTATCTCCCTGATTTTATATTCTATTCCTCTAGAAATTAACCCCATTAGTTTGCTTGCACTCTTTATGGTCTTGACAACATATATTTTGCTACTTTTAGTGATTTATGTATCAGTATTTCCCGTCCATCAGCTCAGCAGCAACAATGGGGCTGAATTAATTCACTCCATTATTGATGGTTCTGAACTAGCCTGGTCGCTTCAGTCATCTGTATCCCTTTCTGTGAAAAGTCACTCTTGACATTGTCTATCCAGCGCTTCCTTGGTCTTCTTTGGCTGCGTATTCCATGTATCTCTGTATACAGGGCCGTGAAAGGTATTCTAGCTGTTTCCATTCTTGAAATGTGCCCAAACAATCGCAGTCATCTTTCTTGAATCTTCTGTATAAGCGTTGTTTCTTATTTAGGCCATGTTATTCTTATATCATTCTTGATTCTTTGCATTCTTGATACTCCCAGTGTTCCTCTCAACCAACTCATTTCTGCGGTTAGCATCTTTTGCTCATCAACTTTTCTCATGTTCCCACACTCAGATCCATATAATAATATGGGGATAACCATCGCTTCATAAACTCTTTGTTTTTGCCAAAATATCTTTAGCCTTCTATATCCTGTTTAATCTACCAAAAGCAGCAGAAGCAAGTCCAATCCTTCTTTTGATGTCTTCATCACAACTCCCATTCTCTGACACTAACCCAACATGGTATACAAACTTTTCCACCTGTTCAACTGCATCCCCTCCAGCTATATGTACATCTTCCTGATGCTTCCCAAATGACATGACCTTTGTCTTCTTTTTGTTAATGTGTAATCCATGTACACCTTATCAATTAGTTACCGTAAATCTGTTTTATATTTTGCTATAAGGTCATTGACATTAGCAAATCTGAGATTGTTTAAAATCTTGCCACGTAAGAAGACTCCCCCAATATCATCTTTTAGTGCAAGATTCGTTCTGCTTCCAGTACTAGATTAAATAAATTAGGCGGCGGTGTGCATCCTTGTCTCACCCGATCTGTTGATATAAACCATTCCATTAGTTTCCTATCCACTGTAATATGGATTAAGATGGACTGTACGCTGCTAAATAAAAAAATGTTGGTTCTGACAGTTGACAAATATGTAAGTTATTATCACATTTATTGATACAATAGTCAAATTCATAATCAAATGACAATGGAAAAAAACCACATCACCATCATTGTCATGAACTATCTATATGACCCTCATCCTCCTTTCTTTTAGCCTTTCTCCTCTTCCTAACTTTTCTAAGGGGATTATGTTCCTCCATATTGTCCTCAAAGGATGCCACTGACTCCTCCAAAAAAAAGCATTCTGAGATCTAAAGTAGGAAGCCAATACATAGCCGCCTGACTGGGAGGAATCACCAAGGAAGATAGCAATGTCCACGAAAGACAAAAAGACACTCCATTTGCCCACTGTCCTTCTCCTCCTCATTTCTTTATTCCATAAATTTCATTTTGTCACCCTTATCCCAATTCCCAGTTTCCATCTCCTCCTCCAGTACTTCTGATTTCCCAATCCACTATATAAAAATTACTCATCTGCCATCATGAAACCAGATTCCTTATCAAGTATTAGCATCACCCATTTTATTTTTAATCGTATCATGTACTTTGTCCAGATTGCCAACTTTAATCCTTTCTTCCATTTTACTCGGGATTTTGTTAGGTAAGTGTATCAAGGGACATGGAGCAAAGGCAGTAAATGGAGTTGCACTGTAGATCAGCCATGATCTAATTGAATGGTGGAGCAGGCTCAAGGGGCCACATGGCCTACTCCTGTTCCTAATGTTCCTAACTCACATGATCCTTCCACCACCTGTTCCATCAGATTATCTTTCTTTCCTTTCCACATCATCTTCTATGAACTTCTCACTATCATCATATACACAGTCCCAAGCATGGTAAAGGAGAACTTCCCCCTGCAATTGTGTCACATCCCACTCTACCATACATTGTTCCTCTTCAGCTTGTTCAGTGAATCCTTCCTCTCATTGCTGGCCATCTTTTATCATGTCTTCTCATAAAACCCATCCAAAACACATTATGCCACCATACTGCAGTTGCAACTAGGCCCAAATTAATGCCCTCTCCCCCCTCAGTCCACTTCACCAGCACAGCAGCAACCTGCCCTTCCAGGTCTTTCAGTTTTCACTTCTCACCAGCTTCTCTCTCTTCTGAATAAAGACAAACTGTAGGCTGATACTTTTTATTTTATTAGGTTGTATAAAGCAGGGAACATATAAAATCGTCACATCAAACAAAACCAAAAAGTCAGTTTTCACAAATATCCTAGATCAAACAACTTTACAAGTTATTAGTAGCTACTTCATAGCACACAATACAAAAAGAAGAAATTCAACATAATATCCTTTTGGTTCTTCACACTATGGCAATATACCATTATGTAATTATACTAGAAAACAACCCTAGCAATTTGTTAAAATACAATTGATGAAGTCATTTGTACCTAACCCGCTGGGTACTTATGCAGTCTTTTTTGCCAAATCTCATTCAACATATTCTTAACTAACTTCTTATAACAAAGATTAACAAAGATTAAACTCTACTGGTATCTATCGGCCCCGGTGTGCCCCACTTGATTGCAGGCATATTTAGAAGATGTTATCACTGTTTTACAATATCTCACTTCCCCTGTAATAAAATATTTATAGGCGTAAATGGCATATACTCCTGAAAAGATGTTTGTTTTGGATAGATACTCTTAGCATTTTACTAATAGATAAATGTACATCCACTTTAAGCTATGAAACGTTCCTTTGGAGGTTGATCTGGTTTGCAAAAATAATGATGTTTATTTATGTGTTCCCACTATAGCTAACAAAACATCACGGATTATGGTACACGTGAAAAAACAAGAAATGTTCAAATTGTTGTAGGATATAAAACACCAACCAGACAACAGTGCCCCCTAATGACGAGTGAGTTCTGTTCCGGCACACATGTTAACACACTGCGCTCAGGCACCAAAAGTCAAACCATTCCGTTATTTATAGTAAGAAGTTTGCTTTCGAAATCTTGAAACAAAGCAAAACTATTTGTATGTCAGCTTGTTTGTAGTTCAAACTAGGAGCAACTCCTAAAGGAATTTATATTGTACGTAAATTTATCTATCGGTAAAATATACCAAGAGTTTCGGAAAGAAACATCCTTGTGGGAGCATAGACCATTCACGTCTAGTTCGAACAAGCTATCCAATAAAATAAGCAGCTGAATACATTGGAAATATTTCCATGAACACAGCAACCCGAAAGATTATAAAACTATAATGCAAATACAGTAGACTGTTGCACTTAAACTGTGATGGTTACACGCACAATATAACTCTAATTAGCTAATGTTAATGCCTATAAAATGATAACTGTTAACTGATCAAACAGCCATTGACTCTTCGTGTCTTGTTGCATATATCAATATAGCTAATTATTTAGACTTTGGGTTTTGGAGTATTCGATTTCAAACTAAACCCATACGCTTTTTATTCAGCTCACAATAGGTACTGACTACTTTTCATTAAAGAATTACGCGGCAATGTAATTAGGTTAGATTATTACCTTTTGTCGTACCATTCTAACCAGGTTTGCACATAATGATCGTATGTTCTCAAAGTTTGGTAACAGCCAATACTTTTAAAATAATTTTTGTTCTCCGTAATTGATTCGGTATTAGATCAGGCATTATTTCACTGTACAACACTAAGCTGAATTCCTTGGTTACACGAGTAATTTGCTTACGTCCGCGTCCTATTCTGTGCTATTTACTTCGCATCGGTTTACGAATTGCCCTTTCATTATTTAATAGTTTTACATTTGTCTTCGATTAAACTATGTAAGTTAAAAGGAAAGGGGGATCAATGGATATTTACTCAGATATATGGTCTTGGTAGCTGCCACTACCTCTTGCCCCTTTACTCTCCCTCTTGCCCTCTCCCTCCTATTCTTTCCTTTCCTCCTTCTATGCTCATCTCCGAGGTGTTGAGTAGGTGGCGGGTAATCCCCGGGGGCGGGTCTACAAGGAGGCGGGGGCTGTCTTCATTCAACACAGGGGTTTTAAAAGGGGGCGAGCCGTGGCTGTTCCATCAGAGCAGTAGGGAGATACTGCTGGGAGAGAGGGAGAGTGTAAGGACCAAACTCAAACCATGAATCTCCTGAAAGAGGCGGTGGCTGTACTCATCCTACTGCCCCGGTTCCTCGTCACCGCCCTCATGCTGTGGCTACTCGATATCTTATGCATCCGAAAGCGGCTGTTGTCCAAGATCAGGGAACAGACCGAAGGAAATGCCGATGATCCTCCTCTTTGCGTCTCGGACACAAACCGTATGTTTACTCTCGAGTCCCTCAAAGCGATCTGGCACGGCCAGAAGCTGGACTTTTTTAAATCTGCCCACGTGGGCGCGCCGGCTCCAAACCCTGAAGTCGTGCAGCTGCAAGAGCAGAGAAAGGTCCGGCTGCTCGATTACAGCCGAGGTACGAGGCCGTTGATTCTCAACTTTGGGAGCTGCACCTGACCCCCATTCATGGCGCGCCTCAAGGCGTTCCAGCGGGTCGCCACCCAATATGCAGACATTGCAGACTTTCTCCTGATCTACATTGAAGAAGCCCACCCTTCTGACGGCTGGGTCAGCACCGATGCCCCCTATGATATCCCAAGGCACCGTTGCCTGGAAGACCGACTGAAAGCAGCCAATCTGATGAGCAAGGAGAACCCCGGCTGCCTTGTGGTCGCGGACAGCATGGACAATTCTTCCAACGCTGCCTATGGTGCTTACTTTGAAAGGCTCTATGTCCTCCGGAATCAGAAAGTGGTGTATCAAGGAGGGAGGGGGCCAGAGGGATACAAGATCTCGGAACTCAGAATATGGCTCGATCAGTATAAAAAACAGAGCCGCAATTCCAGCACTATCGTGATTGAAGTGTGAATGAACTAAATGCACTGAACTTGTAGAAAGGTTAATATATTTTGAACACGACTCTTCCTCCGTTCTGCTTGCCGAAGTGTCTATTACTGAACGAACTCGTGAAATCCATTAGTGGCTTGTAATGTACGGTTAATGTGACCTTATAGTGTTTAATGTATATTTGTAAATACACTTTGAAATACTATATATTTTTATGTGTTTATTTTTTGTTTTACCTGGCTTGAAAAGTGAGTTAAAGCAAAGTTAAAATTCGCAGATATTCTTGGCACTTTTTTGTGAAAGCCGGTTTCGAAATGGCTTTGCGCCAGGAAACCGCGCCTGATGTGACAAGTGCTCGGGGTATGGTGAAGAATGTACATGGGACCAGTACTGTATTGCGTCTGATGAAAGAAAATATTTCGAAATCGCGGTCTTTCCTTTGTGCGGATAGGTCGTGTTTTCGCATGTTTTTTTTAAATAAAACTTTTTTTTATTACATTTTATAATAAATATTCAAAAAATAAACTCTGGGATGTATGTTTCGTTACTCGTGCCAACTTTAACTAACATGATTTGGGGTTGATTGTATACCTGGTTTTGAGTGTGAACAAGCGGCAAGGGCACGAATCGTACAAAGTGTAAAGCCCAATTTACACGGGTCAACATTACTTCCTTAATGTTCAGGTTCTTGGAGCAGAGATTCTTCATATACTACCTGCCCCACCCCCACTACTACCAGCGCCATTGTGGGGTCTTCTAATATCCGGAAAGTTGTACATGGCCACATACTGCTCCTCTGATTACATTGTCATTATTCGTGGTTTGTTGCATTATATAGTCGAGTTCTGATAATCGTTTAACCAATCTACAAAGGAACGTTACAGTTGGATTCGAATTTCCATCACCTCCATAAAAAGATCAATTTGCCTGAATTGATTTAATCAACCATTCACTAATTATTTCAAAATAGTAGGTAATGTTGGTCAAAACCATACGTTTAACATAAACAAATTATTATTTTCAAAAATGTGTTAGTGAATTTGTGAAGGGCATTTAAAAATCAGTTAACAGGAACGGGTTGAGGATTTTAGCACAGACCTTTGCTCACTTGAGATTTTGTATTTGTTCAGGTGCCTGTGATAATCTGAGTTGCATGTCTCCCATGGTCCTAGCGTTGAAATGGGTCACAGGATGAGAATCTCTTATTTTTAAAGAGGGGCAATAGAAAAGTGGTACACTTTGTTCATCCCACACATGACTGGAAGTGCACCAATTGATAGCTTAAGCTAGCGTTGTACAAAGTATAGCCCAGGTATTTAGTTAATTGAAGTGTCATTCTGATGTATACATGCTAACTCAGAATAGGGAAGCTTCAACAGCACCATGCAATGTAGATATACTCTCTGCTATGAGATAATTTCAGGAATAACTGGGTTGTGATTATTCCTGGCATTTTCTCCCAATGGCAGAAAGCATTTACCTACAATGTAGAATGCCAATATTCACCAAGTCAGCCTATAATGAGTGCAGATAAAAGAAATAAAGAGAACTGAATGAGCAACATGGCAAATTGACTGCCCAATATGGCATGTCACAATGTTAAGACATGGGTACATGCTTACCATTCTCTGCACTGTACATTCCCCATACTGACTGAACCAGAGCAGTCACTTCAGTGAAGTAGAGTTTTTCCCAATTCCTTTTCTAATGATTAGATGGACTACATGGGCCTTCCAGTTCTTTATATTCCTTTTTTAATGGTCTTCCTATGTCAGCTGAGAAAGCAAGAGATATTGCATGACATAAGACCAATAATTCACAGGTGTCCTACAACATTGGTCCCTGCTCTCATTTCCTGACTAGGACTAAATGGGCTTTGGTATACTGAGATGGATTATGTTCCTGCAACTCAGATTGAACAAACTGCGCATTCTCATAACAGGATACATTGTTGAATTTCCCTAGTTTAATGTCACAAATTGAAGTTTGGGTAGTTGATGCTATATTTCACTGTATATTTTTACACTTCCATTCAAGTACAGTACTTAACAAGTAAATCGCTCCCGTCTTTGATGACTACAACAACAACAACTTGCATTTATTTAGCACCTTTAGTGTTGTAAAATGTCCCAAGGTGCTTCACAGGAGTGTTATCAAACAAAATTTGACAATGAGCCTCATCAGGAGATATTAGGACAGGTGATCAAAAGCTTGCTCAAAGAGGTATGTTTTACGGTGCATCTTAAAGAAGGAGAGGTGGAGAGGTTTGGGAAGGGAATTCCAGAGCTTAAGGCCAAGGGAGCTGAAGGCACGGTCACCAGTGGTGGAGCAACTAAAATCGGGGATGCGCAAGAGGCAAGATTGGAGGAGCACAGAGATGTTGGAGGGTTGTAGGGCTGGAGGAGGTTACAGAGCTAGGATGAGAACTTGAAAACTTGAAAACTTGAAAACAAGGATGAGAACTTTAAAACTGAGGCATTCCCTGACCGGGAGCCAATGTAGGTCAGCGAGCACAGGGGTAATAGGAGAACGGGACTTGGTGCAAGTTAGGATACGGGCAGCAGAGTTTTGGATGAGCTCAAGTTTATGGAGGGTAGAAGATGGGAGGCCAACCAGGAGAACATTGGAATAGTCAAGTCCAGAGGCTACAAAGGGTTTCAGCAGCAGATAAGCTGAGGCAGGGGCGGAGATGGGTGATGTTACGGAGGTGGAAGTAGGCACTCTTGGTGATGGAGCAAATATGTGGTCTAGAGCAAGAAAATGGCAAAACCTGCTATTTTTGGGGTTTTGTGCTTTCTGTTTTCCTGCCCAAAAATGGTCAGTGAGAAAATATATAATTGAGCTATTCAAAATTATGATTATGACCTAGGAGCAGTAATTTATACTAATTTCTGTAGTAGTATAAGGTTTTTACTTGATACATTAATCAATCACTAAGTATCTATTACAATAAATAAAGAGAAAAACTGCAAATGCTGTAAATCTATAATTAAATCAGCATCTGTAAAGAGAAGAGATAAGTTAATGTTTGGGTTATAGACCCTTCATCGATTATGAAAATAGTTGAACAGATAATCTACATAAAAAAGATGATTCTACCCCCTGTCAGAAATCATTATTTCTCCCCTGTGTGAACGTACAATCTTGAATGCATTTCATATATTATATACATATAAATATCTCTGATCTTTTGTGCATCCACTTTGCCCCACTATTTATTGGTGGTCGTGCCTTCAGTTGTCTACATTCCATACTCTGGAATTCCCTCAGGTCCTCTACCTCCACTTTCCTCTCCTCCTTTAAGATCCTCCTAAAAACTAATTTCTTTGCCAAGCTTTTACCTCCTCATATCTCCTTCTTTGACGGTATTGATTTTTGTCCGATTATGCCTCTGTTAAGTGCCTTGGAACTTTTTTCTACATTAAAGGTGCTATATAAATGCAATTTGTTGTTGTCAATAGGAAAGATGAGAGTTTTGAAGGATTGGTGATTCACCTCACAATGAAAATGAGTTATTTATAGAACTAGAAATTATTAATTAAATTAGGGTCAGAGGATGATTGATAAGCAAGAGGAAAGGGCCAGCAGTGAGATTAGGGAAGATAAGAAATAAACAGGGAATTGGAATAAAAGTTTGAAAGTAGGTCTCTGAGTGTAAGGCTATTAAAACTGGTCATGAAAAGTCAAGTAATTATGATTGTCGGTTTCATTATTAGATATTTAGATAAATATGTATGAAGGATAATATTAACTGTGTGGTTTTGAATTTACTGGGGGCCTGAATATGTGAACACATTTAATGAATGGTATTGCAGAGAGTATTAACCAACTGTTAAAAAGTTTCTGGAAAAGAGATTAGTTGCACTTTGGGATCAGTAATATGGCATATAATTGTGGGTCATACATAAAGAAGCCTAAAGATACGATTATGAGACTGAAAGGTGGAACTGCACAAATAGTGATATGTGGACTATTGACAATACTATCATGGGATGATGAGATGACGAATAGAATAATTAGTTTCAATTGTTGCCTGAAAATGTATTGTAAGGAGAATGGAATAAAATGCATTGATAATTGATCATTTGAATTTGTTCCCTTCATTCTTGCTAGATGCTCTAGAATTATTATTTTAAAAATGTGATTATGGAATTATTCTTAAAGATTGGATTCAAATGAATTGTTTTCTAGCTAGTCTCACTAATAGTTCAGAAAGTTTATACATTGAGTAGCTGATCCATATAGACCATGACGATCCCAGGTTTGACATGTTTCCCCCTCCGCCATTTGCACTGAGTCAATTGATCTCAGATATAGAAGCTAATTCATTGTAATTTGTACCAAATTATTGGCAATTTTCTGCTGTCAACTCATGCTTACTAGGAATTAGGCTGTGACAACCAGCAAAGAGAGGACATTTTCAGCCCATAAATCTGGCTTCAATCCCATCAACCTAAGTTGGAAGAGCCATGCGAACAGTGTTAACCAATTGCCTTAATTTATAAATTTATTCTTTAATGCATAGCATTGCATGTAGTTATAAACTTATCAATTAACTTTTCCTTTTTTTTTGTCCTTCTTCAGCTCGAAACAGCTTTCAAGTGAATTTACTAACACATCAAGCATACAATAAATGAATTTGTAATATTCTATGGTGTTCATTATACCTTCATCAGTATATCTGACATACTGATACATAATGTTTCTGATTTATTTCTGGTGAGATCATGAATTGCAAGCTCTCTGTATAGCAAGCTCTATATAATAGATATAACTGCTTCAAATCAGTTATTATGTATTCTTCTAGCTTATTCCTGGTGTTTTCATTTAATTTTACAACCAAAGCAATAAAGCAGTTGCCTTCTGTGATCCTAAATCAGTTTACTTAACTGCTTGGCCATGACCAAAATATTATGCTAAACTACAGGACATACCAAGAACTTGAAGATAGACACCTTTTTCCTCAAAGCTCAGTGCTTCTGGGAAAGTTCTACTGTCCTTCATTCTAGCTGTATTACTGGCATCACACAGTGTGACAAACATCTGTAATCATATAATCATTGTTCATTGGGCATTCCGATAGAGTACCTGGCAGAGTTTTTATTGTCTCCTTTACATGGTTTCAAACAATTTTGCTATGGGGACCGGGTAATGCAGTGGGTCAGAAAACTTTGAGATCTAGATTCAAACCTAGCCCCTAGTGATTGAATGGATGTTTTCTATTTCTCCTGGCTACATGAAATAAGTTGTATACCTCCATTTAGTTTCTACCGAGTGTAGATTGCAGCATAAATTTGCCAACAATTCAACATAAATTGACACTTCTCACTCTGAGCCCATACATTGACTGCTGTGAAAAAGAAACAATTCACATATGTGTAGCATAGGGTAATCTAAATTTAAGGTTTAGTCAGAGTAGGAGGAACAGAAGAGATAGCTTTATTCTGTATTTGGCTATGATGTAACTGGCACGAAAGTGACTGCTGCTGATAATGGGTGCCAGAGATAACGAATTCCCTCTCCCAGCTTGAAAAACACAAAAATTCACCAAAAGTGTGTTTTTTTTTATTTTAAAAAATCTTCATGTTGAACAAATGTAAGTCATAGGACAAAGCTTGTGTTATTGATAATTCAGCATGCAACTAGATTAAGGCCGTTGTAGTCACAGAGACATAAAAATGTTAAGATTTCATTTTGAAGATTCCTACTTATGTAACCAGGCATCGATTGTCATAACCCCATCCTAACATTCATCCAATTTTAGACCATCTTTTTTTGCAGAACTTGCAGCAAAATTTCTGTCAGGCCAAGCAGATCTTTGAAAATTTGTAAATGTTGTGTATTGGGGGACAGGGAGCCAAAATGGTCCACAATGACTGGAGTGATGTGCAAACAGAACCTAGTGCAGGGCAGGATTCAGGCAGCTACATTTTGGACAACTTGGAGTTTATGGACTGTGGACAATATAATGCTTAGACAGAGTGGATAAAGTGTGCACATGATGTCCCCATGGGAGATATGGTTTGAGCTGGCACACAAAATAAAGCTGCTGTAATATGTAGATTTGGTTGCTGAGTGCAAAGCCTTGGGGTATAATTATGAAAGCTATGCAGTGGAAGTAGAGCGTCAAGAATTTATGAGAGCAGGGACTAGAAGATTCTTAAAAAGGCTTGGAATAAGATGAATAAAGTATGGTACTATGATGAAGAGGATTGAGAGTGCAGTGAAGACAGCATGGTTGATGATGTTCTATGCAGGTGTTTTGGATTGAAATAGAATGTTCATGCCTTATATCAGTTTTCATTACATTCACCGGGTCTTCAAAAGTAGTACAAGGCCAGTGTTCTTCACTGAGACCTCCTACATGAATACAGCGGAAAGATGAACATTCATATATCATGAACCAGTTTGTGCTTAAGGATGTTATATATGCAATATAGCAGCTTATTAGATATGCCACAAGAGACCAAATTCTCATTATGACCAGCAATTCATATAAAGGCTCTTTAAATGTTGAAAGGTATTGATTTAACTTTTTGTTGGGCATGGATAAAATCACTTTCATTCGGACAGTATCACAAGTTGATCAATTTGCTCTGAAACAGGTTGGCAAATAGCAGATAGTTATGCTAAAATATTGCAATAGCTTCTCGTTCACTATAATTTCCATGAGCTTTGATATAATTGACAGTAGTGATAGTTAACTGTAGTTAGTGCAGTCTGATTTTGATGTCTACTTGCAGATAGGCACAATGTTTTCTGTTTTGTACACTAATTAGCAGACAGTTGAAACTGATGAATCTAGTTTCTCAGATAGGGCTTTAAGAATCATAGATTAGAAGCTAATAGAATTTATAGCATTAAGGTTTTGAAAAAATAGCTAACTTTCTTGTGCTTTATTTCTATTTAGTTCATTAGTTGCTACACTTCTGGTACCTGACTTTGGTTTACAGATAACTTTTCACCAAACATTTCAGGATGTTTCAATGTTTTTTCCAAAGAAAAGATTTGAAAATATAAGTTACATATCATGTTGGGTTTTTAAGCAAAAACAAAGATGTTAGATGGTTATTAGGTTAACTGGAGGTTGCTTTCCCCAGAGACTAAATGATAAGCAATTTGTTAGCTCATCTAAAAAAAACCTCCTACTCATTATGCAGGAAAACCCTTTGATCGCTGTCTGTGAAGAGAGATAAAAAGGGAGAGAAAAGGGCTTTCTAGGTAACGGTGCTGCACAGACAGTCAGGCAGCAAAAGACAGACTCAGAAAGACAAGAACATGTACATGAGTGATCAACTTAAGTAATATGACTCATTGATGTAGGGAATCATAAAGTGTTCAATATTTTATATAATTACAAAGACAAGTTGTAATGATTGAAATGAATGAATCTGATCATCATCTGATATAAAATAAAGCGCTTTAACAATTCATATCAAGATGCGTTTCACCTTTGAGAGACTGAAAAAGTACACGTGAAAGATACAAATATTCGGTCCAGATCACAAAGGATATTGTTGTTACATCCCTAGGTTATGCTGTCATGCAAGTCCAGAGTCCAGCACGTGAGTGCAAAAGACAAGGCTGAAGCGTTTGCAACCATCTTCAGCCAGAAGTGCCGAGTGGATGATCCATCTCAGCCTCCTCCCGATATCACCATCATCACAGAAGCCAGTCTTCAGCCACTTCGATTCACTCCACGTGATATGAAGAAACAGCTGAGTGCACTGGATACAACAAAGGCTATGGGCCCCGACAACATCCCGGCTGTAGTGCTGAAGACTTGTGCTCCAAAACCAGCTGCGCCTCCAGCCAAACTGTTCCAGTACAGCTACAACACTGGCATCTACCCGACAATGTGGAAAATTGCCCAGGTATGTCCTGTCCACAAAAAGCAGGACAAATCCAATCCAGCCAATTACCGCCCCATCAGTCTACTCTCAATCATCAGCAAAGTGATGCAAGGTGTCGTCGACAATGCTATCAAGCGGCACTTACTCACCAATAACCTGCTCACCGATGCTCAGTTTGGGTTCCGCCAGGACCACTCGGCTCCAGACCTCATTACAGCCTTGGTCCAAACATGGACAAAAGAGCTGAATTCAAAAGGTGAGGCAAGAGTAACTGCCCTTGACATCAAAGCAGCATTTGACCGAGTGTGGCACCAAGGAGCCCTAGTAAAATTGAAGTCAATGGGAATCCAGTGACTGGAGTCATACCTAGCACAAAGGAAGATGCGAGTGGTTGTTGGAAGCCAATCATCTCAGCCCCAGGACATTGCTGCAGGAGTTCCTCAGGGCAGTGTCCTGAGGTTCTGCCAGGACAACTCTGCTCCAGACCTCATTCCAGCCTTGGTCCAAACATGGACAAATGAGCTGAGTTCCAGAGGTGAGAGTGACTGCCCTTGACATCAAGGCAGCATTTGACCGAGTGTGGCACTAAGGAGCCCTAGTAAAATTGAAGTCAATGGGAATCAGGGGGAAAACTCTCCAGTGGCTAGAGTCATACCTAGCACAAAGGAAGATGGTAGTGGTTGTTGGAGGCCAATCATCTCAGCCCCAGGATATTGCTGCAGGAGTTCCTCAGGGCAGTGTCCTGGGCCCAACCATCTTCAGCTGCTTCATCAATGCCCTTCCCTCCATCATAAGGTCAGAAATGGGGATGTTCGCTGATGATTGCACAGTGTTCAGTGCCATTTGCAACCCCTCAGATAATGAAGCGGTCCGTGCCCGCATGCAGCAAGACCTGGACAACATCCAGGCTTGGGCTGATAAGTGGCAAGTAACATTCGCGCCAGACAACAAGTGCCAGGCAATGACCATCTCCAACAAGAGAGAATCTAACCACCTCCCCTTGACATTCAACGGCATTACTGTCGCCGAATCCCCCACCATCAACATCCTGGAGGTCACCGCTGACCAGAAATTTAACTGGACCAGCCATATAAATACTGTGGCTACAAGAACAGGTCAGAGGCTGGGTATTCTGCGGCGAGTGACTCACCTCCTGACTCCCCAAAGTCTTTCCACCATCTACAAGGCACAAGTCAGGAGTGTGATGGAATACTCTCCACTTGCCTGGATGAGTGCAGCTCCAACAACATTCAAGAAGCTCGACACCATCCAGGACAAAGCAGCCTGCTTGATTGGCACCCCATCCACCACCCTAAACATTCACTCCCTTCACCATCGGCGCACAGTGGCTGCAGTGTGTACCATCTACAGGATGCAATGCAGCAACTCGCCAAGGCTTCTTCGACAGCACCTCCCAAACCCGCGAACTCTACCTCGAAGGACAAGGGCAGCAGGCACATGGGAACAACATCACCTGCACGTTCCCCTCCAAGTCAAACACCATCCCGACTTGGAAATATATCGCCGTTCTTTCATCGTCGCTGGGTCAAAATCCTGGAACTCCCTTCCTAACAGCACTGTGGGAGAACCTTCACCACACAAACTGCAGCGGTTCAAGAAGGCAGCTCACCACCACCTTCTCAAGGGCAATTAGGGAAGGGCAATAAATGCTGGCCTTGCCAGCGACACCCACATCCCATGAACGAATAAAAAAAAAGTCAATACAGGGTAGGCTGAATCAACTCCCATAAAAGTAAGATTCTCAGACTACTTACAGGATCGACTGATGCCATTGAATCCGAGAAGGTAGCTACAGCAGAACTAAATTCATAGCAGTGATGTTCAGCAGTTTTGCCTTATCCACAGAAGTGTGCCAAGTGATTCAGTGCATCCGAAGAAGAGAGAATACTGGAGAGGGTTCCAATGTTGAAAAAAGATTTGCCTCTTATCTACCAGTCTTTGGAGCCTGTCTGAAAATCAAGCAGTTTGGAGCTGATATCAGACATATACCTCTGGTGAACATGAGAAGACCTTTTCATATTTCATCATTTTCAATAGGCTTTCTTGTCATCTAAAGCATTCCACTTGTTAGCTAAAGTATATCTTTTATTAAACCAGAGGTCTGACCCAGTGCCAACGTATGGCTGCTTGGATTGATCACTCCACTCAACAGTACAAAGTAGCATCTGCTCAGCCTGAACTCAGATAAAGCCTTTGGCCCTGAATTTCTTCAGGTGGCAGAACTCACCAGAAAACAGTAGGGACCTGGTTGCACCAGGTCCCCACCAATTCCGGATTTTCCTGGTCAGCCTTGTAAGAAACAGAAGCTCCCCCTCCCTTGGAATACCAATGACATCAAGAGACAAACCCGGAGGTGGAGTTGGATTGGGGAGTTCCTACATCAGGAGTTCCTACCTCTCTAACTCAGTCAGGACCCGGCATATTGATGGCTGGTCCAGCCAGTAGGGTGAGCTGTACCAACCTCCAGATGGGTAGAAATTGGTACCACCAAAGGTGTCCATGCAACAGGAGCGTCATTGATCACAGAAAAAAATAATTATTGGATTGCCCCCCCCCCCCTTTAGGGGGTCAGGTGGGAGCACTATGGGGTCAGAGTTGGGGGGGGTCTGGGCAATTCCCCCCCCCCTACCAATGGCAGGAAGGCAATGGACTTTTTGGCTGCATGGAATATGCAGGTGTCAGAGATGGGTCCATAGTGATGTCAGCACCTGCCAATCCCATGTAAATGAAGTGCCCTCCCACTGATCCTGCCAAGTCTGATAAGGTCAACATTGAGGGCACCAACGGGCGCGATCCTGGTGGAACTGCCAGGAATGTGGTCTGCAGATTTTTGGGGCTTGGATCTTTTGACGAATGATGGAAAGCAAAATAACAATTTTCTTCAAGACACCTATCCAATGCTAACCAGTAATGGAGAAAATTTTTGCACTATTCCTTTCCAAACTATCAATGCCATTTGGATGATTTCTGAATGGCTAAATTTTCTACGGACATAAATTAAAGCACCAAAAAGCAATAAATTGTTTATTAATTACTGCCCAAATAACCTTAACAGACTTATACAAGATGGTTCTACCTTTAATAGTGTGGACAAAAACTGTCTAGTACGTATGAGAAACAAGAAGTAACAGAAAGAAGTAATTCATAGGCTGTAGTTTAAAGTCAGGATTCAAATAATCTTCATGAAGTACTCACACTATACCCTCACAATTTATAACATTGTCAAAACCCTTCAATTGCACTGTAGCCTTGTAACACTATCTACAATCCACAGGTAGAGTAGCCCAGCCCATAATCAGGTAGCCTAGTGGCTATGGCGTTGGACTAGTAACCTAGAGGTTTTTAGTTCACAATCACACCACAGTAAGTTATAAAACTGAATTTAATCAATTTGGTCATTTGTGGGCTAGTAACAGAAAATATTACTATGAAAGCTGCTGGTTTATTAATATTGTACATGTAATTCCATTCCCACACTGGGTGGTAGAGTCTCAATGTCCTTGAGGAATCTAGTGATGCGAAATAAATATTGCCTTGCCACATCCCAAGAACAAATTTTTAAAAACCTTTTTGGGTTTTTTTTGTATACCAGTATCAGGGTGTACAGTACTTTTCAGGAAATGAATTCTCTTTCTATTTTGAGGCCATTTCAAGATAGGACTAGCATTCTACCTGCAGTGATTTAAACAAAACTATTGTTATTGAACAGTACATCAAGTGAGATATCTTTCTTTCCAAAAAGACCAGCGAGCAAAATGTGTGATCATGGAAGCCAAGCTTATTTCTTTTTTATTTTGAAAAATATAAGTCCTTCATATTTGTAATGGTGTTCCAAAAGCAACAATGGTAAGGAAATCCTTTGTCCATATTATAAGAAGTAGTTGTGTGTCGAAGATGTAATTCAATCTGAAACATCTGGGTTCTGATGACTACATAAACTGTTTAAGCTTCACTCTCACAGTTTATGACTGAGATCAGGGGCTTGATGTTAGCAGGGCTGCGGGTTCGCGGCGGGGGGATTATTGGGCGCGTGGGTAACGCGCCTGGTGAAATTAGTCTGCCCCCCGCACGATCGCAGCCTAATTGGATCCACTTACCTGTTGTTCCGGGTTCCCCACCGCTGATCTGCGCGTCGGGCGGGCTGCGCATGCGCAGTAAGCTCTGTCAGCTGGAGGAGCTCTATTTAAAGGGGCAGTCCTCCACTGACAGATGCTGCAACAAATAGCAAAAATTACAGCATGGAGCAGCCCAGGGGGAAGGCTGCTCCCAGTTTAATGATGCCTCACTCCAGGTATCATTAGATGGGGTGAGGAGGAGGGGGAGGACAGAGATCTTCCCCCCGGCGGGCGGGAGGAAGCGGCCTGCCTCTGCCACCAGGAAAGCCTGGCTCGAGGTGGCAGAGGAGGTCACCAGCACCACCAACATATCGCCCACCTGCATACAGTGCAGGAGGCGCTCCAATGACCTCAGTAGGTCAGCCAAAGTGAGTACACATACTCATTCCCCTACACTCCATCTGCCACATCACCGCCCCCACCCCACATCTCCTTCTGCACTGCCAACACTACTATGTCACATCACCCCTCATACCCACTCAAACCTCATCCTCATCTTACCTGCACTTACTCACCTCGCCAGTACTCATCCCGCCACTACCACTCAACCCAATCCTCATACAATCTCATGGCTCTATCTCATACTCACCCTCTCGTGCATCTCTTTCACAGTCAGCCTCACTCAACCTGCCACTACCTGTGCTACAGCCACAGGGTATGCATCACATATGTGCAGTAGGCAGCGTAAGGCAAACGTGTCGTGAGCATGAAGGGGATGCACAAGGGTGTTTGAGGGTTTGTCATGGTTTTTACTTCTATTGAATTTCTGACCAACTCACATTACATATTATATTGGCACCACTACTGCCACGTCTTTGCGAATCTTGTCTGGTTTGTGCAATAATGCCCTTTCCTGAGGATCACTATGAAGACCCACAACTGATGCCACCCATTGTGTCACTGCAGAGTGGGTGTCGGTGTATTTGCAGGGCTCTTTTGTGCAGACGACTGAGAGACGTCGGCGATATCCCCGGTGGCATCCTGGAAGGATGCGGAGGAGAAGTTGTTGAGGGCAGTGGTGACTTTGACAGCGACAGGTAAGAAGATGGTGCTCGGGACAACCGGGTGCAGCTCGGCATGAAGGAGGCTGCAGATGTCCACGACTACATGTCGAGTGACTCTGAGCCTCCGTGTGCTCTGCTGCTCAGAGAGGTCCAGGAAGCTGAGCCTCGGTCTGTGGACCCTGTGGCGAGGGTAGTGCCCTCTGCGACGCATCTCTCTCTGCGGTTTCCCTCCCTCCTGCTGTACAGGTGGATGTGTCACAGCACTCTGTTGTGGAGCTCCACGTGTCAGAGGTGGACGGCGTGGACGGCGAGGCTGGTGATGCTGTTCGCCCTCCGAGGTGGTCATGACTGCAGCTACGGCGGCCCCCATCCGGAAGATGTACATCTGAGGGGGTCCGCAAGGTAGGTACATGTCTCTGGACCCCGGGGTAAGTGTGCAAGTTGGTGAATTTTCTTGTCAGGAGGAGGGTGGTGGAGGCCACACTTTGTCCCAAGTGACAGAGTGGCCTTCTGCAATGAGTGAGGGTCTCCCCCTCGCCACCTGTCAAATGGACCTTTGCAGCTGCCACAGGCTGACAGCTGCAACAGGTCCATTTCAACTGGGAGTGTTTCCCCCAGTATGGGAACCAGTCCCAGTTGTCAATAAAATCCCACCCCTCCTCACATATTCACTTAATCAGGTCTGTTAATGACCTGAAATACCAAGGTAAATACTGTTAAGTGGAACCCCGTTGGCTTTAATTGCCTGCGGGATTCCCACATGTGGGGGCTGTGCACGCACGCCGGCACGTCTGTGGGGAACCCAGAAGTGGGCGGGTTGGAGCCGGGCTCCGAACCCGCTCCGGAATTCCCCGATTTTCGGAGCCCCCCCGCCAGGAACGCACCCGATAGCGGGTGCTAAAATGAAGCCCCAGATGCTTTGATTATGCTAATCTTTGTAGTACATTCACAGCTACTTTGAATTCTTTATGTCTCAATCTTTTCTTCAACCCTGATTCTCATTATAGCATATATAGTATTTAAAATCAATACAAAAAGTTACAAAAACAATATATAAAAACATAATAGGAGCAGTAATAGGCTATATGGCCCCTCAATGCTGCTCCACCATTCAATAAGATCATGGCTGATTTTTTAACCTCAACTCCACTTTCCCGCCCAATCCCCATATCTTTTGATTCCCTCAGTGTCCATAAATCTATCTATCTCAGTCTTGAATATACTCAACGACTGAGCATCCACAGCCCTCTGGGGTAGAGAATTCCAAAGATTCACAACCCTCTAGTGAAGAAATTTTTCCTCATCTCGGTCTTAAATGGCCGTCCCCTTATCTTGAGACTATGACCCCTAGTTCTACTTTCTCCAGCCTGGGGAAACAGCCTCTCAGCATCTACCCTGTCAAGCCCTCTAAGAATTGTAAACGTTTCAATGAGATCACCTCTCATTCTTCTAAACTCCAGAGAATATAGGCCCAGTCTACTCAATCTCTCCTCATAGGACAACCCTCTTATCCCAGGAATCAATCTAGTGAACCTTTGTTGCACCCTCTCTAAAGCAAGTAAATCCTTCCTTAGGACCAAAACTGTACACAGTACTCCAGGTGTGGTCTTACTAGAGCCCTATATAATTGTAGCAAGACCTCCTTACTCTTATACTCCAACCCCCTTGCAATAAAGGCTAACATACCTTTTGCCTTCCTAATTACTTGCTGTACCTGCATGTTAACTTTCTGTGATTCGTGTACAAAGACACCAAAATCCCTCTGACTACCAACATTTCTTAGTCTCCCACCTTTAAAAAATATTCTGCTTTTCTATTCTTCTGACCAAAGTGGATAATTTCACATTTCACCACATTATACTCAATCTGCCACCTTCTCACCCACTCACTTAACTTGACTATATCCCTTTGTAGACTCTTTACATCCACCTCACAGCTTACTTTCCCACCTAGCTTTGTATCGTCAGCAAACTTGGATACGTTACACTCGGTCACGTCATCTAAGATTGACATATATTGTAAACAGCTGAGATCCAAGCACTGATCCTCACGGCACCCCACTAGTTACAACCTCCCAACCCGAAAATGATCCGTTTATTCCTACTCTCTGTTTTCTGTCCCTTAACTTATCCTCAATCCATGCTAATCATAGAATCATAGAAAGTTACAGCACAGAAAGAGACCATTCGGGCCATCGTGTCTGTGCCGGCCGAAAAAGACCTATCCAGTTTAATCCCACTTTCCAGCACTTGGTCCGTATACCTGTAGGTTATGGCACTTCATGTGCACATCCAAATACTTTTTAAATGAGTTGGCAGTCGGTAAGCGGCGGCAAAGAGCGAGACCAGAGCGGGGATAAAAACAGCGTGGAGAGAGCGAGAGTTCAGTCGGTGAGCGGCGGCAAAGAGCGAGACCAGAGCAGGGATAAAAACAGCGCGGAGAGAGCGAGAGTTCAGTCGGTGAGCGGCGGCAAAGAGCGAGACCAGAGCGGGGATAAAAACAGCGTGGAGAGAGCGAGAGTTCAGTCGGTGAGCGGCGGGAGAGAGCGAGACCAGAGCTTACTCTGAGAGCGAGACTCTGAGACCAGCGGCAGTTCGGGGTGACGTCACCAGTCAGAAAGTGACGCGGCACAGGGGAGGCAGCTGATTGGTGAGTAGGTTCAGGTGAGTATTTCTACCATTTTACTGTAAGTAAAGTAATAAGAAAGGGAAGGTCTGCAGGTTTTATAGCAGATAGTGTTTTTTTTTAGTGAACCTAGGTCCCTAGTATAGTTAACATTTTCTAATTTCAACGTAATTTAAAAGGGGTAACTCAGCTAAGGCAAGTCATGGCAGCAGACCTCGCACCGGTGATATGCTCCTCCTGCAAGATGTGGGAAGTCATGGACACTACCAGTGTCCCTGCCGACCATGTGTGCGGGAAGTGTGTCCACCTGCAGCTACTGACCGATCGTATCTCGGAGCTGGAGCTGCGGGTGGACTCACTGTGGAGCATCCGCGATGCAGAGAAACTCGTGGATAGCACGTTTAGCGAGTTGGTCACACCGCAGGTAAAGGGTATACAGGCAGGAAGTGAATGGGTGACCACCAGGAAGAGTAAGAGGTGCAGGCAGGTAGTGCAGGGGTCCCCTGTGGCCATCCCCCTCTCAAACAGATATGCCACTTTGGATGCTGTTGTGGGGGATGACTTATCAGGGGAAGGCAGCAGCAGCCAACTTCCTGGCACCACGGGTAGCTCTGCTGCACAGGCTGGGAGGAAAAAGAGTGAAAGAGCTATAGTGATAGGGGACTCAATTGTAAGGGGAATAGACAGGCGTTTCTGCGGCCGCAACCGAGACTCCAGGATGGTGTGTTGCCTCCCTGGTGCAAGGATCAAGGACGTCTCGGAGCGGCTACAGAACATTTTGGAGGGGGAGGGCGAACAGCCAGCTGTCGTGGTGCACATAGGCACCAACGATATAGGTAAAAAAGGGGATGAGGTCCTAAAAGCAGAATATAGGGAGTTAGGAGGTAAATTAAAAAATAGGACCTCAAAGGTAGTAATCTCAGGATTGCTGCCAGTGCCACGTGCTAGTCAGAGTAGAAATAGGAGGATATTTCAAATGAATACGTGGCTAGAGGAATGGTGCAAGGGGGAGGGATTCAAATTCCTGGGACACTGGAAACGGTTCTGGGGGAGGTGGGACCAGTACAAACCAGACCGTCTGCACCTGGGCAGGGCCGGGACCGCTGTCCTAGGAGGAGTGTTTGCTAGTGCTGTTGGGGAGGGTTTAAACTAAAGTGGCAGGGGGTTGGGAACCTGAGCAGGGAGAGAGAGGAAAGCGTCACAGGAAGGGACAGAAGGTATGGAGTAATAGGTAAAGTGTTAAAAAAGGAAAAAGCAGGAACTAAGCGTCACAAAACAGATTTGAAAGTTCTTTATCTGAATGCACGTAGCATTCGTAACAAAATGGACGAGTTAACGGCACAAATAACTACGTATGGGTATGATCTTGTGGCCATTACAGAAACATGGCTGCAGGGTGACAACGACTGGGAATTAAATATGCCAGGGTATTTAACAATCAGGAAGGACAGGCAGGAAGGAAGGGGAGGTGGGGTGGCTATGTTAATAAAGGAAGGAATCACTGTAATACAGAGAAATGATATTGGGACAAAGCATCAAGATAATGAAACAGTTTGGGTGGAGATAAGGAATAATAAGGGGAAAAAAACATTAGTGGGCGTAGTATATAGGCCTCCTAATAGTTGCAACTCTGCTGGAAGAAGTATTAATCAGGAAATAGTCGGGGCATGTAATAAGGGAACAGCTATAATTATGGGGGATTTTAATTATCATATTAACTGGACAAATCAAATTGGGCAGAGCAGCCTTGAGGACGAGTTCATTGAGTGCATCAGGGATGGATTTCTTGAGCAGTATGTAACTGATCCTACTAGGGGGCAGGCAACCTTGGACCTGGTCCTGTGTAATGAGTCAGGATTAATTAATAATGTCCTAGTTAAGGATCCCCTTGGAACGAGCGACCACAACATGGTTGAATTCCATATCCAATTAGAGGGTGAGAAGGTTGATTCTCAAACAAGCATACTGAGCTTGAATAAAGGAGACTATGATGGTATGAGAGCGGAATTGATTAAAGTGGACTGGGAAAATAGATTAAAGGGTAAGACGGTACATGAGCAGTGGTGTTCATTTAGGGAGTTATTTTACAACTTTCAAAATAAATATATTCCACTGAGGAAAAAAGGGTGTAAAAGAAATGACAGCCATCCGTGGCTAAGTAAAGAAATCAAGGATAGTATCCGACTAAAAACAAGGACATATAAGGTAGCCAAACTTAGTGGGAGGATAGAAGATTGGGAATTCTTCAAAAGACAGCAAAAAGTAACTAAAGGATTGATTAAGAAAGGGAAGTTAGATTATGAAAAGAAATTAGCAAAAAATATAAAAACAGATAGCAAGAGTTTCTATAGTTATATAAAAAGAAAAAGGGTGGCTAAGGCAAACGTAGGTCCCTTAGAGGATGAGACCGGGAAATTAATGGTGGGAAACATGGAGATGGCAAAAATGCTGAACAAATATTTTGTTTCAGTCTTTACAGTAGAGGACACTAAGAATATCCCAACACTGGACAAACAGGGGACTCTACGGGGGGAGGAGCTAAATACGATTAAAATCACTCAGGAGATGGTACTCAGTAAAATAATGGGACTCAAAGCGGATAAATCCCCTGGACCTGATGGCTTACATCCTAGGGTCTTGAGGGAAGTGGCAGTAGGGATTGTGGATGCTTTGGTGATAGTTTTCCAAAATTCCCTGGACTCAGGAGAGGTCCCGGCAGATTGGAAAACTGCTAATGTAACACCGTTATTTAAAAAGGGTAGTAGGCAGAAGGCTGGAAATTATAGGCCAGTTAGCTTAACATCTGTGGTGGGTAAAATTTTGGAGTCTATTATTAAGGAGACAGTAATGGAACATTTAGATAAGCATAATTTAATAGGACAAAGTCAGCATGGCTTTATGAAGGGGAAGTCATGTCTGACAAATTTGCTTGAGTTCTTTGAGGATATAACGTACAGGGTGGATAAAGGGGAACCAGTGGACATAGTGTATTTAGACTTCCAGAAGGCATTCGACAAGGTGCCACATAAAAGATTATTACTTAAGATAAAAAATCACGGGATTGGGGGTAACATTCTGGCATGGGTGGAGGATTGGTTATCGAACAGGAAGCAGAGAGTTGGGATAAATGGTTCATTTTCGGACTGGCAACCAGTAACCAGTGGTGTTCCACAGGGGTCAGTGCTGGGTCCCCAACTCTTTACAATCTATATTAACGATTTGGAGGAGGGGACCGAGTGCAACATATCAAAATTTGCAGATGATACAAAGATGGGAGGGAAAGTAGAGAGTGAGGAGGACATAAAAAACCTGCAGGGGGATATAGACAAGCTGGGTGAGTGGGCGGAGATTTGGCAGATGCAATATAATATTGGAAAATGTGAGGTTATGCACTTTGGCAGGAAAAATCAGAGAGCAAGTTATTTTCTTAATGGCGAGAGACTGGAAAGTACTGCAGTACAAAGGGATCTGGGGGTCCTAGTGCAAGAAAATCAAAAAGTTGGTATGCAGGTGCAGCAGGTGATCAAGAAAGCCAACGGAATGTTGGCTTTTATTGCTAGGGGGATAGATTATAAAAACAGGGAGGTATTGCTGCAGTTATATAGGGTATTGGTGAGACCGCACCTGGAATACTGCATACAGTTTTGGTCTCCATACTTAAGAAAAGACATACTTGCTCTCGAGGCAGTACAAAGAAGGTTCACTCGGTTAATCCCGGGGATGAGGGGGCGGACATATGAGGAGAGGTTGAGTCGATTGGGACTCTACTCATTGGAGTTCAGAAGAATGAGAGGCGATCTTATTGAAACATATAAGATTGTGAAGGGGCTTGATCGGGTGGATGCAGTAAGGATGTTCCCAAAGATGGGTGAAACTAGAACTAGGGGGCATAATCTTAGAATAAGGGGCTGCTCTTTCAAAACTGAGATGAGGAGAAACTTCTTCACTCAGAGGGTGGTAGGTCTGTGGAATTTGCTGCCCCAGGAAGCTGTGGAAGCTACATCATTAGATAAATTTAAAACAGAAATAGACAGTTTTCTAGAAGTAAAGGGAATTAGGGGTTATGGGGAGCGGGCAGGAAATTGGACATGAAGCTGAGTTCGGATCGGTCAATGCCCTGTGGGTGGCAGAGAGGGCCCAGGGGCTGTGTGGCCGGTCCTGCTCCTACTTCTTGTGTTCTTTAGATTTGTGGTTGGGATCAGATCAGCCATGATCTTATTGAATGGCGGAGCAGGCTCGAGGGGCCGATTGGCCTACTCCTGCTCCAATTTCTTATGTTCTTATGTTCTTATGTTGAGGGTTTCTGCCTCTACCACCCTTTCAGGCAGTGAGTTCCAGACTCCCACCACCCTCTGGGTTAAAAGATCTCTCCTCGGCTCCCCTCTCATCCTTCTACCAATTATTTTAAATCTATGCCCCCTGGTTACTGACCCCACTGCTAAGGGAAATAGGTCCTCCTTATCCACTTTATCTAGTCCCGTCATAATTTTATATACCTCAATTAAATCTCCCCTCAGCCTCCTTTGTTCCAAAGAAAACAACCCCAGCATCTCCAATCTTTTCTCATAGCTAAAATTCTCCAGCCCTGGCAACATCCTCGTAAATCTCTTCTGTATCCTTTCTAGTTCAATCACATCTTTCCTGTAATGTGGTGAACTGTACCCAGCACTCAAGCTGTGGCCGAACCAATGTTTTATACAATTCTAGCATAACATCCCTGCTCTTATATTCTATGCCTCGACTAATAAAGGAAAGTATCCTGTATGCCTTTTTAACCACCTTAACTACCTGTCCTGCTATCTTCAGGGATCTGTGGACATGCACTCCAAGGTCCCTTTGTTCCTCTACACCTCTCAGTATCCTCCCATTTACTGTGTACTCCCTTGCCTTATTTGCCCTCTCCAAATGCATTACCTCACACTTCTCTGGATTGAATTCCATTTGCCACTTTTCTGCCCACCTGACCAGTGCATTGATATCTTCCTGCAGTCTACAGCTTTCTTCCTCACTATTAACCACATGGCCAATTTTTGTATCATCTGCAAACTTCTTGATCAAGCCCCCCACATTCAAGTCCAAATCATTAATATATACCACAAAATATATTACCCCCAATCCCATGAGCCTTAATCGTGTGTAACATTCTCTTGTGTGGCACCTAATTGAAAGCCTTTTGAAAATCCAAATATACTACATCCACTGGTTCCCCCTTATCCTGCTAGTTACACCCTCAAAAAATTCTAATAGATTTGTCAATCACGATTTCCCTTTCATAAAACCGTGTTGACTCTGCCTAAGTGTCCAGGAGAACTTTTTTAGCCAGTGCATGACAAGCCCAACAAAAGGGGATGCAATTCTAGATTTAGCCCTGGGAAATGAAGATGGGCAAGTGGGTGAAGTGACAGTGGGTGACCATATTGGGGACAGAGACCACAACTCAGTTAGTTTTAGCATTATTATGGAAAAGGACAGAGTTAAATCAGGAGTAAATGTTTTAAATTGGGGGAAGGCAAATTTTACAGAACTAAGAGGGGATTTGGCAGAAGTGGACTGGACACAACTACTTGAGGAGAAATCAGTGGCAAGCCAGCGGGAGGCGCTAAAAAGTGAATTTCTACAGGTACAATGCAAACACGTCCCCTCAAAGGAAAAGGGTGGCACTGCCAAATTTAGAGCCCCTGGTTGTCTAGAAGTATACAGGGCAAGATAAAGCAGAAAAAGAAAGCTTATGACTGTCACAGAAAACTAAATACTGCAGAAAGCCTAGAGGAGTATAGAAAGTACAGGGATGACGTAAAAAAGGAAATAAGGAAAGCAAAGAGAGGGCATGAAAAAATATTAGCTAGTAAGATTAAAGAAAACCCAAAGATGTTTTATCAGTACATTAAAAACAAGAGGATAGCTAAGGAAAAGGTGGGACCAATCAGGGATAATAAGGGTAACTTGTGTGTAGAAGCAGAGGATGTGGGTAGGGTTTTAAATGAATATTTTGTCTCCGTATTCACAAAGGAAAGGGATGATCTGGACGTAGTAGTTAAAGAGGAGAGGTGTGAAATATTGGATAAGGTAAACATAACGAGAGAGGAAGTACTAGAGGGACTGGAATCCTTGAAACTTGATAAGTCACCAGGGCCAGATGGATTGTTTCCTGGGCTATTGAAGGAAGCCAGGGAGGAAATAGCGGATGCTCTGAGGATCATTTTCCAATCCTCACTAGATACAGGGAAGGTACTGGAGGACTGGAAGACTGCAAACGTAATACCATTGTTTAAAAAGCGTATGAGGGAAAGGCCGAACAATTATAGGCCGGTCAGTCTTACCTTGGTGGTGGGGTAACTATTAGAATCAATACTCAGAGATAGGATAAACTGTCACTTGGAAAGGCATGGTTTAATCAGGGATAGTCAGCATGGATTTGTTCAGGGAAGGTCATGCCTTACAAATCTGATTGAATTCTTTGAGGAAGTGACAAAGAGGATTGATGAGGGTAGTGCAGTGGATGTTTTCTACATGGATTGTAGTAAGGCATTTGACAAGGTCCCACACGGCAGACTGGTCAGAAAGGTAAAAGCCCACGGGATACATGGAAATGTGGTGAATTGGTTCCAAAATTGGCTCAGTAACAGGAAACAAAGGGTAAAAGTCGATGGATGTCTTTGCGAATGGAAATCCATTTCCAGTGGTGTGCCACAGGGCTCGGTGTTGGGTCCCTTGCTGTTTGTGATATATAGTAATAATTTGGACTTGAATGTAGGGGGCATGATTGGGAAATTTGCAGACGACACAAAAATTGGTCGTGTAGTTGATAGTGAAGAGGATAGCTGTAGACTCCAAGAAGATATCAATGGGTTGGTGAAGTGGGCGGAAAAGTGGCAAATGGAGTTCAACCCAGAGACGTGTGAGGTAATGCACTTAGGAAGGGCAAACAGTAAAAGGGAATACGCAGTAAACAGGAATATATTGAGAGGGGTAGAGGAAGTGAGAAACCTTGGAGTGCATTTGCACAGGTCCCTGAAGGTGGCAATACAGGTAGATAAGGTTGTGAAGAAGGCATACGGAAAGCTCTCCGTTATTAGCCAAGGTATAGAATACAAAAGCAGGGATGTAATGACGGAACTATATAAAACGCTGGTAAGGCCACAGCTGGAATATTGTGCACAGTTCCGGTCACCACATTACAGGAAGAATTGCTCTGGAGAGAGTGCAGAGAAGATTTACAAGAATGTTGCCAGGCTTGAAAATTGCAGCTACGAGGAGAGATTGGATAGGCTGGGGTTGTTTTCCTTGGAGCAGAGCAGGCTGAGGGGAGACTTGATTGAGGTGCACAAAATTATGAGGGGCCTAGATACAGTAGACAGGAAGTACCTGTTTCCCCTAGCGGAGAGTTCAAGAACTAGAGGACATAGATTTAAGCTGATTGGCAGAAGGATTAGAGGGGACATGAGGAAAAACATTTTTACCCAGAGGGTGGTGGGTGTTTGGAATTCGCTGCCCGAATTGGTGGTAGAGGCAGGGACCTTCAACTCTTTTAAAAAGTACCTGGACCTGCACCTAAAGTGCTGTAAGCTGCAGGGCTACGGACCGGGTGCTGGAAGATAGGATTAGAATGGGCACATGGTTGTTCTTCGAGCCGGCGCGGACACGATGGGCCGAATGGCCCCCTTCTGTGCTGTATCTTTTCTATGGTTCTATGGTTCTAATCACATTATGATTTTCTAAGTGCCCCGTTACTACGTCCTCAATAATAGATTCTAGCATTTTCCCTACTGCTGATATCAAGCTAACTGGCCTATTTCTGTTGGCCTCTCTCTCTCTCCTTTCTTGAATAGTGGGGTTACATTTGCTACCTTCCAATCTATGGGGACCATTCTGGAATCTAGGAATTCTGGAAGATCAAAACCAATGCATCCATTATCTCTGCAGCCACCTTTTTTAAAACCCAAGGATGTAGGCCATCAGGTCCAGGGGATTTGTTGGCTTTTAGTCCCATTAATTTCTCCATTATTTTTTCTTTACTAGTCTTAATTATTTTAAGTTCCTCACTCTCATTAGACCCTTGGTTCCCCACTATTTCCGATATTTTTTTGTGTCTTCTACTTAGTAGACAGATACAAAATATTTGTTTAACGTTTCTGCCATTTTCTTATTCCCCATTATAATTTCTCCTGTCTCTGCCTCTAACGGACCTACGTTTATTTTCGCTAATCACTACCTTTTACATACTTGTAGCAGCTCTTACAATCTGTTTTTATATTTCTTGCTAATTCACTCTCATAATCAATTTTCTGTCTATCAATTTCTTGGTTCTCCTTTGCTGATTTCTAAAGCCTTTCCCATTCTCAGGCTTACTAATCTTTTTTGGCAACATTGTAAGCCTCTTCTTTTAATCTAATACTATCCTTAACTTCTCTAGTTAGCCACAGTTCGATCACTTTTCCCGTGGAGTTTTTATTCCTCAGGGGAATGTACATTCATTGAGAATTATGAATTATTTCTTTAAATGTTCGCCATTGCTTATCTACCACCATATCTTTTAATCTAATTTCCCAATCTACCTTAGCCAACTCACTCCTCATACCTACGTAATTGGTTTTGTTTAAATTTAAGATCCTAGTTTCGGACTTAACTACATCACTCTCAAACTCAATATGAAATTCTATCAAATTATGATCACTCTACCCCAGAGAATCCTTAACTATAAGATTACTAATTAACCCTGTCTCATTACACAATAGTAAATTTAAAATAGCCTATTCCATACTTGGTTCCTCGACATATTGTTCTAGAAAACTGTCTCGAGTGCATTCCATGAACTCGTCCTCCAAACTACTTTTGCCAATTTGGTTTGCCCAGTCTATATGAAGATTAAAGTCCCCCACGGTTATTGCATTACCCTTGCTACATGCTCTTCTAATTTCTTGATTTATACTCTGTCCAACACTATAACTACTGTTAGGGGTCCTATAAACTACTCCCACCAGTGTTTTCAGCCCTTTATTTCTTAACTCCACCCATACTGATTCTATATCCTGATTTTCTGAGCTTAGATCCTTTCTCACTACTGCCTTTATCTCATCCTTTATTATCAGGGCTACCGGCACCCTTTTCCATTTTGCCTATCTTTTCTAAAAGTCAAGTACCCTGGAATATTTAATTCCCAACCTTGGTCACCCTGCAACCACATCTCAGTAATGGCTACTAGATCAAACCCATTTATCTCTATTTGTGCCATTAATTCAGCTATCTTGTTACGAATGCTTCATGCATTCAGATATAGCACCTTTAATTTTAACTTTTTACTATTTTTCCCTGATGTGACCTTAGTCACTAATGTCCTATTACCTTTGTATACTCTCTGTCCCTTCCTGACACACTTTGCTTGTTTTTACTCTGCTTTACAACCTTGACTTTTCTCTTTGGACTTATAAATATACCCTTTCTTGAATCTTCCCCCCTCCCCTTATTAGTTTAAAGCCCTATCTACCACCCTAGTTATTCAATTCGCCAGTACTATGGTCCCAGCCGGTCCCAACGGAACAGTTCCCTCTTTCCCCATATATGTATATAAAGTGACATTAAAAAGGTAGTGAAATATGTAAATTAATTGTGATAGAAAAAAAATAAAAACACTATATTTAAAATTAATAGGCTTGTTTCTTTTTTGGGTCTCTGAGCTAATTTATTTATATAAGGATAAGTGACTATGTGTTGTGTGGTGCAGTGGTAGGATATGAGATGAGCACACAATTAGTTCTGAATCTCATCTGGGTCATGTATTTGTAACATTTGGGTTGAGTTTAATTTTGGACGCCAATTCGGTGTCTGATAAGCCTCTGCCCATGAAATGTGTGAGCGGTCTGAACCATTTTGATTTTGGTTCAGGCGGGTCCATTGTCAATATAAAGAGAGGTTGCATCTCTTAAACCAAGATGCAATTTCCTAAAGCAAGAATGTTGTTTTTTGTTCTGCAAATTGGGAGGTGAATCTGAAGGATTGCTATGGCACAGGCAAGGGCATCGAGATTTTTGGATGCTGCCGTGGAGAACTTGCTGCATGAAGTGAGGGCGCACAGGGACCTCTTCTTCCCCTCCATTAGGACTAGAGTGCAGAATCAGACAGTGCAGCAGGCAGATTTTGGAACAAGTGAATACAGTGACCCTCACCTCCAGGACATGGCTGCAATGTCGAAAAAAGTTTAATGATCTGACGCACTCAACCAATGTAAGAATTACTTGTTGTGATGTCTCCTTCTCTACATTACATCTTCCTAAAACATTGTTCCTTGGTGAAATTGAGGTAAGTGACTCAGTTTCTGTACACCCTGTTTGGAGGATCCTGGCGCCTTCATTATTCAATCCGATTGTGTGCTATTTCTAGATCATTCGAAAAGAATATGCTTACAGTTTTACTAGAAAGAGGAATCAAAGAAAATGTTCCCATTGCTTTATTGTATCACTAATACGTGATAACTAGAGGAAACTTTCCCAGGGGTAGGTGCAGAATGAAGATTAAGCTCATTCACATAAAGAGGAAAAGAAAAATAATCAGGCCAACTCAGCCATTTTCATGAAGCTCTCCGTATCTAATTACAGAGTTGCATTGCAAGAGATCTAGGAAGTGGTCGTCTGCTCGTGCTCTCAGTCAGGAAATTGTGTGTAACATTGGAGGACATAAAAAATAAAATAGAAATCATTTTTTTTTAAATTAGGGTAGAAGAGAAAGGTAGATTGAACCATGAAATATTGGCACGCAACATTTATTCTCATTCTTAAATTATTCAGCCAAATATCTTAAAATACTTCTTAGATTTTTGTGAGATCCATATCAATACTGTGATTGTCTACATCTACATAAAATCTCCGGTATGTTCACTTAGAGTAACAATTTTAGAATTTTAAATGTGTCCTCCATGTGCCTCTGAATAACATTTCCTCCTACTGCTGGTACAACTGACTCATTATAACTGACACATTCATTTGAAAATTTTCTTTTTTTTCATTTGTATTTAATTACTCTCCTCCCTGTTCTAGCTTTCTTGCTGCTTTCACATCAAGAGGATAGGTTGCAAACTTGATCCCAGGTCTTAACAATGCTGCTTGTTATTAGAAGGGTCATGAAAGCAGCATGTCAGTGCCAACCTTCCAATTAATTAAAAGAATTAAGATGACGGCTCAAAACTGTTCATACTATTTAGAAACTATTTTGTATCCTGGGCAACTCCAGTAAATCAGTGTAACATAAATCTTCATGACAAAAGAAGGAGTTCCATGTTTAAGCCTTTACATTTCTTCATCAGCTGTACCTTTATGCAAGTAACTAGACAATATCGCATGGCATTGCACACAAGGTAGTCAAGATTCAGTATTCAAGTCAAGGAGGGTTAGAGGACAGAGCGTAATTGAATAGGACCAAGAAGGGGGCCGGGGAAGGAGGCAGGTGGGAGGGGGAGGAAAGCTGGGAGAGGAGTGAGAGGGGGAAGGAAAGGAGTGGACAGAGAAGGGGAGGGGGAAGAGAGAAGGGAGGGGGTGAGAGAAAGTAGAGGAAGAGAAGCAATTGGGAGAGGGGGGGGAAGGGAAAAGTGGAATTAGAGGAAATATGTGGAGGAGGGAGAAGAGAGTAAGAGACAAAGGAGGGGAATCAGGGAGGGAAGAGGATAGAGGAGAGAGGAGGGGGGAGATGGGGAGGAGGATGGGAAAAGGAGGATGAGGAAGTTGGATCCAGTCAGTAGATGCTCAGTGGAGGAAGGGAGGTGTGCTCAGATGAAGACTGTGAGCTCTGATCACCAAAACAATGGTCACTGTGTGAGGGTTGGTGCTTGACTGAGGGGGTGCATTCCAATTACCTAAATAATACACAGCGACAAAGGGTGGGATTGGTACCAAACACCTAGGTACTGCTTGGGGTTGGAGAGGGTACCTCACTTTATTTCTGCCAGGCGCAGGGAGTTGATAAGTGTGGTTTGGAGGATTCCTTCCACATATCTGCCCTCATTGGGGGAGAGAGTGGGGACAAATGCAGGGAGGTGATCTATGCTTAGTTAGGTGAATCGGATGTAGGATTGGAGTATGTTCTAAATATTTCTGCTCAAATGGGAGGGGGAGGATCATGCTCTCTCTACTCAGTGGGATGGGGAAATCCTATCCCAATATTTATGCTTCGTGCAGCGGCGGATTTAATGTGGGTTTGTGGTCCCATCCCGGAACTCTGCTCATTGAAGGGGGAGAGGTTCCCAGCATTTCTATCCTGGGCTCCGGTTATTTTAGGTTTATGATCCGATTTCTAGATTTCTGATCATTGGGGAGGGGAGTTCAATTTAAACATTTGTGTTTGCGGGGGGGGGGGAGGTTGGTGGTTAATGTGAATTTTCTGTGCAGTCTGGGGATTTCTGCTCATTGTTTGCAGTTGGTAATGGTTACTGGCTGCCGTGCGATCCTGTGGGTGGGGTGTGGGGTAGATTTTTGTTGGTATTCAGCCCAAACTCGGAGTTTGCTGGGAGTGAATTGCATTAACTGTGGGAGGGAGCCAGGTTGAGTCATGCTTGGGGGAGCTTCGATTTCACCTGAGTTTGAGGTGTTGGGCTGCGATTTCTCGTCATTGTAAGGGGTTTGGGCAACAGACGTTACTCCACGCCAATCAAAAACTCCAGCTCGAAAGGCGCACGGCGGGGCTTCAGCGCACGAATCGCTTACTCCAGGCTCGAGTGCCACTCAGTGATGTTTATCCAATTGTTCACTCCAGATCGCAAGCTGCTTGGCTGCACTTCTCACTCCATCTCTCCACAGCAGCTCTGATTTGCACACACCTTCTCTTTCGTGTGTTCTTGCGCCTTCGCTCATTTTTTTCACGTGAGCCGCACTTGCATTTTCAGCGGACATTATTTCTGCTTTCATTGCCTTTCATAAAATTGGTGGACATACTCTGGCAGATGTGCATGTGTTTTGGCAACTTTCATTCCGCTCGTAAGTAACGGGAATCGAATTCAGGCTGTTTGTTTTGTCAGTTCCCGGGAGGCTGCAATCACTGATCTGTTCAGAGCGGAGTACCTGGGGACTACTGAGGGTTCAGTTGGGGTCTGTCACCTCGTGTTAGGCGCTGCCTGTTTGTTCTCAAGTCGCCACAAAAAAAGCGACACTCACAACGCCACCTGCAGCCGCAGTACCTTTGAAACCCGGAGACCGCTCGCGGTTGTTAATATCTAATAGATGAGCGCCATAACTCATGGTGCAATTTGTTCAAACAAGTCTGCTTAATTCTAATAACTGTCATATCATTTTATATATATATAAAAAAGAGACCCCATCATCACAGTCATGCACTGAACAGGAACTTCCTTCGCAGAATATTACACTTAAGTGGGGGTCACCATTGACCAGAAACTTAACTGGACCAGCCATATAAATACTGTGACTACAAGAGCAGGTCAGGGGCTGGGTATTCTGCGGCGAGTGACTCACCTCCTGAATCCCCAAAGCCTTTCCACCATCTACAAGGCACAAGTCAGGAGTGTGATGGAATACTCTCCACTTGCCTGGATGAGTGCAGATCCAACAACACTCAAGAAGCTCGACACCATCCAGCACAAAGCAGCACACTTGATTGGCACCCCATCCACCACCCTAAAGATTCACTCCCTTCACCACCGGCGCAGAGTGGCAGCAGTGTGTACCATCCACCGGATGCACTGCAGCAACTCGCCCAGGCTTCTTCGACAGCACCTCCCAAACCCGCGACCTCTACCACCTAGAAGGACAAGAGCAGCAGGCACATGGGAACAACACCACCTGCACGTTCCCCTCCAAGTCACACACCATCCCGACTTGGAAATATATCGCCGTTCCTTCATCATCACTGGGTCAAAATCCTGGAACTCCCTAACAGCACTATGGGAGAACCGTCACCACATGGACTGCAGTGGTTCAAGAAGGCGGCTCACCACCACCTTCTCAAGGGCAATTAGGGATGGGCAATAAATGCCGGCCTCGCCAGCGATGCCCACATCCCATGAACGAATAAAAAAAAGTAACCTTCAAAATAGGTTTGTATTTCCTACCATAAATATCAGAGAACTAGTGTTGTGAGAGCTCTGAAGCTTGACCTATTAAGGAAAAATGTGGAATCATAGATTATTTCTATACTCATGCATTTTCGGCAGGGGTGGGGGGGAGATCAATATTGTCTTATTCTCAGAATACTCTAGGTGGGAGACTTCAATGTCTGTCACAAAGAGTGGCTCGGTAGCACCACTACTGACCGAGCTGGCCGAGTCCTGAAGGACGTAGCTGCTAGACTGGGCCTGCGGCAGTTGGTGAGCGAACCAACACGAGGGGAAAACCTACTTGACCTCATCCACACCAATCTACCTGTCGCAGATGCATCTGTCCATGACAGTATTGGTAGGAGTGACCACCGCACAGTCCTTGTGGGGACGAAGTCCCGTCTTCTCACTGAGGACGCCATCCAACGTGTTGTGTGGCACTACCACCATGCTAAATGGGATAGATTCAGAACAGATCTAGTAGCTCTTAACTGGGCATCCAAGAGGTGCTGTGGGCCATCAGCAGCAGCAGAATTGTATTCCAGCACAATCTGTAACCTCATGGCCTGGCATATTCCTCACTCTACCATTACCAACAAGCCAGGGGATCAACCCTGGTTCAATGAGGAGTGTAGAAGAGCATGCCAGGAGCAGCACCAGGAGTACCTAAAAATGAGGTGCCAAACTGGTGAACCTACAACACAGGACTACTACATGCATGCTAAACAGCGAAAGCAACATGCTACAGACAAAGCTAAGCGATTCCACAACCAACAGATCAGATCAAAGCTCTGCAGTCCTGCCACATCCAGTCGTGAATGGTGGTGGACAATTGACCAACGGGAGGAGGAGGCTCCATGAACATCTCCATCCTCAATGATGGCAGAGTCCAGCACGTGAGTGCAAAAGACAAGGTTGAAGCGTTTGCAAACATCTTCAGCCAGAAGTGGATGATCCATCTCGACCTCCTCGCGATATCCGCACCGTCACAGATGCCAGTCTTCAGCCAATTCGATTCACTCCACGTGATATCAAGAAATGGCTGAGTGCACTGGATACAGCAAAGGCTATGGATCCCAACAACATCCCAGCTGTAGTGCTGAAGACTTGTGCTCCAGAATTAGCCGCGCCTCAAGCCAAGCTGTTCCAGCACAGCTACAACACTGGCATCTACCCGACAATGTGGAAAATTGCCCAGGTATGTCGTGTCCACAAAAAGCAGGACAAATCCAATCCGGCACAAAAAGCAGGACAAATGCAATCTGGCCAATTACTGCCCCATCAGTCTACTTTCAAACATCAGCAAAGTGATGGAAGGTGTCATTGACAATGTTATCAAGCGGCACTTACTCACCAATAACCTGCTCACGGATGCTCAGTTTGGGTTCTGCCAGGACAACTCTGCTCCAGACCTCATTCCAGCCTTGGTCCAAACATGGACAAATGAGCTGAGTTCCAGAGGTGAGAGTGACTGCCCTTGACATCAAGGCAGCATTTGACCGAGTGTGGCACTAAGGAGCCCTAGTAAAATTGAAGTCAATGGGAATCGGGGAAAACTCTCCAGTGGCTGGAGTCATACCTAGCACAAAGGAAGATGGTAGTGGTTGTTGGAGGCCAATCATCTCAGCCCCAGGATATTGCTGCAGGAGTTCCTCAGGGCAGTGTCCTAGGCCCAACCATCTTCAGCTGCTTCATCAATGCCCTTCTCTCCATCATAAGGTCAGAAATGGGGATGTTCGCTGATGATTGCACAGTGTTCAGTTCCATTTGCAACCCCTCAGATAATGAAGCAGTCAGTGGCCGCTTGCAGCAAGACCTGGACAACATCCAGGCTTGGGCTGAAAAGTGGCAATTAACATTCACGCCAGACAAGTGCCAGGTAATGACCATCTCCAACAAGAGAGAGTCTAACCACCTCCCCTTGACAATCAATGGCATTACCATCACTGAAGCCCCCACCATCAACATCCTGGGGGTCACCATTGACCAGAAACTTAACTGGACCAGCCACATAAATACCATGGTTACAACAGCAGGTCAGAGGCTGGGTATTCTGCGGCGAGTGACTCACCTCCTGACTCCCCAAAGCCTTTCCACCATCTACAAGGCACAAGTCAGGAGTGTGATGGCATACTCTCCACTTGCCTGGATGAGTGCAGCTCCAACAACACTCAAGGAGCTCAACACCATCCAGGACAAAGCAGTCCACTTGATTGGTACCCCATCCACCACCCTAAACATTCACTCTCTTCACCACTGGCACACTGTGGCTGCAGTGTGTACCATCCACAGGATGCATTGCAGGAACTCGCCAAGGCTTCTTCAACAGCACCTCCCAAACCCACAACCTCTACCACCTAGAAGGACAAGAGCAGCAGGCATATGGGAACAACACCACCTGCACGTTCCCCTCCAAGTCACACACCATCCCGACTTGGAAATATATCGCCGTTCCTTCATCGTCGCTGGGTCAAAATCCTGGAACTCCCTACCTAACAGCTCTGTGGGAGAACCTTCACCACATGGACTGCAGCGGTTCAAGAAGGCAGCTCACCACCACCTTCTCAAGGGCAATTAGGGATGGGCAATAAATGCTGGCCTTGCCAGCGACACCCACATCCCATGAACGAATATAAAAAAAAATTCTATGGAGTGGAAATGCTCTGATCGCTGTGTGTAACAACATTGGTAAACACATTCTTTTTGAGTGCATTACAATCTCCCTGCACAGCACAACCAGAGTAGCCAAAACAGTCAAAGGACTAAGAGGTTTCTGAGAAACATTTCACTGCCATATTCATAGAAACGTTACGGAATTTTGGAGCTACAATTGCCAGCAAAAGTCACTGACAGCATGGGAACATGAGATTTCCCGAGCCAATGCTTCAGCATACTGATGAGAACATTGAACTGAAACAAAGATATCTGGGGTCGATTTTAACCCTACCGACTCGAAACTCAACCCTTTTCACGCCATTTCCCACTTTAATCTGCAAAGGCACCTGATTGCATTTTAACTGTGGCATGACCAGGTCAGCCAGCATGGCTTTCCTCCAGGCTGAAGCAGGTCAGTAGTTGATCTGCAGACAGAAGAGGCCCTTCTGCTAAGTGTAAAAGTTTCCTTTCTGTAGCCAGGAGGAGCAGTTGTGCTCCTCCAGGTCTCACAAGTCGCTGCCTCCCCTGTCCTGTATCTTTCCCCTCCTTCCCCATGACTTACCTGCTTGGAGGCCAGCCTTCCTTTAGTTTCGGGCGGATAGCTGACTGGCAGCATGTAGGTGAGGCCCAGAAGTTAAAATACTTGGGCCTCAAAGTAAGGCACTGAGTGACTTTCGCACCTGCCCATTCGAAACCTGCTCGGGGTTAAAATTGAGCCCATGGCCAGGAAATTCCTCGGAGCTCACCCCATGTTACTTTACCAGAAGTGGAACATAAACAAGGTTTCCACCTTACTTAACTCTAGCAGAGCAGCTCCGAGGAATTTCTTGGCCAAAATAATTAATAGTGATGTCTGTCGAACTATAAAACACTGGTAAACATTATTCATGTCATTCATTAATTAAAGCAATGAGTTAGTCTCTAATCTTTATTGTTAAAACTGTGATGGAGATAATTCAAGACTCAAAGAACATCACAGACTAGTAAGTGAAATATTTACAAGTACCAGCAGAGTTGTTCCAAGTGCTAATTGTGTGGGGGAGACTTTTGCACTGGGAGCTGAACGGGTGCGTACAACCATAGCACCCGCCCAACGCATGAGTCAGGAGGCCCAAACCTCTAGGATTAAGACTTCATTAGCATTTTTCTGGAGAGCTGCAGGTGTCAAATGGGAGCAATCCTTATCCTCCTGGCCCTACCAGCCTCTTAACACCTGGAGAAAGTTGGACTGGCAAGCGTTATGCAAGCTTCATCCATTTCTCCTTGAAAGTTGCAATCAGGATCCTACAACAGGCATATGACCCCAATTTGCCCATTTAAAGGCATGCCTGAAAGTTGATTCTGGCAGGCAAATGGATGCACAAGCTCCCCACCAGATTTTCAAACGTCAACTGCCTGTTTTTCAGGTGCAAAACAGGCGACCAGCAGTTGAAAATATCCCCCTGTGTCTGTTACTTGTCACAATCTGTTTCTCCATTGTAAAACTCCTTCTGAAATGAATGACATGCACACACAAACACGCATATGAACAGTACCTTTTATAATTTAATTTCAATAAGAAATCTTTAACCAGTCTTGTGCCATGATGTTTAGCTAGTTCCATGATTTAAATTATTTTGTGATCTCACTGCATTAATTTTGATTGCTCCTAATCCTGTTTCATTTCCTTTATTCCATTAGATTTCATTCACTCAGTTCTGTGTCTGAATGGAGGAATCTTGGTTTCAATTGAGAGTGCAGTTAGCTGTTACAAGTTCTGGAATTTAGCTTTCACACAATCATACTGTTAACAAACAGCTAGACAAGCACTAATTATAATGTACACAATGAGATCCACCACATGCTACCTTCACACCCATTCTTTCTGTGCATTCACATCCAGCTATTAATAATTGCACAGCTTGAGGTTCAGAAAGCCAAATTCTCAGCACCATCCATGTCAGTTCCAAATCCACTTTATGCAAGTTTCTAACTTTTTTTAATTGCTTAATTGTTTGGAGTGTTAGATCAACTGAGTAGATTAATCCAAATTATATAGGTTCAGATGCCAGACATAAATCAACTTGTTGGGTTTATTAATGTTGACAGGAAGTACAAGAAAATCTATAAGTCGATATACGTACAAGTAACATATCCATCGGGTCTGCAAACCACTAACCAATCCTGATGATTTCTCAGTACAAAATATCAAATAATTACTGAGAACAGTGCACATTTATGCTCCTTAAAGGCAGTTCATAAGCAATGTCAGATGACTTACTCTGAACCTATCAATTCTGAAATTATTGTCATGTGCTTCTTATGTGTCATTTGCTACTACACCAGTAGATGGCAATGTTTCACCCTATATACTTCATTCTCACGAGAATGTGGGTGGCATTTCACTTCTTATCAGTAAAAGACAAGACAATTTTGCATGGTTATGAACATCACACCTTTCTAGAATAACAACTTAAACCAGACATGTTAGGCTCGATTTTTGGACGTCCGAGCGGGTGTGTTCGTGGCGGGTGGGGGGGCTCCGAAAATTGGGGATTCCCGGGGCGGGTCCGGAGCCCGGCTCCAACCCGCCCACTTCCGGGTTCCCCAGTGATGCGCTTAAATGTGCGCGCAGCCCCAGCATGCGGGACTATCCCACTTAAATCAATTAATTGGATACTTCAGATCATTAGCAGACCTGATTTGTAGGGTATTTTAGGAGGGGTGGGATTTTCATCTAAACTGAGAGTGTTTCCCGTACTGGGGGAAACACTCCCAGTTGAAATGGATGTGTTGCAGCCACCAGCCTGTGGCAGTTGCAAAGGTTCATTTGACAGGTGGGGGTTGAGACCTTCACTCATTGCAGGAGGCCACTCTGTCACTTTGGACAAAGTTTGGCCTCCACCACCCTCCTCCTAACAATAAAATTCACCAACTTGCAACCTCAACCCCGGTGTGCAGACGCATTTACCTACCTTACGGACCCCCTCAAATGTACATCTTCTGGGTGGGGGCCGCCGTAGCTGCAGTCATGACCTCCTCAGAGGACGAACAGTATCACCAGCCTCGCCGTCCACCTCTGACACGTGGAGCTCCACAACACATATCTTGTCTGGTTCCTGAGGATCATCATGAAGACCCACATCCACCTGCACAGCAAGAGGGAGGGCAATCGAAGGAAGAGATGCATCGCCGAAGGCACTACCCTCGCCACAGGGTCTACAGACCGAGGCTCAGCTTCCTGGACCTCTCTGAGCAGCAGTGCACACGGAGGCTCAGAGTCACTCGACATGTAGTCGTGGACATCTGCAGCATCCTTCATGCCGAGCTGCTCCCGGCTGGCCCGAGCACCATCTTCTTACCCGTCGCTGTCAAAGTCACCACTGCCCTCAACAACTTCTCCTCCGCATCCTTCCAGTGTGCCACCGGGGACATCGCCGGCGTCTCTCAGTCGTCTGCACTAAAGAGCCCCGCAAATACACCTACACCCACTCTGGGTGGCACAATGGGTGGCATCAGTTGTGGGTCTTCATGGTGATCCTCAGGAAAGGGCATTATTACACAAACCAGACAAGATATGCAAAGACGTGGCAGTAGTGGTGACAATATAATATGTAATGTGAGTTGGTCAGAAATTAAATATAAGTAAAAACCATGACAAACCCTCAAACACCCGTGTGCACCCCCATCATACTAACGATACGTTTGCCTTATGCTTCCTACTACACATAAGTGATGCATGCCCTGTGGCTGCAGCACAGGTAGTGGCAGATTGGGTGAGGCTGACCGTGAAAGAGATGCATCAGAGGGTGAGAATGAGGTAGAGCCATGAGATTGTATGAGGATTGGGTTGAGTGGTAGTGGTGGGATGAGTACTGGCGAGGTGAGTAAGTGCAGGTAAGATGAGGATGAGCTTTGAGTGGGTGTGAGGAGTGATGTGATAGAGTAGTGTTGGCAGTGCAGAAGGAGATGTGGGGTGGGGGCAGTGATGTGGCAGACGGAGTGTAGGGGAATGAGTAAGTGTACTCACTTCGGCTGACCTACTTAGGTCATTGAAGCGCCTCCTGCACTGTATGCAGGTGCGTGATATGTTGGTGATGCTGGTGACCTCCTCTGCCACCTCGAGCCAGGCCTTCGTGGAGTCAGAGGCAGGCCACTTCCTCCCGTTCGCCGGGGAGAAGATCTCTGTCCTCCTCCTCACAAAATCCAGTAGGACCTGAAGTGAGGCATCATTAAACCTAGAAGCAGCCTTCCCCCTGGGCTGCTCCATGCTGTAATTTTGGCTCCTTTCTGCAGCATCGGTCAGTGGAGGACTGCCCCTTTAAAAAGGGGTCCTCCAGCTGAAAGCCTATGATGCGGGTGCGCAGTCCACCCGCTGCGCAGCTTTCCAGCGCGAAACCCGGAGGCACAGGTAAGTGGCTTCAATTAGGCTGCGATCACCACGCGCCCAGTCGACCCCCCGCTGGCAACCCGCCTCCCTACTAATATCGAGCCCGTTGTCTCAAAACCAGCCATAATTCTTCACATAAATCCTTTGATGCTTCTTTAATTTACTTATGTAAGGAATCTTACAACACCAGGTTATAGTCCAACAATTTTATTTTAAAATCACAAGCTTTCGGAGATTATCTCCTTCGTCAGGTGAGTGAGTGAATGAGAGGTTCTCAAATTGCATATCTTATATTAGGCTGGGACACCATCACACCAATCAAAGGTGTCGTTGGTGTTCAGACAGGTTAGCCACGGAAAACAGTAGGTCCCAGTATACTGAATACACAATGTGTCAAATTACACAGACAGAGAGAAAGAGACCCGAAAGGCAGAGAGAGAGAGAGAGAGAGAATTTCCAGTTGTATTAAAAACAGATAACTTTTTTTTCCTGCTGGTGGGGTTACGTGTAGCATGACATGAACCAAGATCCCGGTTGAGGCCGTCCTCATGAGTGCGGAACTTGGCTATCAATTTCTGCTCGATGATTTTGCGTTGTCATGTGTCTCGAAGGCTGCCTTGGAGAACGCTTACCCGAAGATCGGTGGCTGAATGTCCTTGACTGCTAAAGTGTTCCCCGACTGGGAGGGAACCCTCCTGTCTGGCGATTGTTGCGCGGTGTCCGTTCATCCGTTGACGCAGTGTCTGCATGGTCTCGCCAATGTACCATGGTCCGGGGCATCCTTTCCTGCAATGTATGAGGTAGACAACGTTGGCCGAGTCACAGGAGTATGAGCCATGTACCTGGTGGGTGGTGTCTTCTCGTGTGATGGTGGTATCTCTGTCGATGATCTGGCATGTCTTGCAGAGGTTGCCATGGCAGGGTTGTGTGGTGTCGTGGACGCTGTTCTCCTGAAAGCTGGGTAATTTGCTGTGAACGATGGTCTGTTTGAGGTTGGGTGGCTGTTTGAAGGCGAGTAGTGGAGGCGTGGGGATGGCCTTAGCGAGGTGTTCGTCGTCATCGATGACATGTTGAAGGCTGCGGAGAACATGGCGTAGTTTCACCGCTCCGGGGAAGTACTGGATGACGAAGGGTACTCTGTTGGTTGCGTCCCGTGTTTGTCTTCTGAGGAGGTCTATGCGATTCTTCGCTGTGGCCCGTCGGAACTGTCGATCGACGAGTCGAGCGTCATATCCCGTTCTTACGAGGGCGTCTTTCAGCGTCTGTAGGTGTCCATCGCGTTCCTCCTCGTCTGAGCAGATCCTGTGTATTCGTAGGGCCTGTCCATAGGGGATGGCCTCTTTGACGTGGTTAGGGTGGAAGCTGGAAAAGTGGAGCATCGTGAGGTTGTCCGTGGGCTTGCGGTAGAGTGAGGTGCTGAGGTGCCCGTCTTTGATGGAGATTTGTGTGTCCGAGAAAGAAACCGATTCTGAGGAGTAGTCCATGGTGAGTTTGATGGTGGGATGGAACTTGTTGATGTTATCGTGTAGTCTCTTCAGTGATTCTTCGCCATGGGTCCATAGGAAAAAAATGTCATCGATGTATCTGGAGTATAGCGTTGGTTGGAGGTCCTGTGCAGTGAAGAAGTCCGAACCGAACTTGTGCATGAAAATGTTGGCGTATTGGGGTGCGAATTTGGTCCCCATGGCTGTTCCGTGTGTTTGGGTAAAGAACTGGTTGTCGAAGGTGAAGACATTGTGATCCAGGATGAAGCGGATGAGTTGTAGGATGGCGTCTGGAGATTGGCTGTTGTTGGTGTTGAGTCTGTATGGTGAAGGTTCTCCCACAGTGCTATTAGGAAGGGAGTTCCAGGATTTTAACCCAGCGACGATGAAGGACCGGCGATATATTTCCAAGTCGGGATGGTGTGTGACTTGGAGGGGAACATGCAGGTGGTGGTGTTCCCATGTGCCTGCTGCTCTTGTCCTTCTAGGTGGTAGAGGTCGCGGGTTTGGGAGGTGTTGTCGAAGAAGCCTTGGCGAGTTCCTGCAGTGCATCCTGTGGATGGTACATACTGCAGCCACTGTGTGCTGGTGGTGAAGGGAGTGAATGATTAGGGTGGTGGATGCGGTGCCAATCAAGCGGGCTGCTTTGTCCTGGATGGTGTTGAGCTTCTGAGTGTTGTTGGAGCTGCACTCATCCAAGCAAGTGGAGAGTATTCCAACACACTCCTGACTTGTGCCTTGTAGATGGTGGAAAGGCTTTGGGGAGTCAGGAGGTGAGTCACTCGCCGCAGAATACCCAGCCTCTGACCTGCTCTTGTAGCCACAGTATTTATGTGGCTGGTCCAGTAAGGTCATTGGTGACCCCCAGGATGTTGATGGAGGGGATTTGGTGATGGTAATGCCATTGAATGTCATGGGGAGGTGGTTAGACTCTCTCTTGTTGGAGATGGTCATTGCCTGGCACTTTTCTGGCGCAAATGTTACTTGCCACTTATCAGCCCAAGCCTGGATGTTGTCCAGGTCTTGCTGCATGCGGGCTCGGACTGCTTCATTTATTTAAGGGGTTGCGAATGGAACTGAAAATTGTACAATCATCAGCGAACATCCCCATTTCTGACTTTATGATGGAGGGAAGGTCATTGATGAAGCAGCTGAAGATGGTTGGGCCCAGGACACTGCCCTGAGGAACTCCTGCAGCAATGTCCTGGGGCTGAGATGATTAGCCTCCAACAACCACTCCCATCTTCCTTTGTGCTAGGTATGACTCCAGCCACTGGAGAGTTTTCTCCCTGATTCCCATTGACTTCAATTTTACGAGGGCTCCCTGGTGCCACACTCAGTCAAATGCTGCCTTGATGTCAAGGGCAGTCACTCTCACCTCACCTCTGGAATTCAGCTCATTTGTCCACGTTTGGACCAAGGCTGTAATGAGATCTGGGGCCGAGCGGTCCTGGCGGAACCCAAACTGAGCATCCGTGAGCAGGTTATTGGTGAGTAAGTGCCGCTTGAAAGCACTGTCGACGACACCTTCCATCACTTTGCTGATGATTGAGAGTAGATTGATGGGGCGGTAATTGGCCGGATTGGATTTATCCTGCTTTTTATAGACAGGACATACCTGAGCAATTTTCCACATTGTCGGGTAGATGCCAGTGTTGTAGCTGTACTGGAACAGCTTGGCTAGAGGCGCAGCCAGTTCTGGAGTACAAGTCTTCAGCACTACAGCAGGATGTTGTTGGGGCCCATAGCCTTTGCTGTATCCAGTGCACTCAGCCGTTTCTTAATATCACGTGGAGTGAATCGAATTGGCTGAAGACTGGCTTCTGTGATGGTGGGGATATCAGGATCTCTGCATGACCTAAAGCTTTAACCTTGTTTTCTTCTGCTTTTTACTATCACAACTGAGAGCTGCATCTGTGCTCACCTGATTGCAAATTTAGGACTGATATCAGGAAGTTCTTCACGTGAAGAATGGGCTCTCTCCTTCTGTTTTCTTCGTATCAATGATCTCCTCCAGTCATCAGCCAGCTGATGATTCCATTCTTCAACTTCTTTCAGGTCACATACCCTCATTACATACAACCTCCAGTCTTCTCAAAGCACAATGGCTGAATCACTAGTTCTTGATCTGTTTCATGCACTTTGATGAAACAATGAAAAACATGTTTGTTTCAATTTTTCAAAGATAATTTCTTAATGTCTCTCATAAATCCAACTAACAGCTATCATCTTTTAGCTTTGAAGATTTCATCCTTAGTCCTTCATCTATCAATTTTGTTGGCCTCACTATTTCCTCTGACCTCAAATGAAATGCCCACTTCTCATCTATTACTAAAGATACCTCCATGAAACTTGGTTTCCTCTTTTGTGCCAAATACTTCTTTTCCCCTCAACAGTTTCTATTAAACCCAAGTTTGTCCAAGACTACAATGTTCCTCCGGATCTGGGAAGACTTTTATAATATCTCTCATTCTTGGACAGGATACAAAAAATCTTGTCACCACTAGCCTCACACTTTTCTCTCTCCATTGAAATCTTTCTTGTCAAAGTCGATTTTATTGATTCCCCAATGGTCTCTTCTGAAGTTTGCTTTCTTGTTCCTTCTATCCTACAATTGTACCACCTTACATGCTTTTTCTCCTCCCTACATCTTCCATGTGTTATCTCCCAGTCTCATACTGTAGTTTATGCTTCCCATGACTTCAAAGCAATAGAATTCCTTACCTCCTTAATTCTTTCCTTCCTCTTACAATGTTCGGGCTTTTAAAATCCAAGCTTGGCTTTACTCAATTACTATTTTATAATTTACCTCATCTTCTCTTTTACTCTTTTGAGCTGCGCAGAGTCTGCACTGTGGGCCTTGGCTCGTCACCTTGGTTTCTTAATTAATAAAAACTGTTCACTTACAGTTACTACTGTGGGCTTTAGTGAAGATTAACACTCTAATATAGAATTAGTTAACCTGTAACATTTGTATATTTCTATGCAGCTTACAGCACTGGGTACTGCAATTGATCTCCTTCCAAGCATAGCCATCTTTATTGATACTAAAATATATGATATAAACACGCTACATTCACATTTACAATAATAGTGAACATAAGACAATGTTAACACTAGATTTAGTTCATCAAAAGAAACTGGTAATTCTTTGTCAGGGATGTAAACAATGATGTTCTGCATATTTATGTCAGTTAATGCAGTACATAATCTACCCACTATATGGCACTACTAGTGCAGTAAAACATAAGACCAACCCAAACTTGCGTTTAACTGAGACTTACAATTTAAACCACTAAAAAAAACACATTTTATCGTAACTTTTAACAAATTTTTGCAGTACCATAGAACCTTTTACAGATCATCTCTGGAAGTTTGCTTTTAGAGAAAAAATGATTCTTTTGAATATCTTTCCATGTATGTATGTTTTCAAGAGTCCAGGTGAAAAATACATAAATGCTGCTTTGGGACAGGCTGATGACTTGGTGCATTGTCCTTTTGTTTCTAGAACCTGAGTTCAACATCATAGAATGTTACAACACAGAAATAGGCCATGCATTAATTCTTTGCCAATATTTTCTCCACCTAAGCCACCTAGTCTTATGACATTCTCTTGCTCACTCCTCAGACCCTTTTAATATTGATCTTTTTCAAACAACTAATTCTCTTTTAAAACAGTTTGTGAGGATAGATTTTCTAAGTCCTTGCCCATGACAAGGTACCTCACCCACCATGACCACTTAACAGAAAATTGGGGGCTGTGCACTCATCATTTTCCAATCCTCATGGCAAGGAAGATACCTTGTAACAGGTGAGAACTGCGAAAATCTACCCTATAGACTCCACTTCAACATGTTTGTGGCAGATAATTCCACATTAAGAACATAAGAAATAGGAGCAGGAGTAGGCCATACGATCCCTCGAACCTGCTCTGCCATTCAATAAGATCATGGCTGAACTTCAACCTCAACTCCACTTTCCCGCCCTATCCCCATATCCCTTGATTCCCCGAGAGTCCAAAAATCTATCTATCTCAGCCTTGAATATACTCAACGACTGAGCATTCACAGCCTTCGGGGGTAGAGAATTCCAAAGATTCACAACCCTCTGAGTGAAGAAGTTCCTCCTCATCTCAGTCCTAAATGGCCGATCCCTTAACCTGCGACTATGCCCTCTAGTTCTAGACTCTCCAGCCATGGGACACAACCTCTCAGCCTCTACCGTGTCAAGCCCCCTCAGAATCTTGTATGTTTCAATGAGATCATCTCTCATCCTTAAGAACTCCAGAGGGTACAAGCCCATTCTACTCAACCTCTCCTCATAGGACAACCCTCTCATCCCAGGAATTAATCTAGTGAACCTTCGTTGCACCACCTCTAAGGCAAGTATATCCTTCCTTAGATAAGGAGACCAAACTGTACGCAGTACTCCAGGTGAGGTCTCACCAAAGCCCTGTACAATTGTAGTAAGACTTCCTTATTCTTGTACTCCAACCACCTTGCAATAAAGGCCTACATGCCATTTGCCTTCCTAATTACTTGCTGTACCTGCATTTTGTGTTTCTTGTACCAGGACACCCAAGTTTCTCACCATTTAAAAAATATTCTGTTTTTCTATTCTTCCCACCAAAATGAATAACCTCACATTCCCCACATTATACTCCATCTGCCACCTTCTTGCCCACTCACTTAACCTGTCTATATCCCTTTGCAGACTCTTTGTGTCCTCCTCACAGCTTACTTTCCCAACTAGCTTTGTATCGTCAGTAAACTTGGATACATTACACTCGGTCCCTTCATCCAAGTCATTAATATAGATTGTAAATAGCTGAGGCCTGAGCACCAATCCTTGCGGTACCCCACTAGTTACAGCCTGGCAAGCTGAACATGATCCGTTTATCCCTAATCGCTGATTTCTGTCCATTAACCAATTCTCTATCCACGCTAACATATTACCCCAATCCCATGAGCCCTTTTCTTGCGTAACAACCTTTTATGTGGCACCTTATCGAATGCCTTTTGAAAATCCAAATATACTACATCCACTGGCTCCCCTTTATTTGCCCTGCTAGTTACATCCTCAAGAAACTCTAATAAATTTGTCAAACACGATTTCCCTTTCACAAAACCATGTTGACTCTACCTAATCATATTATGATGTTCTAAGTGCCCTTTCCTTAATAATGGATTCTAGCATTTTCCCGACGACTGATGGCAGGCTAACTGGCCTATAATTCCCTGTTTTTTCCCTCCCTCCTTTCTTGAATAGCGGGGTTACATTTGCTACCTTCCAATCTGCTGGGACTGTTCTGGAATCTAGGGAATTTTAGAAGACCATAACCCACGCATCTACTATCCCTGCAGCCATCTCTTTTAGAACCCTCTGACGTAGGCCATCAGATCCAGGGGATTTATCGGCTTTTAGTCCATTAGTTTCTCAAGTACTTTTTCTCTACTGATAATTACTTTAACTTCCTCTCTCTCATTAGCCCCTTGGTTCCCCACTATTTCTGGTACGCTTTTTGTGTCTTCTACTGTGAAGTCAGATACTAAATATTTGTTTAACGCATCTGCCATTTCCTGATTCCCCACTATAATTTCTCCTGTATCAGCCTCTAAGGGACCAACGTTTACTTTAGCTACTCTCTTCCTTTTTACATACTTGTAGAAGCTCTTACAATCCATTTTTATATTTCTTGCTAGTTTACTTTCATATTCTATCTTCTCTCTTTTTATCAATTTTTTTGGTCGTCCTTTGCTGGTTTCTAAAACTCTCCCAATCCTCAGGTTTACTACCCTTCTTGGCAACATTATGGGCCTCTTCTTTTAATCTAATACTATCCTTAATTTCTTTAGTTAGCCATGGGTGGATCACTTCTTCCATGGAGTTTTTATTTCTCAATGGAATGTATATTTGTTGAGAATATTGAAATATTTCTTTAAATGTTTGCCCTTGCTTTTCAACCGTCATACACTTTAATTTAATTTCCCAATCTACCTTAGCCAGCCAACTCACCCCTCATACCTATGTAATTGGCTTTATTTAAGTATAAGACTCTAGTTTTAGACTTAAGTACGTCACTCTCAAACTGAATGTGAAATTCTATCATATTATGATCACTCTTCCCCAGAGGATCCTTTACTGTGAGATTACTAATTAACCCTGTCTCATTACACAATGCAAGATCTAAAATAGCCTGTTCCCTGGTTGGTTCCACGACGTATTGCTCTAGGAAACCATCTCGAATACATTCCATGAACTCATTCCCCAAACTACCTTTGCCAATTTGATTTGCCCAGTCTATATGAAGATTAAAGACCCCCATGATTACTGCATTACCTTTGTTACAAGCTCCTATTATTTCATGATTAATACTCTTTCCAACGGTATAGCTACTATTCGGGGGCCTATAAACTACTCCCACCAGTGTTTTCTGCCCCTTGTTATTTCTTATTTCGACCCATACTGATTCTACTTCCTGATCTTCTGAGCCAAGATACTTTCTCACCACTGTCCTTATGTCATCCTTTATTATTAGGGATACAACCCCTCTTTTTCCATTTTGCCTGTCTCTTCTATACGTCATGTACCCTGAAATATTTAGTTCCCAATCTTGGTCACTTTGTAACCATGTCTCTGTAATGGCTATTAGATCAAACCCATTTATCTCTATTTGTGCAACTAATTCATCTATATTGTTATGAATGCTCTGTGCATTCAGATAACGAGCCTATAATTTTGACTTTTTAACCATTTTTTGCTGCTTTGACCTTACTTGCTGATGCTCTATTATTGGTAAACTCTCTGTCCCTTCCTGCCATACTCTGCTTATCTTTACCCAAATCACTACACTGCTCTGTTGCCTCGACTTTTTTCATTAGATTTCTAAATTTCCCCTCACCTGGCTCCTCCCCCCCCCTTTTTTAGTTTAAAGCCCTATCTACAGTCCTAGTTATTTGATTTGCCAGGACGCTAGTCCATTCTAACCACCTGCTGTGTAAAGAAATTTCTTCAAACCTCTCTTTTAATTCCTTTATAAGCATCTTAAATTTGAGCACTCTTGTTATTGTCTCATCAGCCAATGAAAACAATCTATCACTATTTACCTTGTTATAACCCTTCATAATCCTCAATAATTTGAGTTTCAGTGAAACTTGCCTATCAAGCTAATCCTCCCCTCAGGCTCCCCCTGCCCAAGCCCTGATCCTGTATCCTTGTGTAGTTTCTCTCCTATCTTCCCTCCTGCACTCTTCAAGCTCATCTTGTCTGAGACCCACCTCCTGCTCCTTTGAAACTATGCCCACTAAACTGTTTCCTAGCTCCTATGCTAGATTACATTCTAAATGGTTCCCTCTCCTCAGACACAGTCACCCTCCATTTCAAATCTGCTGACATCACCCTCAAAAAATCCACCCTCAGCATCTTGGTCACATCTCCAACCTCCCTTTCTCTCCAATCAGGTTCATCTCCCTTCCACAGCATTGAAATAGCCCTAACCGTAAGTCACAAATGACATCCTCTGTGACTGTGATCATGATGAATTATCTCTCCTTGCTCTCTTCGACCTCTCTGCAGCTGTAGGCTCAAGTTGCCACATGGCACTATGATATAACAGAGAACTGACTCAAAGAATGGGAGGATTGGGTACTTAATATTACTGGCTACAAGGCAGTCAGGAAAGATAGGGAAGGAAAGAAAGGGGGGGTGGCAGTATTGATCAAAGAAACTATTACAGCACTGGAAAGGGATGATGTAGTTGAGGGGTCAAAGACAGAATCTATTTGGTTAGAATTAAGGAACAATAGAGGAACTATTACGCTACTGAGTGTATACTATAGGCCACCAAATAGTGGGAAGGAAATAGAGGAGGAAATTGCAGACAAAATATAGAAAGATGTAAGAACTATACAGCAGTGTAATGGGGGACTTCAATTATCACTGAGACAGGAACAGTGCAAAGGGCAAAGAGGGGGAGGAATTCCTGAAATGTGTTCAAGAGAAATGTGTTCTGGAACAGTGTATTTCCAGCCCAATCAGGAAGGAAACAGTGCTGGATCTAGTTCTGGGGAATGAAGTGGGGCAGGTGGAGCATGTTTCAGTGGGGGAGCATTTGGGGGACAGTGATCATAATATTATTAGGTTTAGAATAGTTCTGCAAAAGGACAAGGAACAATCAAGATTCAGAACAGATCTAGCAGCTCAAAACTGGGCATCCATGAGGCGCTGTGGGCCATCAGCAGCAGAATTGTATTCCAGCACAATCTGTAACCCAGCATATTCCTCACTCTACCATTACCAACAAGCCAGAGGATCATCCCTGGTTCAATGAGGAGTGTAGAAGGGCATGCCAGGAGCAGCACCAGGCGTACCTAAAAATGAGGTGCCAACCTGTTGAAGCTACAACTCAGGACTACATGCATGCTAAACAGTGGAAGCAACATGCTATTGACAGAGCTAAGCGATTCCACAACCAACGGATCAAATCAAAGCTCTGCAGTCCTGCCACATCCAGTCGTGAATGGTGGTGGACAATTAAACAACTAACGGGAGGAGGAGGCTCTGCAAACATCCCCATCCTCAATGATGGCGGAACCCAGCACGTGAGTGCAAAAGACAAGGTTGAAGCGTTTGCAACAATCTTTGGCCAGAAGTGTTGAGTGGATGATCCATCTCGGCCTCCTCCCAATATCCCCACCATCACAGAAGCCAGTTTTCAGCCAATTCGATTCACTCCACGTGATATCAAGAAACGGCTGAGTGCACTGGATACAGCAAAGGCTATGGGTCCCGACAACATCCCAGCTGTAGTGCTGAAGACTTGTGCTCCAGAACTAGCTGCGCCTCTAGCCAAGCTGTTCCAGTACAGCTACAACACTGGCATCTACTCGACAATGTGGAAAATTGCCCAGGTATGTCCTGTCCACAAAAAGCAGGACAAATCCAATCCGGCCAATTATCGCCCTGTCAGCCTACTCTCAATCATCAGCAAAGTGATGGTAGGTGTCGTCGACAGTGATATCAAGCGGCACTTACTCACTAATAACCTGCTCACCGATGCTCGGTTTGGGTTCCACCAGGACCACTCGGCTCTAGACCTCATTACAGCCTTGGTCCAAACATGCACAAAAGAGATTAATTCCAGAGGTGAGATGAGAGTGACTGCCCTTGACATCAAGGCAGCATTTGACCGAGTGTGGCACCAAGGAGCCCTAGTAAAATTGAAGTCAATGGGAATCAGGGGGAAAACTCTCCAGTGGCTGGAGTCATACCCAGCACAAAGGAAGATGGTAGTGGTTGTTGGAGGCCAATCATCTCAGCCCCAGGACATTGCTGCAGGAGTTCCTCAGGGCAGTGTCCTAGGCCCAACCTTCTTCAGTTGCTTCATCAATGACCTTCCCTCCATCATAAGGTCAGAAATGGGGATGTTCGCTGATGATTGCACAGTGTTTAGTTCCATTCACAACCCCTCCAATAATGAAGCAGTCCGTGCCCGCATGCAGCAAGACCTGGACAACATCCAGGCTTGGGCTCATAAGTGGCAAGTAACATTCACGCCAGACAAGTGCCAGGCAATGACCATCTCCAACAAGAGAGAGTCTAACCACCTCCCCTTGACATTCAACGGCATTACCATCGCTGAATCCCCCACCATCAACATCCTGGGGGTCACCATTGACCAGAAACTTAACTGGACCAGCCATATAAAAACTGTGGCTGCAAGAGCAGGTCAGAGGCTGGGTATTCTGCAGTGAGTGACTCACCTCCTGACTCCCCAAAGCCTTTCCACCATCTACAAGGCACAAGTCAGAATACTCTCCACTTGCTTGGATGAGTGCAGCTTCAACAACACTCAAGAAGCTCGACACCATCCAGGCCAAAGCAGCCCACTTGATTGGCACCCCATCCACCACCCTAAACATTCACTCCCTTCACCACCGGCGCACAGTGGCTGTAGTGTGTACCATGCACAGGATGCACTGCAGCAACTCGCCAAGGCTTCTTCGACAGCACCTCCCAAACCCGCAACCTCTACCATCTAGAAGGACAAGAGCAGCAGGCACATGGGAACAACACCACTTGCATGTTCCCCTCCAAGTTACACACCATCCCGACTTGGAAATATATCGCTGTTCCTTCATCGTCGCTGGGTCAAAATCCTGGAACTCCCTTCCTAACAGCACTGTGGGAGAACCATCACCACACGGACTGCAGCGGTTCAAGAAGGCGGCTCACCACCACCTTCTCAAGGGCAATTAGGGATGGGCAATAAATGCCGGCCTCGCCAGCGACGGCCACATCCCATGAACGAATTTTTAAAAATCAAATGCGAAAATGCTTAACTGAAGGAGGGCAAATTACAGTGAGTTAGGAAGGAATCTTGCCCAGGTGAATTGGAATCAAAAATTGGGAGGCAAAACCTTAACTGAACAATGGGAGGCCTTCAAGTGGGAGTTAGTTCTGGTACAAAGTAGACACATCCCTACAGTGGGGGGCAGGGGGAAATGGAAGGGCATCCAAAGCTAGAGCTCCCTGGATGACTAACGATATAGAGATTAAAATGAAACAGAAAAAGGAGGCTAATGAGGAATGTAAGGTTCATAATACATTAGAGAACCAGGCTGAATACAGAACGTACAGAAGAGATCCAAAAAAGGGAATAAGAGGGGCAAAGGGAGTGTGTGAGAATAGATTAGCGGCTAACATAAAAGGGAACCCAAAAGTATTTTCTAAACATATAAATAGGAAAAGAGTAGTCAGAGGAAGGATGGGGCCAATTAGGGACAAAAAAGGTCTTCTTGTGGAGGCAGAGGGCATGGCTGAGGTATTAAATGAATTCTTCGCATCTGTCTTGAGTAAAGAAGAGGATGCTGCCATTGTAGCAGTAAGGGAGGAGGTAGTAGTGATAGTGGATAGGATAAAAATAGATAAAGAGGAGGTACTTAAATAACAGGCAGGACTCAAAGCAGTCACCCAGACCAGATGGGATGCATCGTAGGTTACTGTGGGAAGTAAGGATGGACATTGCGGAGGCTCTGGCCATAATCTTCCAATCCTACTTAGATATAGGGATGGTGCTGGAGGACTGAAGGATTGCAAATGTTACATCCCTGTTCAAAAAAGGGGAGAGGGATAAATCCGGCAATTACAGGGCTGTTAGTTTAACGTTGGCGGTGTGGAAACTATTTGGGACAAAATTAATTGGCACTTCGAAAAGTATAGGCTAATAAATGAAAGTCAGCACGGATTTGTTAAAGGAAAATCATGTTTGATTAACTTGATTGAGTTCTTTGATGAAGTAATGGAGAGGGTTGATGAGGGTAATGCATTTGATGTGTATATGGACTTTCAAAAGGCATCTGATAAAGTACCACATAATAGACTTGTTAGCAAAATTAAAGCCCATGTGATTAAAGGGACAGTGGCAGCGTGGATACAAAATTGGCTAGGGGACAGAAAGTAGTGGTGAACGGTTGTTTTCAGACTGGAGGGAAGTATACAGTGATGTTCTCCAGGGGGTCAGTATTAGGACCACTGCTCTTTTTGATGTCTATTAATGACCTGAACTTGGGATAGAGAGTATAATCTCAAAGATTTTGGATGACATGAAACTCGGAAATGTAGTAAACAATGTGGAGGATAATAAGACTTCAGGAGGACATGGGCAGACAGGACAGATGAAATTTAATGCAGAGAAGTGTGAAGTGATGCATGTTTGTAGGAAGAATGAGGAGAGGCAATGTAAACTAAAGGGGGTGCAGGAAAAGAGAGACCTGGGGGTGCAGGAAAAGAGAGACCTGGGGGTGCACATACACCAAATGGCTGGACAAGTTGAGAAGGTTGTTAAGAAAGCATATGGGAACCTGGGCTTTATTAACAGAGCATAGAGTACAAAAGCAAGGAAGTTATACTAAACCTTTATAAAACACTGGTTAGGCCTCAGCTGGAGTATTGTATTCAATTCTGGGTACCACACTTTAGGAAGGATGTCAAGCCTTAGAGAGGGTGCAAAAGAGATTTACTAAAATGATACCAGGAATGAGGAACTTCAGTTATTTGGGGAGACTGGAGAAGCTGGGGTTGTTCTCCTTCGAACAGAGAAGGTTAAGGGTAGATTTGATAGAGGTGTTCAAAATTATGAATGGTTTTGACAGAGTAAATAGGAGAAACTGTTTCCAGTGGCAGAAGGGTCGGCAACCAGAGGTCACAGATTTAAAGTGATCGGCAAAAGAGCCAGAGGCGACATGAGAAAACATTTTTTGTGCAGCAAGATGTAATGATCTTGAATGCACTACCTGAAAGAGTGGTGGAAGCAGATTCAATAGTAACTTTCAAAAAGGAATTAGATAAACGCTTGAAGGGAAACAATTTACAGGGCTATGGGGAAAGAGCAGGGGAATGGGACTAATTGGATAACTCTTTCAAAGAACTGGCACAGGCACGGTGGCCCGAACGGCCTCCTCCTGTGCTGTACCTGCAATGATATTTCCCAAAATATGTGGGTCATTCCTAAAGTAGTCTCCTTTCTCTTGTGGGTGGAGCACCTACATTTATTTGCCTGTATCATACGTTCTCAAATTTAAAAATGATCGATTGATCCATTTTAATTATGTAATTTTTTTTCCTCAAAATGAACAAACTGATTTCCAGTAATACTGAAAGACATCAGCTTCAATCACGTTAGAAGTTTTGTTTTTAAAAAAAAACTTACTTCAAACCTCAATTCTGAAAATGCATTGAACTGCGGACAAGTCTGTAAGATGCGAAGGGAGGGCGGGTGGTCGGTCGGTCGGTCACGTGCGGCCGAGCCGCCAATGGGTGTAAGGGATGAGCAGGCGGCTGTGGTTGGGACGGTGTGACCGGCCGCGAGCAGGAAGCAGCGGTCCGAGAGCGAGCGGAAAGCGGCAGGTCGGCTCGGACTCGAAATGCCGAATAAAAACAAGAAAGAGAAGGTGAGGGGGAAGCGCCTCCGGTGGTTGTTGGGCGCTGTCCCCGCGCAGACATCACCTGAAGTGGAGGAGCTGGGGCCTAATTTGAGGATGTGTTGTGGGTTTCCCGGGACTGGACATGGGGAGGGGATGGACGCGTTAGAGTTATGGTCCACCACCCCCCCCCCCCCCCCCAAAACTGGGGCGGCCTGCGCATCTCCCTACCCCCACCACGGATCCAGCTGTGCCTCTTTCCCTTCGCCCGCCCCAAAAAAACCCAGGGTCGCCTGTGCCTCCTCTTCTCCCACCGCCCCCCCCCCAAACCCCAGGGTCGCCTGTGCCTCCACCCCCCCCCCCCAAACCCCAGGGCCGCCAGTGCCTCTCTCCCCCCCCCCCCCCCCCCCAAACCCCAGGGCCGCCTGTGCCTCTCTTCCCCACCCCCCCCCCCAAACCCCAGGGCCGCCTGTGCCTCTCCCTCCCCCCCCCCCCAAACCCCAGGGCCGCCTGTGCCTCTCCCTCCCCCCCCCCCCAAACCCCAGGGCCGCCTGTGCCTCTCCCTCCCCCCCCCCCCCAAACCCCAGGGCCGCCTGTGCCTCTCCCTCCCCCCCCCCCCCCCCCCAAACCCCAGGGCCGCCTGTGCCTCTCTCTCCCCCCCCCCCCCAAACCCCAGGGCCGCCTGTGCCTCTCCCCCCCAAACCCCAGGGCCGCCTGTGCCTCTCTTCCCCCCCCCCCCCCCCCCCCAAACCCCAGGGCCGCCTGTGCCTATTTCTCCCCCCCCCCCCCCCCCAACCCCAGGGCCGCCTGTGCCTATTTCTCCCCCCCCCCCCCCCAACCCCAGGGCCGCCTGTGCCTCTCCTCTTCCCCCCCCCCCCCACCCAAACCCCAGGGCCGCCTGTGCCTCCGACCCCCCACCCAAACCCCAGGGCCGCCTGTGCCTCCTACCCCCCACCCAAACCCCAGGGCCGCCTGTGCCTCCCCCCCCCCCCCCCACCCCAAACCCCAGGGCCGCCTGTGCCTCCCCCCCCCACCCAAACCCCAGGGCCGCCTGTGCCTCCCCCCCCACCCAAACCCCAGGGCCGCCTGTGCCACCCCCCCCCCCCACCCAAGCCCCAGGGCGGCCTGTGCCCCCCCCCCCACCCAAACCCCAGGGCCGCCTGTGCCACCCCCCCCCACCCAAACCCCAGGGCCGCCTGTGCCACCCCCCCCCACCCAAACCCCAGGGCCGCCTGTGCCCCCCCCCCCACCCAAACCCCAGGGCCGCCTGTGCCCCCCCCCCCACCCAAACCCCAGGGCCGCCTGTGCCCCCCCCCCCACCCAAACCCCAGGGCCGCCTGTGCCCGCACCCAAACCCCAGGGCCGCCTCCCCCCCCCCCCCCCCCCCACCCAAACCCCAGGGCCGCCTCTCCCCCCCCCCCCCCCCCCCCCACCCAAACCCCAGGGCCGCCTGTGCCTCCCCCCCCCACCCAAACCCCAGGGCCGCCTGTGCACCCCCCCCCCCACCCAAACCCCAGGGCCGCCTGTGCCCCCCCCCCCCCCCCACCCAAACCCCAGGGCCGCCTGTGCCCCCCCCCCCCCCACCCAAACCCCAGGGCCGCCTGTGCCCCCCCCACCCAAACCCCAGGGCCGCCTGTGCCCCCCCCACCCAAACCCCAGGGCCGCCTGTGCCCCCCCCACCCAAACCCCAGGGCCGCCTGTGCCCCCCCCACCCAAACCCCAGGGCCGCCTGTGCCCCCCCCACCCAAACCCCAGGGCCGCCTGTGCCCCCCCCACCCAAACCCCAGGGCCGCCTGTGCCCCCCCCCACCCAAACCCCAGGGCCGCCTGTGCCCCCCCCACCCAAACCCCAGGGCCGCCTGTGCCCCCCCCACCCAAACCCCAGGGCCGCCTGTGCCCCCCCCACCCAAACCCCAGGGCCGCCTGTGCCCCCCCCCACCCCACCCAAACCCCAGGGCCGCCTGTGCCCCCCCCCCCCCCCCACCCAAACCCCAGGGCCGCCTGTGCCCCCCCCCCCCCCACCCAAACCCCAGGGCCGCCTGTGCCCCCCCCCCCCACCCAAACCCCAGGGCCGCCTGTGCCCCCCCCCCCCACCCAAACCCCAGGGCCGCCTGTGCCCCCCCCCCCCCCACCCAAACCCCAGGACCGCCTGTGCCCCCCCCCCCCCCCCCCCCAAACCCCAGGGCCGCCTCTCCTCCCCACCCCCCACCCCCCACCCAAACCCCAGGGCCGCCTGTGCCTCCCCCCCCCCCCCCCACCCAAACCCCAGGGCCGCCTGTGCCTCCCCCCCCCCCCCCCACCCAAACCCCAGGGCCGCCTGTGCCTCCCCCCCCCCCCCCCCCCCACCCAAACCCCAGGGCCGCCTGTGCCCCCCCCCCCCCCCCCCCAAACCCAGGGCCGCCTGTGCCTCTCCCCCCCCCCCCCCCCCAAACACCAGGGCCCCCCCTCCCCCCAGTGCCTCCCCCCCCCCCCCCCAAAACCCCAGGGCGCCTGTGCCTCCCCACCCCCCCCCCCCCAAACCCCAGGGCCGCCTGTGCCTCCCCCCCCCCCCACCCAAACCCCAGGGCCGCCTGTGCCTCCCCCCCCCCCCCCCACCCAAACCCCAGGGCCGCCTGTGCCCCTTCCCCCCCCCCCCCCCCCCTCCCCCCCCCCCCCCACAAACCCAGGGCCGCCTGTGGCCCCCCCCCCCCCCAAACCCCAGGGCCGCCTGTGGCCCCCCCCCCCCAAACCCCAGGGCCGCCTGTGGCCCCCCCCCCCCAAACCCCAGGGCCGCCTGTGGCCCCCCCCCCAAACCCCAGGGCCGCCTGTGGCCCCCCCCCCCCAAACCCCAGGGCCGCCTGTGGCCCCCCCCCAAACCCCAGGGCCGCCTGTGGCCCCCCCCCAAACCCCAGGGCCGCCTGTGGCCCCCCCCCCCCAAACCCCAGGGCCGCCTGTGCCCCCCCCCCCACCCAAACCCCAGGACCGCCTGTGCCTCCCCCCCCCCCCACCCAAACCCCAGGGCCGCCTGTGCCTCCCCCCCCCCCCCCCCACCCAAACCCCAGGGCCGCCTGTGCCTCCCCCCCCCACCAAACCCCAGGGCCGCCTGTGCCCCCCCCCCCCCCAAACCCCAGGGCCGCCTGTGCCTCTCCCCCCCCCCCCCCCCCCCAACACCAGGGCCGCCTGTGCCTCCCCCCACCCAAACCCCAGGGCCGCCTGTGCCTTCTCCCCCCCCCACCCCAAACCCCAGGGCCACCTGTGCCTCCCCCCCCCCCCCCAAACCCCAGGGCCGCCTGTGCCTCCCCCCCCCCCCCCCAAACCCCAGGGCCGCCTGTGCCTCCCCCCCCCCCCACCCAAACCCCAGGCCGCCTGTGCCTTCTCCCCCCCCCCCCCCAAACCCCAGGCCGCCTGTGGCCCCCCCCCCCCCAAACCCCAGGGCCGCCTGTGGCCCCCCCCCCCCCCCCCCAACCCCAGGGGCCGCCTAGTGGCCCCCCCCCCCCCACCCCAGGGCCGCCTGTGGCCCCCCCCCCCCCAAACCCCAGGGCCGCCTGTGGCCCCCCCCCCCAAACCCCAGGGCCGCCTGTGGCCCCCCCAAACCCAGGGCCGCCTGTGGCCCCCCCCCAAACCCCCAGGGCCGCCTGTGGCCCCCCCCCCAAACCCCAGGGCCGCTGTGGCCCCCCCCCCAAACCCCAGGGCCGCCTGTGGCCCCCCCCCAAACCCCAGGGCCGCCTGTGGCCCCCCCCCCCAAACCCCAGGGCCGCCTGTGGCCCCCCCCCCCCAAACCCCAGGGCCGCCTGTGGCCCCCCCCCCCAAACCCCAGGGCCGCCTGTGGCCCACCCCTCCCCCAAACGCCAGGGCCGCCTGTGCCCCCCCCCCCCACCCAAACCCAGGACCGCCTGTGCCTCCCCCCCCCCCCCCAACCCAAACCCAGGACCGCCTGTGCCTCCCCCCCCCCCCACCCAAACCCCAGGGCCGCCTGTGCCTCCCCCCCCCCCCCACCCAAACCCAGGGCCGCCTGTGCCTCCCCCCCCACCCAAACCCCAGGGCCGCCTGTGCCCCCCCCCCCCCAAACCCCAGGGCCGCCTGTGCCTCTCCCCCCCCCCCCCCCCCCCCCCAAACACCAGGGCCGCCTGTGCCTCCCCCCCCCCCCCCCCCCCCACCCAAACCCCAGGGCCGCCTGTGCCTTCTCCCCCCCCCACAAACCCCAGGGCCGCCTGTGCCCCCCCCCCCCCCCCAAACCCAGGGGCCTGTGCCCCAAACCCCAGGGCCGCCTGTGCCCCCCCCCCCCCCAAACCCCAGGGCCGCCTGTGCCCCCCCCCCAAACCCCAGGGCCGCCTGTGCCCCCCCCCCCCAAACCCCAGGGCGCCTGTGCCGCCCCCCCCAAACCCCAGGGCCGCCTGTGCCCCCCCCCCCCCAAACCCAGGGCCGCCTGTGCCCCCCCCCCCCAAACCCCAGGGCCGCCTGTGCCCCCCCCCCCAAACCCCAGGGCCGCCTGTGCCCCCCCCCCAAACCCCAGGGCCGCCTGTGCCCCCCCCCCCCAAACCCAGGGCCGCCTGTGCCCCCCCCCCCCCAAACCCCAGGCCGCCTGTGCCCCCCCCCCCCCCAAACCCCAGGGCCGCCTGTGCCCCCCCCCCCCCAAACCCCAGGGCCGCCTGTGCCCCCCCCCCCCAAACCCCAGGGCCGCCTGTGCCCCCCCCCCCCCAACCCAGGGCCGCCTGTGCCCCCCCCCCCCCCAAACCCCAGGGCCGCCTGTGCCCCCCCCCCCCCCCCAAACCCCAGGGCCGCCTGTGCCCCTCCCCCCCCAAACCCCAGGGCCGCCTGTGCCCCCCCCCCAAACCCCAGGGCCGCCTGTGCCCCCCCCCCCCCAAACCCAGGGCCACCTGTGCCCCCCCCCCCCCCAAACCCAGGGCCACCTGTGCCCCCCCCCCACCAACCCAGGGCGCCTGTGCCCCCCCCCCCCCCAAACCCCAGGGCCCGCCTGTGCCCCCCCCCCCCAAACCCCAGGGCCGCCTGTGCCCCCCCCCCCCCCCAAACCCCAGGGCCGCCTGTGCCCCCCCCCCCCCAAACCCCAGGGCCGCCTGTGCCCCCCCCCCCAAACCCCAGGGCCGCCTGTGCCCCCCCCCCCCCAAACACCAGGCCGCCTGTGCCCCCCCCCCCAAACACCAGGGCCGCCTGTGCCCCCCCCCCAAACCCCCAGGGCCGCTTGTGCCCCCCCCCCCCCAAACCCCAGGGCCGCCTGTGCCCCCCCCCCCCCAAACCCCAGGGCCGCCTGTGCCCCCCCCCCCCAAACCCAGGGCGCCTGTGCCCCCCCCCCCAAACCCCAGGGCCGCCTGTGCCCCCCCCCCCAACCCCAGGGCCGCCTGTGCCCCCCCCCCAAACCCCAGGCCGCCTGTGCCCCCCCCCCCCAAACCCCAGGGCCGCCTGTGCCCCCCCCCCAAACCCCAGGGCCGCCTGTGCCCCCCCCCCCAAACCCCAGGGCCGCCTGTGCCCCCCCCCCCAAACCCCAGGGCCGCCTGTGCCCCCCCCCCAAACCCCAGGGCCAGCCTGTGCCCCCCCCCCAAACCCCAAGGTCGCCTGTGCCCCCCCCCCCAAACCCCAGGGCCGCCTGTGCCCCCCCCCCCCAAACCCCAGGGCCGCCTGTGCCCCCCCCCCCCAAACCCCCAGGGCAGCCTGTGCCCCCCCCCCCCAAACCCCAGGGCCGCCTGTGCCCCCCCCCCCCAAACCCCAGGGCCGCCTGTGCCCCCCCCCCCAAACCCAGGGCCGCCTGTGCCCCCCCCCCCCAAACCCCAGGGCCGCCTGTGCCCCCCCCCCCCCAAACCCAGGGCCACCTGTCTCCCCCCAAACCCCAGGGCCGCCTGTGCCTCTCTCCCCCCCCCCCCTGCTCTCTTTTCCCCCCCCCCCTGCTCTTTTCCCCCCCCCCTGCTCTTTTCCCCCCCCCCCTGCTCTCTTTTCCCCCCCCCCCTGCTCTCTTTTCCCCCCCCCCCTGCTCTCTTTCCCCCCCCCCTGCTCTCTTTCCCCCCCCCTGCTCTCTTTCCCCCCCCCCTGCTCTCTTTCCCCCCCCCCCCTGCTCTCTTTCCCCCCCCTCCCTGCTCTCTTTCCCCCCTCCCTGCTCTCTTTCCCCCCCTCCCTGCTCTCTTTCCCCCCCTCCCTGCTCTCTTTCTCCCCCCCCCTGCTTCTCTTTCCCCCCCCCCCCCCACTGCTCTCTTTCCCCCCCCCCCCTGCTCTCTTTCCCCCCCCCCTGCTCTCTTTCCCCCCCCCCTGCTCTCTTTCCCCCCCCCCCTGCTCTCTTTCCCCCCCCCCCCCTGCTCTCTTTCCCCCCCCCCCTGCTCTCTTCCCCCCCCCCCCTGCCTCTCTTTCCCCCCCCCCCCCTGCTCTCTTTCCCCCCCCCCCCCTGCTCTCTTTCCCCCCCCCCCCCTGCTCTCTTTCCCCCCCCCCTGCTCTCTTTCCCCCCCCCCTGCTCTCTTTCCCCCCCCCCCCTGCTCTCTTTCCCCCCCCCCCCTGCTCTCTTTCCCCCCCCCCTGCTCTCTTTCCCCCCCCCCCTGCTCTCTTTCCCCCCCCCCTGCTCTCTTTCCCCCCCCCCTGCTCTCTTTCCCCCCCCCCCTGCTCTCTTTCCCCCCCCCCCTGCTCTCTTTCCCCCCCCTCCCTGCTCTCTTTCCCCCCTCCCTGCTCTCTTTCCCCCCCTCCCTGCTCTCTTTCCCCCCCTCCCTGCTCTCTTTCTCCCCCCCCTGCTCTCTTTCCCCACCCCCTGCTCTCTTTCCCCCCCCCCTGCTCTCTTCCCCCCCCCCCCCTGCTCTCTTTCCCCCCCCCCCCTGCTCTCTTTCCCCCCCCCCCCCTGCTCTCTTTCCCCCCCCCCCCTGCTCTCTTTCCCCCCCCCCCTGCTCTCTTTCCCCCCCCCCCACTGCTCTCTTTCCCCCCCCCCTGCTCTCTTTCCCCCCCCCCTGCTCTCTTTCCCCCCCCCCCCCTGCTCTCTTTCCCCCCCCCCCCTGCTCTCTTTCCCCCCCCCCCTGCTCTCTTTCCCCCCCCCCCCTGCTCTCTTTTTTCCCCCCCCCGCTCTCTTTCCCCCCCCCCCGCTCTCTTTCCCCCCCCCCCCGCTCTCTTTCCCCCCCCCCCCCGCCTCTCTTTCCCCCCCCCCCCCCGCTCTCTTTCCCCCCCCCCCGCTCTCTTTCCCCCCCCCCCGCTCTCTTTCCCCCCCCCCGCTCTCTTTCCCCCCCCCCCCCGCTCTCTTTCCCCCCCCCCCCCGCTCTCTTCCCCCCCCCCCCCGCTCTCTTTCCCCCCCCCCCCCCGCTCTCTTTCCCCCCCCCCCCCGCCTCTCTTTCCCCCCCCCCCCCCGCTCTCTTCTTCCCCCCCCCCCCCGCTCTCTTTCCCCCCCCCCCCGCTCTCTTTCCCCCCCCCCCCCGCCTCTCTTTCCCCCCCCCCCCGGGGCCGACGGTGGCCTCTTCTCCCCCTCCCCCCTTTCCCGAGCCACTTGTGCCTCGCCCTGGCTGAGAGGGGGTTGAAGGCCGGTGTGCCGTCGGCATCGCCGCCCTTAATCTCAGTCCCTGTTTCTGTTTGACTGCCAGCCCGACTTGTTTGATCGGATTTATCCACTGTCCTTTCTGAAGCGGCCGCTGGGTAAGCCGGTAATCGTGGAGAGCTGGCTGACGGGCACTAACCGACTCTTCATTTTCTCTCCGCTCACTGTTCTGAACTTCGAAGTGATTTTTTTTCTCCCCTACATCTCTCTTAGGAACCTCCTAAAACTGGAAAAGTGGCAAAAACGGTACAAAGGACGGTCAAGAAAATGTGGAACATGAGGTAAAGATTGAATGACAGGAGGCGGCGGCCCTCGCGCCTCAGAGCGGTTTGGAGTGTGGCCACAGGCGATCGGTGCTTTCGGGTAGCGCTGCCTTGCGTGCATATGATGCTGGTGGTGGCTCTTGTGTTGCATGTTTGCTGCTGCAGCCCCGGGTTTAGCGCCCTGTTTATACATTATACATTTACCGTTCAGTTTGACGCAAGAACACACTGCAGCGGAACATTTTAATAGTGTTGTGAACACAGATGTAGGATTTCCTTGTGAACTATGATCATTCCCAGTTTAGCTGCAAGTGTTCTTTTGTAAATCGGAAAGCTACCTATAAACATCGTTTCTGAAGGGTAACACAATCCGATGATTACAAATAATCTACCGCAAAGAAACAGGCCATTCGACCCAAGTAGTCTATGCCAGTGCTCATACTCCGAGGCTCCTCCCACTCAACTATTGAGTGTACAGCTCCTAAACCCACCCCCTGAAGCATCTGTTTGCAAAATGAATTTTTGAGAAGTCTAGGACCAAGACCACTGGATTATAACACAGCGCTTTATGGTTTCTAGGAAAGTGAGGTGGCCTCACAAGCTGCACTGCCCAATTCAGGTAGTCCTTGCTGGTTGGCCCAGATTCCCTGAGGCTGCATTGCATGGGCTCCTCCTGGTTTGGGTAATGTCCACTACATGACCCCACTCATCACACCAGTACAGTTTCCAGTTTACCCCAGGATTTATAGTTCCATGGGCCACACTAGTCCCTTTGCTGCTCTGGAGTTTTATCCGCCCATAATACAGTCCCATTCTTCGGACTTGGGGAGGGGATGAGGGAGTCGCATGGCCTGGAGAACATCAAGGATCTGACCAGATCTTTGCAGCGAGTTGTCTTTCCACCAAGGCAATCAATTCTTGGGCATTGGCTGGTTCCCCTTGACCTACCCACTTCCTGATGTGGGATGGGAGGGCTTATAGACAGTGGTCCATTATCAGCAACTCCACAATCCTTGCAGGGGAGTTGCTGTCAGGTTGAAACCACCGCTTAGTCAGATGGATTAAATCAAACATTTGAGAGCAGGGTGCCTTACCCACCTGATAGGACCAGGTGATGAATCTGTGCCCACAGAGTTATGGTTGCACCAGCCCTGGCGAGGATCTCAGTCTTTAACTGGTGGTAGTTAGTTGCCACCTGTAGCTCCAGGTCAAAGGCGGCCTTCTGAGCATCGCCCACCAAGATGGGTGCCACAATGCCAGTCTGTTGGCCTTATGGCCATTTCTCTCGCTCAGCACGCCTTTCAAAGGCCAAGAGGTATGCCCCAACGTCTTATTCTGAAATCATTTTCTGCAGCATTAGACTGGCTCTGATAGTTTGGAGGGGGAATTCCTGACCCTCCATCTAGCTTTGCTGCTGCCTCAATTACACGATCTCTATCCGACTCTGTGCAACCTGGTGCAATAGTAGTTGGGCCTCAAGAATCTGAGTGGTCTGTTCTTGTGCGGCCCAGTGGGCCTCCAGGAGCTGTGTGGTCTTTTATGCAGCCTAGTGGACCTCTTGCTGGGCCTCGAGGGTCTGTGCAGCCCGGTGGGCCTCTTGCTGGGCCTCCAGGACCTGCGTGGTCCCGTCTCGTGCGGCCCATGGGACCTCTTGGTGGGCTTGTGTGGCCCGCACCAGTTCCCTAAACACTTTTTCCATGATGAGTTGGTTTCTTTCTTTGAGACACATATCCCACTCCTGACACCAAATGTCACGTGGTCCTACCATCTCATAGCCTCCTGCATATGACAAACAGTCCTAGAACAATCCATATTTCAAATACTTCATATTTTACACTACACAATATAACTACACTCAGTTTAGCAAACACTCCAACTCCCAGCTTCTTTCAATCCCTACTTCTCTTGAACCTCACCTGGTTGGGGAAGATCTCCACCCACTCCAGTTGCAATTACCTATTAAAGGTGAGGTTTCTTAAAGGGACCATACCCTTAATAGGGGATCAGGGCCCTCAATCACCCTGCTACACCTTTCAAGGAATAAGTGGCCTCCTTATTCCTCCAATCAAAATGAACCGCCTCACGCTTTGCTATATTGAATTTTATTTGTCATTTATCTGCCCACTCTACAAGGCTGTTTATTTCTGTATTTTGGTGCATTCCTCCATATTATAGGCTATACTTCCTAATTTGTATACCACATCCACTGCATTATCCTTGTCTACTTTATTTCTTCAAAGAATTCGATAAGGCTGGTTATGAATGACCTTCCTTTTAGAAATCTGTGCTGACCATTTTGAATTATATTCTCAGTCTCTAGATGTCTTGTTATTTCATCTTTTAGAAAAGATTCTGGTATCTTTCCTACCACTGACGTTAAGCTAACTATCTATAGTTTCCTTTGTTTGTTGTATCTCCCTTTTTGAAGATAGGAATTACATTTGCTATTCGGCAGTACACTGGCACTATTCCCTTTTTATATATGGATACTAGTGCCTCTGCTATCTCCTCCCTAGTTTCTTTGAGTATCCGTGGGTACAATTATTCTGGACCTGGAAATTTGACTTAAGTTTGGCTAGTTTGTCGTATCTCTTTCAATCTGAACTGTTGTAATAGCCCTTTTGACTTCTACTGTTGTAATTGCCTCTTTGCTAGCCTCTTTAGTGAAAACTGAGGCAAAGTATCTATTCGGTATCCCTGCCATTTCAGTATCATCTCCTGTTAATTTATCTTGCTCGACCCTTAGTGGATCAATCCCTATCTTCTCCTTTTGTCACTTGTGTACCTATAGAGTACTTTATTTCTTTTTATATTCTTTGATATTTTCATTTCTTATTTCCTCTTTGCTGTCCTAATTGTCTTTTTAACCTTTTCTAAGCTCATCATATTCCTTTTTGTCATTCTTTCCTTTCTTGTTTATGTACTTAGCGTATGCCTTTCTTTAGATTCAATTTTATGCCTTTTTTCCAATCTATTACTTTGGCCTTTGCACTATCTATTTCTCTTGCAATCATTAGCTTATACCTTTTATATTGTGATCATTACTCCATAGATGTTCTCCCACATTTGCTTCTCTAAAATGCTCTAGTTGATTTCCCAATACTAGGTCTAGCAGTGCTTCCTCCCTTGTTGGGCTTGTTGCATGTTGGGTCAGAAAGAAGTCTTGTAAAGGCTGTAAAAACTCCATCCCCCTCTTGCTGCCAGTTAATTTGGGGGTAGTTGAAATCCCCTGTGATTATGATTTTGTATTTTACTCATTTCATGTATTTGCCTACATACTTTTCCTTCCACTTTCTTTCCACAATTTGGTGGCCTGTGAGTATACTCCTCATAATGTGACTGATTCCCTTCCTATCCTTTATCTCAATCCATATGGATTTTGTTTCATCTCTATTGGTTATGTCCTTTCTTGCTACTGCCATTGTTTCCAATTAACACAGCTACCCCACCACTCCCCCTTCCTTCCCTATCATTTCTAAATATATTATAACCTGCAATATTTAACTGCCAGTCTTGTCTGCTGCCATTTTTCTGTTATCCCTATTGTATCTATTTCCTCACTTTTAATTATTGCCTCCAATTTCCCTGTTTTGTTGATGCTCTGTTCATTTCTATAGAGGCAATTTAATATGCTCTTTTGCTTTAATTTTGTCAGGTATCCCTATAACCTTTTCTATTCTGAATGTTATCTTTATCTGTTTTTGTACTATGACCATTACTCTTAATCTCTCTTATCTTTAAGTTACTATTCAATTTCCCAACCCCCCTCCTCCCCGCCCCCTCACCTTTTATTAGTTTAAAGTTTTTTTTTCTACAGTCCTATTTATCCTTTCTGCTAGGACCTTGGTCCCAGCCTGGTTCAGGTGCAGTAATCTGGAGATAACCACCCTAGAGGTCCTGCTTTTTTAGTGTAGTTCCTAGCTCCTGATAGTCCCTTAGCAGGACCTTCTACTTATTCTTTCCTCTGTTGGTTCTAACATGGACCACCACAACTGGTCCTTCCCAAGTTTCTTTCCAGCTGCTTTGATACATCCCTTACCCTGACACTGGGTAGGCAACACACCCTCCTGGACTCTCGATTAGGACTGGAGAGGATGCCCTCTATCCCCATAATTATTGAAACCTCTAAGGTTACATCCTTATTATTCTCTTTCCCCCCCCCCCCCCCCCACCCCCACCGAATTGTCTCCTGCTGCATGGTGCATTGGTTAACCCACCTTCCTGCAGCCTTCCTCCTTATTGATCAGTGGTAGCGAGTATATCATACCTGTTGGACAGGAGTAGTTTCTGCGGTTCCTCTTCTCTGCCTGGACTAGGTTCCTCCTGTCCTGCTGACTGTCAGTCACGCGCTCCTCTTCTATACCTGTATCTCTCTGTGGTGTGACTTTTTTCTGGAGTAAACTAACCAGATTACCCTCCCCTTCCCTTTATTTGTTGGAGTGTCTCTATCTCGCGCTCCAGCTCAATTTCTGAGCCAGTCACTGAAGACACAGACATTTCCCGCAGGTATGGTCATCTGGGATAGTCTCACCGTCCGCAAATTCCCACATTGTGCAGTCTTGGTACATTGCCTGTGTTGCTGTACCTTCTCTGTAAATTTGTTTTTAGTGCTAACTGATTTGCCTTTAATACTAAATTATGATCATCAAAAGGATTTTTTTCAAAAAGTATACTTTATTCATAAAATTTGCAACAATACAGTTGTCATATCACATTCCAAACGTACACCATACAGATTATACAATTTGCAGGTTACATCAAGTGCAGTTCAATGAACACATTGTACATAATTACAGTTCATGGCACTCTAAGGTGCCTCATTGCATTACACTCAATACACATTATTGATTACAGATTGTTTACAGATTGATTACAGGTACATTACATCAATTTGAATTTTACATTCTGCCCTGGGGGGTTTTTCCCTGATTGCAGCCCCTCATTCTACAATGGCGGGAAGGCTCTAAACGGTTGCTTTTCCCCACAGAGCTTTTGCGGCGGCCGCACCTAGCCTCAGTGCTTCCCTGAGCACGTAGTCCTGGACCTTGGAATGTGCCAGCCTGCAACACTCGCTCGAGTACAGCTCCATGCGTTGGAAGACCAGCAAGTTTCGGGCAGACCAAAGGGTGTCTTTCACCGAGTTGTTGGTTTTCCAGCAGCAGTTGATGTCCGTCTCTGTGTGCGTCCCCGGGAACAGCCCGTAGAGCAGAGAGTCCTGTGTTAAGGAACTGCTCAGGATGAACCTGGACAGATACCACTGCATCTCTCCAGACCTTCCTTGCAAAGGCACATTCCAGAAGGAGATGGGTGACTGTCTCGTCTCCACCGCAGCCTCCTCGGGGACAGCACGCGGTGGCGCTGAGAGTCTGGGAGTGCACGAAGGATCTGACTGGTAGGCCCTCCTCACCATCAGCCAAGCTATGTTTTGGTGCTTGTTTGAAAGCTCCGGTGATGAGGCGTTCTGCCAAATGACATTGACAGTCTGCTCGGGGAACCAACCGACAGGATCCATCATCTCCTTTTCCTGCAGGGTCTCGAGGACATTGTGTGCGGACCACTTACTGATCGTCTTGTGGTCGAAGGTGTTTTTTTGCATAAACTTTTCGACGAAGGACAGGTGGGGCGGAACGGTCCATCTGGACGGAGCATTCCATGGCAGCGTGGCCAGGCCTATCCTTCGCAACACCGGGGATAGGTAGAACCTCAGCACGTAATGACACTTTGTAATTGTGTACCAAGGGTCTGTGCAAAGCTTGATGCAGCCGCACACAAAAGTGGCCATCAGGATGAGGGATACGTTGGGCACTCCTTTTCCCCCCTTTCTCCGGAGATTTGTACACCGTGTCCCTGATGTTTGTGTAGAGTAGTTGGATCCAATTGCGGATTCCCTCCCCAAACCCCATTTTGGAGAGCACATCCATCATGTACGAGTGGGATATTCTGTCAAAGGCCTTCTCCTGGTCCAGGCTGATCAGGCAGGTGTTCACCCCCCTGTTCTGTACATAGGCGATCGTATCCCTGAGTAGCATCAGGCTATCAGAGATCTTCCTGCCGGGTACAGCGCAGGTCTGATCAGGGTGGATCACCACCTCCAGGGCTGACTTGACCCGATTGGCGATGACCTCGGACAGAATTTTGTACTCCACGTTAAGTAGTGAGATAGGTCGCCAATTTTTGATTTCTTCCCTCTCCTTCTTCCGCTTGTAGATGAGGGTGATGGTGCCTTTCCTCATGGAGTCTGACATGCTGCCTGCCAGAAGCATACCCCCGTACAATTCCAGCAGGTCTGGGCCTATCCAGTCCCACAGAGCCTAGTACAACTCCACCGGTAAGCCGTCGCTTCCGGGAGCCCTACTCTTTTCGAAGGAATGGACGGCCTTTGTCAGTTCGTCCAGAGTTAGCGGGTGATCCAGACTCTCCCGCTTGCTGTCGTCTAGAACCTCCGTGATAGACGACAAGAAGGATTGGGAGGCCGTGCTGTCTGTGGGCTTTGCATCGTACAGTTCGGCATAAAAGGATTTGCAGATCCTCAGTATGTCGGGCTGCGAGGACGTGACCGAGCCGTCCTCTTCCTTCAGGCTTCTGATCAGAGCTCTCTCTGTGCATTTAATTTGATTTCTATTCGTTGCGGTAATGCGTTGTTGGGGCTCTACAGTGAAAAAGAAGGTGGCTGACCAGCCAGTTAGCACTACTTATTCGTGATGACACCATATGCAGATTAGCAAATTCGAGTGTTGGGGATAAAATCCCAACATTTATCCACTCTGAAATGCACAATGAAGGTCTGACTTAAAAGAAGCACCCTGACTTAAAACTCAGTTGGGCGAAATTGCAGGTTATAGTAGGTAACGAGGACTAAAATGTATTTACCAATACTGGCTTCTCAAAAAAAAAAAAAAAAAAATTATTCAGGGAAGATTAAACCATCTGTGTTGAAATTTTTTTTAAAAAATCAGTTAAAGGTGGAAGAGTAGTTTTCTTGAATCTGGTAGCTCACAGAGGCTGATCTTCCAAAATTCAATATGATTGCTTTTTTAGACCATTTACATTGTACAATTGTTGTCAATGCAAAGTGGCTTCAACTTTGTTTAGATACAAACTGCAGTGTAATCGCTTAAATGTACTTAGGAAAGTATGTGAGCATCTCTAGGAAGAAGTCTTGTGCTGCAACAGCTTCACACCTTTGCTGTATAATTACAGCCAGTGCAAATACAAGTTTCCAAAAAAAATATTTATTGTTAGTGAACAGTCAGCTGTCTAGCATTAAAATTTAACTAGCATTCAGATGCAAACAAGCATAAAGTCTCAGGACTGTTGTCCGAATGTAGAAAGTAATCTGGAACTGCTACTTAAACTGGGGCCTGATGGTCCTGCATCACTTTCAGCAGGTGCCTGTCTCAAACAAGATTATATAAAAAGTTGGTTACTGATTACATGTTTCCTGCTGAGGAAGTTGGGGAAATTTTTGCTGGGTGACTGGTAGGATTAATAGTTGTACTAAATCACTGGTTAGGCCCCAGCTGGAGTATTGTGTCCAATTCTGGACACCAAACTTTAGGAAGGATGTCAAAGCCTTAGAGAGGCTGCAGAGGAGCATTACTAGAATGGTACCAGGGATGTGGGACTTTAGTTACATGGAGAGACTGGAGAAGCTGAGGTTGTTCTCCTTTGAGCAGGGAAAGTTAAGTGGAGATTTAAGAGGTGTTCAAAATCATGAAGGGTTATGATAGAGTAAATAAGGAGAAACTGTTTCCAGTGGCAGAAGGGTTGGCAATCAGAAGACACAGATTTAAGATAATTGGCAAAAGAGCCAGAGGCGAGATGAGATGAAAGTGCGCAAGTGTAAGGTTATTACATCTGTTTACCTATCAGCTTTGAGCACATCTCCACCTAGTAAAACGGAGATCAAAGTAGCTTTCACTTTTTTTTCCTATTTTCCCTCCTGAAGGCAGTGTCACATGTTTGCTCTCCAGTACCTTGCTAATGTGGTCATTCTTCATGTGTAATGTGGGCCAGAGAGTGTTGATGGGTGATTTGAAAGTGTGTGGCATTGCATTAATGTACAAGCCCATCCTGAGCTGATGTCTGCAGATCTGTTTCTAGTAGGAACACTGGCTGAAAGTTCCAAGGCCAGTTGTACTGCCTAACTACAGTACTTGCAATATGCTAACTCGGTACAGACCAGGGATTCTTTCTGATCTTTGAGATCTTTCTGGTATCCAAGTTTCAATGTCATACACTAAGCTAGACATTCCCAGAGGGTCAGAGGTTCATGTCCCATGCGCAACTCTTTTTGAGAAACAGTGTTTTTGCATAATTAATGTTAGTGTAGATATAGCTGGTAACCCAAAATACTTCAGCAGTTTTGTCACTTTAGCTGTTTTAATTCTGTTCCCTTACACTTTTGGGTTTTAATATGAAGTCTAATCATATCATTAGAGCTTGCTAGTCAGGAAGTTCCTTGGATCTACCGCACTTCTAGTGAAGTAACACCAGTGAAGCATGAATAGATTGGAGGAATTTTCCGGCCACTGTGACAGTATAGGCAACTTCACAAAGGAAAACTGTGGGGCTCTCCTCTTCGGGTTGGGGATGTGAGCTGGATGCAGGATGAACAATCCTCTCCAGATGAAACTAGAGTGGGTCTGTGGTCAGGTTGTTTGGGGTGGAACAGGGAGTAATGAATTGTTGGGTTGCTTTGGTGGATGTAAATTATAAGTTTAAATTTCCTGCAAACATCAAGGACCTATGAGGGAGGATGCCATTATTAATTTATTTCTCACTTTAAGATGATATCAAGCAAGCAGTAACATGAAAAGCGGGGCAAAATATTCTTTCCGGAAAGGTGCAGCGCACTGGGCAATAAACCAATTTTTGAGGCTGAAATAAATTTTTAAAGGAGGGCTTTTTATATATTCTCTCTAAGCATCACAGGGACCCAAGGGCTCATGAGGACTTCGATGCAGGGACAAAAATGGACGCTCCACAGAGCTGCAGAACTCGGGGCAAAGAATGTTTTAACAGATTTGAGCTATCAGCTTAGTTTTCATTTTTGAATGCTGTCATTTGTTCTCTAAATGGTACAGACCATATTTTTCTCCATCAGCTTTGAATGTGGTAGGAGCTGGTACACAAATCAATCATTCCTAATTGGCATCAAAGAATGAAAACTGTTACTTTTAGGGTGGTGCATTGGCGCCACCAGAATAGTGTGACTTACTTATGCCTGTAGTCCTTGAGACTCTGAGTTTCTAATGTCAACCATGTTGGCTTGGGCCCTACTGAATGGAGCTTCTTTGCTTTTCAACAGGAAGGGGGAAGGTTGCCCTCAAAAGCTCTTGCACAATTCAAATATCTAGTTTTGAAGTCGGTCTACGACTGGTGTAAGTCAACAACAGATCAACCTTTGTCTTGTTCTAAGATGATGAATACACTATTTTGAAGGAGGAAAAAAATATAAATGCCTTGAAATTTCACCCTGAAATTTTGCAGTTCTTCTGCGTCATTTTGTGGTTTATGTCAGCTGCGTTAATCTGTTCTAAGCTTTTGAATCCTCAATTCCTTCAAACAGTTCAAAACATCCACTTGCTAGCGCAGCGACAAGTCACGGTTACTTTTTTGTTGAGCTGTCTGGAAATTTGTCTTCCATTCCTCTCTCATCCACACAACACTAACAAACGGGTGAAAACCGGGTCAAACTGGTTCTTGGCCACGTTCACCACTGAACCCAATCAGATTGAGAGGTGAAAGCCTCCAGTTCAAAGATGATAAGTCTCGTTAAAGTGGGATTTCTACATGCTACACTGAATGAAATTGCACTAAAACAAACTTTTCACAATTGGAAGGGGTGAAATAGGTCCATTAAAACGGGAATTGCAGTTTAGTGAGTTGCAAATAAAATGGGTACGACTGTATTTGTAATGATCAAGGCATTTTAATGGAACTTTATTAATTTAGCGTGGATTTAATGATCATCTGTGGGGGGGGGGGGTTTCTAATTTTTTTCTTTTAACAAGTTTGTAATTTTTAACTGCTTAAACCATTGCACTCTGTTTACCAGTTCTGCTGGAAGTGTAGAAAAGGCTTATCAGTATGTGTTAGAGAATTGTAATCCCTCTCAAATCTTTGGATTTGTGATTTTTTTTTTAAAACCAAGGCAGTGTTATTACTAGAACTTCAATAAAGCATTCTAGTGGGGAAGTGAAATGTTTATATTGGTACCAATATGCTAAATGTGCCTAGCAGGCAGACTGCAAGGAATACTTTTTCAAAATATGCACTGCTGTTGTAGTGTTTAGTTTGACCTCTCTTTCAGGAAAGAGAGGGAATGAAAGAAAGCAGTGGAGGGGGGTGATGGCAGAATTGATCAAAGAAACTATTATAGCACTAGAAAGGGATGATGTAGTTAAGGGGCCAAAGACAGAATCTATTTTGTTACAATTAAGGAACAAAAGAAGAGCTATTACGCTACTGGGTGTATACTATAGGCCACCAAATAGGGGGAAGGAGATAGAGGAGAACATCTTCAGGCAAATAACAGATGCCTGCACTATAGAGTAGTGATAATGGGAGACTTCAATTATTCCAATATAGACTGGGACAGTAACGGTGTAAAGGGCAAAGAAGGGGAGGAAATCCGGAAATGTGTACAAGAGAACTTTCTGGAATAGTGTGTTTCTAGTCCAATGAGGAAGGAAGCAGTGCTGGATCTAGTTCTGGGAAATGAATTGCGGCAAATGAAGCATGTTTCAGTGGGCTTGCATCCTCAGATGGATGCATCCTGGGTTACTGAGGGAAGTAAGGGTGGAAATTGTGGAGGCTCTGGGTACATTCCTCCTTGGATATGGGGTTGGTGCCAGAGGACTGAAGGATTGGAAATGTTACACCCCTGTTCAAAAAAGGGGAGAGTGATAAACCAGGCAATTACAGACCAGTCAGCCTAATGTTGGTGGGGAAACTTTTAAAGACAATAATCCGAGACAAAATTAATTGGCACTTGGAAAAGTATAGGCTAAAAAATGAAAGACAACGCAGATTTGTTAAAAGCGAAACGTGTTTGACCCAACTTGATTGAGTTCTTTGAAGTAATGGAGAAGTTTGATGGGGGTTGTGCAGTCGATGTTGTGTATATGGACTTTCAAAAGGCATTTGATAAAGTACCACATAATAGACTTGTTAGCAAAATTAAAGCCCTTGGGATTAAAGGGACAGCGGCAGCATAGATACGAAATTGGCTAAGGGACAGAAAGCAGAGAGTAGTGGTGAATGGTTGTTTTTCAGACTGGAGCGAAGTATACAGTGGTGTTCCCCAGGGGTCGGTATTAGGACCATTGCTCTTTTTGATATCTATTAATGACCTGGAATTGGGTATAGAGGGTTTAATTTCAAAGTTCGCGGATGACATGAAACTCGGAAATGTAGTAAACAATTTGGAGGAGAGTAACCGACTTCAAGAGGACATAGACTGGTGAAATGGGCAGACGCATGGCAGATGAAATTTAATGCGGAGAAGTGTGAAGTGATACATTTTGGTAGGAAGAATGAGGAGAGGCAATATAAACTAAATGTTACAATCTGAAAGGGAGTACAGGAACAGAGACCTGGGGGTGTATGTACACAAATCTTTGAAAGTGGCAGGACAAGTTGAGAAGGCTGTTAAAGTATATGGGACCCTGGGCTTTATTAATAGAAGCATAGTGTACAAAAGCAAGGAAGTTATGCTAAACCTTTATAAAACACTAGTTAGGCCTCAGCTGGCATATTGTGTTCAATTCTGGGTGCAACACTTTAGGAAAGATGTCAAGGCCTTAGAGAGGGTGCAGAAGAGATTTACTAGAATGGTACCAGGGCTGAGGGTCTTCAGTTATGTAGCAAGTTTGGAGAAGCTGGGTTGTTCTCCTTATAGCCGAGCAGATTTGATAGAGGTGTTCAAAATCATGACTGGTTTTGACAGAGTAAATAAGGAGAAATTGTCTCCAGTGGCAGAAGGGTCAGTAACCAGAGGACACTGATTTAAAGTGATTGGCAAAAGAGCCAAAAGCGACATGAGGAAACATTTTTTACGCAGCAAGTTGTAATGATCTGGAATGCAGTGCCTGAAAGGATGATGGAAGCAGATTCAATAGTAACTTTCCAAGGGGAATTGGATAAATACTTGAAGAGAAACAATTTACAGAACTATGGGGAAAGAACTAGGGAATGGGACTAATTGGATAGCTCTTGCAAAGAGCCGGCACAAGCATGATGGGCTGAATGGCCACCTCCTGTGCTGTACTTACTATGATTAGGGTCTTGACCTGGAATGCCTTTCCCTGGTTGGAGGCCACTCAATTTACATTGGTATCCCACACCTGGAGCTGAATAAAAAGGTCAGCCACTGGCTCAGTGGTAGGGGTCCTTTAAAACAGGGAAATCTCTCAAGCAAAAAAGCGCTGCCTTGGGATCAATAAATGTTCTTTAGGCATAGTCACATGAAATGGGGAAGGTTGGCAGAATGTTCACATAGGTGCCTGCCGCTCTCCCGTCCTGGCAAAAAGTATCTAGTAATGTGTTTGTCCCCTTCAATCGTCACCTGTAGCAGCTCAGTACAAAGAAGGTTAAGGTGGAACCACCTGATTTCAGCAACCAAACCTTGACTATTGAATTCAACCTATCTGCAGAGGGCTACATTAGTTTGAGCTGTATTCTGAATATTTATTGGTGCATTTGTGTAGCTATATATATGATTAGCATGGGACTTGGTCCATAGTGTGGCATTGTGGCTTTGCTGATGTGTAGTATCTATAAAGTGACAAGTGTGTTTTCAAGTAATGTGTCTCTGCTTGTTACTGCTACTTTTGACTTCACCCATCATTTAACTTCTGATATGGAACCACTTCGATGACCTGGAGATCATTGTGTTCCTTAGAAAATCATGAAAACTTCAGATCTGAGAACTGTCAATTAGTGATGGCATGGAGTATTTTGTTCAGCTTATGCCATTTAGTAATTAACTGTTCAAAACAATGTTAAAAATGGCATCACTCGTGATTGTAATACTTCCTTTAACATATGTTTACACCGTGTTTATTTATCTTTAGTTCATTAACTGTTTTCTCTTACTTGTGCAATAGATTTGAAGTTGTATTATTGCTTATCTATAAATAATGCTGCTTTAGTGTAGTTTCTCTTTTACCTTCCTTTAAATCCAGAAATATATCAATAGCTTGATGCAAGATACGAACAATTTTCAAAGTCCTTAATAGTTTCATCACAGGCCTATCTCTAAAGCTATATTTGTTAACTATAGATACTAAGATTTCCAGGTTTGCAATAACATTTTTTTCTTTCCTCTTCTGCTTCTCTTTTAGCCCCCTTCCTGGGGTTGATACCCACTTCTGCCACGTTGCTACCTCTTCAGGCTCAAAGGGCAGGATGGTTTAGGCTGCTGAGTTCTACAGTGATTGCTCTCAGTACCACTCTGAGGATGTGTGCTTCTACAGGGTGTGACTGAGCTTGCTTCACTTTCACCCTGAAAAGACTGCTGTTCTAATTCAACAAATATCACCACTTCACCTGACAGCTCAACTAAGAGCTGACAAAACAGCCAACGAAGGGAATTGAAGTTGAGTGATTAGAGGATCCAAGCTCATGCCACCTTCTCTCCTCCCGCCCCCCAACACCCCAAAATCCCAGCACTCAATACTGGATGGCTCATTTTTAAAAAGTAATTAGCTCAAAACCACATTACAGCAAACTGAATTCTGGCCCTCTTTGATTTAGTAGGACTGTCTATAGACTGAGACCTACATTGTTGATGCATATTTTTCTATTAAAAAGTATGACTGGTTCTGTTAGTATGGTGTTGTAAAAGTTCTTTGTATGTGATTATACCTGATGGTCAGCATTGCATTAATATCATTTTTCTGTAGTAATTCAGATTTTCATTTGTAGCTCTGATGACAAAGGTTTCCTGAAAATGAAACTTCTTATTTTTCTAGGTTGATCAATGTACATTGATGTCACTTTGTTGATCAAATTTCACAAGCTTTTTTTCAGAATTCTCTGTTGCAGACCAACTTTGTCTGAGATCTAGTCCCCGATATTACGAGGGAGGCGGGTTGGCGGGGCGGGGGGGGGGGAGGGAGGGCGACTGGGCGCGTGGATAATCCATACCTTCCCCACGCGGTCACGGGTAAATTGAAGCCATTTAACGTGGCTTCCGGGTTTCCCATCAGAAACCTGCGCAGCGGGCAGACTGCGCATCCGCATCACAGGCTGTCAGCTAGAGGAGTCCTATTATTAGGGGCAGTTCTCCAATGACTGATCCTGCAGCAAACAACCACACAGCGCCATGGAGCAGCCCAGGGGAAAGGATGCCTCCAGGTTTAATGATGCCTCACTCCAGGTCTTACTGGATGGGGTGAAGAGGAGGAGGGAGATCTTCTACCTGGCGGACGGGAGGAAGTGGCCTGCCTCTGCCACCAAAAGGGTGTGGCTCGAGGTGGCAGAGGAGGACAGCAGCAGCAACGTCTCCCGCACCTGGATTCAGTGCAGGAAGTGCTTCAATGACCTAACTAGGTCAGCCAAAGTGAGTGCACTTACTCATTCTCCGACACTCCGTCTTCCACATCACCGCCCCCACCCCACAATTCCTTTAGCACTGCCAACACTACTCTATCACACCCACTCAAAGCTCATCCTCAACTTACCTGCACTTACTCACCTCCCCAGTACTCATCCCAACACTACCACTCAACCCAATCCTCATACAATGTCATGGCTCTGTCTCAAACTCACCCCCTGATGCATCTCTTTCACGGTTACCCTCACCCAAACCAATGCATTCAGTGGTTGGCCACGTCACCATCCCTCATTCACGCCTCTCTACCTACTCCCCTTGTAGGAGAAGAGAGCCCAGAATGCACTGGAGGGGGGGCTGCAACATCAGGCTCTTGAATTGAGCCGCACCCTCGAGTGCCTGTCCGTGGGGGAGCACCGAGACTGCCACCCGACAAACGGCTGATGACAGAACTTTAACATCCAGCACTCTCAATAACAATGATGTTAGCATGCCTTGTCGTCTTCATCTCAACATCTGTCATCATGCTTAATATTGCCCTCTGTTCTCTTACAGGGCCTTCAGCGACTGCTGTGACGCTAGAGGGCGATTCCTCAGAGGACCTGCCGGCCTCTGAGGGGGCACCATCACATCTGAGCGAGCCACCCACCAGCGCAGATACACACACCTCGGTGGGTCCCCGTCCTCACTTATTTGGGTTTGCACATGGTGAGTCACCACACACGTGAGCACGAGCAGACACTGGTGGCAGGGGCAGCTGTGGAGAGTCTGCGTCGGTGGGAGCATTCTTCTCCAGGCTCTGCTCAGTTGGACACAGATGCTGAACCCTGGGGGCCATCCTTTAAAAGGAGAATGATCGAGGGACAGCAGCACATTTGTGAGGTGCTGGAACATGTGCCACACGCATTCTCCACAATCGCGTAGAGGATGGAGGAGTCCAACTCCTGCATGAGTGGAATGGTGGCACAGGGACGTGAGGGCATCTCTGAGATAGTGTCGCGGGTGAATGCGGGAATGTCTGCGATGGAGGGAAGGCTCGTCTCCATGGAGCTTCAAGCACGGCTCACCAATGAGTCCAGTGAATCCCTAACAGCGGCCCTTCGGACTTGGGGTGAGCAACATTCTGCCGCCTTAAACAGGCAGGCAGATACTCTGGCACTGGCCTTACAAGGCTTCACATGTGTCCTCCAAACTATTGTCCAGCAGGGTGGTAGGAGTGATGTGGGCCTGGCCCAGGAGAGGGATGATGGCGAAGGGGACATGGAAGTGGGGATGCCACTCAAAGCGCTTTCACGTCTCACCCATTGCCCTACTCTCAACCAGTACCTGCAATGCTGCCTCCTCTCCAGGTGCTCGAGTCCGCCCCTGCAGAGGCGCAGGTGGAGCAGTCTTTGGAGGGGCCCTCACGGGCACCGAAACCCAGAGGGCGTAAGCCCAAAGCATCTAATCGGTCAGGGCATGAACAAGAGCAACCTGCCACTATCTCTGCTGCAGCCACAGGGGAAGCACCATGTAGGAGTAGCCGGAAGCGTACGGCAAAGGTTTTGTGAGCACAAAGGGGATGCACAAGGGTGTTTGACAGTTTGTCATGTTTTTTATTTATATTTGATTTTTGTTCAACTCACATTAAATATTATTGTCACCACTAAAGCCACGTCTTGCCATTCTTGACTGGCTTGTGTAATGAGTCCCTTTCATGAGGTTCACCATGAACACCCACACTTGATGCCACCCGTTGGGTCACTCTACAGTGAGTGTATGTGTAGCTGCACGACTATTTTGTGCAGGGGGCGGGGGAGAGGGCTGGTGTGGCCACTCCTCTGTCCAGGTGGTGAGGACTGGACTCTTCACACTGTCTGATATTAGGAGAACCATTCACATATCAGTGACTCCCTGGCCTTATGAGCAGCCAGGTGAGCCGCTATTCTGCCCATGGGTTTCTCCTCCTCATCCTGCCACCCATATTGAGGAGGAGATGCGGATGGGGCCTCCTCCAGCGGCGCATCTCTCGTGTTGTGCAGGGCGCAACAGATGACTATAATGCGTCCCACTCTGGTGCATATTGAAGCGCTCCCCCAGAACAATCGAGGCACCTGAAGCGCATCTTGAGCAGCCCTATAGCATGCTCAATTGTACACCTGGTAGCAATGTGGCTGTCGTTATATAGACGCTGTTGCTTGGTGGTGGGGTTCTTCAGAGGTGTCACGAACCACGTGTGCAGGGGGTATCCCTTGTCCCTGAGGCGCCAGCCCTTGTGGATGTTTGGTGCGTGGAAGAGGGGCGGGATGTTGAATCGTGACAGCTGCAAGGGTATCTGACGCACACGTGATGGAATCTCTTGCGGTGGTCACAGATGAGCTGAGTGTTCATGGAGTGATAGCCCTTCCTGTTGATGAACAGTCCTGGCTCGTGTGGAGGTGCTCGTATTGCTATATGGGTGTAATCGATTATACCCTGCACCTGTGGGAAGCCAGCCACAGCGTGGAATCCGACTGCCCTCTGTCTGGCTGAGGTCATCCATGGGGAAGTTGATATAGTGCGAGGCCCTGTGAAACAAGCAGTCAGTGACCTGCCTTATGCACTTGTGTGCAGATGGCTGAGACCCCCCGGTGGCACCCTGTAACGATCCGAAGGCGAACAAGTTGAGGGCAGTGGTTACTTTGACGGCGACAGGTAAGAGGATGCTGCTTGGGCCAGCCGGTAGTAGCTTGGCATGAAGGAGGCTGCAGGTGTTTGCGACTACCTGGCGACTGACTCTGAACCTCCATATGCACTGCTCCTCAGAGAGGTCCACGAAGTTGAGCCTCGGTCTGTAGACCCTGTGGCGAGGGTAGTGCTTCCTGCGACGCCACTCTCCCTGTTGTTGCCCTCCCTACTGTTGTGCAGGTGCCTGTGGCGCAGCACTGTGTTGTGGAGCTCCACGTGGTGGAGGTGGACAGCGTGCCTGGTGAGGCTGGTGATGTTGCTCGTCCTTGGATGAAGTGATGAATGCAGCCATGGCGCCCCCCCCCCCCCCAATCCTGATGGTGAGAGTTTGAGGGGGTCCACAAAGTAGATAAATGTGTTTGCACAGCAGAGTTTAGGGTATCAATTAATAATTTTGAGTGGAAAGACAAAGGTGTTGCAGCCAAAACTTTGTCTGAAGTGACAGAGTGCCCTGCTTCAATAAATGAGGTATTCCCCCCCCCCCCCCCCCCAACTGTCAAATAATCCTTTGCATCTCCCACTGGCTGCTGGCTGAAACATGTCTGCTCCAACAGGGAGTGTTTCCCACAGCACGGGAAACACGCTGAGGATCCTTGAAAATTGCACCCCTGCCAAAATCTCCAGTCAATGAGGTCTGTCAAGTACCTCAACTAGCTAAATAAGCATCTAAATTATCATCCCGCTGGCTTTAATTGCCGGTGGGAGCCCCGCATGCGGGAGCTGCGCGCGCACCCGAACGCGTCTTCGGAGAACCCGGAAGTGAGCGGGTTGGAGCCAGGCTCCGAACCCGCTCCAGGATTCCGCCATTTTTGGAGCCCCCAACGCATCTGCTTGGCCATCTGAAAATCGCCCCCCTAGTGTCTTTAAAACTATGTCTAGTGTTCCTAATATCCTAAGAAAATTACACTTGATTCTATCAAATCTCTTGCCAAATCAAGTCCAGGGCAACATTGGGGAAAGTCTTTTACAGCTTTGAATTATGAACTGAGTTGCTTTTGAAGACCCTAGGAGTTTCCCAATGGTTGTGATTTTATCCAGTAAGTAGCTGAGCCTTGCAGACCAGAAAGGTCCTAGTTTGATCCTGAGTCTGTTGCTAGGACAGCAGCTGGGGAACTGCCATTGGTTTTAGAGCCTCTGGATTAGGGAGAGAAAAATCAGCCAGGGTTCTCATTCCTGACTTCTGCTGGAAGTGTATTTGCATAGTTGTCAGGTGAGGACAGGATTGGGCAAGCTCGTCACTTTGGTGGAATAGTCGGCGAGGCTTGCGCATAAAATAATGGTCATTTGCACAAGATGCTGACGAACAGCCAGCACCCATGGAATTATACTGCATATTGGGCTCAGTGGGAGAAGGGAGAAAAATTGGTGGGGGTGGGGAAGGGAAAGCGAAGATGGAACTATTGGCCCAGTGGTTTTTAAAAGAAACACTACTTGCAAATTTACTGGAAAGTGGTGTTGGTACAAATATTAGGTCTGCAGTACTGCCAACCTGCAGAGCTGAACTGTAACCAGACAGTGACTGTCATTTTTTTGCAGTTCCCTTTGGACTTGAATTTTTTGAAAAATTACTTTAAATTGTTCCTCAGCGAGGGTTGGTGGGGGGGGGGGGGGGGAAGAAAGATTGAACTTTTGAAAAATTTGTAGAATATCTTTTTCAAATTTTATTTTTAGAATTTCCTTTCCAAGTGGTTATTTTAAAGTTAAGGTATAATGTTTGTAAGTTATAAAAAAATGAAACTGGTTTTTCAATTATTTAAAAAATCTAACTGATTAACTTTTCAGTTTTCAAAATTGTTCCATTCCCACTTCTTGTATTGCATGAAATTTGAGTTATACAAGGTTGTTTGGACAACTGAAAATAGTCGTCTTATCTTCTTCCCCTGGCATGAGAACATTGCAGAAGAAAACCTCTGACTGCTTTAGTCCATCTTCTCTCGGTGGGTTTCTAAAATGATCAGTATCACTACATAATTAGACTGAGCCTCTGTTGTTGAGTTGTGAATTTTGAGGTTGTAATTTACATCTGGTTGGGACACTGATACCACCACAATTTCTTAGATGCTTCTTTAGTCGGTGTGGAGCATAGCTACAAAACAACTGGACCCAGAAACTTTTGGACTTGGAAGGGCTCCAGTGCTGAAATGTACTAGAATTGGACTTTTTTCTAACTCTGCAAAAGTTTCAGAACTTTCTTTGTGATCAATTGGTATATCTGTGAATGGACAATGCTACCACAGTGTGGTTCATCAAATGGGAGGAATATCTTGGGATGAATGTTTCCTTTGTTTCCACATTCCCATGGAAAAGACAAGTAGAACAATTGCTGGAAAGTATGGGCCTCTGCTTTGGCACATAACTTGCTGACATATAGGGATAAATTTTAAACCCCAAGAATGGGTGGGTTGGGGGAAGATGGGCAGTCAAAATTCTCCGATTTCAGAGCAGCACCACATCCTGGCTCCCATGTGCCAACTTCTGGGTTTGACCCATATGCAATTGGGTGCGCGCATGTTTCTGAAACCCGGAAGTCCCGTCGGCACTTAAAGCTGGCGGGACGGTACTTAAAGGGCCACTAAATAACGGTAGCATAGTGCTTATGTTACTGGACTAATAATCCAGAGGCCTGGACGAATAATCCCGTGTCATGAGTTCAAATCCTGCCACGGCAGCTGGGGAATTTAAATTCAATTAATTAAATTTAAATAAAAATCTGGAATTAAAATACTAGTATCAGTAATGGTGGCCATGAAACTACCGGATTGTTGTAAAAACCCATCTGGTTCACTGATGCCCTTTAGAGAAGGAAACGTGCCGTCCTTACCTGGTCTGGCCTATATGTGACTCCAGACCCACAGCAATGTGGTTGATTCTTAATTGCCCTCTGAAATGGCCTAGCAAGCCACTCAGTTGTAAAATCTCGCTTTAAAAAATAAATCATGATGAGAATAAAACCGGACGGACCACTAGGCACCGGACACGACAGCGAAGCCCAGTCGACCCTGCAAAGTCCTCCTTACTAACATCTGGGGACTTGTGCCAAAATTGGGAGAGCTGTCCCACAGACTAGTCAAGCAACAGCCTGACATAGCCATACTCACAGAATCATACCTTTCAGCCAACGCCCCAGACTCTTCCATCACCATCCCTGGGTACGTCCTGTCCCACCGGAAGGACAGACCCACCAGAGGTGGCGGTACAGCGATATACAGTCAGGAGGGAGTGGCCCTGGGAGTCCTCAACATTGACTCTGGAACCCATGAAATCTCATGGCATCAGGTCAAACACGGGCAAGGAAACCTCCTGTTGATTACCACCTACCGTCCTCCCTCAGCTGATTAATCAGTCCTCCTCCATGTTGAGCACCACTTGGAGGAAGCACTGAGGGTAGCAAGGGCACAAAATGTACTCTGGGTGGGGGACTTCAATGTCCATCACCAAGAGTGGCTCGGTAGCACCACAACTGACCGAGCTGCCAGACTGGGCCTGCAGCAGGTGGTGAGCGAACCAACACGAGGGAAAAACTTACTTGACTTCGTCCTCACCAATCTACCTGTCACAAATTAATCTGTCCATGAAAGTATTGGTAGGAGTGACCACCGCACAGTCCTCGTGGAGACGAGGTCCTGTCTTCGCACTGAGGACACCATCCAACGTGTTGTGTGGCACTACCACCGTGCTAAATGGGATAGATTCAGAACAGATCTAGCAGCACAAAACTGGGCATCCATGAGGTGCTGTGGGCCATCAGCAGCAGCAGAATTGTATTCCAGCACAATCTGTAACCTCATGGCCCGGCATATTCCTCACTCTACCATTACCAACAAACCAGGGGATCAACCCTGGTTCAATGAGGAGTGTAGAAGAGCATGCCAGGAGCGGCACCAGGCGTACCTAAAAATGAGGTGCCAACCTGGTGAAGCTACAACTCAGGACTACATGCATGCTAAACAGCAGAAGCAACATGCTATTGACAGAGCTAAGCGATTCCACAACCAACGGATCAGATCAAAGCTCTGCAGTCCTGCCACATCCAGTCGTGAATGGTGGTGGACAATTAAACAACTAACGGGAGGAGGAGGCTCTGTAAACATCCCCATCCTCAATGATGGCAGAGTCCAGCACGTGAGTGCAAAAGACAAGGCTGAAGCGTTTGTAACCATCTTCAGCCAGAAGTGTTGAGTGGATGATCCATCTCTGCCTCCTGCCGATATCCCCACCATCACAGAAGCCAGTCTTCAGCCAATTCGATTCACTCCACATGATATCAAGAAATGGCTGAGTGCACTGGATACAGCAAAGGCTACGGGCCCCGACAACATCCTGGCTGTAGTGCTGAAGACTTGTGCTCCAGAACTAGCTGCGCCTCTAGCCAAACTGTTCCAATACAGCTACAACACTGGCATCTACCCAACAATGTGGAAAATTGCCCAGGTATGTCTTGTCCACAAAAAGCAGGACAAATCCAATCCAGCCAATTACCGCCCCATCAGTCTACTCTCAATCATCAGCAAAGTGATGGAAGGTGTCGTCGACAGTGCTATCAAGCGGCACTTACTCATCAATAACCTGATCACCGATGCTCAGTTTGGGTTCCCCCAGGACCACTCGGCTCCAGATCTCATTACAGCCTTGGTCCAAACATGGACAAAAGAGATGAATTCCAGAGGTGAGGCGAGAGTGACTGCCCTTGACATCAAGGCAGCATTTGACCGAGTGTGGCACCAAGGAGCCCTAGTAAAATTGAAGTCAATGGGAATCTGGGGGAAAACTCTCCAGTGGCCGGAGTCATACCGAGCACAAAGGTAGTGGTTGTTGGAGGCCAATCATCTCAGCCCCAGGGCATTGCTGCAGGAGTTCCTCAGGGCAGTGTCCTGGGCCCAACCATCTTCAGTTGCTTCATCAATGACCTTCTCTCCATCATAAGGTCAGAAATGGGGATGTTCGCTGATGATTGCACAGTGTTCAGTTTCATTCGCAACCTCAAATAATGAAGCAGACCGAGCCCGCATGCAACAAGACCTGGGCTTGGGCTGATAAGTGGCGAGTATCTTTCGCACCAGATAAGTGCCAGGCAATGACCATCTCCAACAAGAGAGAGTCTAACTACCTCCCCTTGACATTCAACGGCATTACCGTAGCCGAATCCCCCACCATCACCATTGACCAGAAACTTAACTGGACCAGCCATATAAAAACTGTGGCTACAAGAGCAGGTCAGAGGCTGGGTATTCTGCGGTGAGTGACTCACCTCCTGACTCCCCAAAGCCTTTCCATCTACGAAGCACAAGTCAGGAGTATGATGGAATACTCTCCACTTGCCTGATGAGTACAGCTCCAACAACACTCAAGAAGCTCGACACCATCCAGGACAAAGCAGCCCGCTTGATTAGCACCCTAAACATTCACTCCCTTCACCACCGCGCACAGTGGCTGCAGTGTGTACCATCCACAGGATGCACTGCAGCAACTCGCCCAGGCTTCTTCGACAGCACCTCCCAAACCCGCGACCTCTACCACCTAGAAGGACAAGAGCAGCAGGCACATGGGAACACCACCACCTGCACGTTCCCCTCCAAGTCACACACCATCCCGACTTGGAAATATATCACCGTTCCTTCATCGTCGCTGGGTTAAAATTCTGGAACTCCCTTCCTAACAGCACTGTGGGAGAACTGTCACCACACGGACTGCAGCGGTTCAAGAAGGCGGCTCACCACCACCTTCTCAAGGGCAATTAGGGATGGGCAATAAATGCCGGCCTCGCCAGCAACGCCCACATCCCATGAATGAATTAAAAAAAATTGAGCTATTTGAAGTCCTTAAATCCGAAAAGTGTTTGTGTATTGACCTACACAAGCAATTTTAACTACTTATGCACGTGTCTCCTGTGACCTCTGAAACATGCCATGGAAAAGGAGGCGAGCTGTCGCCGGCTCTCATTTGGACCTTTTAAACTAATTGACATGTGAAGAAAAGGTGAGTTTTTGCAAAGGGCAATCAGTTCTCTCAGACAAACCTTTGGCTGGGAATTCTTTGTGTTTAGATTGAGATTTCTTTGTTCACGATCGGAATTCTTGTGTTCAGACATATTTACCTACATTTTGGAACCCCTCAAACTGACATCACCAGGATGGGGGTGGGGGGGGTGCAATGGATTTATTCTGCAGTACATCTGAGGAGGAGGCACATCACCATCCACGGCAGGCACAGCGTGCAGTTCTGGGAGTTGCAGCTCCACAAGACACAGGTGCGCCATGAGGATCTGCAGAAGAAGAGAGGGGACCGACGTCGCAGGAGGCACTACCCACGTGTGAGGGTCTACAGGCAGAGGCTGAGCTTCCTGGACACCTGAGGAGCAATGGCTATGCAGGCCCAGATTGAGTTGTCGGGTGGTCAGACATCTGGACATTCCTCGATGCAGAGCTGCTCCTAGTTGGGCCTGGTGGACACGCATTGCCCATCGCAGTTAAAGTCACCATTGCCCTCAAATTCTTCGCCTCCAGATCCTTCCAGGGTGCCACCGGTGACATCACGAGGATCTCTGTCATCTGCACATAAGTGTACATGACAGGTCACGATGGCTTGTTTGCCAGGGCATCCCGCTACGTCAGCTTCCCCTGCGACGATATCAGCCAGACCAGAGGGCAGTGGATTTCCACTCTCTTGCTGGCTTCCCACAGGTGCAGGACGCAATTGACTGCACACACGTAGCAATCCAAGGACCTGCACATGAGCCAGGATTGTTCATTGACTGAAGGGAATATCATTTCCTCAGGGCAGTGTCCTAGGCCCAACCATCTTCAGCGGCTTCATCAATGACTTTCCCTCCATCATAAGGTCAGAAATGGGGGATGTTCGCTGATGATTGCAGTGTTCCGTTCCATTCGCAACCCCTCAGAAAATGAAGCAGTCCGTGCCTGCATGCAGCAAGACCTGGACACCATCCAGGCTTGGGCTGATAAGTGGCAAGTAACATTCACGGCAGACAAATGCCAGGCAATGACCATCTCCAACAAGAGAGAATCTAACCACCTGCCCTTGACATTCAATGGCATTACCATCGCCGAATCCCCCACCATCAACATCCTGGGGGTCACCATTAACCAGAAACTTAACAGGACCAGCTACATAAATACTGTGGCTACAAGAGCAGGTCAGAGGCTGGGTATTCTGTGGCGAGTGACTCACCTCCTGACTCCCCAAAGCCTTTCCACCATCTACAAGGCACAAGTCAGGAGTGTGATGGAATACTCTTCTCTTGCCTGGATGAATGCAGCTCCAACAACACTCATGAAGCTCGACACCATCCAGGACAAAGCAGCCCACTTGATTGGCACCACATCCACCACCCTAAACATTCACTCCCTCCACCACCGGGGCAGAGTGGCTGCAGTGTGTACCATCCACAGGATGCACTGCAGCAACTTGCCAAGGCTTCTTCGACAGCACCTCCCAAACCCACGACCTCTACCACCTAGAAGGACAAGGGCAGCCGGCACACGAGAACACCACCACCTGCACGTTCCCCTCCAAGTCACACACCATCCCGACTTGGAAATATACCACCGTTCCTTCATCGTCGCTGGGTCAAAATCCTGGAACTCCCTACCTAACAGCACTGTGGGAGAACCTTCACACTGTTAAAGAAGGCGGCTCACCACCACCTTCTCAAGGGCAATTTGGGATGGGCAATAAATGCTGGCCTTGCCAGCAATGCCCACGTCCCATGAACGAATTTTTTTTTTAAAAATGCGCATCTGGTTTGCGACCACTGGAGGTGGTTTCTTCAGGTGTGCCAAATTACCTGGCAGCTGCCATGATTCCTTCATTTTGTGAGTCCAATATCCATGCCCTCTTCCACTCACAAGACAGACTTGAGGGCTGGCTACTTGGAGACCAGGGATATACCCCGTGCAGACGTGGCTCATGAAACCCCACCAGCAAGGCACAGCAGCGGTAAAACGACAGTCACATCGCCATGTTATTGAACAAGCTATTGGCATGCTCAAGATGCACTTCAGGTGCCTGGATCAATCTGGGGACATCCTTCGGCACTCACCGTCGAGAGTGTGCAGAATAATAGTGATGTTGTGCAAGACGCAACTCACGAACGAAGAGGGTTACAGGAGGAGGAGCTCCCATGTGGTCATGAAGCACCCGCATCTGCCAGCAACATTGAAAAAGACGAGGAAGAGACATCGAGCAAACCATCGGCAGAGCAGTGGCACACATGGCTGCTTGTGATGCCTGGGAGTCACTCGTATCTGATAGATTCTCATAAGGAGGTCTGCAAAGTGAAGGTAGGGAAGTACTCAGACTGCCTGGAACGACCATCACCCCCCCCCCCCCCCCCCCCCCATCCTGCGCTTGAACAAAGCAGTCCTTCAACCACACGTACATCCATTGTAAACGCGCCAATGGATGGCACCAAGTTTTGCTGTTCATGATGAAGCATGTGCAAGGGTGCTTTCACAAAAGGAACTCGAATGGACAAGACGTGGCAGTGGTGGTGACAAGTATGACATTTAATGTTAATGTAACCAAAAACATGACATTTAGTCAGACACCCTTGTGCATACCCTTGGTGATCACAAAACCTTTGCTTTCCTCTTCCTACCACTTCTACGTGGTGCATCCCCAGCAGAGGTAGTGGCAGGTTTTTCAGGCCCTAGCCTTGAGTGCTGAGATGCTCTCTGCCTATGCCCTCTGGGTTTTGGAGCCCGTGAAGGCCTCGCCAAAGACTGATTCACGTGCACCTGTGCAGGGATAGACTAGGCCATCAGGAGAGGAGGCAGTATTGCGGGTACTGGTTTGGGGAGTGGGGCCAACAGGTGAGACATGGGAGTGCTTTGAGTGGATTCCCCACTTCTTCTCCACGATGGCCCTCAGGGTTCAGCATCTGCATCCAGCTGAGCAGAGCTTGGAGAGGAGTGCGCCCACTGTCCTGGACTCTCCACAGTTGCCCCTGCTACCAGTGTCTGCTTGTGCTTACTTGTATGTGGTGAATCACCAGGTGACAATTCAACTAACTGTGTAATAGGATCCACCGAGGTGTGAGTATCTGTGCTGGTGCATGGTTCGATATGTGACAGTGTTGCCCTCAGAGGCATGGAGCTCCTCCTGAGGAATCTCCCTCATCCAGGTCGTCTGCTGCTTCAGCAATTCTTGAAGACCCTGGAAGAGAACATATAGCAATATTAGGAATCATCGCAGAAGTGATGTTGCAATTAGCATACTGAGGTGTGCAACAGGTCATTCATTGATAACATCAATTCACGCTGTGTGTGAGGGATGTTAAAGTTCTGTCACCAGACGTGTGCGGGGTGCCAGTCTTGGCATCTCTGACAGCTAGGCATTGGAGTGTCGGCTGAGCCCCAAGGCCGCCGCCTCCTCCGCCTCTGTCAGGGCCGCTATTTGTGCTGGCCCCCCTCTAGTCTTTGTCCTCTCCCTTGCATTTAGCACTCTCGTCCTACAAGGGGCGAAAGAACAGATGTGTAAGTGAACGAGGGTGACTGGGTCACCCGATGGATGCACTGCTGTGAGTGAGGCTGCCAGTGAAAGAGATGCATCAGAGGGTGAATATCAGACAGATTCATCATATTGCACCAGGATTGGGGTGAGTGGGAGTGGTAGGTTCACAAATGGAGAGGTGAGGAAGTGCACAGAAAGTGAAGGTAAGTTGACACTGAGCCTTAAGTGGGTGTGAGGAGTGATGTGATGGAGTAGGCTTGGCAGGGCAGAGTGAGAGGGAGGGGTGATGTTTACCTCAGGATGTAGGTGAATCAGTAACTGAACTCACATTTCCTGAATCAAAAATAAAATACTGCGGATGCTGGAAATCTGAAATAAAAACAGAAAATGCTGTTAATACTCAGCAAGTCAGGCAGCATCTGCAGAGAAAGAAACGGAGTTAACATTTCAGGCCGTGACGAAAGGTCATCGACCTGAAACGTTAAATTTCTCCACAGATGCTGCCTGACTTGCTGAGTATTACCAGCATTTTCTGTTTTTTATCTTCCTGACCTGGTTAGGTCATCGGTGCAATGCAGGAAGCGCTTCAATGTCCTTGAGATGGTGGTCCTGCTGCTCACCTCCTCTGTCACCTCGAGCCATGCCTTGGTGGCAGAGACAGGACGCTTCGTCCTATATCCCTCCTGCTCCTCACACCGGCTAGTAACAACTCCAGCAAAGAGTCACTGAACTGGGGTGCTGGCCTCATCCTTTGCTCCATTTGGCTCAATTCCTCCTTTCTCCTTCAAAATCCATGGTTGCAATGGCCCTTTAAATAATCCAGCTCCCAGCACGTCATTCAGGTTCGCAGTGTGCCCACTGCGCATCTTGGAGATGCGAAACCCGGAAGTCATTTTAGTCAGTTGAGTTGCGATCGTCACTTATTTTGTAATATGTAGAATATATTTAATTCTTTAATAAAGCACTCTAGTTTGAAAAAGGTACGGATACCTCTTCAAAGATTGGACTTTTCATGATTGTTGAATCTAGCAATAGTCTACTTTTAATTCGAAGATGCTCATTCAGTTTTTTGGAGGAGCATTCAAATTATCAAAATGTTAAAAATAATACACGCTTATAACATTGCCAGACATTTCCTAACCGAGGTATCAGCTTGCCTTAGTGGTAGCATGTTCTCCCTAGAGACAGAATATCGTGGGTTCATGCTTCTCTCCAGGACCTGAGCACATAATCTAATCTGACACTGAGTGCAGTACTGAAGGAGTGCAGCATTGTAAGATGTGGAGATGCCAGTGATGGACTGGGGTGGACAAATGTAAGGAGACGCACAACACCCGGTTATAGTCCAACCTGACAAAGGAGCAAAGCTCCGAAAGCTTGTGATTTCAAATAAAGCTGTAGCATTGTAAGAGATACTGTATTTCAGATGAAATATTAAACTGAGGCCCAATGGTACTATTCAGAGGTGCAAGCTCTGTGTATTTTGGCAAAACCTCAACCAACACCACCAAAGATAAATTATCTGGTCATTCATCTCATTTGCTGTGTGCAAATTGGCTGCCATGTTTGCTTAATTAACAGCAGTGACCACAGCCAACAAATTGCTTCTGAAGTGCAAAGTGCTTGGGGATGACCTAAGAACATAAAAGGCACTATATAAATGTAAGTTTTTTTTTTGATTGAAGCTTTGCTCAGCTCACTATTACTAACAGTTTTCTAATGTTTTTAAATTTTGTTCCACTTTTCCATTGCTTTGAGTGTGGCTCAAACTGATACGATTGAATTGCACCAGCAACTTAACCTCTGAGTAATGTAACAAATTGAGAACTGTTACACCCCGTGGATGGTAACTCTTCCTTTATGTTGCCTCAAAAGCGTGGCTAAAGCAGTCTTAAAATACTGCCTATTGCATCAGTGTAAATCTTTCCATTTCTCACACCATATGCTACCAGAATTCACCTGAAGTACTGCGTACAGTTATGATTGCCACAGCATGAGAAGGCCATCCAGGCCCTGAAGCTTTTACAGAGGAGAGCAATGAGGCTGATCCTAATGCAATGAACTGTAAAGAACAGCTAAGCTGGGGTTGTTTAATCTTGAAAAGAGATGTCTGAAGGAATCTTTGAGATAATATGCTTAAAAGAATAGAAAGCATGCTTAATTCTTCCAAGTAAGGATTTATGATGACCTGAAAATTGTCTGTATTCCCTCCCATTTGGGGATTGTTCCAAAAACACATGAAATGTGGCATTCGAGAGAACTTTAGAATTTGCTCTGTCTAAGTATGAAGGGCAAGTGATATTTTGTATGATTCCTCGGGAACAAGTTGCTGGTGTGATTCAACAATATCACTATGGAGGAGTGGACTCCAATAGGGGTGTAGAAGCAGAAAAAATACACTAAAATAATGTACACGAGCTATAATTTTTTCTGGTATTGAGTTGTACATTTTTGATGGTTTTGTTCAGATATATGTACATAAGTAACATTTACAGATAATTAAATTACTAAGACAACCTGTATAAATTTGATTTAGTATTTGAATTTAAAAGGACATTCATTTTTACCTGTCTTCCTATCCAAAGTCACACGTTTCTGATGCTGGGAGTTGGTCACAGGAGGATGTTGGAGCGGGGTATATCATGGAGACGTTGTCGTGGTTGGAAAGAAGTGCACATAACTAACTGGAATTGCTCCTGTGTTCTTTAATGGAAGTCCCTGTTGGAGATGACTGGCCTTCAGTCAGTACCCCTGCATATAGGATCAGGAATTCAGCAGAATTGGTACTCAAACCCACTGTTGTACAATGGATTTTTTGTTTTTGCAAGGGCTAAGAATGGAAATAGTATGCTGATGTGTTAGTCCTGCTTAAAGAAAAAGCAATATATCAGCCGGGAAGCCCAATGCCTATACCTATGTGCAAAAGGAGCAAGTATAATTTCTTAAAGTCTAAATATGCCATTTTATGTAATTTAAACACTTCAGAATATTGAGTCGTTGAATAACATATTTATCAGGAGCATGAATATGTAATAAGGCAGTGCTAGTATCACGTCAGTAATCAGGTGGTAAATATATCAACATGTTGATACCAATTACCTTTCACAAGTTGAAAATCAAATCATCTATCTACTTGAAAGATAAAAAGTATATGACGTTTTGTTCTTGATTGCATATGGTATTTTCTGTATTCTGTTTTCAATATAGACATTATGCCACTATTCATATTGTGCAATACTGATGTTTTTTGGAGGTTGTGAGCAGACGTTTTGAAGTTGTGCTCACCCCTTGTATGACCTGAGTTCCAAGTGCATAAGATGTATTCCTTTATTGTGAAATTATTTGAACTATGATGTACAATTCTACAGTAATTTGAGGAAACGGGCTATGAAATGAATTTGGTTAAAAGCCCTATAATTAAGTTCACCATTGTAGTAATTCTTTGGCATACATATTGCGATATTGTTTGGTGCATTCTCTGCTGTATTTCTGCAGTGGTTGGCCAGTACATGTAGTACGAAACAACCTTTTCTAGATTGTCTTGCTAATGGTCTCGTTTTTGAAATTGGGGATGTTGCAATGCTTTTCACTTGAATGGAGGGAATATTGGACATTAATCAGAAGATTTGCACACTAAAGCAACTAAAATTTCTACATATTGAAAGTCTTGCTTAAGGTATGCACTTCCTGTCCACAAATTCTGACACAGGAAATAATATGCTTGTGTGTCATGTTTTTGTCTATATATCGTAATGGCAAAACCTTACCTCAACATGTCAACAAAAAGAAAGATTTGCATTTATATAAGTGCCTTTCATGACCGTAGAACATCCCAAAGTGCTTTACAGCCAATGAATTACTTTTGAATTGTAGTCACTGTTTTAATATAGGAAATGCGGCAGCCAATTTGCACACAGTAAGGTCCCACAAATAGCAATGTGATAATGACCAGTTTTAGTGATGGTGGTTGAGGATAAATATTGGCCATGACACCAGGGAAATTCCCCTGCTCCTCTTCGAATAGTGTCATGGGTTTTTTACGTCCACCTGATGGCAGAAGGGGCCTCTGTTTAATGTCTAAACCGAAAGACTCCACCAGCGACAGTACAGCACACTTTTCAGTACTGTACTGGAGTGTCCGCCTAGATTATGTGCTTAAGTTTCTGGAGTGGGACTTTAACACACGACCTCCTGACTCAGGAGAGTGCTCCCACTGAGCCACGGCTAACGCTGGCAATAATGGCAAAAAGATATGTCAGCATTTTTATAATGGGGAAAAGCCTATCTGCCTACAATGCTGTAGTTCCAGGCCCCCCACCAGTGGTGGCATTTTGGCACAAATTGCCTGGGTGCAACCACTGTTATGTTTTTATCCAATTGTTCATGAATTTCCCCTCCCACATTTATTAGGTATTGAAATCCCAATTTTCATATTTTTCACCCAATTTAAATGTAGCACTTGGACTATCCTGCCCATTTATACGCCCCCGTCTGCCTGACTCATTTGCGGTAGCCTGATCTGGGATTAGGGTCTACCTGTGACCCACTTATATACTTTCCCTGATCGTAAGCTTGAGGCTATGTCATTTGGGCCTTGTGCTGTGCCCCCTACATTGTGAAAATGACCGCTGAACCCCTGACTCTACCCCCTACTTAACCAACACCCTCCTTCCTGGAAACTTTCCTCCTGATTTTCTTAATGGTTGCCAATCCACCACTGAATTTTTAAAGACAGCAGAAATGGGAATCAGGGGGAAAACTCTCCAGTGGCTGGAGTCATACCTAGCACAAAGGAAGATGGCAGTGGTTGTTGGAGGCCAATCATCTCAGCCCCAGGGCATCGCTGCAGGAGTTCCTCAGGGCAATGTCCTGGGCCCAACCATCTTCAGTTGCTTCATCAATGACCTTCCCTCCATCATAAGGTCAGAAATGGGGATGTTCGCTGATGTTCAGTTCCATTCGCAACCCCTCAAATAATGAAGCAGTCCGAGCCCGCATGCAGCAAGACCTGGACAACATCCAGGCTTGGGCTGATAAGTGGCAAGTAACATTCCCGCCAGATAAGTGCCAGGCAATGACCATCTCCAACAAGAGAGAGTCTAACCACCTCCCCTTGACATTCAACGGCATTACCGTCGCCAAATCCCCCACCATCAACATCCTGGGGGTCACCATTGACCAGAAACTTAACTGGACCAGCCATATAAATACCGTGGCTACGAGAGCAGGTCAGAGGCTGGGTATTCTGCGGCGAGTGACTCACCTCCTGACTCCCCAAAGCCTTTCCACCATCTACAAGGCACAAGTCAGGAGTGTGATGGAATACTCTCCACTTGCTTGGATGAGTGCAGCTCCAACAACACTCAAGAAGCTCGACACCATCCAAGATAAAGCAGCCCACTTGATTGGCACCCCATCCACCACCCTAAACATTCACTCCCTTCACCACCGGCGCACTGTGGCTGCAGTGTGTACCATCCACAGGATGCACTGCAGCAACTCGCCAAGGCTTCTTCGACAGCACCTCCCAAACCCGCGACCTCTACCACCTAGAAGGACAAGAGCAGCAGGCACATGGGAACAACACCACCTGCACGTTCCCCTTCAAGTCACGCACCATCCCGACTTGGAAATATATCGCCGTTCCTTCATTGTCGCTGGGTCAAAATTTTGGAACTCCCTTCCTAACAGCACTGTGGGAGAACCATCACCACACGGACTGCAGCGGTTCAAGAAGGCGGCTCTCCACCACCTTCTCGAGGGCAATTAGGGATGGGCAATAAATGCTGGCCTTGCCAGCGACGCCCACATCCCATGAACGAATTAAAAAAAAAGAAATCCTTTTCAAACTCTTATACATTTGTATAGTAAAATGAGATTAAGTGTTTTATGTCTTGGCAAACTGAGAACCTTTGTTTAACTTTGAATAGACTTTTTTTTGTTAATTTGCCTTTAACATAACTGTGGGTGGTGTAATGAAGTCTGTAGTGACACAGTATGTTTAGTAATTATACTACAGAGATATATAGCATTAACTCCAAGTACTTCATCAAACTAAGATTTTTTTTTTCCTACCTCAAATATGAGGCTTTTGGTTTTTTCACATCACTGCAGGTGGCAGAATGGAATTTGCTGTGAGTGGAGGATTACCATGGTCATGGGGATAACAAAACTGCAGATCTTCCCACTCAATAAACAAACCTCAAGGGATCTGCAAGTTTAATAAGACATTTAAAGCTAAATAAAACAATATAAATGCTGTAAAATTAAACAAATATAATCAGCAAAATTCATCATGGGTTAAATACCTTTTGTTTGGCTATTGAAGACTATTGGTTTGACAAATTCCATCTGTCTGACCCATTATGTTGTTCCCTCCCCATCCATCTTTGTTTGGTCTCTATGCTGATTAGAGTTGAATTGTGATAGAAGACTGAATCCTGTCCAACCAAATTCCAGAACTCAGTGAACTGCTGAATTGGAAAACCTGTTGTCTTTCGAAGATGTGATTTCTGATGATTCATTATACGTATTGCGTTTGGGAGAATGCTTGTAGGTGGATTGCAGGGCAAATGGGTAATGCTTGACATCTCGTATTTTTGAAGTGTAATATTGTTAAGTTTATATATACAAGGAGGCCATTTGGCCCATCATTTCTGTGCCTGTTCTTTGCTAAAGCAATTTAATGTAATTTATATAATGAGGCACCCAAAATTGTACACAATACTCTGGGCCTAACCAATGTTTTGTAAAAATGTATTATTTCTTTACTGTTGTACTCTATGCCTCTATTTATAAAACTTAAAATGCTTTTTGGACTTATGACTTTATTTACTTGCAATTGCAAGTAAATAAAGTCATATTTGAACCCTAGATCGCTCCTTTCAGTGGTCTTTTCATTAATTGTATATTCCCATTCCTTGTTCCTCTTCCCAAAAGTATTACCTCATACTTATTTCACATTGAATTGCATCTGGCACCTGTCTAATTGTTTCACTAATTTTGTGTCCACATTTATAATGCAAACTGCCAATGTTAACTTGTCACATTGTAATTCCCATCACTGGTGGTGCTGTAGTGCCTCAATTTTGCATCTCTCAGCTCCTAGGTCTGTTCGGCAGACAAACTCCATTGTACGTTTTGCAATTTTACTATAAATATAAAGTCTGAGCGTTATATAAAAATAGACAGAAAATGTGACTTTAAAATGATGACTGAATTATGTCTCGAGTACCATGATCCAACGATCCCCTACCCTGTAACCCTGCTTAACCCGAAGACTGCACTTGGTCTTGACTCCTTTTGCGCATCTTCCGCACTAGTCAATCTCCTGTGGCATTGCACATAGGCTGTTGAGACCCAGTGCAATCTTCAGGCCAGGCGGGGTTAGAGTGGGGATAATTTGAAAAGGGCTGAGGGCAACTAACGTGGAAAGGCAAAAGAGGCCAGAGGCAGAAGGTAGACTGGAACTCATTAGGCTGGCAAGGGTCAGAGAATCGAAGGCTGGTGAGGCACTGGAGCATGTATAATTGAAAAAAGTTCACAAGGAGTGCATGCAGATTGTCTGTCTGTGTTTATCACATATTTAGCATATAGTATCATTTCATCTGTTGTGCAACCGGTTTTCATAATCCTCCCTTGAAATGACTGATGCAAGCTTATTGGGTAACCATCTATATTGCATTTCCAGAAAATTGTATCAAAGGAAGAATGCATTTACATAGCGGCCTTTCATGACCTCAATGTCCCAAAGCGCTTTACGGTACTTTTTGAAGTGTAGTCACCGTTGTAATGTAGGAAATTAATGAATTACACACAGCAAGGTCCCACAAACAGTAATGTGATAATGACTAGATAATCTGTGATACTGGTTGAGGGATAAATATTGGCAAGGATAATGAGAGCACTCCCCTGCTCTTAGAACATAAGAAATAGGAGCAAGAGTAGGCCATACGGCCCCTTGAGTCTGCTCCGCCATTCAATAAGATCGTGGCTGAGCTTCAACATCAACTCTACTTTCCTGCCTGTTTCCCATATCTCTTGATTCCCTTAGAATCCAAAAATCTATCGATCTCATTCTTGAATATACTCAATGACGGAGCATCCACAGCCCTCTGGGGTAGAGAATTCCACAGATTCACAACCCTCAGTGAAGAAATTCCTCCTCATCTCAGTCTTAAATGTCTGACCCCTTATCCTGAGACTATGCCCTCAGCATCTATCCTGTCAAGCCCTCTCAGAATCTTATGCTTCAATGAGATCACCTCTCATTCTTCTAAACTCCAGAGACTATGGGAGCATTCTACTCGATCTCTCCTCATAGGCCAATCCTCTCATCCCAGGAATCAGTATAGTGAACCTTTGTTGCACCACCTCTAAAAGTTAACTTTCTGTTTTTTGTGTACAACATTCGTGTTTCATCTTCGAAATAGTGTCAAGGGATCTTTTACGTCCACCTTTTTTTTATTAGTTCATGGGATGTGGGCGTCGCTGGCGAGGCCGGCATTTATTACCCATCCCTAATTGCCCTTGAGAAGGTGGTAGTGAACCGCTGCAGTCAGTATGGTGAAGGTTCTCCCACAGTGCTGTTAGGAAGGGAGTTCCAGGATTTTGACCCAGCGACGATGAAGGAACGGCGATATATTTCCAAGTCGGGATGGTGTGGGGAACGTGCAGGTGGTGTTGTTCCCATGTACCTGCTGCTCTTGTCCTTCTAGGTGGTAGAGGTCGCGGGTTTGGGAGGTGCTGTCGAAGAAGCTTGGCGAGTTGCTGCAGTGCATCCTGTGGATGGTACACACTGCAGCCACTCTGCCCCGGTAGTGAAGGGAGTGAATGTTTAGGGTGGTGGATGGGGTGCCAATCAAGCGGGCTGCTTTGTCCTGGATGGTGTCGAGCTTCTTGAGTGTTGTTGGAGCTGTACTCATCCAAGCAAGTGGAGAGTATTCCATCACACTCCTGACTTGTGCCTTGTAGATGGTGGAAAGGCTTTGGGGAGTCAGGAGGTGAGTCACTCGCCGCAGAATACCCAGCCTCTGATCTGCTTTTGTAGCCACAGTATTTATATGGCTTGGCCAGTTAAGTTTCTGGTCAATGGTGACCCCCAGGATGTTGATGGTGGGGGATTCGGCGATGGTAATGCTGTTGAATGTCATGGGGAGGTGGTTGGACTCTCTCTTGTTGGAGATGGTCATTGCCTGGCACTTATCTGGCGCGAATGTTACTTGCCACTTATGAGCCCAAGCCTGGATATAGTCCAGGTCTTGCATGCGGGCTCGGACTGCTTCATTATTTGAGGGGTTGCGAATGGAACTGAACACTGTGCAGTCATCAGCGAACATCCCCATTTCTGACCTTATGATGGAGGGAAGGTCATTGATGAAGCAACTGAAGATGGTTGGGCCCAGGACATTGCCCTGAGGAACTCCTGCAGCGATGCCCTGGGGCTGAGATGATTGACCTCCAACAACCACTACCATCTTCCTTTGCGCTAGGTATGACTCCAGCCACTGGAGAGTTTTCCCCCTGATTCCCATTGACTTCAATTTTACTAGGGCTCCTTGGTGCCACACTCGGTCAAACGCTGCCTTGATGTCAAGGGCAGTCACTCTCACCTCACCTCACCTCTGAAATTCAGCTCTTTTGTCCATGTTTGGACCAAGGCTGTAATGAGGTCTGGAGCTGAGTGGTCCTGGTAGAACCCAAACTGAGCATCGGTGAGCAGGTTATTGGTGAGTAAGTGCCGCTTGATAGCACTGTCGATGACACCTTCCATCACTTTGATGATTGAGAGTAGACTGATGGGGCAGTAATTGGCTGGATTGGATTTGTCCTGCTTTTTGTTGACAGGACATACCTGGGCAATTTTCCACATTGTTGGGTAGATGCCAGTGTTGTAGCTGTACTGGAACAGCTTGGCTAGAGGCGCAGCTAGTTCTGGAGCACAAGACTTCAGCACTACAGCCGGGATGTTGTCGGGGCCCATAGCCTTTGCTGTATCCAGTGCACTCAACCCGAGAGGGTTTATCGTCTTATCCAAAAGATGGCACCTCCAACAGTAAAGCATTCCCTCAGTTCTGCACTGAGGTGTCAGCCTAGATTATGTGCTCAAGTCCCTGGAATGGGACTTGAACCCAGGACTTTGACTCCGAAGTGAGGGTGCTACCAGTGAGCCAAGGCTGACATGTTGTTTTATTATATACTAATAGATTAATAATTCTTGTATTATTATATATTAATATATATCAAAACAAATATATTTAAATTTCTGTGCCATAATTGCTTGAAGCATACCTATGCAACAATTTGATTTTCATTCTTCGACTATTGTTTCTTTTTTAAATTACTTCTACATCCCTTTCTCATTCTTCCAGGGTAAGGGGTCGGACATTTAAGACTGAGATGAGGAGGAATTTCTTCACTGACGGTAGTGAATCTTTGGAATTCAGGGGATCCATCAAGGAAGTTTACTTGGCTCAATGCTGCTTCTCATCTTGGTCAGTGTCAGTGACCTGATGGAGATGGCTGGTGAAGAAATGGAAGACCGCTAGGCTGCTGTTACATATTTTATCCTAATAGCTGGCATAAGAGTACCATTGGCAGAGACTTTGGAACAATTTTCATGTTCACATGTCATGGCTGCTAGTAGTATGTAGTCTTAAGAGAAGAAAGATTTGACTGCCTCTACCAAAAATTACTTGTGTACTTGGAAGTTAAGGATAAAGCTGAATAAATTTGAACTTGATTCTGCAATTCACTTGGAGACTATAATATAAAGAATGTATGAATGCATTTAGAATTGACTGCAAACATGTAATAAACTATATTAAAATTTGTATTTGTCAATATAATTACATTGTGCTTATGTTTTAGTCTTTTGGTGACATTTAGTAAGGCAAAAATTGATTTATTTTTCCCCTTAGGATCACTATTGAATTGTATCACTTTTTACTGGAAACTTTATACAGATCTCAATCATGTTGAACGTTTGATCCATTTCCAGAAGTCCTCCCTTAGTTCTGATCAAAACTACTTGTCTTTAGTATTATTTCCTAGAAACTCTTCTATTCTGATGGTCTTCCCTTATTTTATAATTATAGCAAATGTATGTTACCCTGATCTGGATTTTCCTTTATGAAAGCTTTGTACTATTAAATTTAGGTTTTTAGATATGCTGTTTGACTTTCCTTTATAAATACTAAAAATATTGACATTGACTAGTTTCCCTACATGTTATTTAAAATATAACTTTTGAAATTAACTTCTGAAAGTGATATTTGAAAGTTTACTGACCAGTTTTGATTTAATTTTTAAACTGTAAAAGTTGCAGCTTTATAAAAAGCCAGATAAACTATCAATTAGAACAGTAATATTTTAAATGCTATGAATGATTTGGGCTATTAAGAGTTTTATAGACCTTGAAGTTGAATTATTAATTAAAGCTGTTGCACAAATCTAAACTTTCCAGTAAGACTGAGAAATACAATTTTTTTTTTGCAGAACTCAAACAAGAGGCCCAACAACAGTACCCCTCCTACCACGCAGTTAACAAAGATAAAGTTTCCTGGTCCCACCACAGCAGTAGTGAAGAAAGAAAAGCGCCAGAGTTCTTCTAGGTTCAATATCAGTAACAACAGGGAACTACAAAAACTACCACCTTTGAAAGGTAATATTTGTGTTCAGAGTCTTATGTATTTAACTCTTAAGGAATTGACTTTTTTATAGACTAGTGAATCTCTTGTGAATCTCTTGCTCATGGAAAGTTATCAGAAATGGTCTCTGTTACCTGTGCGAGTCTTTGTCTTGTTGCTGGTTCCCAGTGTGTCTCCTGTTTTGCTTGTGCTTTTTTTTTCTCCCTTGGCTCAGTGGTGGCACTTGCGCCTCTGAGTCAATTGGTCATGGGTTCAAGCCCCACTCCATAGACTTGAGGACATAATTTAGACTGGCACTTCAGTGCATAAACTGAATGAGTGCTGCAGTGTCTGAGGTGCTGTGTTTTGGATAAGAAGTTAAACCAAGATTCTATCTGCCCCCTCAGGTGTAATTAAAAGGTCCCATAACACTCTTCAAAGAGGAACAGGGGAGTTCTCCCAGTGTCCTAGCTAACAGTTATCCCTCAACCAACAACTAAAACAAATGATCTGGTCGTCTATTTTTATTGCTATTTTTGGGACTTTGCTGTGTGCAAATTGGCTGCTACATTACAACAGTTACTACGCTTGTACTTCATTGGCTGTAAAGCGCTTTGGGATGTCCTGAGGTTGTAAAAGTTGCTTTATAAATGAAAGTTCTTTTTTCCCTCTTTTTCTGTTCTGCTTCTATTTTTCTTCATTTTACGATAGGAGGGAGGGGTAGGTTGGTGGTGTGGCGTAGGAAATTGCCAGTTCCTAGTTTAGTGCTGGGAAGTGAATGTAAGTGTGTGCTGAAGCAGGGGCTAGGTACAAAGCATGATCAAATGGCACAAGCCCCCAGGCCAAGGACAGAGCATCACCCCCATCTTGCCTTCCCCCCCCCCCCCAACCCCTGTAGTACCCTAACTAAATCTGGTTCCAATGTATTAAATTGACAACCAGCAATTTGAAAATGCTAGTAGGTATTTTAACAATAAATTGGTAGTTCCAAGCTTATTGATGGAGAGACTGGCTTTAGGTGGTAAACCTGGTGAAGAAAGACTGGCGTCATAACTCTGGTTTTCAAATGGAAGCAAGAGTCAGGAGAGAGAGCAGTTAGGGTTGGGTCTGGAACCTTGATGCAAGCTGAAGGTGAGTGGACTAGGGACAGCATCAGTGACCATGGACGAGGGAAAATACTGTGAACACAGTGGTCAGCTTAGTACGGGGAACCAACAGAGGCTGATGGGGTAAAGGCTGAGGCTGGACATCACAGATAAAGAGGAACCAAATTGCCAGTCAAGAGGTGGGAGTGAGGGGACTGAAAGCGTCCTTTTCTTTCCCCTCTTCCCTAGCATGTGCTCTGCTTCTTCCCCCCCCCCCCCACCCTTTCCTTTCTTGCTATCACTACACCCCCTTTCTCTCTCCTGCTCTCCTTCCCCCATTCGTGTCTCATGCTCAGCTTTATATACTTACTAATTATTTGAAGAAAAACTACTCAGTAGAAAGTATTAGACACTAAAGAAAAATATTCTATCTGTACAGCTGACTGGTCTTGATGCATCCTAGGAAATTAGGCATACTGCGCATGTGCAGACTGTACAATCCAAATTCAGCTCAGTCTTCAATGTGGGCAAAACTATCATCAAAGCCCAAGCTTTTGCAGGGGAGTGAGCCCTCAAGTAAAATATTTGGTAAAGACATTAAAGAACACAAAAGTGGATATATTTAATTGTATTGTGAATTAAATAATTTCTTTGAATTTCTTATTTTGTTTAAACTCTTATTTTGGATGTTAATTTTTAGAGGAAAAAATGGTGAATAAAGAAATTTTCAAAGCATCTTTGAAACTCTGATTAGATGCTCTCACAATATAGCTGCAATTGTGTGTGGCAGAGAAGCATGACACCTTTAACATTGAAAATACCCATCAGTGCCACCTGCAGGAATAACAGACATTGCGGGTACTTATGCGTTTTAAAAGAAATGTGCACCCCGTGTGCTGATTTTAATATAGATAGATATAGATTATTTTTAAATCTTTATTCCAGTATATCTGGACACTTTTTAATACAAGAATTTATTTAACTCTAATTTCAAATCCTTCTGATCATTTTTATGCACATACAATTTATTTTCATGACTAGGTAATTTATCACTGAGGGATAAAAATCAATGATATAAAGTTGAATGACTACTTAAGAAAAAATCTTATTCCTTCAAGGTATTTTCTTTTGTAAGCACAGTTTCTCTCCCTTTTTTTAAACCAATTAGCTTCGAAAAACATTAGTGCTAGAAGCAGACATGACACTGCAATGGATATTAATACATTGCGTGAAACCCAGTGAAAATATGATGAATCCTATGGTGGCAACTTTAACTTCAGTAGTAAGAATTTCTGTGTTGGAACTCAGAACATTCAATTTTGAATCTGAGACAATGAAACGTTCACAGTAGACAATTGTAGTTGCAAGAAATCCTCTGAGAAAGAGGGAAGTACATACAATGGGTCTTCAACTCATACTGACAAATGAATAATCTCTCACCATGAGAGTAGCTTTCTGGAAGTTGGCCTTAGCAGGTCTCGTGTTAAACTGTCCTATATTAAACTAAAAAAGAACTTTTTTTTGTTCTAAATATAAAATTGACAGAAGTCAAAGGATTCTAATGGCCTTATTAAATGCTAAAATTATTTGATCATTTGAAAACTTTATTTACTGATCAATGGATAGAGATAGGACTTGGCTGTTAAGCTGATTATAATGTTTGATCTGTAAGTGTATACCATAATTCAAGCTTTATCTACGTTATCTTCTATGTACTATAGATGAAGTAAGCTATTTGCCCAGCAGATCTATATAAATGCTTTTTGCTCCTGAAGCTTCCAGATCACCATAGGCCTTTTTCACCTCTTCCACTTGCCCAAAAATATGATTCCTAAGAGTGGCTGTGACTTGTTCTTTTCCTCTTTGTGACCAGGAATTTTTCTGCAGTCGATTAAATTTTTGTGGCACTATTTGGGCTGTTTAGAAATCTAAATTATTTTTTTCTACCTCCCTCCCTTTCCCCAAATATTTTAACTTATTGAGTGAAGTACAATTCATGATTTGGCCAGATTTATTAATGAGTGAGTTTTGGTGAGTGTTAGTAAGGCTATTGACCCTCATGGAAGAACCCAATCCTACTACCACGTGATGTTCACACACTGCACTTCCAACAGCATTCCTAGATAGCAACCAGCGGCAATGACCTGAATGATTTTTTTGACTTCCCAACCCAGGGCACTGAGGTCAATTACCTAATTACTTTGAGATGTAACAGCACAGAATGGGGATTGAACCTGAGACCTTTGTGGTGTGTATGGCTTACCTAACTTAACTAAATGAATTTGGGAAACTGTTTGGTCTTCAATTTATTCATCCATTTGGTGTGTGCAGAGCATACCTGCTTTTATATAACAAATTGAAAGAATTGATATATGTTTGATTATACACAATATTCATATGAGGGGACACTATAAATATTTGGCGTGTTGCAATGGCACAGTTGCAATCAAATCTTCAGTTGACTCGATCTTGGTAGTTGCTACAGATTTCCACTTGGAATAACCAGATTTGTGTTCAGTTATCTGTACTGTGTGTGTCTGTGTACATACATACATACATACATACATATTCTTTACAAGTTATCCACTTCCTCCCATCCAGTTATTTGGTTAGATTTAATCTACAGTTGTAGATCTTTAGTTCTAGCAGTTGAATTTACCTCCCAGCTCCGTTGATACAATATGGGTAAATAGTCCCATTGCAATATTTTGGGTATGGTTTTCATTCTTTGAATGCATTTCAGCCTCTCATGTACAAATGGGGAATCACTGGGACACTTACTATTTTAAACATTTGCATCCATATTATTGATGTTACAGATTATAGATCTTGCTAGAAGACTTAATCCCTCTACTAGATGTGCATTTTGGGAAATCATGCAAAAAACTTAGTTATATTTAATTATCTGCAACAATAGTTCGTAGTTGTCCAGTAGTTTAGTGGTTATGATAAATGACTAGCAAACCAGAGGTCGTGAGTTCAATAAATCTGGTAATTGTGGGCTGGTGCCAGATAAAGCTGCCAGGTTGTCATAAAACCCCAAATGGTTCACTAATGTCCTTTTGGGGAAGGGACCTGCCACACTACATGGATGACTCTTAAAGCACTCAGCAACTAGGGACGAACAGTTAATATTGCCTTCATCCACATCCTAAGAAAATAATAAAAAGAGCTTCCTTGAATGCATTTGTTTGTGTGTCTGCCTGTCGGTTGCTTCCTTCCCTTCCCCCACCGGTATGGCAAGTATGGCAAAAGATTTGCTGAGAATTTTTATTCAGAAAATGTTCAAAATTGAAATAAATGCTGTCGTTGATGTTTATGCGATTCCCTGTTTTATAGCCAGTTAAAGGCTAGATTTACTAAATGCACAGGCTTTGGGTGCATGTTTTCTGTTTTAATATACTTGAGATGTGGAATTTAGGGAAGGTAAAATACAGCAAGAGATTTATAAAAGATTGTGTGCAAACTTGGCAATTAAATCAGTGCACTGAAACCACTCCAAAGGATTCCAATTGAACTAATGCATTTTACTTCGTTAACTTTAGTGAGACATAAATTTAGTAATCAAGCAGTGGGGGGTACACAATAATACAGAGCATTCATTCTTGTTTGCTGCTGACATGGCTTAGATTTGAACAAATGTTAAATTACTTACCTTTTGGGTATGGTTTTCATTCTTTGAATGCATCTCAGCCTCTCATGTACAAATGGGGAATCACCGGGACACTTTCCATTTTAAACATTTGATACCACGCAGGAGCCATATGTGCAGATGACCTTCCTTCAGCTGCACAGCATAAAATATTAGAATGAGGTGCTTTGTTCCTTTGAAAGCAAATAGTGGCAGATAAGACAAGCTAATGCAACAAGGTATAGAAGAAGCAGTGATTCAGTGAACCAAAAGACAAGTGGAAAACTTGGTTATTTTGTTGCCATTACCTCCAAAAAAATTAAGGTACAGTATCAGAATGGAATTGTTTATACGCATTAAGAATTGGCAGTAGATAACGTGCCAAAATGAAGTGCCAGACTCGTAAAGCAAGTGCCTCAGTGGTTCCTTTTTTTGGATGATAACCTATTTGTAGGTGGAGGTTGAACTGTATCCTAAGAATGAAGAATAGCTTATGCATGTCAGTGTAGGATGTTTCATTATGTACAAAGAAAATTTAAAGTTTAATGTGCTGCATGATCTTATCTGCATTTCATAAGTGTTGGAGAATTTTTACCAGCAGAATGACAGTTAAATCTTTAGCCTTGCACTACCTTTTCTTAACACTATTGCCCAAATTTCTAATAAACCTTGCAAATCTTGTTCATGTGTGGCTTTTCTAATTAGAATCATAGAATGATGCAGCATAGAAGGAGGCCATTCGGCCCATCATGCTTCTGCCGGCTCCTTGGAAGAACTATCTAATTCGTCCCATGCCCCTGCTCTTTCCCCATAGTCCTTCAAATTTTTTCTCTTCAAGTATTCATCCAATTCCCTCTTGAAAGTTGCTATTGAATCTGCTTCCACCACCCTTTCAGGCAGTGCAATCCAGATCACCATAACTCACTGCGTAAAATTTTTTTCTTCATGTCGCCTCTGGTTCTTTTGCCAATCACCTTAAATTTGTGTCCTCTGGTTACCGACCCTTCTGCAACTGGAAACAGTTTCTCCTTATTTACTCTATCGATAAACCCTTCGTGATTTTGAACACCTGTCATATCTCCTCTAAACCTTCTCTGTTCTAAGGAGAACAACCCCAGCTTCTCCAGTCTCTCCATGTAACTGAAGTGTCTCATCCATTTACTACCATTCTAGTAAATCTCTTCTGTGCCCTCTTTTTAAGGCCTTGAAATCCTTCCTAAAGTGTGGTGCCCAGAATTGGACACAATACTCCAGCTGGTACCTAACCAGTGTTTTCTAAAGGTTAGCATAACTTCTTTGCTTTTGTACTCTGCCTATATTCACTACTCACCTGACGAAGGAGATAATCTCCGAAAGCTTGTGATTTTAAAATAAAATTGTTGGACTATAACCTGGTGTTGTAAGATTCCTTACATTTATATTTATAAAGCCAAGGATCCTGCATGCCTTTTTTAACCACCTTCTCAACTTGTCCTGCCACCTTCAAAGATTTGTATTCATTCACCCCCAGGTCTCTCTGTTCCTGCACCCCCATTAAAATTGTAACATTTAGCTTATATTGCCTCTCCTTATTCTTCCTACCAAAATGTATCACTTCACACTGCCCTGCATTAAATTTCATCTGCCATGTGTCTGCCCATTTCACTGATCTGTCTATGTCCTCCTGAGGTCTATGACTGTCCTCCACGTTGTTTACTACAGTTCTAAGCCTGATGTCATCTGCAAACTTTGAAATTATGCCCTATATACCCAAGTCCAGGTCATTAATATAGATCAAAAAGAGCAGTGGTCCTAATACTGACCCCTGGGGAGCACCACTGTATACCTCCCTCCAATCTGAAAAATAACCGTTCACCACTACACTCTTTCTGTCCCTAAGCCAATTTCATATTCACGCTGCCACTATCCCTTTAATCCCATGGGCTTCAATTTTGCCAACTTGAAACTTTAGCACCACTCCCATATCTCGTGAGGACTGGAAGATTGTGGCCAAAGCAATTTCTGCCCATACTTCCCTCAGCAACCTAGGATGCATCCCATCCGGACTGGGTGACTTTTCTACTTTGAGCGCTGCCAATCTTTATTTTTATCCTATTCAATATCTCTACTACCTCCTCCTTTACTCTGACATTGACAGCATCCTCTTCTTTCATGAAGACAGATGCAAAGTACTCATTTAGTATCTCAGCCATGCCCTCTGCCTCCACAGGATCCTCTTTCTGGTCCCTAATCGGTCCCACCCTTCCTCTGACTACCCTTTTACTATTTATATGTTTATAAAAGACCTTTAGGTTCCCTTTAATGTTAGCCGTTGATCTAGTTTCATATTCTCACTTTGCCCCTCCTATTTCCTTTTTCCGTTCTCCTCCAGTTTCTGTATTCAGCTTGGTTCTCTACAAACTTGACATTTGTCACCTTTTTCAGTTTCATTTTAATCTTGATATCTTTGTTCATCCAGGGAGCTCTAGCTTTGGAAGCCCTTCCTTTCTCCCTTGTAGGAATGTGTCTAGTACCTGAACTATCTCCTCTTTGAAGGCCTTCCATTGCTCAATTACTGTTTTGCCTGTCAATTTTTGATTCCAATCCACCTGGGCCAGATCCCATTTCAACTCCATGAAATTAGCCCTCCTCTAGTTAAGTATTTTCACACCTGAATGTTCTTTGTCTCTATCCATAACTACTCTAAATCTGATGATATAATCACTGTTCCGCAAATGCTCCCCCACTGAAACATGCTCCACTTGCCCCACTTCATTCCCCAGAACTAGATCTAGCACTGCTTCCTTCCTTGTTGGGCTGGAAACATACTGATCAAGAAAGTTCTCTCGAACACATTTCAAGAATTCCTCGTCTCTCTGCCCTTTACACTGTTATATTCCCAGTCAATATTAGGATAATTGAAGTCCCCCATTATCACTACTGTATAGTTGTTGCATCTTTCTGCAATTTGCCTACAAATTTGCCCCTGGATTTCCTTCCCACTATTTGGTGGCCTATACTATATACCCAGTAATGTAATAGCTCCTCTCTTGTTCCTTAATTCTAATCAAATAGATTCTGTCTTTGACCCCTCAACTACATCATCCCTTTCCAGTGCTGTAATCGTCTCTTTGATTAATACTGCCGTCCCCCCACCCTCCTTTTTGTTCCTTCCCTTTCTTTCCTCAATGCCTTGTAGCCAGGAATACTAAGTTCCCAATCTTCCCCTCCTTTGAGCCAGGTCTCTGTTATTGCTACTATATCATAGTCCCATGTGGCTACTTGTGCCTGCAACTCTCAGACCTTATTTACCACGCTTCGTGCATTTACATACATGCACTCCAAACCCATCTTAGCCTGCCTCGTATTTACCCCCTGTCTGATCTCTCCTATTTCTGAACTATTTTTTACTCTATTGCTGTTTGTCTTTCCCAGTCCTCTTTGCACCTTGTTTCTCCTCTCTAATGCTTCATCCTGGTGCTCCTCGCCCTGCCAAATTAGTTTAAACCCTCCCCTACAGCACTAGTTAACCTCCCATTAAGGACTTGGCCCCACTCTGTTGAAGTGCAACCTGCCCATTTCACATGTGAATATGTCAGAATCTCTAGAAAATACTGGCTTTACAAAAATGCAACTTTCACATCTTAGATGGAGATCATATTTTTCAACATCGAATTAAAAATCTGACCTCAGATTGTGAGCACTCAGGATTTAAATAAATTGTAACTTTGTCATGTTGAATTTAATATTTTGCCTATTGAAAGTGCAATTTGAGTTTTATATTGCCAGAAAACTTGCCGCAGCTTGGTATGTTGTCAATAACTTACTTCACAAAGAATGATTAAAGCCGAGTTATTCAAAAAGCCTATTATTAAACTCAAGTTTCTCATATATAGGATATATAGAGGAAACTGCAGTTGAGTCTGACTACATATTTCTGGAGGAAATGGTACTGAAACCCACAAGTGATAAAATTCATGAGGAAGGTAGCAAATGTAATCCTGCTATTCAAGAAGGGAGGGAGAGGAAACTATAGGCCAGTTCGCCGGACATCAGTAATAGGGAAAATGCTAGAATCTATTATTAAGGACCTAGTGACAAGGCACTTAGAAAATCATATGATTAGGCAGAGTCAACAAGGTTTTATGAAAGGGAAATCGTGTTTGACATCTATTAGAATTTTTTGAGGGTGTAACTAGCAGGGTAGATAAGGGGGAAACCAGTGGATGTAGTATATTTGGATTTTCAAAAGGCATTTGATAAGATGCCACACAAGAGGTTGTTACACAAGATTAAAGCTCATGGCACTGGAGACAATATAATAGCATGGATTTAGGATTGGTTGATGGACAGAAAAGAGCATAGGAATAAACAGGTCATTTTCAGATTGGTAGGCTGTAACTAGTGGGGTGCCGCAAGGATTGCTGCTTGGGCCTCAGTTATTTACAATCTATATTAATAACTTAGATGAGGGGACCAAGTGTAATGTATCCAAGTTTGTTGACTATACAAAGCTAGGTGGGAAAGTAAGCTGTGAGGAGGACGCAAAGAGTCTACAGAGGGATATAGACAGGTTAAGTGAGTGGGCAAGAAGGTGGCAGATGGAGTACAATGTGGGGAAATGTACGGTTATTCACTTTTTGGTAGGAAGAATAGAAAAACAGAATTTTTTTTTAAATGATGAGAAACTATTAAATGTTGGTGTTCAGAGGGATTTGGGTTTCCTGTACACGCAACACAGAAAGTTAACATGCAGGTACAGCAAGCAATTAGGAAGGCAAATGGTATGTTGGCCTTTATTGCAAGCTGGTTGGAGTACAAGAGTAAGGAAGTCTTGCTGCAATTATACAGGGCTTTGGTGGGACCAAACCTGGAGTACTGTGTGCAGTTTTGGTCTCCTTACCTAAGGAAGGATATACTTGCCTTAGAGGCAGTGCAATGAAGGTTCACTAGATTGATTCCCGGGATGAGAGAGTTGTCTTATGAGAAGTTGAGTAGAATGGTCCTGTAGTCTCTGCATTTTAGAAGAATGAGAGGTGATCTCTTGAAACATAAGATTCTGAGAGGGCTTGACAGGGTAGATGCTGAGAGGATGTTTCCCCTGGCGGGATGGTGTAGAACTAGGGGACATAGTCTCAGGATAAGGGGTTGGACGTTTAGAACTGAGATGAGGAGGAATTTCTTCTGAGGGTTGTGAATCTTTAGGATTCTCTACCCCAGAAGGCTGTGGATGCTCAGTCATTGTGTATATTCAAGACAGATCGATAGATCTTTGGTCTCCCTAAGGGAATCAAGGGATATGGGGATAGGGTGGGCAAGTGGAGTTTAGGTCAAAGATCAGCCTTGATCTTATTGAATGGCAGAACAGATTTGAGGGGCCGTATGGCCTACTGCTCCTATTTCTTATGTGCTTATGGTCACAGTTTCAATTCCCCCCTGAAATATTTTCTATATTCAACACACATACAGAATCCTATTTGTGCTAGAATGTAAATATTTTTGGGATGGAAAACTTGTTGTAATCTTTTTCAGCTCGAGAGAATTCTTGCAGATGCAAAGGGCAGAGAATGCTTCTGACCTCGCATAAGGTGGCCCTGTTGAAACTACAGACGTGAACAATCTAACAGCATCAAAAGATTATCCTAAGTTAAATGAGAAGATAGGTTTGTTAGGTGTTGCAGATAGACCAAGAAAGAACAAAACCATTTTATTTTAAAAATTGAGTAACAATTGGCCTCTCCTAATAGCCCAGTGCAAGCACACCCAATTTAGCACGTGCCATACAGACTAGATTTGCCAGGTTTGATTATCAGCCTGACTTGACTGATCTTACTCAGGGTAGTTATTACAGTATATTAGCACAAATACTGCTGGACACTATTAAAAATTGTCTAGAACTAGTCCTGTATTAAGCTAAATTCTTTTTAGAACACCTCCCACTGTTCATTTTTTTTATTCGTTCATGGGATGTGGGCATCGCTGGCGAGGCCGGCATTTATTTCCCATCCCTAATTGCCCTTGAGAAGGTGGTGGTGAGCCGCCTTCTTGAACCGCTGCAGTCCGTGTGGTGACGGTTCTCCCACAGTGCTGTTAGGAAGGGAGTTCCAGGATTTTGACCCAGCGACGATGAAGGAACGGCGATATATTTCCAAGTCGGGATGGTGTGTGACTTGGAGGGGAACGTGCAGGTGGTGTTGTTCCCATGCGCCTGCTGCCCTTGTCCTTCTAGGTGGTAGAGGTCGCGGGTTTCGGAGTTGCTGCAGTGCATCGTGTGGATGGTACACACTGCAGCCACTGTGCGTCGGTGGTGAAGGGAGTGAATGTTTAGGGTGGTGGATGTGGTGCCAATCAAGCAGGCTGCTTTGTCCTGGATGGTGTCGAGCTTCTTGAGTGTTGTTGGAGCTGCACTCATCCAGGCAAATGGAGAGTATTCCATCACACTCCTGACTTGTGCCTTGTAGATGGTGGAAAGGCTTTGGGGAGTCAGGAGGTGAGTCACTCGCTGCAGAATACCCAGCCTCTGACCTGCTCTTGTAGCCACGGTATTTATATGGCTGGTCCAGTTAAGTTTCTGGTCAGTGGTGACCCCCAGGATGTTGATGGTGGGGGATTCGGCGATGGTAATGCCGTTGAATGTCAAGGGGAGGTGGTTAGACTCTCTCTTGTTGGAGATGGTCATTGTCTGGCGTGAATGTTACTTGCCACTTATGAGTCCAAGCCTGGATGTTGTCCAGGTCTTGCTGCATGCGGGCTCGGACTGCTTCATTATTTGAGGGGTTGCGAATGGAACTGAACACTCTGCAATCATCAGCGAACATCCCCATTTCTGACCTTATGATGGAGGGAAGGTCATTCATGAAGCAGCTGAAGATGGTTGGGCCAAGGACACTGCCCTGAGGAACTCCTGCAGCAATGCCCTGGGGCTGAGATGATTGACCTCCAACCACCACTACCATCTTCCTTTGTGCTAAGTATGACTCCAGCCGCTGGAGAGTTTCCCCCCTGATTCCCATTGACTTCAGTTTTACTAGGGCTCCTTGGTGCCACACTCAGTCAAATGCTGTCTTGATGTCAAGGGCAGTCACTCTCACCTCACTTCTGGAATTCAGCTCTTTTGTCCATGTTTGGACCAAGGCTGTAATGAGGTCTGGAGCCAAGTGGTCCTGGCGGAACCTGAGCATCGGTGAGCAGGTTATTGGTGAATAAGTGCCGCTTGATAGCACTGTCGACGACACCTTCCATCACTTTGATGATCGACAGTAGACTGATGGGGCGGTAATTGGCAAGATTAGATTTGTCCTGCTTTTTGTGGACAGGACATACCTGTTTTTCTGTATACCATACCTGTATTCCTATATTTAAAAAGGGAGAGTGAACATCCAAGGAACTATAGACCTGTTAGCTTAATGTCAGAGATAGGAAAGCTAATGGAACCTTTACTCAAAGATGTAATAGAAAGAGATCTTGAGAATGAAAATATAATAAAGAACAGTCAGCATGAATTTCAGAAGGGAAAGTCATGCTTGACCAACCTTATTGAATTCTTAGAAGAAATATTCAGAAAGAGTAGACAAGGGTAATGTGGTAGATGTAATATATTTGGATTTTCAAAGGCCTTTGATAAGGTACCGCATTGTAGAGTCATGGCTAAGGTTACAGCATGTGGAGTCGGGACAATTAGCAGAATGGATAACAAGTTGGCAACAAAACAGAAAACAGAGTAGGGCTTAAGGGTAGCTACTCAGACTGGCAAACGGTGGGAAGTGGTGTTCCACAGGGATCGGTGAAGGGACCACTGTTGGTCACAATTTACATTAATGATTTGGATTTGGGAATCGTAAGTACAATTTCAAAATTTGTGGACGACACCAAATTGGGGGGTTTAGTTAATACAAAGGAAGAATGCGTCAAGATGCAAGAGGACATTAATAAGCTTGCAGAATGGGTGTGTAATTAGCAAATGAATTTCAATATAGGTATGTATGACATGGTGCATTTTGGTAGGAAGAATAAAGAGGCCACATAATGCTTGGATAATAGTCTAAATGGGATAGAGGAGCAAGTGGATCTAGGGGTGCGGATACGCATCACTAAAAGTAGTGATGCATGTTAAAAAGCCATTAAAAAAGCAAATCAAGCACTAGGATTCATTTCTAGAGGGATGGAATTGAAAAGCGAAGAAGTTATGTTAAACTTGTATAGAGCCTTGGTTAGACCACACTTGGAGAATTGTACACAGTTCTGGTCTCCATATTATAAAAAGGATACAGAGGCATTGAAGAGGGTGCAGAAAAGATTCACAAAGATGATACCAGAACTGAGAGGATATCCTTATCAGGAAAGCCTGAACAGGCTAGGACTCTTTTCTCCAGAAAAGAGAAGGCTGAGGTGTGACCTAATAGAGGTCTTTAAGATAATAGGGTTTGATGGGATAGACATGGAGATAATGTTTCCACTTTGGGGAGTCCAAAACTAGAGATCATAAATATAAAACAGTCACTAAGAAATCCAATGGGGAATTCAGGAGAAACTTCTTTACCTAAGGAGTGGTAAGAATGTGGAACGCGCTACCACGAGTAGTTGAGGCAAATGACATAGATGCATTTAAGGGGAAGCTAGATAAGCATATTAGGGAGAAAGGAATAGAAGGGTATTCTGATAGCGAGGGAGGAGGCTCATGTGGAGCATAGATCAGTTGGGTCGAATGGCCAGTTTCTGTGGTGTAGTTTCGATGTAAGTTGATGTAGCTGATGACAGTTTTGACCAGTTTGCTGTCATCAGTCTCTATCTCATTGTTAAAGTTAGCCATACCAAAATTTAGAATCTTAGTAACGGGTGTTACATTTCTCCTTTTCAAACCTAACATTGAATTCGATCATACTATGATCGCTGTTAGATAAATGTTCCCTTACTGTTAGATTATTAACTAAGTCTGGCTCATTACTCTTTACTAAATCCAGTATGGCCTGCAGAATGCAGAAAGTGCAAAGGAGAACTGAAAAGGGAAAGAAGAGGGGAAAAGAAAGTATGAGAAACAATTTTAACCCCCAAGAACGGGCGGGTGGGGAGTAAAAATGCTCTGTTTTTGGAGCGGGATTGCATCCTGGCTCCAATATGTCACCAGTGAAAAAGGGACGCGACGCAGGGGAGGCAGCTGATTGGTGAGTAGGTTCAGTGAATCAAGGCCCCTGTGAGGAGGGCAAGCAAGTTGACTAGGAGGAGGATCGAGCTACTGCAGCTGCTGGAGGCACGAAGTCACAGCCAACAGTTAAGTGATTGGCTGGTGACTGGTAAGTAGTTTTTCTTTCCTTTTTTTTTCTCTTGACATTGTAGTTGTTGTTAAGCTAACTTAAGGGCTAAGTCATGGCAGGAGATCCCAGACCCGTGTCATGTTCCTCTTGTGGGATGTGGGAATTCAGGGATCCTTCCTGTGTCCCTGGTTCTTTCACCTGTGGGAAGTGTGTCCAGCTGCAGCTACTGTTTGACCGCTTGACGGCTTTGGAGCTGCGGATGGACTCACTTTGGAGCATCCGCGATGCTGAGGAAGTCATGGATAGCACGTTCAGTGAGTTGGTCACACCACAGATAAAAATTACTGAGGGAGATAGCGAATGGGTGACCAACAGACAGAGGAAGAGTAGGAAGGCAGTGCAGGGGTCCCCTGCGGTCATCTCCCTCCAAAACAGGTATACCGTTTTGGATACTGTTGGGGGAGATGGCTCACCGGGGGAAGGTGACAGCGGCCAGGTTCATGGCACCATAGCTGGCTCTGCTGCACAGGAGGGCAGGAAAAAGAGTGGCAGAGCTATAGTGATAGGGGACTCGATTGTAAGGGGAATAGACAGGCGTTTCTGCGGACGCAACCGAGACTCCAGGATGGTATGTTGCCTCCCTGGTGCAAGGGTCAGGGATGTCTCGGAGCGACTGCAGGACATTCTGGAGGGGGAGGGTGAACAGCCAGTTGTCGTGGTGCATATAGGCACCAACGATATAGGTACCAACGATATAGGTAAAAAACGGGATGAGGTCCTAAAAGCTGAATTTAGGGAGTTAGGAGTTAAACTAAAAAGTAGGACCTCAAAGGTAGTAATCTCAGGATTGCTACCAGTGCCACGGGCTAGTCAGAGTAGGAATGACAGGATAGCTAGGATGAATACGTGGCTTGAGAGATGGTGCAAGAGGGAGGGATTCAATTTCCTGGGCCATTGGAACCGGTTCTGGGGGAGGTGGGACCAGTACAAATTGGACGGTCTGCATCTTGGCAGGACTGGAACCAATGTCCGAGGGGGAGTGTTTGCTAGTGCTGTTGGGGAGGGTTTAAACTAATGTGGCAGGGAGATGGGAACCGATGCAGGAAGTCAGTGGGAAGTAAAATGGTGACAGAAACAAAAGGCAGTAAGGGAGAGTGTACAAAACATGACCGGACAGATGGTCTGAGAAAGCAGGGCAAAGACCAAGGGAAGTCTAGATTCAATGCAAGAAGTCTGATGGGCAAGGCAGATGAACTCAGGGCATGGATGGGTACATGGGACTGGGATGTTATAGCTATTACTGAAACATGGCTAAGGGAGGGGCAGGACTGGCAGCTCAATGTTCCAGGGTACAGATGCTGTAGGAAAGATAGAGCAGGAGGTAAGAGAGGAGGGGGAGTTGCGTTCTTGATTAGGGAGAACATCACGGCAGTAGTGAGAGGGGATATATCCGAGGGTTCGCCCACTGAGTCTATATGGGTAGAACTGAAAAATAAGAAGGGAGAGATCACTTTGATAGGATTGTACTACAGACCCCCAAATAGTCAACGGGAAATTGAGGAGCAAATATGTAAGGAGATTACAGACAGCTGCAAGAAAAATAGGGTGGTAATAGTAGGGGACTTTAACTTTCCCAACATTGACTGGGACAGCCATAGCATTAGGGACTTGGATGGAGAGAAATTTGTTGAGTGTATTCAGGAGGAATTTCTCATTCAGTATGTGGATGGCCTGACTAGAGAGGGGGCAAAACTTGACCTCCTCTTGGGAAATAAGGAAGGGCAGGTGACAGAAGTGTTAGTGAGGGATCACTTTGGGACCAGTGATCATAATTCCATTAGTTTTAAGATAGCTATGGAGAATGATAGGTCTGGCCCAAAAGTTAAAATTCTAAATTGGGGAAAGGCCAATTTTGATGGTATTAGACAGGAACTTTCAGAAGTTGATTGGGAGAGTCTGTTGGCAGGCAAAGGGACGTCTGGTAAGTGGGAGACTTTCAAAAGTGTGTTAACCAGGGTTCAGGGTAAGCACATTCCTTATAAAGTGAAGGGCAAGGCTGGTAGAAGTAGGGAACCTTGGATGACTCGGGAGATTGAGGCCCTAGTCAAAAAGAAGAAGGAGGCATATGACATGCATAGGCAGCTGGGATCAAGTGGATCCCTTGAAGAGTATAGAGATTGCCGGAGTAGAGTTAAGAGAGAAATCTGGAGGGCAAAAAGAGGACATGAGATTGCTTTGGCAGATAAGGCAAAGGAGAATCCAAAGAGCTTCTACAAATACATAAAGGGCAAAAGAGTAACTAGGGAGAGAGTAGGGCCTCTTAAGGATCAACAAGGTCATCTATGTGCGGAACCACAAGAGATGGGTGAGATCCGAAATGAATATTTCACATCGGTATTTACGGTTGAGAAAGGCATGGATGTTAGGGAACTTGGGGAAATAAATAGTGATGTCTTGAGGAGTGTACATATTACAGAGAGGGAGGTGCTGGAAGTCTTAACGCGCATCAAGGTAGATAAATCTCCGGGACCTGATTAAATGTATCCCAGGACGTTATGGGAGGTCAGGGAGGAAATTGCGGGTCCCCTAGCAGAGATATTTGAATCATCGACAGCTACAGGTGAGGTGCCTGAAGATTGGAGGGTAGCAAATGTTGTGCCTTTGTTTAAGAAGGGCGGCAGGGAAAAGCCTGGGAACTACAGACCGGTGAGCCTGACATCTGTAGTGGGTAAGTTGTTAGAGGGTATTCTGAGAGACAGGATCTACAGGCATTTGGAGAGGCAGGGACTGATTAGGAACAGTCAGCATGGTTTTGTGAGTGGAAAATCATGTCTCACGAATTTGATTGAGTTTTTTGAAGGGGTAACCAAGAAGATAGATGAGGGCTGTGCAGTAGACGTGGTCTACATGGACTTTAGCAAAGCCTTTGACAAGGTACCGCATGGTAGGTTGTTACATAAGGTTAAATCTCAAGGGATCCAAGGTGAGGTAGCCAATTGGAAACAAAATTGGATTGACGACAGAAGACAGAGGGTGGTTGTAGAGGGTTGTTTTTCAAACTGGAGGCCTGTGACCAGCGGTGTGCCTCAGGGATCGGTGCTGTTATTTGTTATTTATATTAATGATTTGGATGAGAATTTAGGAGGCATGGTTAGTAAGTTTGCAGATGACACCAAGATTGGTGGCATTGTGGACAGTGAAGAAGGTTATCTAGGATTGCAACGGGATCTTGATAAATTGGGCCAGTGGGTCGATGAATGGCAGATGGAGTTTAATTTAGATAAATGTGAGGTGATGCATTTTGGTAGATCGACTCGGGCCAGGACCTACTCCGTTAATGGTAGGGCGTTGGGGAGAGTTATAGAACAAAGAGATCTAGGAGTACAGGTTCATAGCTCCTTGAAAGTGGAGTCACATGTGGATAGGGTGGTGAAGAAGGCATTCAGCATGCTTGGTTTCATTGGTCAGAACATTGAATACAGGAGTTGGGATGTCTTGTTGAAGTTGTACAAGACATTAGTAAGGCCACATTTGGAATACTGTGTACAGTTCTGGTCACCCTATTATAGAAAGGATATTATTAAACTAGAAAGAGTGCAGAAAAGATTTACTAGGATGCTACTGGGACTTGATGGTTTGACTTATAGGGAGAGGTTGGATAGACTGAGACTTTTTTCCCTGGAGAGTAGGAGGTTTAGGGGTGATCTTATAGAAGTCTATAAAATAATGAGGGGCATAGATAAGGTAGATAGTCAAAATCTTTTCCCAAAGGTAGAGGAGTCTATAACAAGGGGGCATAGATTTAAGGTGAGAGGGGAGAGATACAAAAGGGTCCAGAGGGGCAATTTTTTCACTCGAAGGGGGTGAGTGTCTGGAACGAGCTGCCAGAGGCAGTAGTAGAGGCGGGTACAATTTTGTCTTTTAAAAAGCATTTGGACAGTTACATGGGTAAGATGGGTATGGAGGGATATGGGCCAAGTGCAGGCAATTGGGACTAGCTTAGTGGTATAAACTGGGCGACATGGACATGTTGGGCCGAAGGGCCTGTTTCCATGTTGTAAACTTCTATGATTCTATTCTAGGTTTAACCCAGGCAGGTTTGTCTGCGTGTGGAGAGCAGACACCAGGAAATCCCACCCCAACTTAAAGCTGGTGGGCCGATACTTAAAAGGACAATGTAACTCATTTAGATACTTGAGGTATTTAATATTTTGCGTATTGGAATAATAAAACAACTTTAACCTTACCTGTTGGGGTTTCCCATTGCTTCACACTCACGCTAGGTGAAAGCAGGCGGGAGGGCCGGATCCATGAGGTGAGTACTTTTTATTGCACAGCTTGTGGGCCCAGAAGAGCAAGAGTGCTTCATCCAGGCCCAACAAGCTCACCTGGCCGACAGGACCCCAGTAACCCTTCCAGGTTTCGCATCTGGAAATCCCCTCTCTTCCTCGCCCCGCTCCCTTCCTGGCTCACTGTTAAAATGTACCCCAATGTCACTGTAAAGAAGTGGGCGGGGAAATCGGATAGGATAAAAATAGATAGGAGATATCCCATTCGGGCTGGATGACTTTTCTACTTTGAGCACTGCCAACAGTTTTAGTACCTCTATTTTTATCCTATAATTGAAAAGGAAAAATTTGGGGAAAGAGCAGGGGAGTGTGACTAATTGGATAGCTCTTTCAAAGAACCGTCACAGGCATGGCGGCCTTCTGTGCTGTAAGATTCTATGATTCTCTGATTTCCATTGGAAAGGAAGTAATATTTTTTTTCTAAAAGCTTCAGCATTCTATGCAAATAAGATTAAGGACATTCACCAAACTTGACAGTTTATTTTTCCAAAAGTTTGTTGCTAATCACTGATTATAATTTAGTTTGCTGGGCTGTTGAATCTGTTCAATCCATTTTGTAGCTGATTTCTGATTGACCAAGAAAACTTCTGCCCACACTGTAGCTACATTATGGGTAAAGATCATTGATCAGCTTTTATTTGAAATTTAAAATCCTGGGATGTTTGTTCAGCTTTAGTGTTTGAAAATGGGAGAAAATTATTGGGGGTGGAGTGCAAATGGACACAAGTAAATTTGGAGAAAATCAGTTTTTTTAAAAATAAGTTTATTTTGAACATTGCTAAATAAGAAAACAAGTAAGGAACATGTACACCACTTTTATGGAACTCATGATCAGACTCTTACTTAAGCTCTAGTTTTTAAATTAAAAGTAAAGTTGAAGAGCCGATGTTTATTGCGGCTCCAGCCACTTGCTTGCCATTATGATAATAAAAATTAGAGATTAAGCAGATTGTGATCTTGCTTTTAGTAAACAATGCCTTGGTGTGTGACCTGAGTCAGCCTTTGATGAATGATCTCTGTCTTCAGGGAACTGCCGGTATGGTAACTGTGTTACTATACTTCTGTCCTTCCTCCATACCTAACGAGGAAGGAAAGACTGACATTTGTTGCAATTTCAAGAAATATTCCTCACAGCAGTACCAGAAGTGAACCAGATCCCCTTGAAAAAAATCCAAATTGAGCAGTCTTTGTTCCCTTTCCTGCTGAAAATAGGGTGCATCGCATCTGTGACATCAGCACAGCATATACTGTACACAGTGTGCATGCTGACATCATGGATGGATATGGGGAAAAAGAGTATGAGAGTAAACTTGCAAGGAACATAAAAGCAGACTGTAAAAGCTTCTACAAGTATGTAAAAAGAAAAAGATTAGTGAAGACAAATGTAGGTCCCTTACAGTCAGAAATGGGAGAATTTATAATGGGGAATAAGGAAGTGGCAGAGCAATTAAAAAAAAATACTTGGTTCTGTCTTTATGGAAGAAGACACAAATAACTTCCCAGAAATGCTAGTGAACCAAGGGACTAGTGAGAGGGAGGAGTTAAAGGAATTTGGTATTCGTAAAGAAAAAATAGTGCTGGAGAAATTAATGGGACTGAAAGCTGATAAATCCCCAGTGCCTGATAATCTGCATCCCAGAGTACTAAAAGAGGTAGCCATTTAAATAGTGGATGCATTGGTTGTCATCTTCCAAAATTCGATAGATTATGGAATCGTTCCTGCCAATTGGAGGGTGGCAAATGTAACCCCACTATTTAAAAAAGGAGGGAGAGAAAACAGGGAGCTACAGACCAGTTAGCGTTACATCAGTAGTAGAGAAAATGCTAGAGTCTATAATAAAGGATGTGATAACAGGACACTTAGAAAATATCAAAGGGATTAGACAAAGTCAACATGGATCTATGAAAGGGAAATCATGTTTGACAAACCTACAGGAGTTTTTTGAGGATGTAACTGGTAGAATAGATAAGGGAGAAACAGTGGATGTGGTGTATTTGGATTTTCAGAAGGCCTTTGATGTTCCACATCAGAGGTTAGTGTGCAACATTAAAGCACGTGGGATTGGGGGTAATATACTGGCATGGATTGAAAATTGGTTGACTGGAAACAGAGAGTAGGAACAAATTGGTCTTTTTTGGGGTGGCAGGCGATGATTAGTGGGGTACCGCAGGGATCGGTGCTTGGGCCCCAGCTAGTCGCAATATAGATCAATGATTTGGATGAGGGAACCAAATGTAATATTTCCAAGTTTGCTGACGACACAAAACTAGGTGGGATTGTGAGTTGAGAGGAGGATGCAAAGAGGCTTCAAGGCGATTTAGGCAAGTTGAGTGAGTGGGCAAATACATGACAGATGCAGTATAACGTGGATAAATGTGAAATTATCCACTTTGGAAGGAAACACAGAAAGGCAGAGTATTTAAATGGTGCTAGATTGGGAAATGTTGATGTACAAAGGGACCTGGGTGTCCTTGTACACCAGTCACTGAAAGCAAATATGCAGGTGCAGCAAGCAGTTAGGAAGGCAAATGATATGTTGGCCTTCATTGCAAGAGGATTTGAGTACAGGAGCAAGGATATCTTACTGCAGTTATACAGGGCCTTGGTGAGACCACACCTGGAGTATTGTGTGCAGTTTTGGTCGTCTTACCTAAGAAAGAATATACTTGCCATAGGGGGGAGTACAGTGAAGGTTCACCAGACTGATTCCTGGGATGGCAGGACTGTCGTATGAGGAGAGATTGGGTCGACTCGGCCTGTATTCACTAGAGTTTAGAAGAATGAGAGGGGATCTCGTTGAAACATATAAAATTCTGACAGGGCTAGACAGACTGGATTCAGGGAGGATGTTTCCCCTGGCTGGGGGGCGTCTGGAACGAGGGGTCACGGTCTCAGGATACGGGGTAGGCCATTTAGGACTGAGATGAGGAGAAATTTCTTCACTCAGAGGGTGGTGAACCTGTGGAATTCTCTATCACAGAAGGCTGTGGAGGCCAAGTCACTGAATATATTTAAGAAGGGGATAGATAGATAGTGAGAGAGATAGATAGATTTCTACACACAAAAGGCATCAAGGGTTATGGGGAGAGAGCGGGAATTTGGTAATGATAGAGGATCAGCCATGACCATATTGAATGGCAGAGCAGGCTCGAAGGGCCGAATGGCCTACTCCTGCTATTTTCTATGTTTCTATGGATGCAATGTTTTGCGCATCTCCACATCTAATTTTTTTGGTAAGAAAACAATGGGAAATTTTGGGAGTTTTCTTATATTTTATTGATTTACTTTTTTTCTGGAAAGTTATTAGTGGAAATCAGTAAAAGGTTATATTAATCACTAAATGTGGGATAATGCTCCAACTGTTTCCCTTGATACTATCTGCAAGGCAATCATGCAATAATTCATCTAAACGTGAAGGATGAAAGAATTTTAAATTGTCAACTGTAAATATGGCCTTATTTCTTTAGGAGGTTAAATGACATTAAATGTTCTCTTTTTCCGCGCCCCCCCCCCCCCCACCACCAAACTACCATACACACAAACCTCTTTTCTCCCTGACCTGGTGCCTGTGGAGTTTATTACTCTGGAAGTCTAGAAATATATCATCATACATTGTACTAAATGTACCTTGTAGACAATATTGCATCTGGCACCCCAGATGCAGCGGTGGAGACACCTCAGCCTTTGCCCTTGTCCAACAGGTACAAGGTAATGGCTACCTGTGCGGTTGAGAACAAAGACTGCGGGGAGAATGGTCAAATTTACCATGGGACCGAGGTACAGGAGGCCATTCAAGTGGGGGGAGCAAAAAGGAATGGGGTAGTGTTAGGGGATAGTATAGTCAGGGGGAGAGATACTGTTCGCTACAGCTGAAACTGGGAGTCCTGAAGGGTGTGTTGCCTTCCGGTGCCAGGGTTAAGGACATATGCTCGCGGCTGTAGAAGAACTTGAAGCAGGAGGGGGAGGATCCAGTTGTCGTGGTCCATGTCGGAACCAACGACACAGGTAGTAAAAGGATTGAGGTTCTTCTGAGGAAGTTTGAGGAGCTAGGGTCCAAATTAAAAAGCAGAACCGAGAAGATAATAATCTCTGGATTACTACCTGGACCATGTGCAAATTGGCATAGGGACAAACAGATTAGATGGTTAAATGCATGGCTGAAAAAGTGGTGTGGGAAGCAGGGGCTTCAATTCATGGGGCACTAGCACCAGTACTGGGGAAAGAGGGAGCTGTTCCATTGGGACGAGCTCCACTTAAACTGGGCTGGGACCAGTGTCCTGGTGAACCGAATAACTAGGGTGGTAGATAATTAAAATAGATTATTTTAAACTAACGAGAGGGGAAGGGTTGTGGTAAGGGTAAATTTATAAATCTAAAGAGAAAAGTCAAAGCTGTAGAGCAGAGTAGTGATTTGGGTAAAAACAAGCAGGTGTCAGGAAGTGTCAGAGTTTAACAAAGGTAATAGGGCATTAATGACTACAGTCACATCAGGGAAAAATAGTAAAAAGTTAAAATTAAAGGTGCTATATCTGAATGCACGAAGCATTTGTAACAAGATAGCTGAATTAATGGCACAAATAGAGATAAATGGGTTTGACCTAGTAGCCATTACTGAGACGTGGTTGCTGGGTGACCAAGATTGGGAATTAAATATTCCAGGGTACTTGACTTTTAGAAAAGATAGGCAAAATGGAAAAGGTGGGTGGGGAGGTAGCCCTGATAAAGGATGAGATAAAGGCAGTAGTGAGAAAGGATCTAAGCTCAGAAAATCAGGGCATAGAATCAATATGGGTGGAGCTAAGAAATAACATAGGGCAGAAAACACTAAAAGGAATAGTTTATAGGTGCCCTATCAGTAGTTATAGTGTTGGACAGAGTATAAATCAAGAAATTAGAGGAGCATGTAACAAGGGTAATGCAATAATCGTGGGGGACTTTAATCTTCATATAGACTGGGCAAACCAAATTGGCCAAAGTAGTTTGGAGGACGAGTTCATGGAATGCATTTGAGACAGTTTTCTAGAACAACATGTCGAGGAGCCAAGCAGGGAACAGGCTATTCTTGATCTAGTATTGTGTAATGAGACAGGGTTAATTAGTAGTCTCTGGGGTAGAGTGATCATAATATGATAGAATTTCATATTGAGTTTGAGAGTGATGTAGTTAAGTCCGAAACTAGGGTCTTAAATTTAAATAAAGCCAATTACGTAGGTATGAGGGGTGAGTTGGATAAGGTAGATCGGGAAATTAGATTAAAAGATATCACTGTAGAAAAGCAATGGTGAACATTTAAATAAATAATTCACAATTATCAATGAATATACATTCCCTTGAGAAATAAAAACTCCACGGGAAAAGTGATCCAAACATGGCTAACTAGAGAAGTTAAGGATAGTATTAGATTAAAAGAAGAGACTTACAATGTTGCCAAAAAGAGAAATAAGCCTGAGGATGGGAAGGGCTTTAGAAATCAGCAAAGGAGGACCAAGAAATTGATAGAGAAAATTGAATGAGAGTAAACTAGCAAGAAATATAAAAACAGATTGTAAGAGCTTCTGCAAGTATGTAAAAGGAAGAGATTAGCCAAAGTAAACATGGGTCCCTTTGAGGCAGAGACAGGAGAAATTATAATGGGGAATAAGAAAATGGCAGAGACATTAAACAAATATTTTGTATCTGTCTTCAAAGTAGATGAGACAAAAAACATAACGGAAATAGTGAGGAACCAAGGGTCTAATGAGAGTGAGAAACTTAAAGTAATTAAGATTAGTAAAGAAAAAGTACTGGAGAAATTAATGGAACTAAAAGCTGACAAATCCCCTGGATCTGATGGCCTACATCCTTGAGTTTTAAAAGAGGTGGCTGCAAAGATAGTGGATGCATTGGTTTTGATCTTCCAGAATTCCCTAGATTCTAGGACGATCTCTGTGGATTGGAAGGTAGCAAATGTAACTCTGCTATTCAAGAAAGGAGGAAGAGAGAAAACAGGAAACTATATAGGCCAGTTAGCCTGACATCAGTAGTAGGGGAAAATACTGGAATCATTATTAAGGACTTAGCAACGGGGCACTTAGAAAATCATATGATTTGGCAGAGTCAACATAGTTTTATGAAAGGGAAATCGTGTTTGACCAATCTATTAAGAGTTTTTTGAGGGTGCAACTACCAGGGTAGATAAGGGGGAATCAGTGGGTGTAGTATATTTGGATTTTCCAAAAATATTCAATAAGGTGCCACACAAGAGGTTGTTACCCCCAATCCCATAAGTCCTAATCTTGTGTAATACATTAGCATGGATTGAGGATTGGTTAATGGACAGAAAACAGAGAGTAGGAATAAACGGGTCATTTTCGGATTGGCTGGTTGTAACTAGTGGGGTGCCGCAAGGATTAGTGCTTGGGCCTCAGCTGTTGACAATATATATCAATCACTTATGAGGGGACCGAGTGTAATGTATCCAAGTTTGCTGACTATACAAAGCTAGGTGGGAAAGTAAGCTGTGCGGAGGACGCAAAGGGATACAGACAAGTTAAGTGTGTGAAAAGGTGGCAGATGGAGTATAATGTGGGGAAATGTGAAATTATCCACTTTGGTAGGAAGAATAGAAAAGCAGAATACTTTATAAAAGATGAGAGACTAAAAAATGTTGGTAGTCAAAGGTATTTGGGTGTCCTTGTACACGAATCACAGAAAATTAACATGCAGGTACAGCAAGCAATTGGAAGGCAATTAGTATGTTAGCTTTTATTGCAAGGGGGTTGGAGTATAAGAGAAAGAAGGACTTGCTGCAATTAAATAGGGCTCTCGTGAGACCACACCTGGGGTAGTGTGTACAGTTTTGGTCTTACCTAAAGAAGAATATTTGACTTAGAAGGGTTGCAACGAAGGTTCACTGGATTGATACCTGGGATGAGAGCGGAGTACGGGTGGAAATTGCAGAGGTGCTGACCATAATCTTCCAATCCTCCGTAGATATGGGGATGGTGCCAGAGGACTGGAGAATTGCAAATGTTACACCCTTATTCAAAAAAGGGTGTACGGATAAACACGGCAACTACAGGCCAGTCAATTTAACTTTGGTGTTGGGGCAGCTTTTAGAAACGATAATCTGAGTCAAAATTAATAGCCACTTGCACAAGTGTGTATTAATTAAGGAAAGCCAGCACAGATTTGTTAAAGGCAAATCACGTTTAACTAACTTGATTGAGTTTTTTGATGAGGTAACAGAGAGGGTTGATGAGGGCAATGCAGTTGATATGTATATGGACTTTCAAAAGGCATTCGATAAAGTGCCACATAATAGGCTTGTCACCAAAATTGAAGGAGCAGTGGCATCATGAATACGAAATTGACTAAGTGACAGGAAACAGAGAATAGTGGGGAATGGTTGCTTTTCGGACTGGAGGAAGGTATACAGTGGTGTACAGGGGTTGATACTAGGACCACTGCTTTTTTGGATATTAATGACTTGGACTTGGGTGTGCAGGGCACAATTTCAAAATTTGTAGATAACACAAAACTTGCAAGTGTAGTAAACAGTGAGGAGGATAGTAATAGACTTCAAGAGGACATAGACAAGCTGGTGGAATGGGCGGACACATGAAAGATGAAATTTAATGCAGAGAAGTGCAAAGTGATACATATTGGCAAGACGAATGAGGAGAGGCAATATAAACTAAATGGTACAATTCTAAGAGGTGCAGGAACAGAAAGACCTTGGGATATATGTGCACAAATCTTTGAAAGTGGCAGAACAGGTTGAGAAAGCAGTTAAAAAAGCATACGGGTAGCTGGGCTTTATTACTAGAGGCATGAGTACAAAAGCAAGGAAGTTATGTTGAACCTTTATAAACCACTGGTTTGGCCACAACTGGAGTATTGTGTCCAATTCAGGGCACCGCACTTTAGGAAGGATGTGAAGGCCTTAGAGAGGATGCAGGAAAGATTTACTAGAATGGTTCCAGGGATGAGGGACTTCCGTTACATGGATAGACTGGAGAAGCTGGGGTTGAAGCGAGTGGTTATGATCTGGAATGTGCTGCCTGAAAGGGTGGTGGAAGCAGATTCAATCGTGGATTTCAAAAAGGAATTGGATAAATACTTGAAAGGAAAAAATTTGCAGAGCTGCGGGGGAATGGGACTAACTGGATTGTTCTTATGAAGAGACGGCACAAGCTCGATAGGCCGAATGGCCGCCTCCTTTGCTTTAACCATTCTATTCTATGAGAGGGTTGTCTTATGAAGAGAGATTGAGTAAATGGGCCTATATTCTCTGGAGTTTAGAAGAATGAGAGGTGATCTCATTGAAACATATAAAATTCTTAGAGGGCATTACAGGGTAAATGCTGAGAGGCTGTTTCCCCTGGCTGGAGACTCTTGTACTAGGGGTCATAGTCTCAAGATAAGGGTCTGGCCATTTAAGACCGAAATGAGGAAAAATTTCTTAGCTTTGTTGTGAATCTTTGGAATTTTCTACTCCAGAGGGCTGTGGATGCTTAGTCATTGAGTGTATTCAAGACTGAGGTTGATGGATATTTGGACACTAAGGGAATCAAGGGATATGGGGCTAGGGTGGGAAATTGGAGTTGAGGTAGATGATCAGCCATGATCTTATTGATTGACAGAGCAGGCTCAAGGGGCTGTTTGACCTACTCCTGCTCCTAGTTCATTTTTTTAAGTTAAATTGCTGTTTGTGTATCCATAGCAGAGATTGCACAACTAACAGTGACTATTGAGAATGAGTTATACTGATCTTTCCTGTATGGAATAAACATGGCACTTGACAGCTTCATATGCAGTGTTCTATTTAAGCAACTTTTGTGGTACTGTTTGAAAATTAATATACTCCTATAGTTTGGCTAGCTATGATGGCCATTTTTAGAAAGTCTACTTCGTTCAAAATTTATTCAAATTATCTGAGAATTTAATTTTTAAAGCTCTAAATTCCCACTTTGCTATGTTGCTTAATTCAAATTATTAAATCTTTTTAGCCCAAACAGTTTTGAATTTTCCATGGTAGACTGTTATGTGGAAAGTAGTATGTATTTGCACACTAGAGTGGTTCCAGATTAATCATCACAATGCTTGATGATTATCTGTGAGGGAGGGTGTATATGAATATGACTATGCTGGTTATTAAGACAAGGCAGTGGCAGGGAGTTGTTGCTTGCATGTAGATGGTATCTACAAGATTGAATCGCTTTTTTTGTCTGCTTATGCTCCGAAATGCTTAGGATTTTCCATGACTACAGCTAACTGCTGATGATGAGAGCTGATGCGCAGGGGTTAGATATATTCTTGGGTCTCATGGGAAAGTAATTGCATGCAAGGATCTGTGTACAACATGCTATTATGGGATGCATGTGTTTAAACATGTCAAATGTGTAGAATCCTAACTGAATGGAATTCTTACAAAGATGTAATGTAACGGATTGTGATGAATAGTTTGACATAGTTGGAAACGTCGTGGTTTCATTACTGCCATGTGTTTGAACAGACATCCATGTGTATTAAAATTCTTATGTGGGTAATGCGCACCATTGAAAACTGTTATGTAAACATTTCCTATGGGAATTCGAATTCCAGTGTAAAAACATCACACTTACCTGGCGCAATGCTCTATCACGCCCTTGGATGGCTCTTTAATGGCATTTCCAGTGTTAACCAGAACAGTGGCTTGTCATGGCTCCCTGTTCCACCACCAAATGTATTGTTTTTTCCCTGCAAAGCACTCAAAATGCATTCTGAAACTATTTGCCTATCATTTTTTCTCACTAACTGAGCACAATTAAATTTATCTGTTGAATTGACTTTTAATGCTTTTGGTTTTTTTTACTTTAAGACCATGGCCACTCCCAAAAGCCTAGGCTTACACTTGATATATTCGCCTAGATCTATGGTTTCGTTAGCTGAATGCAGATTGTGCAGTCTGAACATGTGCATTGTACCCAATTTTCAGGATGCATTGTACTGTTCAGTCAGCTGAAATACTGGAATATTTTTAGTTCCTTACAGTTCCTTCTGTTATTTCTCAAAATAATTTTAAGAAAAGCTACAGAACAAAGTTCAATTGCTTTATTTAGGCAAAATTTTAAGGATGGGGGAACACGGTGAGGTGACCTCTGTTCCCCTGTCATGCACCTTGTACAGCTCAGTGACAGTAAAAGGAAGGGGAGTGTACAGGGGTCGAGTGGGTAGCTCAAAGGGGATGAAGAAGGGGAGAAATGGGAGTGAGGGGGTAGTGACAAGGTGAAGATCTAGGGGATGTGATAGGGAGCCGCTGAGTGCAGCCCACAGTCGGCAGAAGCTCCTTTTCCTGCCATGCCTCCCACCACCTCTCGCCCAAAAGGAAAAAAGCAGAAGGATGAGAAAGAATCACAATGGCTTCCATTTATCCAATGCTTTTAATGAAGGAAAATGTCACCAGGTGCTTCACAAAGGCACAAAAGGGGAAGAAATAGTTACCAAGCCAAAGGAGACCATGGGGTGACCATAAGCTTGATCAAAGAGGTGGGTTGTAAGGAGGGTCTTGGAGGAAAAGAGGGTGCTGGGGAGGCAGTGGTTTTTATGGAGCCTAGGTGACTGAAATTAAGGTAAAAGATCACCTGGTACTATTCAAAGAGCAGAGGAGTTCTCCCAGTGTCCAGGTCAACAATAATTTCTCAACGAACACCAAAAACACATTGTGGTCATTTATTTAATTGCTGTTTGTGGGAGCTTGCTGTGCACAAATTGGTTGCTGCATTTCCTACATTACAATTGTGACTACACTTCAAAAGTACTTAATTGGCTGTAAAGGGACGCCATGGGACATCCTGAAGGTGTGGAAGGCGCTATATAAATACATGTGTGTCTCCTTTTCCTTTTCACCCTTTTCTCCTATTTCTCCCTTTTCCTTTGTACGTGACTTCTAGAAAAGAGATGTTTTGGAAAAATACCCTGATAAACCACACTCGTTTATTTTTAAACCATTGTGAAATAATACATATATTTTCAGATTGAGGTTTGATGCCAAATTCCAGTTGAATCTCCTTTTGCACTGATAGCTGCCATGAAAAGCAACAGTCAGCTTTGAAACCCACAGATTGAATGATGTTTTTGAACTCTAGATCTTTCTATTTTGTTTTTTTAAAATTGCTTAAGTGTCATAATATCCTACTAAAGGAGCTGCATACTTAAATTTATTTTTCAGTGACTAGTGACACTGTGCAGCCACTTCCTGGAATGCGGCAATTGGGATTGCGCCAATGACATAATTTCCAGCGCATGTCTATAATTTTATTAAATTTAAGTAACTACTAAATTTGTTTCAGCTTGGCTGGGTCAGCTAGAGTGCCAAGCTTGAAGGTGAAACCATTTGGTGAAATGGGATCAGACTTCAGATGGTGAAAATACATTGTAGTTAACTAAGCCTGCTGATGGGCAAAATTGTAGCCCTGGTATGGCAGCAGGAGTTATTTGCTTATAAATTAATTCGTTTGATAGACGTTACCATTGACAAATCTAAATGATCTACACAGTTCCTTTTAAATGAAAAGGAATTTCGACCTTCCCTTGTTGATGAACAAAGTATGGTGACCTAATGAAAGGATTCAAGAATATATGAAATGGATTTTCTATTTGAGATGAGAAATTGGAGGGGGGAGAGGATTGAGAAAAAGATATTTGAAAATAGTATGATACAAAATCTGATGTGTAGGTTTCACAAGATTTCAAAGTCTGATTATGTTTTTATTATATATATCTGTTTCTTGTGAAGGAGCTATTGCTTGCTTTTAATTAAACCTGGGGAATGAACAGAGTTGAACAGTAATCTGATCAATTTGCAGACTTAATGCACAGTGGTGGCCAATCAGAAATGTTTTTCTATTTGCAGTTTGTTAGTGTCATTTTATGTAGTCATTACTACCCAATCAGCTTTCTGCTGGCTGCTGACATCACTAACTAGCCTCTTCCCTTCGGTGGGTAGCTTCATTTTCTGAGTGTTTTGTGCTAAAATGGAGGCTGGTTTCTTGCCTTAAGGAACAGCTTGTTCTGCTGGTATAGGCTAGATGTTGACATGTAACAGACCTGGTAGCAGGATGGTGGTGGACGCAGCCAGTTCAAATGGGCCTTTCCAGCCCACGGGCCTTCTACACTTTCGAGGTGGGTTGTAATGTATGCAACAGTGGAATGTTACGCTTGCTTATGTGTTCGTGCAGAGCTTTTGTGAGGTGCGATTAGAAATAAAGGAAGTGTGCTCTTGTAGTGGAGTTTTATTAAAGCTTCTGTTCCATAGGCAGTTTTTTGTTGCATAAAATAAAAGGATAACGCCTATAATAGACTGGAATTGTAGGATTAGTAAGACTGCTTGGGTTCATTGAAGCATTTCATACCTATCTTGAATCTGGGTTTGCTGCTTTCTGCTGTCACTCCCATCCCCCAGCTAAGCATGCTGATGTCAAAGGAAGTGAGGTCATTAGCCTTTAGGAGCGATTGAGAGATTGTTGGGGGCTGGGCACTGGCCAAGTTTGGCTCTTCACGGCGGTTGTTTTGTAACAGAACTTTTGGCTGCTTACATTAATCTTAAAAACTGCAGTCTCAATTAAATCAATTCTACTTTGATTTTTAAAAATCGTCTGAGATCTTTACTCGCAATATATTTTGTGAAAGCTTGCATTAATGATCAGAGGGAATCTAGGTGTGTATTGTGCTGAATTTATTTGCAGCTTGGTGTGCTTTTCTTGCTGATTTTTAAAAAAAACTTTTGGAATGTTTTATATACAAGATGGGACCTATCCAGGAATAATAGTCATTATTAGCCAGGTATTTGAAAGCTACTTACAGAATTTAGAATATCTTTAGAAAAGGAAGCTTTCTTATTTTTATGCTTCATATTTAGTGGATGCATGCTACAATATTTTCACATTCTAGTTTTATGTAGTGTGATCTTTTGTAAGCTAAAACAGTGCTCCACTTATAGGCAAGTGATAAATACATCCATTTTTAAAAAAAACTACCATCATTCATTTTAAAAATGTTTTTGCAGCAGAGGCCAGTTTCATAAATGCATATTTTTGTACTTGTGTTGCTGACTTCTCCTTCCACCTGAGTTTTGGATGTAATTGGCATGAACCTAAGGGCAAAGATCAGAGGTCATAAGTTTAAGTACACAAACTGCCTGTCCCTGAAAGTAGCTGCTGCAAAAACTAATATTGAGATTTTTTTTAATTGTCAAATGTAGGAGGTTGTCGATTTAAAACATTAAAGTATTTTGTAAGATATGTTGTACACTACCAAGCCAAAATTCAGACATGTTATTAGTTGTAATGTTTGCTACTTGCAAGTCTGACATGTTGACCTTTTTAAGTTTTAGTTACTTTCTCAGTCCAGGATGTGGACAGCATTTACCAGTCTCAATTATCTAATTTGTGGTCAGAAGCTGCAGTAGTCTTATTGCAAATCAAAATTAACACATTGCTAGGAATTACTCTGCAGATAACATTTACAGAATTTAACCTGTCAGAACCAAAGTACCAAATCTATGTTAAAATAATTTTATAATTAGAGTAGTGTGAAACATAGCCAACTCTTTAGATATTTGTCTAAAGATTTCCTATGTCTCCGGCAAGGGTTTTGGTGCAGCATGATATCCAGCTACAAATCCTAGGAATTTCTACATTTGAGTGTAGAGTAATTTGTAATTCCTGAGTACTGCAATTTTGCATAAAATGTTTTGAGGGTAATGAAAATACTGGTTTCAGTGTGATCTATCACTTCATTGGGTGTTTGTATTGATTTTATTCTGGTTTGAACCAAAAGAATTGTATAAGGATTTCTTACATTTAAAATTTTACACAAAAGTATCATATTGTACTGAAATGATTGAAAGGTCAAAAAACACAATCGTGAAAGGCAGCCTCTCGAGTATTGCCAAAATTCTAAAATAAGTAATGTACACAAAAAACTGAAAATGCTGGAGATGTGCAGCATGTTGATCAGCATCAGAAAACAATTGACATTTATGTGACCTATTATACCTACATGTATACCTTTTTTTTAGTTTTGTAATTTTTGTCACGTAACCAGCTTACTATTGAGATTGTGTTTTTAAAAAAAAGTTGTCTCTCACCTGATTTTGTTGGATAGATGTTCATTGTTACAATGTTCCTTTATTAGTTGTAATAAATTCACTGGAGCTACGTGTAAATATTCACATTTCTGATTTAGAACATTCAATTATTTCAAAGCATCAAATGAGAGAAAAGCGAACTTTGCCATAATTTAATGCATTGTGCAATGTTGCTCAATATTCCAATGTATTAAATCAAATTTGTGAATATTTACTCATGTGAATTTAATATAATTACCTAGAAAAAAAGAGAAACCTGTTACTTTCATGACTGTTCGGAAGCACACCGTACACAAAAATTTTCTTCATGTGTACTTTTTAAAAAACCTGAGCTTAAGTGAGACATAAGTGCGCTCACTTTGAAAAGCGATACAGCTGCTGTACCTGTCAGGGCTTAATTCTGTCCAAAGACATAACGTTTTTTTGAAATTATTTTCGTTCTTTTGTGCTCATCAAAGTTAGCCATATCCGTACTGTTAGCATCAAGCACTGTGCGATCGTTGATCTGGAATCAGATGCAGAGCAAGGCTCTCTGCTCCACCTAAATGCATTTCAGAAGAGCACCAATCTGGCCGTTTGCCATTTATCAGAACAACTATTCTTTGGCCTTTCTGAGTAACATTGCCAATTAGCGTCAAGTTAGGGGCAGTTTTGTGCTGTAGATCCATGCCCATTAGGAACTGGTTTGAAATGTCCAAACTTGTTCACATGGTTCCCCCACAAAAACATTGCTTTTTATTTTGTTTGTGAATGATACCAGGGTCAATGAAACAATCATTCAAAACTTAATGCTGCAAAACATTTCTTAAAGGTCATTTAACATTGATTTTGAACAAGATGCTATCACCCTCCTTCAGATATAGTTTGCAAACATTTTTTTATTGATTTGCAGCCCACAAATGTAAATTCTTGAACAATTATCCTCTCAGATCCATTTAAGTGAGAGCAGGTTGTTTCAGTGTAGTTTCTGAATTTTGCCCTTAGTTTGGGATTTGAGAACAATTTTACAACACCAAGTTATAGTCCAGCAATTTTATTTTAAATTCACAAGCTTTCGGAGGCTTCCTCCTTCGTCAGGTGAACGATGTTTTTTTTTCACATCGTTCACCTGACGAAGGAGGAAGCCTCCGAAAGCTTGTGAATTTAAAATAAAATTGCTGGACTATAACTTGGTGTTGTAAAATTGTTTACAATTGTCAACCCCAGTCCATCACCGGCATCTCCACATCATGGGATTTGAGAAGTTGACTATGCAATGTCAGTAAAGGCCGAATGAAAGGTTTATTCAGTAATACTACCTCCATGCAATAAAGTTGATGTGCCTAACAACTTCTGTATTTATTGTACTTTGTTTTGAGAAATGTAACAGAAATTTTGTTGTCACTTTAAAATATTGAAGTAAGAAAATTTGGAAAGTTTAGCACAGTTGTTTGACCGGTTTATTTTGGTTTAATGTTAAAAGGTTGTGCCATCCATTTCATTAAGACATCCTTTCACCTAAAACCCAAATTTGAATTCAGACCCTCCCTTTTGTTTTACATGCATTTATAAAGCACCGTACCACATTCTCAAGACACCCCAAAGTGTTTCATAACCAATTAATTACTTTTGGTGTGCAGTCATTGTTATATAGATAACCGCAGCAACCAGTTGCACACAGCAAGGTTCCACATTTAGCAAATTAGGTGACTGGCTAGTTAGCCTGTTTCTGGCAATTGGTGAGGGATAAATATTGGCTAGAATTCTAGGATAACACACTGCTGCTCTTTTGAATAGTGCCATAGGATCTTCTATATCCATCTGCAAGCAGAGAGGGCCTCGGTCACCATCATGTGAAAGACAGCTCCGACAGTGCAGTACTCAGAGTGCTGCACTGAAGTGTCAGCCTGGATCATATGCAATGGACCTAGAGTAGGCTTGAACTCAGTATTATGACTCCGAGGGATGAGAGTCTTTTTTTTCTAATGGTTCCTACATTACAACAGTGACTACACTTCAAAAGTATTTTAGTCGGCTGTACAGCGCTTTGGGACATCCTGAGGTCATGGAAGATGCTATATAAATGCAAATCTATCTTTCTGTCCATCTTGATGTTCTAGTGTAATGAGTTTAGGCGATTTCAACCTAGTTCCGATTGGAAGTGAATCCAGAGCATTTAATTAGGCACTAAGTTGGTAAATTCATGTCAATGTTACAAAGCTCACTCATGGAAAAGGTAAATGTTGCACCAGTACTCCAGAGGGTGCTATCCTGAGGTTGGGATTAAGATACAATGTTAAAGCAGTGAACTCTTTTCCCAACCGTGTAGTTGATGCTGTCATTGAGTGCAAAAAAAAGTGTAACACTTCTATTAGCACTGACCTAATTTCCTTGATCAGAAATGTATCCATAAACTCTACCCTGACTCTCAAGTTTAGATTGTTGCTGCTGAAACAAATATGGCCGACTAGTTCAAGCTGCAGAGAATTGAACTTCATGCTTTGTACTTTAGTTTAGACTGTTTTGATCTTAACTTCCCATGTACCTTGTTTCCATTGCATTGAAATGCAACTTGGATCATTTGAAAGTATTAACTTTTAGATAATGCAACCCTATTTATTCTGTGGGTGGTTTCACTGACGGGAGAGAAAAAAATGGCCACTGTGCGAATGGAAAAAAATGTTCCCGCTCACTATGCCCTTTTGTCTGTCGCGGTTGAAATAGTTTTCTCTATCTGTGGCAGTTCGCTACATTGGTTTAAAAAAAAGCATATGATACTTTCTCAGACTTTTTTAAACTGTAAGCTTTACTTAGCACTGATATAAAGACTAGCAACACCCAGGGCAAGTCCCACAAAGCTACCTACTTTCTGGGATTGACCGTTTTTAACGGTATGGATTACTTTTTCTGGCTTTGAAATTTTGAAACCTGCTTAAAGACAGGCTTCATTTCCTCTCTTTCTTTAATGTCCAATAATTATAATTAGGTGCTAAAGTCAGTGTTAGCAGACTCGCCTCTGAGACATAAGGTCAAGGGTTGAAGCCCCACTCAAGACTTTAGCACATAATCTAGGCTGACACGTAAATGCAGTCGTGGGGGAGTGCTGCACTTTCAGGTGAGATGTTAAACCAAGACCCTGTCTGTTCCCTCGGGTAGATGTAAAAGATTACCTTGGCACTCCTCAGAGGAGCAAGTTTGTTTTTTCTTGGTCACAAATTGGTGCTAAATTGATAAAGTAAAAGATTCATTTTTATCTGGGCTCCTAGATGAAGTGACTCATTTTGGAAGAGCATTCACTTAGCCACCAAAAGATCACACAGGTGGCCCAATTTTGCTGGGTATTTTTCCTGTTGGCTGAGAATGACTGCTGGTACAGCAGACTTGACAGCACATGATGTATTTAATGATTTCCTTGCCCCTGCAGCCAAATCATAAACTGAAGCCAGTACCCTATAGTGACATCCATTAATCAGGATCCTGTTAAGGCAACTGCAAAGGGAAAGAGAGCTGTTAAATGAAAGCAGAGGGATTTTAAAGTGATACGTGTCATAATGTCAAGAGCATCATTAGGGAGATCAAGCATGATCAGTGGACTATGTTTAGCTGCAAAGGTGTGCAATTGTACAAAAATTATTTAATTTTTTTTGTTAGCTAAAGTCTGTCCAGAGGTCCTCTGCATTAGTGCAATAACTGACCAGTCAAGTGCTGTTCAGAAAATGAGTAGAAGAATCCTCCAAGGAGAGCATTATATTGAGTTGGCAACTGATTTAATAGGCCATAGGTAGGACCCATCTGCATGGATTTTGGAAAAACCAGTGCACTGTGGGGTATACATGAGCATTAATGAGCCAGTTTGATGGGAAAAAGTGGATTGCACTCTGCATCATCTGGCAACTGATTGGATGGCAAGCTTGGGACAGTATTCATGCTGTAAAGCAGCAGGGTGGGAGGGGAAGAGAAAGCAGCAATGGTCTTATGGATCAATGCCAGGAACTGCTGGCTGACTTGAGCTGCATCTACCAGACAATGTGCAAGATTGCCCATGTATATCCTGTCCACAAAAAAAAAGCAGGATACATATAATCGGGGGAATTATTGCCCCACCTCCGTCCTCCCGGTCATTATTAAAGTGATGGAAGGAGTCATCAATAGTGACTCCTGCTCACAACTCAATTCAGGTTCCACCAGAACCATTCTGCTCCAGACCATCACAGCTTTGACCAGATATGGATGCAGGAGCTGAAGGTCAGAAGAGAGGTGAGAGTAGCTGCCCTCGACATCAAGCAGCATTCATTCAAGTTTGATACCAAGGAGCCCTAGCAAAACTGAAGTCAATGGGAGCCGAAGTCATACCTAATACAAAGGAAGATGATTCTGGTTGGCAGAGGCCAGTCATCACATCCCCAGGATGTCACTACAGGTTCTGTGGGGAAGCCTCCTTGGCCCAACCATCTTCGCCTCAATCATAAGATCAAAATTGGGGCTGTTTGCTGATGATTCCAGTGTTCAGCTCCATTTACAATCCCTCAGATATCAATGCAGCCCATGTCAGCTTACAACAGGACCTGGATAACATCCAGACTTGGACTGACCAGTCCCAGATAACGGCAGCCTCAAATAAGAGGAAACCCAGCCATTTCTACTTGACTGTTAACAGCACCATCATCTCTGACCATCAACATCTTGGGGGTCACCATTGACCAGAAACCAAACTGAACCAGCCATATCAACATCTTGGCTACAGAAGCTGGATACTTTTTGATGAGTGGCTCTCCTCCTGACCCCTCATAAGTTATCCACCATCTGCAAGGCTCAAGTCAGGACATGATCGAATAGTGGATTTGCTTGGATGGATGCAGCCACAACACTGCTACAGAAGTTTGAACCTATCAAAGAAAGAGCAGTTTGATTGATCTCTGCCACTGGACTCAACATCCATCCCTCTGTCACTGACGCTTGCTGCAGTACATATGGTCTACAGGATGTTCTGCAGCATCTCACCAAGGTTACTTCAAAGCCTTCATTGCCGTTGGGTCAATATCCTGAAATTCCCTACGTAACAGTGTGGGAGCACACTTACCACAAGGACTGCAGTGGTTCAAGATGATGGCCCGCCCCCACCATATCAAGGCAACTAGACATGGGCAATAAATTTGCCTCGCTATCCCAAGAACAAATTTTTAAAAATCTATTACACTCACGAGTTGTTTTTAAACAATAACATTTTTTTCTGTCAATGTTCTTGCCTCCCCTTCTCTTGAAAGGGTTAGCACCTTGCTGGGGACGTTAGGCACCCTCTGGTACCTCACTCAAGTTATTATTGATGGGTTAGTCTTGATGAATGTTGTTACACAACTTTGTGGAGGAAGAATCGAGGCATAATAAAATTAAAGCTAGGCCAGTTAGGAGTGAAAACAGGAAGCTTTTTTACACAAAAGATAGTGGAAATCTGGAATTCTCATTTCCAAAAGGATGTGAATTCTGGGTCAATTGACATTTTCAAGACAGAGAATTATTTTTGTTAGTAAGGGTGTCAAGGGATATGGAGGTGAGGTACAGATCAGCCATGATCTAATAGAATGGTCAAATGTAAGGAATCTTACAACACCAGGTTATAGTCCAACAGTTTTATTTGAAAATCACAAGCTTTCGGAGGCTTCCTCCTTCGTCACCTGACGAAGGAGGAAGCCTCCGAAAGCTTGTGATTTTCAAATAAAACTGTTGGACAATAACCTGGTGTTGTAAGATTCCTTACATTTGTCCACCCCAGTCCATCACCGGCATCTCCACATCATGGCTAATAGAATGGTGGAACAGGCTCAAGCCATTGAATGGCCTACTGTTGTTCCTATGTCTCCTTCACCCCCTCCCTCCCCCAAGACACAGATTTTCTGGCAGCAATCATATTTATTTTTGTTTTCTTTTGTTCCAACTTCCCCTTGCATGCTCGCTCTCTTTCATGCTCTTGCTCTGTCTCCTATACCCCTCTGTGTGCGTGTATGTGTGTGTCTCCCTCATTATCTGTTTTTATCTCGTTCATTCTCTGCTATCTGTCTTTGTCTTTATCATCCTTCCCTCCCAGTTGGGGTTGGTCTTTAGTAATCAGTAGCGGAAGCCAAGTTAATGTCCCCTTCCTAACTCGCATATAGTTTTTTACTGTTGCCATAGTTGAGATCCAGTAACTACACAGACTACGAACTAAATAAACTCACTTAGCTATCAGGAGCCTAGCTGCAAATATTTTGAAGCTCACGAGCAAGGGGAATATTATTTCAGTAGCCCAATAAAATTCATTTTACAAATCTGGAGTGAAATAAGTGTTGACTGCAGGACATTAGGAATCTGTTTTGTCTGTCACAAATTTGTTCATGTAAGTGGCAGAATTGCTGCTGATTTACTTGCATTAGTTTGCTAGATTTTTGTAACAGCATAACTTAATATAAATGGGACAGGATTTCCCAGAATTCCAGTGCAGGGCAGCTTCAGACATGTCAAATTTTGCATGCTGTTTTCCTGAGAGTTATGCATTCTGAAGCTTCAAGTTGTGCAATTTCAAATGAGTCATAATTTGGGAGTGTTTTCTAAATTTAAATCTCATGACTTGACATTACTCTGTCAGTAGTTTACTAAACTGCACCAACTGGCCTGAAGGCTTATATTCTAATGCAGATACTGAAATATAAATGGCTACTTCATGTATTTTCTGTATCCTTATGTAGCAGTCAAAATGTGAATTATGTCTCATTTAGATTTTAGGTGTCAACTATAAATTTTTGTCATACTTCAAAAGAGGTGGGAGGGGGGAAGCCAGTGCTTTCTTATCTAGAGAAAGTTTTCCAGCAACAAAGAAAAGCTTCTAAATGAGTGAAACTTTATATTTCTTAAAGTATTTTTTAAAAACTCTAATGAATCTAATAGCAATTTTTTCTAACCTCAGGAAAGCATGGCCATTATATCTTGTGGCCTTTAAAGATCACCAAATTAAGCACAGTTGCACTTTAGGAGAAAAATAATACCTTAGATGGTATAATGCTCTTATTAAAATAATAATATATTCTGCCACTTTTGGTGGAGCAGTGCCATGGGAGATCTGTGAATTTAAAAACAATCCTGGTGAAAGAAGATTAATGCAATTCCAAAGTATTTTATATGTCTGTTTAGATAGCTCTACTAAGTTGGAAGCAAGGAATTTCTTTGATTATCTAACTTTTTTTGAACACAGACCATTCATATAAATATTTATCAAATATTTAGTAAATGTCAGGAGTCTCCTCTCCTCAACCTTCATGCAAGAATTAACACCACTTGTCACCTTGATGGTTTAATTTTGGGATCTTCACAAAACATGGCATAATTCATATTTTTCCAATTTTTCAGTTATTGTTGGCAACTGTGTGCTAGACTTCCTTTACTGGAAGGTTTTACGATATTTTCATGAAATTTGAGTCTTGAATCTCTAGTGTGCTTTTTCCACATATACACCATTTCTTCATTGGTCAAATGGTTGGGTGTATGTTGGCCTAAAGGTGCTCTCAGGTTGACCAGTAGGAACTATACAAGAAGAGGTGACTAAATCCATATAAATTGGAATAAATGTAGACTTTACCCAAAATATCTGAACACTTCGCACAAGTCAGAAATGCAGATTATATCAATCTTGAATCAGCATGGATGCTCTGATTGATGACCTAATGCCATTTTTATCTTAATCTAGTTGTTGGAAGTGACGCTTAAACAATCTGCCTACAGCACTTTTTCATCTCTTTCCCCCCCCCCACCACCACTCTCCAACCCAAGGATATATACACCATTTGATGCTCTTTAATTCCCATTTAACTGTGTGTGTATCATTTTATTAGGAGTTAAAATTGTTGATATTAGAAGGTTGTAACTTGTTAGTTTTCTGATGAACAGCAATACCTGGGGGCAAATTTAAAATTAGAAATGAAACACTTAAGCTGTCATGGTGCAGAGCAAGTCTGAGAATTAACACACAACCTGTTCTGTGCATCTGCATCATGACATGATATGCAGATGCATGGAACCAGCTTTGCATGTTTAGTAGGACAGCACCAGGGATGGCTAATCCAACAACAGCTCACAAGATCCATTTTTAAAAAAAAGTGGGCTTCTGCTGCCAGAACTTTGTACCTCGTACTGTTCGGACAGTGCAGTGGATACTGAGAACTGTGCATCTGCTTTTGATGGACCTCTGAGATAAAAATGCCAAATATTGTGATTGGACAAAGGAGAGGTGTTGGAGGAGGATGGCATCATTGACTATGTTAAAGGCTGCTGAGAGCTTGAGGAGGAAAAATGCCCAAGTTAGAGGGTGTCATTTATGATTTTTAGTTAGGACTGTTTCAGTTCTGTGGCAGGAGCAGAAACCTGATTGGAGAGATTCAAACATTGAATTGCAGGAAAGATGGGCATGGATTTGGGAGGTGACACCACATTGAAGGATTTTGGAGAGGAAAAGGGGTTGGAGATTCCGTGGAAGTTTGCAAAGAAGAGAGGGGTTGAAGGTGAGTTTTTTTGATGTAGGTGTGAAATAATGCATTTTCAGAGGAAAAATGAGATGTGTTTATAAACTCAATGGAAAGAGTCTGAAGGGTGTTCTGTGAATGAACAGATCTATAGGTGCAAATACATAATTCTTTGAGAGAGTGTGAGTAGAGGTAGATAAGGTTATAGAAAGCAATAATTAGGCCACAGGTAGAGTACGGATTGCAGTTTTGTGAGCCCCATTAGGGAAACAACATTAATGCCATAGATTCATCAGGGATGGGAAGCTATTATGAAGAGAAACAAAACAGTGGGACTATTTCCACTGGAGCAGAGATAGGTTTCATCAATTTAATATTGTCACAGAAGTGAGTTAAGAGATTTCTTTAAGCAGAGGTGTTGGAGCATAGAATTGCATCTTTATTTGAAGCAGAGTAAGATACAGGGCGGTGGGATCACTTTTCAGTTACTCTAGCAAAGAGCCAACACTGCTGTAAATATCAATGATTCTAAAATAAGATTTATAAAATTAAGTTATGATTTAGGTAATAGCTCCATGTGGTTTTGCTGATATATTCTCCACATACAGATGCATGAAAGATGAACTCACTGCCATCTAAATGGGGTATTTTGGGAAACTGGCCATTTGAGTTTTCTCTCGTGACAGATGTGATCTCTTGTAGATGGCACTATTTGCATCTTTTTATTCACCTCTTCCCATTTAATATCCACATCAGGAAAATGGTTTTTCACTTGCCATTAATCTGGGTTTTTTCCAACAATTAATTGCATTATTTAATCCGCGATTTACTTGGTTTTCCCTAATCCTAATTTTGTGCTTTAAACTAGCCATTTCTGTTTGTGGTTCACTTTCACTGTCAAATTTGGAGTGCTTTTTATTTGCATGTTTTAATATTGGTGTACTTTGACTCTTTCCAGCAATAGTACCCATGTCAGCTGCTTACATTCTCTCCCAATCTTAAAGATAATTTGATATTTGTTCTAAACTCAGCAGAATTGCTCACTGTAACAGTCTTACACAGACAATTTTATTGATATCCTAACTCAATTCTTCCAAATGCAAAGAAACCTTGACTTCTTGTTTTTGTAAGAGGCACATCTCCATTGTTCCAGGTGAGAGAGAATCAAATTTATGATTACATTGAAGAGCATTCCAAAAAGATAAACTAGTTGAGAAACATTTTCAATAGCTCATGTGGCTTGAGGAGAAGGTGTTTGTACTTGCACAACCTCCTTCAGCACAAGTCTTAAATTTGACGTGAGCTCAATTTTACTTGACACCACACATTGGTCATCCTTGATCAGTGGTGAAGTCTTTGCACAGATGGTGTTAAAATCACCTTCGACAGACAACGGCAATGCCGATTGCAGCTGACTCCATTTTGGCACTAATGCACAGCAGGTGGGACTGGCTTCAGCCAAAAAAAAATCTTCCAGTTGATGTATCTCTTACATTTGTAATGTGAAGTTGTTGATCAAGCAAAACCATCCAAGACTTTCTGAAAAATTCCTTTTTAAGATGTCTGGCAGAGTATGGCTAGGCTTTGTGCAGTTTGTAATAGTAATACTTCCTCCATTCCTTGTAATGACCCAAAAAGCAAACGAGATGCAGAACCCTCTTTGCATCAGTATGATTTGATATTGTTGATCCTGTGGCACAATATGACTGCTCTGAAGGTTGTATATTTTACTCCGAATTAGATGAGAATACCATGCCTTCAAGAAGGATTGGGAGACGTAATGTATCCTTAAGGGCCATCAATAAGAAAATGAAAGTTCCTCAGAATTACTTTGTTCTAGGAACTAGTTGCATTTTTTTTTTGATAGCTGCCTCCTATTTAGGCTCCTAATTGGTGGATTTACATCCGAGAATCTGAACAGCAACAGACTTCATTTTAAGACGCAGTTGAATTATTCACAGCTAGTGCATTCCCAGAATTCCAGATCTTCCTCCCTATGTGTTCTCCTACAAAAATAGCAAGAAGAACAGCTTACAAATGTCACCTCTCAACAGATAGCCTACAAAAAGTTCTCATGGTGATACAAGGTCATTTATTTAGATAATCTTGTTGCCCAGAGGAATCCGTGATTAGTAGCTGGATTTAGGACAGACACTTGTTCTGCCGATACTTTACTGGCAAGAATAGCTTTTTACCAAGCTCATTGTGTTAAGTTTATAGCCGAATCATCCAAATTGGTCTGAATACAACTTAAGTCTCAACTGTAGTGACTGGGCAAATGCAGATGACGAACCATGTTGCAGCAGTTTACTGCGGACATTCCAGATGCAGCTTTGACGATAGCGGCCAAAGGATTCTGATCTAGAATAAACTTTTCCTGGAAAACTGCACTTGAACCGAATTGAATCTACCTTGCAAATTTGCAAAAAGCAGCAAAGTCTGAAAACTGTCCAGGATATAGCTCCACAATCCTAGGCCACCAAGCTTGTAGCTGCTTACAGCTGTCAAACAGGACAGGAGGACATTTTATGTCCAGGTTCAAACAATTTAAGTAGACTGTGCAGTAAGGTAAATGTTAGGAGTGAGATTTATAATGAGTGAAGCACATTTCAAGCCTTTTTTAAAACATTGGAACTGTTTATTTTTAGGAATGAGATGCTTTTAAAATAGGTTATATTTTTAAACTAAAATGTATGAGACTTGACCAATCTGAATAATTTCCTAGGAAAAAGAAACACCCTGTTTCCTTTCCTTTTGTTTCTCTGCTCCTCAGTGATTTGGTCACTGCTGCCACCAACATTGCCAGACAATCTAGTGGGGACTCTGCAGTCCAGATTCATAAGTGATGCTTGGAACATTTGATCAGTTGCGTATGGCATTTGAATTTCGTCCAAGTAATTCTAAGGATACAAATTTCCTAATTATTTTTTTTCTAAGGAACAAATTACTTTGTATTGAAAGTACTTCACCATCAACACTTCCACCTGCTTTTACTTGCAAAGGAAGTGTCTCGAAGTGACTTCCCACCCAATCCTCTCTCCTGCCTGCCCCATGAAGGTTGAATTTTGAAAGAATAAGAAAAATACAGATAATCTAATGTCTTTCAAGTGTTTTTCCAAATGTTTTACACTTCGATTTTAAACCCAGTGTAATTACCTTGAAATATCAAGATGTTGTGGCTATATTGAGAAGCCACTATCATTTAGCATCCTTTTAGTAGATAGAGTTTTTTCATTGCCTAGCAACACCAATGAAAGCACAAATTGAGTTAGGTTTCACATCCTGAATGGTTTGCTTTGGTGAAACACTCCTCTTGCTAATTTCCTCATTGTTTGATTCCTTTAAAGCCTGTTATTGAATACTGCAGCAAATTAATTTTAAAATTGCTTTTGAATTGCAATTTACAGCAGCATCTTTGTTGCCATGACTAAAATCACAAAATAACTTTCAAAAGGATTATAGCAAACAAAAAAATTAAAATAATGATTATATAGTTGCTCAGTATTAAAACTTTTTTTGTTAGCTTTTGCTGCATACAGTGTGTGAACAGTATGTAGTGTAAAATACTTTTTTATATTTAAAGCAGAACATCCTGTATGCACAGCAGTTTGGCTTTGTTCAAATAAAAAAAAGACACAATCACTTAATGCTGGGTGGACTCACCTGGAGCCTGAAACTGTCACGTATTTTCTAATCACAGTTTCCACACCAAATAACAATTAAATGGATTGCTCTTAAAGGGACAAAGCTTCACCTTGGCAGCAGAATAATATATTGTGCATTACAATTCCCTCCTTTTGTAAAATCGTATTATCTGACCTGCCATGAACTCCATGGGTCTCTATGAAAATTGGAAACGTAAAGTTAATTTGAATGCTTTTGACCCCATGATTGTAGAACACATACTCCATGATGGATGTTGAAATTGCTATGGGTGAAGCTGAAAGAGACCTAGGAGTTTTAGTAGACTTAATGTTAAACATGTCCAACCAATGCAGAACACCAATTACTAAAGCTAATAGAATGTTGAACTCCATAGCCAAAACTGCAGAATGTAAGTCCAAGAAAGTTATGATTAAACTGCACATGCTCTGGTCATACTGCACCTTGAATACTACATTCGGTTCTGCTCTGGAGGCAGTGCAGAGAAGAGCAAGGAAGCTGATCCCTAATGTCAAAGCTCTGTTGTATGAAAAAAGAGGTGAAACTTGGAGTTTTTGGCCTGGGAAAAAAGGCATCTAAGAGGATATTTATGAGATAGTTACGGGAATGGAAAAGGTAAATCTAGTATTACTGTAAATTTAAATTGCGAGGATAGCACAAAGAGGCACAGGTTCAAACTAGTAAATTTAGGATTGAGTTGATCAGAGAGTCAGCGTGAATCTGTGAAGGGTAGATCATGTCTGACCAATTTAGTTGGATTTTTTGAGGAGTTCACTGGCATGAATGTTGTCTGTGGATTTTCAGAAGGCATTTGGTAAGGTTCCACATAAGAGATTATCAAAAATGAAAGCGCACCTAATTGAAGGTAACTTTGTGACATGGGTTGGAAATTAATTGAGAGGTAGGAGACATAATAGGGATAAAAAGAACACTGATTGGCAAGATGTGACGAATGGTGTTCCCAGGGATCTGTACTGGTGCCTTTGCTTTTCAGCACTTGAATGAAGGAGTGGAGTTGAATATCCAACAGGCACAGTAAGTTGTGTAGTTGGGAGCAGGAAGTTACAAAGGGACAAATGCAGACTAAGTGAGTAGACAAAACAATGGTAGATGGAGTTCAATGTGAAAAGTGTGATCTGAGAAAGACAAATCAGAATATTCTCTTAATGGGGAGAGACTAGGAGATGTGGAAGAGCAAATGGATTTAGGTGTCCATTTACACATCACTAAAAGCTACAAAATATAACAAAAAGGCTAATGGAATCCTCGTCAACTGCAATAAAACATGTACAACAAGAAGACTCATTGGGTGCCAAAGCAAAAATTTGAGGTCTGATTTTCCCACTGTATGTCTCACTAATATAAGGAATCTTACAACACCAGGTTATAGTCCTGATGTGGAGATGCCGGTGATGGACTGGGGTTGACAAATGTAAAGAATCTTACAACACCAGGTTATAGTCCAACAATTTTATTTGAAAATCACAAGCTTTTGGAGATTATCTCCTTCGTCAGGTGAGTGTGGGATTCCTTGAACGTTTCGCATTTATAGTCAGCGAACAATACCTGGTGATTACAGATAATCTTTCCAACTGCCCGTTGTCAAGGCAATCAAAGTGTTCAGACAGAGAGGTGTTAACTGCAGGACCACCGAATATACAAACGGCCAGCACACACGACAGAGAGAGAGAGAGGGAGAAACATCCGAAAGGAAGAGAAAGACAGAGAATGACCCGTTGTATTAAAAACAGATAACTTTTATTCACTGGTGGGATTACGTGTAGTGTGACATGAACCCAAGATCCCGGTTGAGGCCGTCCTCATGGGTGCGGAACTTGGCTATCAATTTCTGCTCGACGATTTTGCGTTGTCATGTGTCTCGAAGGCCACCTTGGAGAACGCTTACCCGAAGATCGGTGGCTGAATGTCCTTGACTGCTGAAGTGTTCCCCGACTGGGAGGGAACCCTCCTGTCTTGCGATTGTTGCGCGGTGTCCGTTCATCTGTTGTCGCAGTGTCTGCATGGTCTCGCCAATGTACCATGCTCCGGGGCATTCTTTCCTGCAACGTATGAGGTAGACAACGTTGGCCGAGTCACAGGAGTATGAACCACGTACCTGGTGGGTGGTGTCCTCTCGTGTGATGGTGGTATCTGTGTCAATGATCTGGCATGACTTGCAGAGGTTGCCGTGGCAGGGTTGTGTGGTGTCGTGGACGCTGTTCTCCTGAAAGCTGGGTAATTTGCTGCGAGCGATGGTCTGTTTGAGGTTGGGTGGCTGTTTGAAGGCGAGTAGTGGAGGTGTGGGGATGGCCTTAGCGAGGTGTTCGTCAAGACCATGCAGACACTGCGACAACGGATGAACGGACACCACGCAACAATCGCAAGACAGGAGGGTTCCCTCCCAGTCGGGGAACACTTCAGCAGTCAAGGACATTCAGCCACCGATCTTCGGGTAAGCGTTCTCCAAGGTGGCCTTCGAGACACACGACGACGCAAAATCGTCGAGCAAAAATTGATAGCCAAGTTCCGCACCCGTGAGGACGGCCTCAACCAGGATCTTGGGTTCATGTCACGCTACACGTAACCCCACCAGCGAATAAAAGTTATCTTTTTAATACAACGGGTCATTCTCTGTCTTTCTCTTCCTTTCGGATGTTTCTCCCTCTCTCTCTGTCGTGTGTTCTGGCCGTTTGTATATTCGGTGGTCCTGCAGGTAACACCTCTCTGTCTGAACACTTTGATTGCCTTGACAACGGGCAGTTGGAAAGATTATCTGTAATCACCAGGTATTGTTCGCTGACTATAAATGCGAAACGTTCAAGGAATCCCACACTCACCTGACGAAGGAGATAATCTCCGAAAGCTTGTGATTTTCAAATAAAATTGTTGGACTATAACCTGGTGTTGTAAGATTCCTTACATTTGTCCACCCCAGTCCAGCACCGGCATCTCCACATCATGTCTCACTAATGGAATTGTTAAACCAAATGCACTTGAAAACAGGCATTTTATTCACCCAGGTGCATGCATGTGTGTTTATGATGTGGCAGTGTTTTATTGGTGCAGTTTTTTAATTTTTTTGCTGTGCAATCTCATCTAAATAGTGAACACTATTTAGCTGCTGAATGGATCCTTGCATGACAATGACCATTTTGTGAAGTAAATTGCATAGCATTTTTTATTGCCAAATAATGGAGTTGTGGCTATTTTGTTTCATGCATTCTGGACTTCTGCCTTTAACAATGTCATTCCTGAATTCAGAATTCCAAATTTTGAGTGTTTGAATCCTGATTCTGTGTGAATATTTTATTTTCTTGTGAAATCTGGGCAGCTGTGACTTTTCTAACTACATGCTTTATAATTACTCGTTAAGTGCTTGTCATATTTGCTGCGTTAGTCCCAATGTATGTATTCAGCATAAGGATTGTTTTAATGTGGGTTGGGAGAGTGAAAAAGAGACATTTTAAGTTCTTGTCATGATTATTTGCTATCTTTTAAAGGAACAAATTTGATTTTCTTTTTATAGATGTTCCCGCAGCTGAACAAGAAAAGCTTTTTATTCAAAAATTGCGTCAGTGCTGTGTCCTTTTCGACTTTATCGCTGATCCACTTAGTGACTTAAAATGGAAGGAAGTGAAAAGGGCCGCTTTAAGCGAAATGGTGGAATATATCACACACAACCGCAATGTTATCACAGAACCCATTTACCCAGAAGTAGTCCATGTGGTAAGTAATTTGTCTATATCTATTGTGCAGTACTTGACCAGGGAAAAACTTGTGATGGTTGACAGAGCATGAACACCTAGATTTTGTCCACTTTATCTCTGTAAAAATACTCATTTTATTTTGACTGGCTGCCAATGCAAAAGCAAATTACTCTGCACCAAATTCCTTAAACTGGTAAATACCGGTCCAGACTAGTTGAACTGGTGTGAATTGGAATTTAGACAACAGTATTCCTGCACAACTGCAAAGTACTATAAATTAGTAGCTATGCAAATACTCTCTCCCTTGCGTTCTGAATCCATTTCCATCCAAGAGAAGTCTCGTATGTTATTTTGAATGGAGACCCAGTCACTTCTCAAGCAATCCACAAATTAATAATATATGGACGAATTTTACAAATGCAAATTAACAGAAGGCATACAGGTAAAGTTTTTACTCGAGTTACAGCTCAAATATTGCAGCAATCTACCAGAGGAGTCGATGTCAAATCAGCTTCCAAAAGTCTACAAAAGAAAGATGGGGCACCAATTCTTTCAATATCTTTTCATAAAGGTGATTAAATAATTAGGGACCATCTTTACACCAAAAATTGAGGATGATAAGTAAGAAATAACCCCTTCAATCAAGCTGCATATCTCAATTTCTTGGCCTAGTACATGTGATAGGTACATGTAATGTCACAAGTAGGCAGTAATCCAGTTTGTTTTAAAAGACTTGGGTAGCAAAGCCAGTCCCGTTTAGTGTGCACTCTTGCATAGGATATCTGATTTAAAAAAAACAGAAAATTCTGGAAATACACAGCGTCAATTTAGTATCTGTAAAGTGAAAAGACGGGTTATGACATTTGAGGCGTGTACCCTTTTATCAGAACTGAAGACTGAAAGATAAGCAAGTGTTTTGTAGTAAGTGAAGAGATTTGACAGATATAGCAATCACAGAGAGGAAGTTGATGGATTAATTGACTTGCAGACTGCTTAATAGGCTAATGATCAGTGAATTGATGCAGAGATTTAAAAAGGACAAAATAATGTGCACGAGTGGAGAGGATGTCATGGGAAAGATACATACGAACAAAATGTGAGAAATTAAGGAACAATAGAGAAAATGAGGTGGAGCGGTTTGTTTCATAAGGGCAAAAACAGGTCCACACCATGGGCTCTCACTTTTGGCAGTGCTGTGCTGACTTAAGAATCTCCAACCCAAATGTCACCCTGTCTCCCCTCCTCCCGGACACCAATAGACTGTACCCACATCACAAGAACCACCGATACGGAGGATATAGCTAAAGTTTGAAGTTAGGCCATTGTTCAAACTAGAGAGCTGCAGAGCGCTCAGGTGAAAAATGAAATATTTCTGAAGCGTGTGTTGAGCTTCATTGGAACAGTATAAGAGATCAAAGAGAGGTCACTGTGGGGATGGGAAGAAAAGAGAAAATGACAAGCCAGAGTGTTCTGGATCACATTTGCAGACAAAACTGATGTTCAGCAAAGCGATCACTTAATCGTTGTTTGGTCTCCCCAATATAGAGAACTCTGTGCCATGAGGAGTGAATCCATTATACTGGATTGGAGGAAGTACATGTCAGTTGCTATCTCATATGGAAGGAGTGTTTTGAGCCCTAGACAATGGTGTGGAAAGAGATAAATGAGATGGGTGTTGCATTTCCTGCTGAAGTTGTGTGAGCAGGTACCAGCCGAAGGACAGCTGGAATTAGGAGTGGTGGAAGAGTGAACAAGGGGGACTGGTCTCACTAGAAAGCAGAGACTGGAGGGTAAAATGTGCTTGGTGGCGAGATCATGTTGTAGGTGGTGGAAATGATAGACTATGACCTGGTGATGAGGACAATTAGGAACCTATTGAGAGGAATGGAATAAGAGAAGAGGCCTGGGAAATGAAATGTTATTTTTAATAAGTAATGATACAAATAACACGTAGCACAAATTGATTAAAGAACTATGTGTGAATGTCTTTCAGGTTTACAAGACCAAGTTATAGTCCAGCAATTTTATTTTAAATTCACAAGCTTTCGGAGGCTTCCTCCTTCGTCACATTTACCTGACGAAGGAGGAAGCCTCCGAAAGCTTGTGAATTTAAAATAAAATTGCTGGACTATAACTTGGTGTTGTAAAATTGTTTACAATTGTCAACAATTGTCAACCCCAGTCCATCACCGGCATCTCCACATCATGTCTTTCAGGTTAACTGTGAAGTATATGAGGTTAGGGTTCAATTAGAGTCTGAATTATTCTACAGGGAAAGGATCAACATATTTAAAATGCATTACCTATCAAGACTTGAATAACTCCCAGTTTTCAATCTATCAAAATGACTTTGAAATTGTACCCTTTCATCTAAAACTTCAAAGAGTAAATGTTACAAATGCTAATTATTGTGTTGATTTGTTCCCCAACCAAGCTGAATTTAATGTGCATTAATCAATTGATACATTCACATTGTAGCTTTATCAAGATTTCCTTCATAGTTTTATCAAAATTTCGGTTTTATTTAGCATCTATCTATTTGCCCATAATCTTAGTTTTAAAGAAACTTGACAGCTTTATGGTGAAAATTTACCTAAACTGCATTGTTCCATTTGATGTAGTTGTATTCACTGTGCTTATAAAGGGAATGAAATCACTATATGGATGAGACATTAGACTGAAGCCCTGTCTGCCCCCTCAGGTGGACTAAAAGATCTCATGGCACTATTTCAAAGAAGAGCAAGGGCAGTTCTCTCCAGTGTCCTAGCCAATATTTATCCCTCAAACCAACATCACTAAAACAGATTATCTGGTCATTATCTCATTACTGTTTGTGGGAGCTTGCTGTGTGCAAATTGGCTGCTGTGTTTCCTGCTTTACAACAGTGACTACACTTCAAAAGTACTTCATTGGCTGTAAAGCGCTTTGGAACATCCTGAGGTCATAAAAGACGCTATATAAATGGAAGTCCTTTTCTTGTCCGTCTTTCGTATCTGTCTGTCTGTCTTGTTACCCATTTTTAGAACTAATTTATTTCACTTTTGTCGTTGCTGTCTCAAGGATGGAGTGAGTAATTTTGGATTGCTCTAGCCAAGAGCTAGTACAGGGACAATGGACTGATTAGCTTCCTTTTATACTGTAAACTTCAATAGTTTATTTTGGGTATGTCACAACAGTACTTTTTTAAAAGAAAGCCATAACTAAACTACAGAAGTATTGTAACAATATTTTTAAAATTGCTGCATTTCTACAAAATAAATTATGGTCTCAATTAAATATTCTGTTTACACATACATAACCTGGTAGAATTTCTGCAGGGATTCTCCTTGATTGCTGTAAATTTTTTGGAACCTCTTGAGAAACAATGTAAATAGCTATTTACATTTCTCTGGGGTTTCCACCAATTTTTTGCCTAAGTTATAGCTTGTATTGTGGTAACATTGATGTAAGGTTTTGGTTTAAAGCTGAGGCAGATTTTAATTTAGCAATTCAATCACAACACTGCTGGATTAGAATGTGTGGATGTCAAGTGTGGGCATCCCCACCCTGTGGTTGATGAGCCTTCCAACAATCACTCCAAAGATTCATGGGTTAGATAATGAAGAGTGACCCACCAAGGAGTCAACATCTTTGGGGGAGAGAGGGGAAAGAAAGAAGCAGCTTGAGAAATTGGCAAGTAGAAAAATATAAAATTGTTTTATTGCTCAATCATTCTGATCAGCTTTTAATTATATTTTGCTGACTGATATACTTGGGGCTTTTGAACAGTTTTGATTTGGAAATTTAGCTTTTTCATAAATGTAAAGGATTCATTGCAAATTGTACTTTCAAAGTTTGGGCGTTAATGGTCCAAGCTGGGAAAATTTTGCACTGCATGGTCCATTTTATTCATTAAACTGGCTTGAAATGGTAGAGACTCATCAACACAGTGCACTAGATCTTACCTTTGCCAGAGGATCATCTGTGGCCTGTGTGCTATCAATATTATAATAAAAATATTGTGTATAGGCTGGAGCTATATTTTATTTGTGAACTTGAATAAAACTTCAGAATTTTAATCTTCACATTTTTCCAGTGGCTCAACTATATCAAAATGTTGATTTTTAACATGTGAAATACTACTAACCTCTGAAAACCTTTTCAGTTTGCAGTGAATATGTTTCGAACATTACCACCATCGTCTAACCCCACGGGAGCAGAGTTTGATCCTGAAGAGGATGAACCAACACTGGAGGCTGCATGGCCTCATCTACAGGTACTGTATGCTATCAATATTTTGAACATTCTAATTCAGAGCTTATGACCTGACAACCAGAGAAGAAAGCTTTGTTTTTTGAATTTTCCCCTTTTTTTTGTGTTTCTATTTTGTTGTCGTTTGAAACCTTTTATCGCTTATGTTTCTTTATTTCCATACTGTGTGAAAATTTTAGACTATGAAAATCTTCACTTTTTTGAGGGATTGCTGAAATGCTATTCTGTGACCAATTACCCAAGAAAACATTACTTTTTAAAAAAAAACTCTTGTTTAATCTAAAGATAAATTTAATGTTCAGTTTCCTGTTCATTCAGCTGCCGAATACAACAGTGCATGATTTCCCCGAAGATCTTGGAGCACAGTCTTTTTGAAAACTTTGCACCATTGTGTAGCCATTTTGATCAGGGGGTCTTCCCACTCTGCAATTGAAGCATTATTCTGGAGCACGCCTTTTTGTTACTTTTTTCTTCTTGCACCAGTTTGTCTGTGTACATGTTAACTGTTCTGATTGTGTTTTCTGTACTTCAGTAGGTCAGTTTTAAAAAATGTGACAGTTTGTTTTTGCATTCCCAATCTTGGTCGACTGAGACCCGTCTCTGGCAAATTTGCTCTGATTGACCAGAGCCAAATGTAATTCAAAGTGAGCATTTTGTTTCAAGGTTTATCTTGGAATTTCATGGATTCTTCCCTGTGGCAGATAACCACAATGCTTGCATGCTGATGAGGTGTAACTTCCAGAAGTTTGAAGCTTGGTCCAAACTCAGCAAAATAGCTTGTTGTGGAAGTCTTGTTTGCTGGAAGAAACATAGAAAATAGGAGTTGGCCGTTTGGCCCTTCGGGCCTGCTTCGCCATTCAAAATGATCATGCTGATCGTCTAACTCAGTACCCTGTTCCCGCTTTTTCCCCATAGCCCTTGATCCCTTTAGCATTAAGAAATATATCTATCTCCTTCTTGAATACATCTAATGACTTGGCCTCCACTGCCTTCTGTGGTAGAGAATTCCACAGGTTCACCACCCTCTGAGCGAAGAAATTTCTCCTCATCTCAGTTCTAAATGGCATACCCCTTATCCTGAGACTGTGACCCCTGGTTCTGGACTCTCCAGCCATTGGGAACATCCTCCCTGCATCTAGTCTGTCTAGTCCTGTTAGAATTTTATATGTTTCGATGAGATCATCTCTCATTTTTCTAAACTCTAGTAAATATAGGCCTAGTCGACTCATACGTCAGTCCTGCCATCCCAGGAATCAGTCTGGTAAACCTTCGTTGCACTCCCTCCATGGCAAGGACATCCTTCCTCAGATAAGGAGACCAAAACTGCACACAATACTCCGGATGTGGTCTCACCAAGGCCCTGCACAACTGCAGTAAGACATCCCTGTTCCTGTACTCAAATCCTCTTGCAATGAACGCCAACATACCATTCGCCTTTCCAACAGCTTGCTGCACCTGAATGCTCGCTTTCAGCGACTGGTGTACAAGGACACCCAGGTCTCGTTGCACCTCCCCTTTTCCCAATCTATCACCATTCAGATAATCTGCCTTTCTGTTTTTACAACCAAAGTGGATAACCTCACATTTATCCACATTATACTGCATCTGCCATGTTCTTGCCCACTCACCCAACTTGTCTAAATCACATTCTAGACTCTTTGCATCCTCCTCACAGCTCACATTCCACCCCAGCTTTGTGTCATCTGCAAACTTGGAAGTATTACATCTAGTTCCCTCATCCAAATCATTGATATATATTGTGAATAGCTGGGGCCCAAGCACTGATCCCTGCGGTACCCCACTAGTCACTGCCTGCCACCCGGAAAAAGACCCGTTTATTCCTACTCTCTGTTTCCTGTCTGTCAACCAATTTGCAATCCATGCCAGTATATTCCCCCCCCCAATCCCATGTGCTTTAATTTTGCACACTAACCTCTTGTGTGGGACCTTATCAAAAGCCTTCTGAAAATCCAAATACACCACATCCACTGGTTCTCCCCTATCTATTCTACTAGTTACATCCTAAAAAAAAAACTCCAGTAGATTTGGTAAGCATGATTTCCCTTTCATAAACCCATGCTGACTTTGTCCAATCTGTTAATGCCCTCCAAGTGTTCTGTTATCACATCTTTTATAATAGACTCTAGCATTTTCCCCACCACTGATGTTCGGCTAACTGGCCTGCAATTCCCTGTTTTTTCTCTCCCTCCTTTTTTAAATAGTGGGGTTACATTTGCTACCCTCCAATCTGTAGGAACTGTTCCAGAGTCTATAGAATTTTGGAAGATGATCACCAATGCATCCACTATTTCCAGGGCCACTTCCTTTAGTACTCTGGGATGTAGATTATCAGGCCCTGAAGATTTGTCAGCCTTTAGCCCCATTAATTTCCCTAGCACTTTTTTTCACACATACTGGTTTCCTTCAGTTCCTCCCTCTCACTAGACCCTTGGTTCCCTAACATTTCTGGCAGGTTATTTGTGTCCTCCTTTGTGAGGACAGAACCAAAGTATGTGTTTAATTGTTCTGCCATTTCTTTGTTCCCCACAATAATTTCCCCCATTTCTGACTGTAAGGGACCTACATTTGTCTTCACTAATCTTTTTCTCTTGACATTTATAGAAGCTTTTACAGTCAGTTTTTATGTTCCCTGCTAGTTTACTCTCATACTCTCTTTTCCCCTCTTAATCAAGCTCTCTGTCTTCCTTTGCTGAATTCTGAACTGCTCCCAATCCTCAGGCTTGCCACTTTTTTTGGCAATTTTATATGTCTCCTCTTTGGATCTATGACTATCCCTAATATCTTTTGTAAGCCACGGTTGAGCCTCTCCTGATTTATTTTTGCACCAGACAGGGATGAATAATTGTTGTAATTCCTGCACACATTCTTTAAATATTAGCCATTGCCTATCCACCGTCATCCCTTTTAGTGAAGTTCCCCAATCTATCATAGCCAACTCGCACCTCATACTTTCGTAATTTCCTTTATTTAGATTCAGGACCTTAGTTTCGGATTCAACTACTTCACTCTCCATCTTAATGAGGAATCCTATCATGTTATGGTTGCTCTTCCCTAAGGTTAATTCATCCTTTCTCATTGCACAATACCCCGTCTAGGATCGCGTGTTCTCTAGTTGGTTCCTCAAAGTATTGGTCTAGAAAACCATCACGTACATACTCCAGGAATTCCTCCCCCACAGTATTATTGCTAATTTGGTTTGACCAATATCTATATGTATATTAAAGTCACCCATGATTATAGTTGTACCCTTTTTGCATGCGTCTCTAATTTCCTGTTTAATGCCCTCCATTACATCTCCACTACTGCTTGGGGGCCTATAGGCAACCCCCACCAACGTTTTCTGCCCCTTGGTGTTTCTTAGCTCCACCCATACAGATTCCACATTGTGATTTTCCGAGCCAATATCCTTACTCACTATTGCATTGATTTCCCCCTTTACTAATGACGCTACCTCACCTCCTTTCCTTTTTTGCCTGTCCTTCTTCCTAAAATATTGAATACCCCTGGATGTTCAGTTCCCATCCTTGGTCACCCTGCAGCCATGTCTCCGTAATCGCAACTATATCATAACCGTTAATATCTATCTGCGCTGTTAATTCATCTACCTTATTGCGAATGCTCCGCGCATTAAGACACAATGCCATGAGACTTGTCTTTTTAAAATTGCTAGTCATCTTCGTTTTATTTTGCACTCTGGCCTTATTTGATTCTCGCCCTTGTTTTCTTTGCCTTCCACTGTTGCTGCTGCCCTTTCTGACTTTTGTTTCTATCCTTGTCTCCCCCTCCTTTGTCTCCCTGCTCAGGTTCCCATCCTCCTGACATTCTAGTTTAAATCTTCCCCAACAGACTAGCAAACACCCCCGTGAGGTCATTGTCCCGGTCCTGCTCAGGTGTAACTCGTCCCGCTTGTACAGGTCCCACCTTCCCCAGAACCGGTCCCAATGTCCCAGGAATCTAAATGCCTTCCTCCTACACCATCCCTGCAGCCACGCATTCATTTGGTCTATTCTCCTGTTCCTATACTCACTAGCACGTGGCACTGGTAGTAATCCTGAGATCGCTACCTTTTGAGGTCCTGCTTTTTAATTTATCTCCTAACTCCTTAAATTCACCTTGCAGGACCTCATCCCTTTTTTTTTGAACCTATGTCGTTGGTACCGATATGGACCACAACTACTGGCTGTTCACCCTCCCCCTCCAGAATGCCCTGCAGCCGCTCCGTGACATCCTTGACCTTTGCATCAGGGAGGCAACATACCATCCTGGAGTCATGTTTGCGGCCGCAGAAATGCCTATCTGTTCCCCTTACAATTGAATCCCCTATCATTATAGCCCTGCCACTCTTATTTCTCCCCTCCTGTGCAGCAGAGCCACCCGTGGTGCCACGAACTTGGCTTTTGCTGCTTTCCCCTGATAAGCCATCTCCCCCAACAGTATCCAAAGCAGTATGTCTGTTTGAGAGGGAGATGGACCCAGGGAACTCCTGCTGTACCTGCCTAATCCTTTTACTCTGCCTGGCGGTCACCCATTTCCTTTCTGCCTGCGTAATCTTTACCTGCGGTGTGACCACCTCACTGAACGTGCTATCCACGATCATCTCAGCATCGCGGATGCTCCACAACGAATCCACCTGTAGCTCCAGCCCCGAAATGCGGTTAGTCAGTAGCTGCAGCTGGACACACTTCCTGCACACGTAGTCACCGGGACACTGGTAGTGTCCATGACTTCCCACATAGTGCAGGAGGAGCATATCACTGGTGCGAGCTCTGCTGCCATGACTTGCCTTAGATTAAGCTCGTCAGTTACTCCCTTTTAAGGAGTTTACTCCTTTAAATTACTTTTAACTACACCAGGGAGTTCACTTAAAAAAAAAAACGCTACTTGCTATAAGATCTGCAGACCTCCTTTTTTACTTTAGTTACTGTAGAATAGTAGAAATACTCACCTGAACTTACTTGCCAATCAGGTGTCTCCACAGTGTCGCGTCCCTTTCCGATTCCTGACGTCACCTCGAATTCAGTCGCAGCTCCCTCTGCTCTGATCCGCTCCTCTCAGCTGTTCTCGGCGCTCCGAAATCCCGCCTTTTTGTGGGATGCTCCTTCTGCTCTGATCCCCTCCTCTCAGCTGTTCTCGGTGCTCCAAAATCCTGCCTTATTATGGGACGCCCTCTCTGCTCTAGTGGCAAATATGTCCAGGCTTGATTCTTCCAAATGCAGACACTCCCAAGATCTGCTTCCTTCAAGATGCACATCTCCAGATCAGAAACTGATTTGATTCAGATAGGGAGAAAGCATTTGTGTTTGACATTTCTTCACAGAATTCAGTTTTCCTGATTGGATGTAATCAGATTGAGTTGCTGATACCGTGGAATCTGCCTGCAATATAATGAAACGGATTTCACACTGGGAGCTCCAACTATGACTAGATGTTCTATGACATAAGAGGACTGGAGAATTGCAAATTTTACACCCTTGTTCAAAAAAGGGTGTAAGGGTAAACCCAGCAACTACAGGCCAGTCAGTTTAACCTTGGTGGTGGGGAAACTTTTAGAAATGATAATCCAGGACAAATTAGCAGTCACTTGGAGGAGTGTGGATTGATTAGGGAAAACTAGCACTGATTTGTTAAAGGCAAATCGTGTTTAACTAACTTGATAGTTTTTTGATGAGGTAACAGAGAGGGCCAATGAGGGCAATGTGGTTGATGTGTATATGGGCTTTCAAAAGGCGTTTGGTAAAGTACCACATAATAGGCTTGTCATCAAGATTGATGCCCATGGAATAAAGGGGGCAGTAGCAGCATGGATGCAAAATTGGTTAAGTAACAGGAAGCAGAGAGTAGTGGTGAATGGTTGTTTTTCAGATTGGAGGGAGGTGTACAGCAGTATTCCCCAGGGGTCAGTGCTAGGACCACTGCTTTCCTTGATGTAACCCTAATGACTTGGACTTGGGTGTACAGGGCACAATTTACAAATTTGCAGATGACACAAAACTTGGAAGGGTAGTAAACAGTGAGGAGGATAGTGATAGACTTCAAGAGGATATAGATAGGCTGGTGGAATGGGCGGACCCGTGGCAGATGAAATTTAACACAGACAAGTGCAAAGTGATACATTTTGATAGGAAAAACGAGGAACGGCAACATAGACCAGAGGGCACAAATTCTAAAAGGGGTACAGGAACAGAGAGATCTGGGAGTATATCTGCACAAATCGTTGAAATTGGCGGGGCAGGTCAAGAAAGCGGTTAAAGCGTACAGGATCCTGGGCTTTATAAATAGAGGCATAGAGTACAAAAATAAGGAAGGCATGGTGAACCTTTATAAAACACTGGTTCGACCACAACTGGAGTATTGTGTCCAATTCTGGGCACCGCACTTTAGGAAAGATGTGACTGCCTTAGAGAGGGTGCAGAAAAGATTTACTAGAATGATTCTAGGGATGGGGGTCTTCAGTTATGTGGATAGACTGGCTGTTCTCCTTGGAACAGAGAAGGTAGAGAGGAGATTTGATAGAGGTATTTAAAATCATGAAGGGTCTAGACAGAATAGATAGAGAAACTGTTCCCATTGGCAGAAGGGTCAAGAACCAGAGGACATAGATTTACGGTGATTGGCAAAAGAATCAAAGGTGACATGAGGAAAATCCTTTTTACGCAGCAATGTTTAGGATCTGAAATGCGCTGCCAGGTCAGGTGGTGGAGGCAGATTCAATTGTGGCTTTCAAAAGGGAACTGGATAAGTACTTGAAAGGAAAAAGTTTGTAGAGCTACGGGGATAGGGTGGGGGAGTGAGACTAGTTGGATTGCTCCTGCATGGACTCGATGGGCTGAATGGCCTCTTTTTCTATGCTGTAACCATTCTATGATTCTAACCTAAGCCTAATATTACTTTCAGATTAGATCCCTAATTTTCTTTATAGTTGTGTGCATCAAATGAAATTGTGAGCATAATCAGAAACAAAGGAAATCTGTTTCCAGTACCCTTTGCCTGAGGATGCTACTGCCCCTCCTTTTTTGCCCTCATCATCCTCTGTGAAGATATGGGCAAAAATTTGAAGAAAACAATCATCAGGTTTGAATAATTAAGTCAAAGCCATTTAAGTAATGGCTTTGACACAGAGGCTCCTTTATTGCATGCTTAGTAATAGGGTTGGGACAAGTAACTTTTTTAGTTTGGTACTACAACTAGAGCAAGCCCAATGGTGGATGTTTTAACAAAGTTGACTCTTCAAAGATGAACTTTTAAAAGCTGAAGCAGGCTTTCAATATGTTACTTGGTTGTCACTTTTTGTTTTGAACAATAAAAATGTAGTGAACAGTGAGGAGATAGTGATCGACTTCAAGAGGACATAGACAGGCTGGTGGAATGGGCGGACACGTGGCAGATGAAATTTAATGCAGAGAAGTGCGAAGTGATACATTTTGGTAGGAAGAACGAGGAGAGGCAATATAAACTAAAGGGTACAATTCTAAAAGGGGTAAAGGAACAGAGACCTGGGGGTATATGTGCACAAATCTTTGAAGGTGGCAGGGCAGGTTGAGAAAGCAATTAAAAAAACATACGGAATCCTGGGCTTTATAAATAGAGGCATAGAGTACAAAAGCAAGGAAGTTATGATGAACCTTTGTAAAACACTGGTTTGACCACAACTGGAGTATTGTGTCCAATTCTGGGCACTGTACTTTAGGAAGGTTGTGAAGGCCTTGGAGGTTGCAGAAAAGATTTACTAGAATGGTTCCAGGGACAAGGGACTTCAGTTACTTCAGTAGATAGACTGGAGAAGCTGGGGTTGTTCTCTTTAGAGCAGAGAAGGTTGAGAGGAGATTTGATAGAGATGTACAAAATCGTGAGTGGTCTAGACAGAGTAGATGTAGAGAAACTGTTCCCATTGGCAGAAGGGTCGAGAACCAGAGGACACCGATTTAAGGTAATTGGCAAAAAAAACCAAAGGCGACATGAGGTAAAACTTTTTTACGCAGCGAGTGGTTATGATCTGGAATGCACTGCTTGAAAGGGTGGTAGAGGTGGATTCAATCATGGCTTTCCAAAGGGAATTGGACAAGTACTTAAAGGAAAAAAATTTGCAGGGCTACGGGGAAAGGGTGGGGGAGTGGCAATTGCTGGATTGCTCTTGCAGAGAGCCGGCACGGGCTCGACTGGCCAAATGGCCTCCTGTGCTGTGACTATTCCATGATTCTGAGGCCTGAACCACTTCCTCAAGTTGGCTCATCAGTCAGTTCAAAACTGGCCTCAAGGCTGAGGCAACTACTTTGAAGGGTGCTATGGGGGAGAAATTAACTAGGCATTTGCTTAAAATTGGCTTCAGATCAATGGTAAAGCCAAATATTGGGCAAATGTGTGACCATCATAGTCAGATGAGCAAGTATTCTTGTCATCTTAACCCCAGCAATGCAAGACTGCACAGAATACTGATTGGTGCACTTTGGAAGTGCTGTTTATAGTCGATTCCCTATCTGATTTGGAGCTCAAGTCTGTATCTGCACCGGAATAAGTCAAAAAGCAAAATACCACAGTTGCTGGAAATCTGAAAGTAAAATAAAGGGCTGGAAACATTCTGCAGATCAGGCAGCATCGGTTGTCTAGAGATGAAGGTAAAGTTAGTGTTGCAGGTCCATGACCTTTCGTCAGGACCTTGGACAAATCAAACCTGGACCACCTTTGCATCCAGAAATGAGATGGTTGCACTATTATACTACATTTATATAGTGCATTTAGTGTAAAAATCATCCTAAGGCTAGATGCCAAGCTGGGAAGGAAGAAATTAGGAAGGGATTACTGGAAACTTGGCCAGAGATGATTGGTTTTAAGAAAGTTTTAAAGGATGACACATGTGTAATGGAATTCCAGAGTGTTGGACCTGGGCAGCTGTGGGCTCTGCCTCCAGTGGTAGTGAAGGAAAGGCAGGTTGGACAAAAGGCCAGAGTCACAAGAGCAGAGTGGTTGGCAGAATATTAGGCTGGAGGGGAATGCAAAGATAAGGTGAGGTGAGGTCGTAAAGAGATTTGAAGACTAGGTTTAAAATTTAATGCATATGGGGTTGGGAAGCCACTGTAAGTCAGCGAGGACAGTGGTGTTTTATAAACACAGTGGTGTTTTGGACAAAATGCATGTTGTGGAGTTTTGGATAAGTTGGATTTATGAGCGATTTGGAGGTCAGCAAGGAGTCTAGAGTGATGAAGACATGTTTAAGGGCTTCAGCGGCAAAGGGCTGAGGTAGGGGCGGAGGTGGACAATGTTGTGGAAGTAAGTCATTGTGATGGAAAGGATCAAGGATGAAACTTGGGGTTGTGCAGGATGCCAAGGCTGTTGATGTCCTGGTTCAGGAGGAGGATCAGTGGCTTCCAAATGTTGAGCTGGAAGAAGGTATGATTCATCCAAGAATGGATGTCAACAAGCAGTCTGAAAGCACAAAGACATTCCAAGGATTGAGCGAGATCATGGAGAGCTAGAACTGTATATCATCAGTGCACATGTGAAAACTGAACCCACGCCTGTGGATGATGTTGCTGAGGGCAGCGCATGTAAATGAGAAAAAGGAAGAGCCAGGGATAAATCTTTGCGGTGTGACTTCAGAGCTGAAGGTACAAGGGAGGGAAGAGAAGCCCTTTGCTGTAGATGCACTGGCTAGGACAGGTAGGACTTTAACCATCTTAGTACATTTCCGCAGAGCTGTGCTTGAAAGAGGAAGCATTGAAGGGCAATGACGAGGTTAAAGGTGCCAAACGCTGCTTAGCAGCTGAGAGGTGATATGTCATGGTCGTCATCGAGCGGGTCACTTGTGACTTTAATTAATTAGATCCATTAAGCCTTTTTGCTTAGTTTTGAGTGTGTTTCATACCTGCAAGTTATATGATCATGGAGAGCATAAATGGGTGTTAGTCAGTGAAAATGATCCATTACATTTGCAGACTTTGAAACTAGAAGCTCACAGCAACTAAAGACTGAAGGTGAGTCAGTAAGGACCAAATCATCTGAGGCATGTCTCAAAAGCCAAATATTGGGCAGTCATGTGACCTGTAGCAAAGAAGGCTTTGAGAGCCCAGAGAATCATGGCATCATATTCGCACTAATACAAAACTGCACAATATGCTGATTGGCATATCTTGGAACACTTTTGAGTGTTTGTGGTTTGCAATTGATCTCCTGTTTGATCTGAAACTGGAGGTGTTCGTAATCCAAGATGGGCCTATCTGGGGAAACCATACCTGGACATTCTTTCCACCGAAAATAGCTTTCGGGTGAATGAGATGGTTCCACAGAGCAATTTTGCTGAGATAAGAGTATTCTTTGTATGTCGTGATGATGGTACATAGTGTGAATAGATGTTACATAATATTGATCAGTGGAAAGGATCCATGGTATATGCACATTTTGAAACTAGAAGCCATCATCAACTAAAGACTGAAGATGAGTCAGTAAGGACCATATCAGCTGAGATGGTCTATTGGGCCAATACTAAGGTGTGGCAATATGGATTGGATCAAGATGACATGATCTCAAGCAGACATAATATTTTCCAAACTTTACCAAAGGTGAGCAAACTTGAAAAATTGCTATAGAACTGTAACTAAACAGTGGACAAATGAGTTAAAGAGCAATCTAACGTTCTCTGGTGTGGACAAACAGTCAAGACTGCTGCTAGCAACTAGAGAAAGAACTAAAGGCATGGTTAACACCAAAGCTTATATAAGGCATGGTGGGGAAAAAAGTTGACCAAGATAAGCACACATGGTGCATAGTTTTTAGAGGGACAATGGCCCTCCATGATCTTTTTCTTCCCCTCTTTTTTCTCCCCCCCCCCCCCCCCCCCCCAAAAAAAAACAAGTTTCTATATGTATGATGGTTGAATGAATTACAGAACTTCTGGGGTGTCTATGCCTTTACTTCAAAGAAAGGAAGTTATGGTAAACCTTAATAAATCACTGGTTAGGCCTCAGCTAGAGCATTGTGTCCAATTCTGGGCACTGTACTTTAGGAAGGGTGTCAAGGCCTTGGAAAGGGTGCAGAGGAGATTTACCACAATGGTACCAATGATAAGACTAGAGAACCTGGGATTGTTCTTTTTAGTGCAGAGACAGTTACGGGTAGATTTAATAGAGGTGCTCAATTATGAGGGTTTTTGATAGAATTGATCATGAGAAACTGTTGCCACTGGCAGGAGGGTCAGTAACCACAGATTTAAGGTAATTGGCAAAAAAGCCAGGGGGAGGAGGTGAGAATTTTTTTATGCAACGGGTTATTATCTGGAATGCAATGCCTGAAACAGTGGTGGAAGCAGATTTAAAAATTACTTTCAAAAGGGAATTGGATATATACTTGAAAAAAATAAATTTGCAAGGCTACGGGGAAAGAGCAGGGCAGTGGGTCTAATTGGAAATCTCTTCAAAAGCGCTAGCACAGACATGATGGGCCGAATGGCCTTGTGTAGTATGATTCTGTAATTTATGTAAGTTTGTCAATTTAGCTTATTTCATGGATTATTGTTACTGATCCTACGTTGGGATTCTTAGCCAGGTTTTCTCGCTACAAATCAGCATGGAACTGCTAACAAGCAATCACAGCATGAGTACAAAAGATAACAACGACATGCATTTATATAATCACTTTAACGTTTTAAAAAAAGTCCCAATGACAGAAGCATAAGGAAAAAATAGATGCTGAGCCAAAGAAGGAGCCGATAGGAGGGAGAAGCAAAAGCTTGCCAGAAAGATGGGTTTTAAGGATTTTAATGGAAGAGAAGGAGGTGGAGTGATGGCAGGGTTTAGGAAGGGAATTGTGGAAATGTGGACCCTAGGTCACTGAAGGCTTGGCTGCCAAAGGTGGGGATGTGCAAGAGGCCAGAATAAGGGAGAGTTTGGGAGGGGTTATGGCACTGGAGAAGGATATGGAGAATGGGGGTGGGGCTTAACCTTACAGGCGAGAGGATCAGAGGCTAGAAAGGAGAACATTGGAGTTTGGCAATGACAGAGGAATGGATGACAGTTTCAGTGGCAGATAGGTGGAGGTGGAATTCAGCCATCTTTGTGACAGAGACATATTGGAGTTGGAAGCTCAGCTTAAGATCGAACAGGAAGCCAAGGTTGCAAACAGTCTGGTTCGGTGTGATCTGGTGGACATGGAGGGGGAATAACTGATGATGAGGACTGAGGACAATAGCTGGAGGAAGTAGAGGCTCATCCAGGTCTGGATGTCTGATGAGCAATCAGACGGCTTAGAGGTGGTGGACAGGTTGAGCTGGTCATAAACGTACATGTGGAAGCTTATCTCGTATGGGTGATGGCACCAAGGGACCAGTGGAAATGAGGAAGAGGCAGGGCCAAGGATATATCTTTGGCGGACTTCCAAGGTGATATTGCGGGGATGACGAGAAGCCATTGGTAGAGATGCTCTGGCTATAATTGGATAGGTAAGTGTGGAACCATGCAAGGGCAGTCCCACCAATTTGGATAACAGGTGAGGCATTTTAAGCTGATTGGCAGAAGGATTAGAGGGGACATGAGGAAAAACTTTTTTACCCAGAGGGTGGTGAGTGTATGGAATTCGCTGCCCAAATTGGTGGTAGAGGCAGGGACCCTCAACTCCTTTTTTAAAAAGTATCTGGACCTGCACCTAAAGTGCTGTAAGCTGCAGGGCTACGGACCGGGTGCTGGAAGATGGGATTAGAATGGGCACCTAGTTATTCTTTGAGCCGGCGTGGACACGATGGGCCGAATGGCCCCCTTCTACGCTGTATCTTTTCTATGGAGGATGGTGTGGTTGACCATGTCAAATACTACAGAAATTTCGAGGTATAATAAACCGTGTTCACAGTCAGAGTGCGTCATTAGTGACTTTTGTTACAGCTTTTTATACTGCTGGGAAGGGTGTAAACCCGAATGGAGAGATGGGCACGTATCTGGAAGGTGACAACACGTTCAGAGAGTTGGAGATGGGTTGGTGGTTTTCACAGACAGAAGGAATGAGGGTGGTTTTTTTTGAAGAGGGAAGTGATGGTAGTTTTGAAAGGGAGGGAGAAGGTCCCTGAGGGGAAGGAACAATTTACAATGTCAACTAGCATGGTGGCCAGGCAGGACAACTGGCTGGATAGAAGTGTGAATAGGATCAAAGTGGGTCTTGTAGATGAGTCTGAGGGCATGGGAGAGAAACTAGCTAACAGGTTCAGCACTAGGGTAGTGGGGGACTGGGAAGCGGTTTGGCCTGGTGGGGAACGGGGAGAAGCAGCAGAAACGGGTGGTCTCTAGGTGACAAAGAAATGCTTCTCACTTGTTAAACCCCTCTCCCCTGCCTCCTTTAAGTAGGTAGTTTTAAGTGCAGAAAAGGAGCCTGCCGCTATCTTTGCCCTCCAGGATGATCCTAGAGTAGTGAGCGAGCTGCTTGGTAGAAGAGTGAGGCCCAGTAGAGTTTCCATGCCTGAGCCAGTTGTGCGCCAGGTATGCTGAAGTTTGTGCTAACTTTGAGGGATTGAAGAGGGGGACGTGACAAGATAGCATTGGCCTACTATTGCAATTTTCATGAGTCTAAGTAGATAATGGGCCAGACTTTACTGAAAAAATAACGATGTTGGAACAACATAAGCTGTTAATGCACAAATCAGCCAGCAGCTTGTAACAAGGAAGAGAGATCCCATGAATTGCAAATCGCCACAAGTTGCTGGCTGATTTGTGCCGCTCCGCCGTTAGCTTCATGAAAACAACATCTTGCGCTTAAACTCCGTGATTTTCATTAAGTTGCTGCATTTGCACATTAATTGCCCATTAAACTCACTGCAAAGTTAAGTCTAGTAATTAAGTGTAAGTGCCCTTTTAACGATGTGCTAACTGTTAGTGACTGCCAATCAACATCTCTTGCCCAGAAAGCGAACAATTATAAATGTGAAGTCTCATTCCTTCAGGTTGTGAACTACTTTAGGGGATTTTACAAATGTCAATTTTAATTTTTTTCTTTCTTTTGTGTCTTTTTTTCTTACTCCAACCTTTCTTTCCCTCCTATATTTCTCTCCCTGTACTTGATTTGACTGAATTCACCTATTCTAATTCACCCTCCTTCTGTCGTTCCTGTTTATTTCTCAATCCTTCAATCTCATTGGTTAAGGAGATACACCATTTATCCCATTGTTCACCAGGGTCCTAGGTGCCCCATTGCCCTCGCTGCGCCGATATCAGCTAGCACTTCCAGCAGCTTTGTGGGCAATTTTTTAAAAATCTAAACGTGCATGAGCAAGTCTGACTAATGGGGCATGCCGCGAGATGCCCCACTCCAGCAAATTCTGACCCATTCTCTTGGGCTTAGCAGTACGATCACTCCCATAAGCAGACCTTGCCAATCTTACTATGAGAGATGCACCTTTAGCACCCATATCTAGTTAGACAATAGCATTACTTGGGGATCATACTTATAGACCCATGTGTGTCAAATGCATTTTCCTGTCTTTATCAAAGGTGGATCGAGCACTCTAGTAAGATGAGGCATGATTATAAACCAACAAACTGGTTTATTTTACACTAAATATACAGATGAACAGATTGCAGGTTTCCATTTAGATGCATCTACTTCCTGTTGACCCTCTTAATAGAAGTACGCAACAATGTCACTATTCTAGCCAGATTTCATGTACAAGCTAACTAGCACAGTCTTTAGGTTACAAGTAGTATGGGTTCACTCTGCCATTCTTGAGCATGTGTCTGTTTCTGACTACCTCTCTAGAGGGAGATAAGCAAAGACTGTCTGAACCTCTCCCTCAACTCCATGTTGAGGATTGGTCTGCTGAGCTGTCAATCAAAATTATCACTGAATGAAACCTGTTGCATTGGTGTGGAAACTTGCAGGCTCCTGTATGACTGTTCAGCTAATCCTCCCACCAAATCTAATAAATGAAAACCATTCTATCATCGCACAAAATACCTAGGACCAGCCCTTAATTGCCCTTTATTATCTCAAAGCTCCTGTAGTTTGCAAAAGGAAGCAAGCCGATCCTTCTCTATCTGTCTGCAGCCTTGGACATGGTTGACCACACTATCCTCCTCCCAACTCCTTTCTTCCATGGCCCAGCTGGGTGGGACTGCACTCGCCCAGTGCCTATTCTTATCTATCCAGTCGTAGCCAGAGAACCGCCTGCAATGGCTTCTCTGCCCGCTCCCCCACCGTTATCTCTGGAGTCCCCCAAGGATCTATCCTTGGCCCTTCCTATTTCTCATCTACATGCTGCCCCTCGGGGACATCGTCCGAAAACACAAAGTCAGGTTCCACATGTACGCTGACGACACCCAGCTCTACCTCACCGCCAACTCCCTCGACCCCTGCACTCTCTGATTTGTCATGTTGCTTGTCCGACATCCAGTACTGGATGAGCAAAAACTTCCCTCAACTAAACATTGGGAAAACCGAAGCCGTTGTCTTTGTCCCCACCACAAACTCTGTTCCCTAGCCACCGACTCAATACCTCTCCCTGGCCACTGTCTAAGGTTGAACAAGACAGTTTGCAATCTTGGCGTCCTATTTGACTGAAATGAGCTTCCCACCACGTATCCGCTTCATCACCAAGACCGCCTACTGCCTCAGCTCATCTGCTGCTGAAACCCTTATCCAAGCCTTTGTTACCTCTAAACTTGACTCTTCCAATGCTCTCCTGATCGCCCTCCCATCTTCCACCCTCCATAACCTTACGCTCATCCAAAACTGAGCGTATCCTAACTTGCACCGAGTCCTGTTCTCCCATCACCCCTGTGCTCGCTGACCTACAATTAGCTCCCAGTCTGGGAACATGTCAATTTTAAAATTCTCATCCTTATTTTCAAATTCCTCCATGGCCTTGCCCCTCCCTATCTCTGAAACCTCTTCCAGCCCTACAACACTCAAAGATCTCTGTGCTCCTTCAATTCTTGACTCTTGCACGTCCCCAATTTTAATCGCTCCACCATTGGCGGCTGTGCCTTCAGCTGCCTAGGCCCTAAGCTGTGGAATTCCTTCCCTAAACCCCTCTGCCTCTCTACCTCTCCTCCTTTAAGACGCTCCTTAAAACCTTATGTGGCTCGTATCAAATTTTGTTTGAAAATCGCTCCAGTGAAGAACCTTGGGACATTGTACTACGTTAAAGGCGCTATATAAATGTAAGTTGTTTTGTCTATAATGGCTGTTGAATCTGGGGCCCCACCTAGGAACCATCCTAAAAGGCTTGTAAATACCTGGGAATTCACCCGTTGTAAGCTGAATCTGACCTTTTATCAATAACGTAAGATAAATTAAAACAAAACCTCTTCCAGATCAAGTAGAGAATAGTCTCAAAATGCCACACCGACATCAAGTTTTAATTTAGTAATTTCTTATTACTGGTCCTACGTTGGGCCATTGTTGTGGTTTCTTACTGAAAATCACCATGGAACTACTAAGTTCAAGTGCAAGTGATTGGTAACAAGAAAGCGTAGGCCTATATAAACCTGGAAAAGCAAAAACAATTGTGAAACAAATTGCTGAGTAGTTACGTTACCTGTACTTTTGCCTACCAGTTAAACCACACCCTCAGAGGGAGGTGCTCCAGGAGTGTGGGTAAAAAGCCTGCAGCTGTTGTCTCTTCTGGATCTTAGCACCATGTAATTTTCCAGACCAGGATGTAATATATTTCCTACCATTCTTTGTGCTTTTTTTTTACAAAAGCACTATTGGTTTTAAAAGCTCCAGGATCCTGATCTCTGCTTAGTTGCTGTAGGTTCAACAGCTGGAGACAAAGCACTCCCCAGCAGGGGGAGAGGTAAAATTAGTGGGCAAGTTGCCATAAGCCACTTGTACATGTCCTATGGGCCAGCTCAGCATATTGCAGCCCAGCTGGGAATTATGTACAGCACAGGGAAAAACCAAAAGAAATTTAAAATTAGAATGTGCATAAAAAATTTTAGTAGCTCTTTAATGAATGTAAAGTAATCTTAGTAATCTGTTAATACTAATAAACTTTATTTAAATTTTCTTTCTTCAGTTGGTGTATGAATTTTTCTTGAGGTTTCTAGAGTCTCCTGATTTTCAACCAAATATAGCAAAGAAGTACATTGACCAGAAATTTGTAATGCAGGTAAGAGAAATAACCAACCGTTGATTCAATTTTGACAATTTTTTTCCCCCCATGTTCATTTTTTAAAATTTATAATCCTGCAGTGTCGATGGCAATGACTTCCTAGCTTGCATTTTCTAATTTTATGGCATAGCATGACCTTTTTGTTATTTAAACTGACCACAATAGATCTTACTCAGCATTATTTTCCTTGATTTTTGATACTAACTGGTGTGTGGTAATAGTCCAGACAAGATAAACCTTAGTGTGCAACTTCTTGGTGCATCAGATTCTACAGTGACTTGCTGCACAGATTTGTATGCATCTCTGTTGGTAATGGGGTATATTGCTTCACATCATGTCTAATTTTGTAACATTTAGTTGGAGAGCTGTGATGCTAGCTTTTGTGTTGTCCAAGTCCCACCACTATAAAACAAACTAGGGAGATTTACAACTAATGTTAGGATGCAGTGAGTATACTGGTTAACTTTTAGTTTCTTTCCCCATTTTTGAGATGTAGTACAAAGCTATATAAAGGACTTGCATTGTTTGCCTACATGACTACATTTCAAAAGTAGTTTATTGGTTGTGAAGCGCTTTAGGATGTCCTAAGGATATGAAGGGTGCTACATAAATACAAGTTTGTTCTTCTATTTAGCATCCAATAACATCTCACATACCATGAATTACTTTGAATGTGGTGACTATTAGGTTGCACATGGCATCATCCCATAAATACCAATTACCAGTTATTTTGTTTTTGATGCTGTTGGTTGAAGGAGGAATGTTAGCAAGGGCATTGGACCCTCCTTCTCCGAATTGTGCCATGGGACCTCTTTATTAATAGAAGTTTAGATACTTTCAGAGCATGGGTTGCTAGAGTGCATGTTACAATAAAGATTTCACAATACTTTCAATGCATTGATAGTTATACTTAGTTAAGTACATCAGGGTGAGGGATACTCTGACCGGGCCAGTGGATGCTCGGTGGTTGCGGAGCTGCGGAAAGCTACAAGAGACGTGGGTCCTTGTAGTTGTGTAGAGTAGCGAAGCCTGTATACTCAGCAGCTAGCCCTCTGATTGGTCTGGTTGTGAGTAGGAGGTTTATACATTACTTGCTGTGATAGGCAAATGTCCCATGTGTGCTTAGACCATATTAGTTATGGAAGGATGTTAGATTGTGCTACAACAAAGCACAGAATTTTGTTGTGGTTAGCGGCAAGATCTGTATGAGCTTGAGAGTAGTAGGGGTTCCTTGCCCTGATGGTAGTAGGCCGAGTATATGTGGACTTGGGTCCAACATGGTATAATGAGCTGGTGGTGTTTTCAGAGAGTGGTCCTCGAATGAACCTGGTTTGGGGAAACTAGTCCGGGGAAACTAAGTCAAGTTTGGAGGCTAGAATCTTGACCAGTACTTCGTAATTGTAGTTGAGTGCTATAGGCATTGGGATCTTTGCTTTGTTAAGTATGATGGTGATTGTGGATAGGTGGAGGCTCGTGTGGAACATAAACACTGGCATAGAACAGTTGGGCTGAATGGCCTGTTTCTGTGCTGCACACACTATTTAATTGTGGTTGATTTGAATGACTCTGGGGGCCACCACTATGTGATAAATAGCTTTCCTTTTTGAGATGGGAAAGTGGAAGGTTGGCTAGGGACGGTTTCATTTCTTGGGTGGTCTGCACCTCTGAGGTGCAGAGGAAAGCATAATACATAGCTTTTTTTTTTTATCTCCAGTGGGATCACTGAGGTTTTGACTGTCTGGTTTTCTGATTTATTCGATGGTTCTTTCCTGTGTGTGTTTGTGCATGTCGTACATTGAGTTATCCTGGCTTGTTCCCCATTTTTATAGTATTTGGCCTTGGTGTAGCGGAGTGTTGTTCAGCAGTGAGTAGGCTGTTTAGCTGTTCCTAGATCAGGGCCTTCTCAGCACTTGCTAAGCAGAGTTTTTATGATGGATTTCCAAATCACCCATTCTCTATTCTATGACCCTCTTTTTTTTGTGCTTTCTAGGTGTAGTGTAGGCTATCATGGCTCTTGCGGACTGCCTTTATATTCTTCCATAATAATGCTGATGTGGATTTGGGGTTCTCTGAGGTAAAGTGGATAAGCCAGGTGTAGATGGAGGTTCTGATTTTGGGGTCAAGGAGGAAAGGGTTGATGTGTCAGGGGCGGGAAGTAGGTTGTCTAATTATATCTGGAGAGTTACGGCCAGTTACTTGTCACAGATGGTGATTGCCCTAATGGTACAGAAAGAAATAATCAAGTCTGGAGTGTGGCTTGTACGAGTTGGAGTAAAAGGTGAACTTCCCAGTTGTGCACAGGGCCCACCATACATATGAGACCTAGGCCCCCCACATTGCTTGCACATTACAATGACTGCTTGTCTGGGCATCTGGGGTCGATTGAGCTTGTCGACATGTAGCAGCTGTTTTCCCTGGGATAATCTACTCCACTGTGAAGGGTGGTTGCTTGTTGATTAGCATGGCTACATGTCTGCTTTTGAAAGAGAATGCGGCTGTCTAGGTTTGGTTTATCCACTGGTAAGATTTGTATGCTGTGTAGCACTAAGATAGGTTTATTGCAGGAAAGCCATGTCTGCCCTTTAAGGCAAATCTTTTTTTTTAAATTGAGACCCTTCAATTTTAGGAGGAGTATTTTATTAGCAGTACTAGTGCTTTGTTTGGTTTATTGTGTTTGATTCAGTTTGGCAACATCCTGTGGAGTGGGCTGTAGTTCTCGGTGCCAGGCACCTTAGGCAAGCTCTGTGGCGGAGGGTTTGTCTTTGCCTAGGGTTGCTTGGCATGGCTTTCTTGACTCTGTTCTATCATCGCCCTTTTCTACATGCTGGGCCACCTGTTGATTTTGCCAGGGTACTCTTCGACCTGTTTATTGATTCCCCAGGTAGTGTGTGCATATAATTTTCATCCGACTCCCCTTTCTCTTTCCCCCACCCCCACATTCCTTGTTGTGGCCCAGGGTCACAGGCTGGGAGTGGAATCTCCTCCTAATCTCACAGCATTGCAGAAATGTCACAGATGGGAGATAGAGAACTGAAAGACCCCACCCTGGCCTAGTCTGGTTCAGCTGGTGGGCCAAGGCACATGAGGTCCATAGTGGCTAATGAAGAGTGACATCCTTTTTCTCCCCCTGCCTTTTTGTTGACTTATTTTTGTTTTCAGCTGCTGTAGCAAGTTTACACAGAGAATTGGTAGGGGATTGGTTAGGAGGTAGGAGACAGCGGATATGATGGGTAGATAGAGAGAAACTATTTCCTGTGGTGGGGGAGTCCAGAACAAGGGGGCTTAGCCTTAAAATTAGAGCTGGACTGTTCAGGGGTGATGTCCGGAACTACAACTACACAGAAAGGATAGTGGAAATCTGGAACACACTCTCCCTCAAAAAGCTGTTGAAGCTGGGTCAATTGAAAAATTCAGAACTGAGATATAGATTTTTGTTGGGTAAGAGTATTGAAGGATATGGAGTTGAGGTACAGATCAGCCGTGATCTAATTGAATGGAACAGGTTTGAGGGCCTGAATGGCCTACACCTTTTCCAGTGTTCCTAGAAGCAATAGTTTTGGCCTGGCCTTGGGACACTACTTGTTGTGGTGACCTGGCCATTTGAGTTTGGAAATAAGGTTGTTCAGGTTACAGGCATTGAAGATATGGCAGTTAAAAGGTAAGGTCACGTATTCTGTGCTGCATATGGAAAGCTCTTTGAAGCTGTAGTCTGTTGATCTGGGATAGCAGCAGTGGGGGATCTATTTCACTTAAGTTTCCTTCTGTGGAATTATTGCCAGTTTGAGGAAGGGTGAGGAAAGCAATCTACCCTTGTCTTTCAAAAAGGAGCTGATAGCCTCAGGTGTTGAAGGGGGTGGGGCATTTTCTATTTTAAGCATCTTGTATTCCATGTACTGCCTCTAGGGCCTTCAAAGGCCTTACGCCTCCACAGGGGTTCAATGGCACCTATTTATATTTTTAATGGGCATATTAGTTCCATGTAGCTGGCTGATATTTTGCTGAGTTTTCTGATCAGGAACAGATTTTGAGCAAAAGTCTGCCATGGGATTTTTAACCAGAAAAGGCAAATTGACCTTTGGTTTAATATCTCACCTGAAGGATGGCTCCACTGGTAATGTATCACTCTCAGTACTGCACTAGAGTGTCAGCCTAGATTATGAGCTCAAGTCCTGGAGTGGGGCTTGAACCCACAACATTCTGATTGAGGTGAAAGTGCTACCAACTGAGCAAAACTGCTGCAAGTAAGCAACATCTGATTTCTGAAGCAAGTAGGAATCAAGATAAATTGCCTGTTTTCAGTGTCAACAAAGTATGCAATGCGCAGGTCATTCAATCCACTCGGCGAAGGTCATCCAACTGACTACGTGCAATTTGTATCAACATATGCTCACTGATTTATTTCATGTTCTGAAACCGAGTAAAATTTGAGAAAATGTTGAAATTTCTCTCTCCAACCCAAAGTTAATCTAAGGAAATTCCAGGATATCATTTCAACATTATAATCTACACTATTCAGCAACTAGTCGTTACCCAAGGCCCCAAGAAGACGGAAACTGCAGTGTGCAGTAACGTTTTTCGATCTGCCTCTAAGAACCTAATCTTAGCCTCACATTTAGCTCTCTTTCTTATTTAAAGGGATTATTAACCTAGTATTAACCCCTTTTGTTACAGGCCTAGATAACCTTCTAACCTCTATTCTGGTTTGCCAATGTTTTCAGCATTTTAAAGACTTTTGATCATTTGTTGAATGCAAGCAACTAAATGTTGGCTTCCCTTGCTAAGAATTTTAAATCCTAGAACTAACCTCGTCTCCCTTCTGTGAACCCTCTCCACTGTGCCAAAAGTACAGTGCCCAAATAGCATGCAGTGTCTGATTGTGGCCTTTTAAGTTAAATTTTTTAAGTTTAATCAAATATCTTTAAGGATATTCACTACTTGATTAAACCTTGTTGATCAATTCACAGCAACTGAATGCTCCTGATCTCATTGCAATATTATTTTCCCTAAAGTTGGCCACATAGTTTGGTGTATTTGAGAACAAAATGATATTGCTAAAAGTGTGAAGAGCATGGGGAAACAAAACAGCCCTCTGAAGCTCCACCATGCACTACCTCCAAACCCAATAGTGCCTGGCCATTTATCACCACCTGTTTTCTATTTCCAAGCCCATTTCCAACCAATTAAAGTTGTAGCTCTTATCTGGCTAGGATTGTGTATGTATATGTAAAGATTCAATGTAATTTTTAACTTTCTTTTTTCATTTCAACAGCTGTTAGAACTGTTTGACAGTGAAGATCCACGTGAAAGAGACTTTTTGAAAACAACCCTGCATCGCATCTATGGAAAATTCTTGGGCCTAAGGGCTTATATCCGAAAACAAATCAATAATATATTTTATAGGTGTGTGGGGGGGGGGAATAAATTGTGTAAATTTGCATGCTGTATTTTTTTAAATCAGTAATCGGTAATCCAGTGTGTTGTAATTTTTTTAACCAAAATAGCAATTATTTTGAAGATGTGCAAGCAATGCAGGTAAGAAAAGCTATTCACCCCATCTTAGCTCATCTGTTCAGAAAGACCATACGTGGGTATTCCTTCCCCCACCATCACAGCATTCAATTATTTCTTAATTAATTCCAGGATTTTCACTACCATTACCTTACTTGGAAGTCCATTCCATGTGTTTGTCACTCTGTGAAGAGGAACTTGCTGGTTGTGGCCCTAAATTTACCTTTTGCCAGTTTGAGCCTGTCCCTTGTCCTACTTATGATTTAGCCTGAAAAGGTTTCCTGGATCTACATCTAACATGCAGTTTACTATCATATACCTCCTATACGGTTACCAAGATTCCAAAGCCCAGTCTTATGCCTCAGTCCTCAAGCACTAGAGATCAGTTTGTGCCTCTTCTGATTATCTTTGTTGTGAAGTATCCATGCTCTTGTAACCACAGTGTTGATATGACTAGTCCAGTTCAGTTTCTGATTAGTGGTGACTTCCAAGATGGTGGTGCCATTGAAGGTCATGGGGAGATGGCTGGACGTCCTCTTGTTGGGATGGTCATTACCTGGCACTTATGGTGCGAATGTTACCTGCTACTAATCAGCTCAAGCCTGGATGTTATCCAGGTCATGCCATAAGCTAGCATTGCCTGCTTTATTATTGGAGGAGTTGTGAATAGAGCTAAACATTGTGGAATCAGCAAACACCCCGCTCCCGGCCTTGTTATGAAGCGACAGTCGTTAATGACACAGATGAAGATGGTTGGGCCAAGGACACTTAACTGAGGAACTCCTGCATTGATGTCCTGGGGCTGTGATGACTAGCCTCCAACAGTTGCAACCATCTTCCTTTGCATCAGTAAGACTCCAGCCACAGTAGGTTTCTCTTTGGCTGCCATTGACATCAGTTTTGCTAAGGCTCCTAGGTGACATACTTGGTCAAATGCTATCAAAGCCAGCTACTCTTTTCTCCTCTGACATTCAGCTCTTGCATCCATGTCTGGATTAAGGCTGTGATTAGGTCTTAAGCAGAGTGATTCAGGCGGAACCGAAACTGGGAATCGGTGGGCAGATTATTGGTGAGTAGGAGTAACTTGATGGCAGTATTGATGACACTTTCCATTGCTTTACTGATTGGGATGAGGCGAATGTGGTGGTAATTGGCCAGGTTAGATTTATCCTTTTTTGTGAATAGGACATATGTAGGCAATCTTGCACATTGTTCAGTAGAAACCAGCGTCATAGCTGCACTAGAACAGCCTGGCTGGGGTAGTAGCTAGCTCTGGTGTACAATTTAACAATTTAGCCAGGGTGTTGTTAGGGCCTATAGCCTTTGTTTTGTCCAGTGCTGTGAGCTGCTTCTTAATGTCTTGTGAAGTGAACCGAATTGGCTGGACATTGGTATTTATGATGGGACTTCGGGAGGAAGCTGAGCAGGATCATCCACTCAAGGACACTTGCAAGCACTTCAACCTTATCTCTTGTACTCATATGCTGGGCTCCACCATGATTGATGATGTTCATGGAGCTTCCTCCTGTTAGTTGTGTGGTTGTTCACCACCATTCTTGACTGGATGTGGTAGGGCTACAGAGCCCATCTCTGATCCGTTGGTTGTGGGACCACTTAGCTGTGTCTATAGCTTGCTGTTTTTGGTGTTAGGCCCTGTGCAGTAGCTTGACTAGGTTCGTACCTTATTCTAAGGAATGCCCGGTGATGCTCCTCGCATGCTTTCCTACGCTCCACACTGAACCATGGTTGATCTCCTGGCTTGATTGTGATCAAGGAGTGAGTAATGTGGCAGGCCATGAGGTCACAGATTGTGGTGGTATACAATTCTGCTGATGGCCCACAGCACCTCATGATGCCCTGTTTTGGACGGTTAGTCTGTCCCACTTAGCACAGTGGTAGTGCCGTTCTGCATGATGGAAAATCTTCTCATGATGGAGATGGAACTTTGTCTTCAAGGACTGTGACGCTCATTTCTGCCAATGCTATCATGGATGGATGTGCCTGTGGCAGTAAGTTGGTGAGGATGAGGTCAAGTAGGTTACTTCCCTATGTTACTGCTCTCGGGCAGCTATGTCCTTCAGGTCTCAGTGGTTATACAATTGAGTTGCCCTTGGTGGTGGTCATTGAAGTCTTCTACATTCTGTGACCTTGTGTCCTTCAGACCACCTTCCAGGTCTGTTCAACACAGAGGAGTACTGATCCATCATTTGAGGGATAGGTGGTAATCAGGAGTTTTCTATGACATAGTTTGACATGAAGCCATGATATTTCATGGGGTCCAGAGTCAATGTGGAGGATTTCTTTTGCCACTCTCACCAGACTGTGACCCTACATCTGGTGGGTAAGGACATAACCAGGGATGTTTGCTGAAAGATGTGAGCCTGAAAGTAAATTATATTGGGCTGTTCCTTCACTAGTCCGTGGTATAGCTCACCCAGCTTGGGCCTCAGCCTCCATATATGAGTGAGAAGGATTTTTCAGGGTTGACCAGGCTACGATTATTGCTGTACTCTTATCCTCATACAATGTCTGGACCGTCTGTTCAATTGTCCTCTTATTGAACTTTATTGAGATTGTTTACATCTAGGTGGCTTGCCATGCCACTTCAAAGGACAAGTCAACCCCGTGGTGAGATGTAGGCTCCCTTCCCAGTTGGATTTTTAATGACAATGGAAGCTTTCATGGTTATTTTCCTGATGACTCACAAATTAACAGATTTATTAATTTCAGTTTCACAACTTGCCATGGTGGGATTTGAACTCATGACCTCTAGTGCTGCTGTACCATAACCGCTAGGCTACCATACCCTATGTAATTCAGCATTCTTTTGACTTTTGGATTTACTTAATTTGAGAATTACTTTGTCATCTGATAGACTTAGATACTATATGCTTAATAACTTTCTAAATATTAATCGTAATTACTTTATTCATCTTAGGTTTATTTATGAAACCGAACATCACAATGGTATAGCAGAACTGTTGGAAATATTGGGAAGGTGAGTAATTGCTATTTTGTTTAATAAGCAATTTAGAGACCTTTGAAATTAAAATGATTGTCATAATGACCATTAATATGCTTCTATTTTTCCAAAAGAACGGACCAATTCCAAAGCATTATTGGTTGTAACCACCATGACTACCATAGTAGAGTTTTCACGGTTTTAATCATGCCTTGTTTGAGCAGAAGTATTTAAAAATAGGTCTGTGGTATATCTAAAGGAAATGTAACTAGGTTGTATGTACTGTTTTGCTCCCATGTGGTAATGCATTTGAATTTATATGTGCTCGTGATGAGGTTTATTATTCCAGTAGGTGTTTGCATTAACAAAGATCTTGACTTGTATTCTGTACTTGAGTGTAGATAAGATCTTTAAAAACACTAACTGCACAATTCAGTTAAGCAGCAAATAATTGCATTATATTTAATGCAGAAGTACCCAACAACTATGAAAGTCAGCATTCTCACAGGAAACTCCTATGAATCCATAGTTGGTTTTGAGCGCTTTTAACATCTTTAAAAGCGATAAAAGGTGCTGTTTGCCATTTTTGTGAAAATGGTGTGCAATTAACAATACTGGAGGATGTATTCTGAGAGGTTCATAAAATATTCCTAAACCAAATTTTGCAAATAACAGTTTAGAATACTGTTACTTCTCAGGAAATGAGCTTGCTTGAGGGGGAAAGAGGAAAAAATTAGATACTTACTTACTATATACTAATGAATGAAAAGGAACTCTATGGATTGGAAAAATACTGTGAAAATTGAGTCTTGTGAAATAAACTTTACTGCTGTTGAATTTTGTATCCCTTGGGTAAGGAGTTTCATATGAAATACGTAAGCCAAATGCTGTCACAGCACTTTACTACGCACACTCTTCAGAAATCCAGCTGGCACTAAGGAAACATTTAAAGGTCCGTCCTTTTATTCCCCTTAATTCCTTTTGAAGAAAGCAGTTTCATTGCTTTAGAAACCCAGAAGTCTATGACCACATTGCCCTCAATGATCCAATAGAGACACATTTTTCCAAGGAATCAGAACACAAGACTTGCAGCTTTTACGCATCACAGTCAACCATTTCAGCACAACGATAACTGGAAACCGCATTTCTGTCTGATACCTCTTATATTGCTGGAACCAATTTCACGCTAATTGTGGTTAGATAGCTGAATCGAATGACGTACTCCACAAATGAACATTCCATCTAATATTTTCAAATTAGCTACCTGACCTAATTTCAGAGGAGGAATAAAAACGAGTAACCTTCTTTGAAATAAGGAAAGAACAGTCATCATTTCAATACTTGCTTGGAAAAAAAACTGCTTGTATTTTGTTTACATACCTTTAAATAAAACAGTACACATTTTACTATTTGTGCAAGTGCCATTTGAATTTATTTGTAAAACTTAGTTTTTACTTTTATGATGCACTTATGATGGACATGAATGCTAAATAAACACTGGATACTGTATTGTCCAAAACTTTCTAGTATATGCAGAGTTCTATCCAGTAGCGGTAAACCAACGCTGTAAAGAAATAAAATAAGGTGTGTATTCTCCTGATGCTACTACATCATCTGGAATCATCCATTGGATGCAATCTAAAGGCAATTCATGGTTGTTTCGTGTAGTTATTACAAGCAGTCGTTTTATGAGTGGACAGGAAAGTCATTCAGTTTTCATCTACAGTAAAACATTGCCTATCTGCACTAATGGGAACCGACCTCCTAGCAGTTGCGAAAACATGTGGATATCAGGTAATCACCATCTTCTGCTGTTTTTGCCTACATAAAAGTCTGCTTTTCCAAAAGTAATTTAGTTGTGTAAAACACTGAGGTGTTTTGAACTGAAAGGCAGTATACAAATGCAAGTATTTATCTTGTATGCACAATAAGTAATTAACAACCTATACCCAATGTGCAGATGGAGGTTGGACCCCTGTCCACTAAGTTCAATAGCACCTAAGGGTAAAGCTGTTAAACTGGCATTTACTCCTACATGCACACATTTCCCAAAAATCTATCATATTTGGTGCTGTAAATTGCCAGTTGGAAGGTGTAACATAATCCCAACAGCTAGCAAATTGATGATCTAGGAACATAGGAACAGGAGTAGGCCATTCAGCCCCTCGTGCATGCTCAGCCATTTGATAAGATCATGGCTGATCTGTGATCTAACTCCATATACCTGCCTTTGGCCCATATCCCTTAATACCTTTGGTTGCCAAAAAGCTAACTATCTCACATTTAAATTTAGCAATTGAGCTAGTATCAATTGCCGTTTGCGGAAGAGAGTTCCAAACTTCTACCACCCTTTGTGTGTAGAAATGTTTTCTAATCTCGCTCCTGAAAGGTCTGGCTCTAATTTTTAGACTGTGCCCCCTACTCCTAAAATCCCTAACCAGCAGAAATAGTTTCTCTCTATCCACCCTATCTGTTCCCCTTAATATCTTATAACCTTCGAAACTCCAGAGAATACAACCCCAATTTGTGTAATCTCTCCTCTCCCTTGAAGTCCGGGTATCATTCTAGTAAACCTACGCTGCACTGCCTCCAAGGCCAATATGTCCTTCCGAAGGTGCGATGCCCAGAACTGCTCACAGTACTCCAGGTGTGGTCTAACCAGGGTTTTGTATAGCTGCAGCGTAACTTCTGCCCCCTTGTACTCTAGTCCTCTAGATATAAAGGCCAACATTCCATTTGCCTTCTTGATTATTTTCTGCACCTGTTCATGACACTTCAATGATCTATGTACCTGAACCCCTAAGTCCCTTTGGACATCCACTGTTTTTAACTTTTTACCATTTAGAAAGTACCCTGTTCTATCCTTTTTTGATCCAAAGTGGATGACCTCACATTTGTCTACATTGAATTCCATTTGCCACAGTTTTGCCCATTCACCTAATCGATCAATATTGCTTTGTAATTTTATGTTTTCATCTACACTGCTTACAATGCCACCGATCTTTGTGTCATCGGCAAACTTAGATATGAGACTTTCTATGCCTTCATCTAAGTCGTTAATAAATATTGTGAATAATTGAGGCCCCAAGACTCCACTAGTCACATCCTGCCAATGTGAGTACCTTCCCATTATCCCTACTCTCTGTCGCCTTTCGCTCAGCCAACTTCCTAACCAAGTCTGTACTTTTCCCTCGATTCCATGGGCTTCTATCTTAGCTAACAGTCTCTTATGTAGGACCTTATCAAATGCCTTCTGGAAGTCTATAAAAATAACATCCATTGACATTCCCCTGTCCACTACTTTAGTCACCTCTTAAAAAAAATTCAATCAGGTTTGTCAGGCACGACCTACCTTTCACAAATCCATGCTGGCTCTCTCTGATTGAACACCGAGAATTTTCAGTTAATCACCCTATCCTTAATTATAGACTCCAGCATTTTCCCCACAACAGATGTTAGGCTAACTGGTCTATAATTCCCCGGTTTCCCTCCCTCCTTTCTTAAAAAGCGGAGTGACGTGCAATTTTCCAATCTAGAGGGACAGTTCCTGAATCTAGAGAACTTTGAAAGATTATAGTTAGGGCATCCGCAATGTGCTCACCGACTTCCTTTAAAACCCTGGGATGGAAACCATCTGGTCCTGGGGATTTGTCACTCTTTAGTGCTATTATTTTCTTCATTACTGTTGCTTTACTTATGTTAATTTTATTGAGTCCCTGTCCCCGATTCAATATAAGTTTTCTTGGGATTTCCGGCATGCTATCCTCTCTTTCGACTGTAAATACTGACGCAAAGTAATTGTTCAACCTGTCCGCCATTTCCCCATTGTCAATGACAATATCCCCACTTTCAGTTTTTAAGGGGCCAACACTGCTCCTGACCACCCTCTTTTTTCCTAATATAACTATAACATTTCTTTGTATTGGTTTTGATATCCCTTGCGAGTTTCTTTTCATACTCTTTTTTTGTAGCCCTTACTATCTGTTTTGTGACCCTTTGTTGATCTTTGTATCTTTCCCATTCGCCAGGATCTGTGCCATTTTTTGCCTTTTTGTATGCCCTTTCCTTCTGTCTTATACTGTCCCTTACCTCTTTAGTTGTCCATGGCTGTTTTTTTTGGCAAGTAGAGTTCTTGCCCCTCAGGGGTATAAACCAATTCTGTATCACGTTAAATGTTTCTTTAAACATTTCCTACTGATCATCAGTCGTTTTACTCATTAACAGATTTGCCCAGTTTACTGTGGACAGTCTCTGTCTCATCCCATTGAAATCTGTACTGAGTTGTAGTCTGATCAAAACTTATTAATTGCAGCGCCATGGAATGAAAATGCTTTGATATTAGTTGCAGTAGAAATGTGAAAGGTGCAAAAGCTCTGGATTATCTCTAGCTTGGTTACTGCTATTCTTTTCAAAATAGCAATCATTCATTGTGGAACCATTCACACCAACTATATGCAATGAGAAAACAAATTAGTAACTACAAAACATCTCATTTAAAGTGTCGATGTAATATTTTATCACAAGAATGCACAAACTTTCCAAAAAAACGCACTTGCTCAGAGTGAACACAGCGGCAATGATGGTCGGGTTAGACACGGTTATCATTTCTGGGGAGATGCATCATATGTTACATTGAACACATGGCAAATAAATGTGCAAAATAAGCAATGTTCTACTGTATTTCCAACTACAGCTTTTTAGTTGAACAAACAAATGACCTGCACTGGGGTAATGTCAGCAGGGAAAATACTGAACTTGTAGCTGATAGTAGGTGCATTATTATAATGTCCTATAGAAAAGACTTTTTTTGGTCAGCTGTGTGCTTTGCACACGAGTATGGACCTTTAAAGTTAGTTTTTATTGCCAATTTAGAAACTGGTGCTTTATTTTTAGTGTTAAAAAAGGGAGAAATTGAACCCAGAAACCCAGAGAAAATCAGTTTTAAAAACATTGAATGTCACTAAATCCAAGCAAACAAGCAAGAGACTTTTTAAAAATAAAGGTAACTCAAGTTGTGCAGTTCAAACCTTCACTTTTATGTGGCTCACTATCAGACAGTTCCTTAACCCCTAGATAGTTTTTTAAAATTAAAATAAAATGAAGCACCCGTGTTTATTGTTGTTCCTGCACAGCGGAACAGTTGCAATGTTACTTTTAGTAATTATGCTTTGGGGTGTGACCTGAGTCAGCCTTTGATGAGCCAAGTCTTCAGCAGACTATCATTTTGGCAATTTATCAGTGCACCGCATGCATGCTCCATACCTAACTAGGAATGAAAGTGATATTTGTTGTATTACAGAGTAAAGCCTTCACAACAGTACATAAAAGATGTTCCAGGTTGCTATTTTTTTTTAATCTCCAAGTAACATAGCCTTCATTTCTTTTCCTGTTAAATCAGATCCAGAGATGCTCAGGGAAAAATATATTTTATAGCTACCAAATAATTAGAAAAGGGAGGATGATTTTAAGGCATGTATCTTAATATTTGAGTCCTGTACCTTTTCAGTATAAGTAAGGTATGTAATTTTCTTACCTTGTCAGTCATATCATATTAAGTAAATTTGCTGTTTTCAGTAATGAGAAAATTCTCCTAGCTTGTCCTTTTTTAGGTTGCTCCCCTTATTTTAAACCAAGTGCCTCGATCCCTACTCTGAACCAACGTAAAAACCATTTTGCCCTCCTGAAAACCCCATACATGTCTTGGCTTTGCCTCTGGCCCTAATGCTCTCACGGCCCTGGCTCTACCTCCATCCTCCATGTTCTTTGGGCCCCACCGTGTCTACCTTTCAGCTCCTCTTCTGACTTCCCACACTTTTTGTATATTTTTTTTCCACACAGCCCTGAAAAACCCATCCCTCTGCCTATGGATGTTATCCATGATAAACATGCCGGCTTCTCCCAAAAGCCTGTTAAAGTACCTGCTGCTTCCATGGCTTTTCTACACTTCAGTCTTCTCATGGCTCTGGCAGCTTGCAGCTTCCTGAAGTTTCCCAGATGACATCAGGCAAGTGGTCTGGAAAGCCCATGCTATTTACTTTATTTTCCAATGCCACGCTGCATCCTGACCACATCCTTCCAACCAAAACCACCTCCCCACTCCGTGTGCAGTCCAGCTGTGGCAGGATTCCTCTTGTAATTGGCACACCCCACGCCTACAACCTGAAAATATGGCCTGTGGCTCCACATAACCACTAGTGCAAAATTCGGTCTGCCCTCGGCAACTCCAACTCCCTTTCCATTATGCCAAACCAACTACCACCTCCTGTCTGAAAGGAAAATAGAACAAAAGAGAAGCAGTACAAAAGGAGAGGGAAGCAAAAGAGGGGAATGAGAACCAGCAACATAACAACTGACATGGGTAAGCGGGACATGCCTTTGATCACTTCGTTATCGCACATCTTCTGTCTTTGATATAAAACCGTGCTATATACCTGCCTTAGGCCTACTACCAGTGCTGCTGTCTCCCACCCACCCCTCCCTGCTCACTTTTGTTAAGCTCTCAATATTGGCCTTACCTGTTCCCACTGTTGCTTCTTGCCCTGATTCCTTCATTCCTGTGCCCTGTTAGTTACCAATCTCCTGCCGTTGCTTCTGTCCCATTCCTATGTCTCGTTCTCCTGATTTTTTTCTCTCGTCCCATCTTCGTCCATCTGGTTCCTGTCCTTCTGCCCAACACCCATGCCCTGTTATTCTCTTCCTGCTCTCAGTATTTTAAATGTAGTTCCCAGCATCTGCCTCTTGCCTTGTTCCTATGCAGTGCTATTCTCCAATTCCCTGCTCCGCTTCTCTTTACTGATTCCCAGCACTAAATTGAGAGCTAATAAATTCTTAGTGTTTATAGCCCCATCATCTATTTATATATTTAAAAAAATCAGTTAGTGCTGGCAACCAGATTTAGTGAGGTACTGAGAGTGAATGGGTGGAATAGGGGATGATGCAAAGGTGAGTGGGGAGGGATTAGAGGAATCTCTGCCCCTGTTGCCCTCATTCAGCCTCAACCTGCCTACTTGTACCATTAACAGTATAGTCCCTCTCCATCACTTGGTATCGTGCTTGTGGTGTCTTACCCCACCTTCCTTATGGTTGTTGCTGCATCAGCCAACCTGCTTTGTTCCTGTTTGCTGCTAAGGCCCCAGTCCTGACCTGTACTATGCTCACTCCCATGTGCTGCCATGGTCCTATCTGCAACACTGACCTGTGTCATTCTCTTCATTGGGCTTGCTGTGTGCTCTTGGCCTCCACTCCATGTTGAATAATGCCAATCTCTGCCAATTACCAGCACCACTTGGGAACCAGCAATTTATGCCATGTTATCCATCCACCTACTCCCACTCAATGAAAGAATAAAATAAGAAACAAAAGCATAAGACAGAGTAAGTGATTGGGAGAAGAAGGCAGAAAACAAGTAAAAGGAAGTGGCACAAGCAAAACAAAAGATCGAGAACTGGTAACAAAGATGATAGACACAGAATAGTGAGACTTGTTTGTGCTGACTTACCATGCGCACTGCCATGAGAGATCTGCTAGTAATACATTAAAAGTTACGTGTCGCGGGATGTGTTGTGTAGCCAGAATATGGTATTGAGATAGACGATCAGCCATGATCTTGAATGGCGGAGCAGGCTCGAAGGGCCTACTCCTGCCCCTATTTTCTATGTGTCTAGCTAGCACTTTCTATTTGTTGCATATACCTCCTTTGTCCTATTTCTGTCACCTTTTTTACTGTCATATTTCGTTGATTAGCTCAAAGTGAAACAGCAACAATTCAGAATTGAAGCGGTAGAAAACTGCCAATGAGAAACTACTAAGAACTTATGAAAATGACCAATCAGAAGAACCTTCAAATAAAAAATAAATGAGCCAATTGAATTACTCAACTTAGTGAGACAATATCTACCAATTTTTATCTCTAATTGAAAATTCTATTAACATATTTCATATAAATTGCATATTTCACTAACATTAAATTTACCCATGAATGTTGCCTTTTGATACCTTTTATAGTTTTTTAATTTTACGTTTCTGCCTCACCGAAAAGCTTTGGATTGGACTTGATATTTTTGAAAGAGCTGTGGCTCTGATAGATGAAGGTAGAACCTGCAGTCTGAGCATACGCAGTGTCCATAATTTCCCAGGATGCATTAGTATTTTAGCACAACTAATGCAGTGCTTCTCAGTTTCTAACTATCATTTTAGGGTTTTCAAAATTATTTCTTAAGCTTTATTTGGATAAAGTGTATTTGTGAGAGAAAAAGTGAAATCAGATCCATTTCAAATGTGACAGGCTGTACTGATTGCACATCTGTTGTAGCTTTTGTTTGAATTATAAATATTTAACAAATTCAGAAAGTATATCGAATGAGAGTGCTTCACTCATCCTAGTTTAAGCTCATTTTGCATTATGAAAACGTCTCAGGTAAACGGGTTCTGATTTATCCTCACTTTGCTGAGAAAATTAATGACCGCTGTGAGAGAGAGAGAGATACATGCCTAAGAACTAGTCACGAAGCACAGGATTCAATATTTACAGAAATTTCTTAGAACCTCATGAACCAGTGCCCAGAACTGTAAATCTTTCCCACCATTGCTGTCTGGCTTGTGCCTTCATCATCCCCGATTACTGGTAGACAACAGGAGACCTCCACTGATCCTTTTCATTACCCCTGGTTCTTCCAAAACCCAGGTTCCCCTTCCAAAATGACACCAGACCAAGGGGCCCCCACCCAAACTGCTGACCCCCCACTTCCCAGGCAATGCTACCAAACGTTCAGACACCTATCCCAATTCTGTCAAACTCCAGAACCATTCCCCAATGTCACCAAAGCCCACAATTGTTCCAGTACTGCTAATTAGAGGCCTAGATTTTTAGCTCATAACACAGATGGTAACCCATTTAGAATAAATAGGTTACTGTCAGCATCCAGATACCTACCTCCAATTGGCACATTTTGCATACCATCTTGCTATGCATCCTTGGCTTTAAAAATGGTAACGGATTTTTTTTTAAATGCATAGGTAAAGGAATAGCAATGTTAACGGCCACTCATTTCATAATGAACAGTGTCATGGAAATTGATCCCCAAAGCTCTGATAGACATCTCAGAATATAATGCAATAAAAACTGAATTTGGATTTCTGTATTGTTTGGGCGCAAGTCACTGAAATTGGACATTCATAAGAACAAATTATAACTGAAGTAAATAGCATATGAATCAAAAGGGGGGAACATGCTGTAAACGTTGCTTTTTTTTTAAGGGTGTATTAAAATAATTAAGCCTGAGCAGTCAGCAAAATCTATAATTAAAAGAGGAGCCAGTGAAATTATTTCAAAATCTTTTTGAAAATCCTCTTGCTTTCTCTATCAAGCTATAGACTTGCTGAGAATTAGGTTTGTAATATTAAAAATAAAAAATTTACAAAAATTAAACTCACCTAAAGAGTAGAATTTTCTGTCTTCAAAATGCCTGCTTTCTATCAGAGGCATGTGCTTGATGAGTCTGTGATGACTCCCAGAGCCATTACTTTCAGCTGAAAGGACTCCGCAAGGTAGCAGACTGGAACCCCCAGCATACATTTTTACTTACTGATGGACTAACCATTCACAAAGCATGCCAGGACTGCTTTCTTGTCAGTTGATGAACAAGGACTGACCATTAAAACCCATGGGAAACTATTTTTGTAACAAAATAATTCAAATTTGTTTTGTATAAAATCATCTAAACTTCAAATGTGTATGAACTTTGGAATTTAACTGATAACTTTCACAGGAATCAATGTAAGTTACTATATTCAAGCAATTTTTATTTATGCATGTTATGTATGTGACAAGTTAAACTCTCTGCTATGAAATATTATTGTTTAATTACGCATTTTGTGATGCATTCTAAATGTTTAGAATAGCTGCACTTTTGTTTGAGAGAACAGCGGAAAGAATGCCAACTTCTGGAAATACTGCCCCTTACTCCAGTTTGGAGAGAACTCCTGCTCCTGAAATAAAACATTTTTAATTTGTTAAAATGTTTCAGTAACACTAAGTGTTATGCCAGAGAAATTTGTTGAATATGGAATGATGCAAATTAGTTTAATCTTTTTTATATTTCTTGCTCCTCACTATTAAAAAAAACTCATGCTAAACACATAGGACAGCCTGCCTATTTGATAATGTAGATTGAGACTGCTTTGGAAAGGATAATTTGTGTTATATTTTTACTCCAAAGCATTTAAGGTAAATGGGGATTTTAATGACTTTTTCTAACTTAATATTATATCTGACCTCGATGAAATCATTTTTTTGTTGCTGGTGTTTTTACTCGTGTCTGACTTCTGTGACTAATTGTACACTGAGCTGTAGAAAGATGCAATTATAACAGCTTAACTTGAGCAATGCCACAGGAGATCGACCAATTTTTTGTTTCAAATAGTTGAAGTAGATAAATTGTTCGAATACTTCATTAGCTAACATTTTTTTCTCTTTTCTGTAGTATAATTAATGGATTTGCCTTACCATTAAAAGAAGAGCACAAGGTTTTCCTGTTGAAAGTGTTGTTACCACTCCACAAAGTGAAATCTCTTAGTGTCTACCATCCACAGGTAATTTAAAATTTTAATATTTTGTTGAAATAGTGAAATGTTTGAATATATGAAATAGGAATTTACCTCATATTTGTTTGCGTATTGGTCCAGTTTATTCAGTGTGGTAAGTCATAATGCAATATGTTGAAACCCTGATTCCCTTGAAAATGTTGTTTCACAACAAAGGTTGTAAGTAACCCTGTCCTTCCATGAGAAAATAGGAGAAAGAATTTGTTAATGTTGAATCCTGAAAACAACCTCACTGCCTTAATTTTGGAAATCTTTTTAGAAAACAATGGTTATAAATTATGGTTGTTAAATCAAAAAAACCCAGCAACAGACAAGCCATTTGGGTCAACAATCCTGTCCTTTGGTTGATCTCACGCTCAGCCATATCTTGATATCCCATGCCTGGAGTTTCCCCTTTTTCCACCAATGCATCTAATTATCTCTTGAAATTATTTATGCTTCTTGTTCTGATACTGAAGCTTTAAATATACATTTAGTGTATCTCATTTTCACCAGTCTTCACATGTAGTATCTCACTCTAGGTTTTTTTTGAAAATGTACGTTCCTAGAACTAATTGCATAAATAAAGAAGAATTGTTATCTCAGAAACTCTGAATTTTATGTTTGGTCAAAGAGCAGAGCATATTGAGTAAACCTTGTCTTCAAATAACCTAGTATGCAAGTTGTGTACTTGACAATTATATTGGTTGAGGATCGAAAATGTAAAATACCATTATGGGTTTTCAAGTTGCAATTGCTATTCTAACAAACTAGAATTGCTTGGATGGTGATATAACTTTTAAAATTACATATATTGGAAGAGAAATGTTTCATGACCACTTTTTGGGGGGGAAAGAAATTCATACCGAAATCTGCTTTTTCTTTTGAAGTTGTTTCATCTAAGATAGAGCCTTAGGTGTCAAAGTATCTTAAATTTAAATAAGGACAAGCGTAACCTACTTAAGAGCACTCCCTTTGAGAAACAAATTATTAACAGTAGAATCACTCATTAGCCTGTAATTAATTTTTTAAAACATGAAAAAAGACCCTTTCTGAAATTTGATAATGGGGCCACCACCTTGGACTGCTTGGAGTGGGGAACTCGGAGTGGCATTCCCAGTCCCCTGTAGCCTTACTGAATTTCCATAGTAGAGTCTTGTACTGGGAAAGAATAAAGTGTGCTGCTCTTTATTTTAAATTAAAACAAAAAATGAAAAAAAGTTGGTAATCCCTACGGCTCCCACAATATTGTAGTGGGGCTGGGGAGAGAGCAAAAGAAGGGCAATGGCACTGTCTGTGAAAACTTAGCTTAAAGCTTTCACTAATTTTTATCCAAACTTCATCAAATTTCCTCCCTCATCAGACATCCTTTCAAGGTAGACATGTTGGATCCCTTTTACACATCTTGTTCCTAAAGATATTGTACAGCTTCATTAGCTTAAATGGATATGCACACAAGTTCTGCTCTATGTTCTCTCATGGCTTATTGGCAGGATTTACACTTGAATTGCACAAGCACACAACTCAAATGTTATGAAAGTTTCTGATTTTTGCTGTACCCTTTTTCAAAAAGTGCTACTTACTGCTCAAAAATTATCCACATTGGGGCAATATTATGTTGCAGCTATGCTACATAATATGAAATAAACTACACTGCTAATCGAGTCATAGGATGGAACCTAATCTTGAGGTGGTGTCAGATTCTAGTGTCCTGTACCACACAAGAGGGGGACGATGCAGAGATTATAGTTGAGGAGGAGGAGTGTGAAATATTGGATGGGATTAACATGGTGAGAGAGGAAGTATTAAAGCGTTTAGCGTCTTTGAAAGTAGATAAATCGCCAGGCCCGGATGAAATGTATCCCAGGCTATTAAAAGAAGCCAGGGAGGGGGCGGAGGCTCTGATCATTTTTCTATCCTCCCTGGCCACAGGTGTGGTGCCGGAGGATGGAGGACTGCTAATGTCGTAATGTTTTAAAAAGTGAGAGATAGACTGAGTAATTATAGGTCAGTCTAACCTCAGTGGTGGGCACATTATTGGAATCAATTCTGAGGGACAGCATAAATCGTCATTTAGAAAGGCACTGAGTAATCGAGGACAGTCAGCGTGGATTTGTTAAGGGCTGGTTGTGGCTGGCTGACTAACTTGATTGAATTTTTTGGGGAGGTAACAAGGAAGATTGATGAGGGTAATGTGCTTGATGTAGTCTACATGGATTTTTAGCAAGGCTTTTGACAAGGTCCCACATAGCAGACTGATCAAAAAAGTAAAAGCCCATGGGATACAAGGGAAAGTGGCTAGTTGGATCCAAAATTGGCTCAGTGGCAGGAAGCAAAGGGTAATGGTTGATAGATGTTTTTGCGACTGGAAGGCTGTTTCCAGTGAGGTTCAGCAAGGCTCAGTACTGGGTCTTTTGCTTTTTGTGGTTGCATTTTAATGATTTGGACTTGAATGTGGGGGGCTTGATCAAGAAGTTTGCAGATGATACAAAAATTGGCCGTGTGGTTGATAGTGAGGAGGAAAGCTGTAGACTGCAGAAAGCTATCAATGGACTGGTCAGGTGGGCAGAAAAGTGACAAATAGAATTCAATCCAGAGAAATGTGAGGTAATGCATTTGGAGAGGGCAAACAAGGCAAGGGAGTACACAGTAAATGGGAGGATACTGAGAGGTGTAGAGGAACAAAGGGACCTTTGAGTGCATGTCCACAGGTCCCTGAAGGTAGCAGGACAGGTTAAAAAGGCATACGGGATACTTTCCTTTATTAGCTGAGGCATAGAATATATGAGCAGGGAGTTTATGATACAACTGTATAAAACATTGGTTAGGGCACAGCTTGACTACTGCATGTACAGTTCTGGTCACCACATTTCAGGAAAGATATGATTGCACTATAGAGGGCGGAGAGGAGATTTACGAGGATGTTGCCAGGGCTGGAGAATTTTAGCTATGAGAAAAGATTGGGGTTGTTTTCTTTGGATAGGCTGAGGGGAGATTTAATTGAGGTATATAAAATTATGAAGGGACTAGATAGAGTGGATAGGGAGGACCTACTTTACTTAGCAGAGGGGTCAGTTACCAGGGGGCATAGATTTAAAGTAATTGGTAGAAGGATTAGAGGGGAGCTGAGGAGAATTTTTTTTCACCCACAGGGTTGTGGGAGTGTGGAACTCACTGCCTGAAAGGGTGGTAGAGGCAGAAACCCTCAACTCGAAGTACTTGGATGTGCACTTCAAGTGCCATAACCTACAGGGTTACGGACCAAGTGCTGGAAAGTGGGATTAAGCTGGATAGCTCTTTTTCAGTCGGCATGGACATGATGGACCGAATGGCCTCCTGTACTGTAACTTTCTATGAATAGATTGCAGGTTTGCACCTACATTAGTTGTGCAGTTGGATAGATGCCAAATTGTTCTCCAAAAGAAGATAAAACTGGATAACACATTTCCTGGGCCCACCATACATATTTCCCAGTATCCCGCAACAGGGTAGTTTGGCACTGTTTGTACCAGGTCATTTGTTCTCATCTGTTGAGGTGAAAATTAGTCGGCACAAAGAGAACCAGCCCTCCTGTCTACCCTTGTCCCAGCCAGCCCCATCCATGCACTCATATAGCATCAAATGTTACCCAAAGAAGTTGACGTACAGCATCTTTCTTGCTGAAGCAATCTGGTTCCGGTGCGAAGCCAGAATATGCTGGGATTGCTGCAGAGTTTTGTCACTGACAAGGCAAGTTCTCTAAAATTGTTATGTCAACAACTTCAGAAATGCTGAGTTTTGTCGAGGACTTTTCCGCCTCGCTATTTTCAACACTAAATCCACATGCATTTATACACCTTTTAAAACTAATAACCCCACTTTGATTAGTCACTTATCAGACAAATTATGAAAATTAGTAAAATGGAAATCTATATCTGGCTTTAAATTAGCACCATACAAAAAAGTGGTCTTGGAATAGCACGTAGCATGTTTATTTTGCTTGGTTGAAGGGTACTCTGGAGGTAGTAACCCCACAAATCAAGCACCTTCTAAGCTATAAAAGGAGATACAATATATAATACTTTAACCTGTTGATTCTGCTCTTTATTTAGCTGGCATACTGTGTGGTGCAGTTCCTAGAAAAAGACAGCACTCTTACTGAACCTGTGAGTTTACCTTAATTGTGTGATCCGTGTTTATCTTCCATTAAAATATTTTTAAATCCATACTTTAGAAAAACAATTGCATTTCTTTGTGAAAGGGAATTATGGTTGTTATGCTTCAAGGTTTTGAAGACTGCATTTTTGCAAATGTCTCTATTTGTTATTTTTAAGTGTTCATAATGCAATCTTAAAAAAAAATTCTGAAATACTTAGCATCCTAAACTTGTTCCATTTATATAACTCTTTTTAAATTAAATTTTAGTTGATCTGTTTTACTTTTGTTAACCTGTTTTAAAAATCCATTGGGATTAATGTATTTTTATTTGCAGAGTTTTGTTATCCTAAACTAGTCATGATAATTTCTGCCTCAAGAAATTTTTAGTTCTATTTGCATTAATTACCTTTTTTCCATTTTACCAATAGCAAACATGTTACAATTAAGAATTTGCAAACTTAACAGGGTACATTGCTATATAAAGTTTACTTCTTAGATAATATGCAAATACAGAAATATCTCTAGTATAGTGGGAGATTTATTATTTGGAAAACAGTGGGCTACTAATTACAAGTGCAAAATACGTGGAAGTTATTTAGCTACATTGGACCATTTCATCATGCTGATTTTACCAGCTGACAATCATATAAAATGTTAACAAGGTACTGAAAGATGCCATTTCCTGGCTGTTAGCAGAAAGCATTCAATGTTGAGAAATGTGCTAATTGTGTGGAAAACATGTAGTTTCACAGGCTAGTTTAATAATTATCCATTTTCATTTTTCTCCTGTAGGCTACTATAAGATTATTAATGTGTTTCAGAATTTTCAAAGTATTTAGCTCCAACACAGTTTTGACTTTTGTAGGTGGTTATGGCATTGCTCAAGTACTGGCCAAAAACGCACAGTCCAAAGGAAGTGATGTTTCTAAATGAATTGGAAGAGATTTTAGATGTTATTGAACCATCAGAATTTGTAAAGGTCATGGAACCCCTGTTTCGACAGCTGGCTAAGTGTGTTTCCAGTCCACATTTTCAGGTGAGCAGTAAGCTGCATAGCAAAGCATTTGATTAATTCTTCAACTTGCATCAATGTGAAAGCTTTTTTTTAAAAGCAAAAAAATGTGATGCTGACCAAACTATAAAGTAGTCCATGGACTGTTTCATGTAATGACAAAGGTTGGTGTTTGACTCTTCTGTGTACAAATGTTTTAATTCCTTTTAGTTGCAAGCAATGTCCATTACTATTTTCTGCTAGTTTTGATCTGTATTATTTGATCTAGGTGGCAGAACGAGCCCTGTATTATTGGAATAATGAGTACATCATGAGTCTAATCAGTGACAATGCAGCCAAGATCTTGCCCATTATGTTCCCGTCCCTGTACCGTAATTCAAAGACTCATTGGAACAAGTAAGAGGACTGCTGTATTTGTTATCTTTTTGGCCTTTCATAAGCTCTGTGCAAAAAAAAAATGAATTCTCTTTGAAATAAGTTATAATGAAAACATGAATATTAAAAAGGAATATTTCTCTTTATTTTCAAGCTGTGGTATACTGAATATTCAAAAATGTTCACATGAAATAAAATTCATGTGTTCATGCAGGCTACTTAAAATATATATAGAGTATTTATGCTCTGATTATCCAACTAGGTACGTTTTCATTTTGCAAAATGTTGTTTAGTGCTAATAAGCCTAAAAGATTTTATATAGGAACATAAGAACAGGAGTAGGTCATTCAGCCACTCGCGTGTATTCCACCATTCAATTAGATCATGGCTGATCTGTACCTCAACTCCATTCACCCGCCTTGCTCCATATTGCCTGATACCCTTGCCTAACAAAAATCAATCGATTTCAGTCTTGAAAGTTTTGATTGATCCAGCATCCACAGCCTTTTGGGGGAGATTGTTCCAGATTTCTATTCTTTGTGTGAAGAAGTGCTTCTTGATTTCACTCCTGGCTCTCATTAAGATTATGCTCCCTTGTTTATGATTTCCCCTATCAGAGGAAATCATTTCTCTCTATCTACCTTATTGAATCCTTTTATCATTGTAAATACGTCGACCAGATCGCCTCTCAACCTTCTAAACTCAAGGGAATACAGACCAAGTTTATGCAACCTGTTCTAATAATTTAACCTCAAGCCCTGATATCATTCTGGTGAATCGATGCTGTACCGCCTTCAATTTGTATTTGTCAAATTACATAGGCTGGAGTTCAGTATTTGACAGAATACTGATTTAAATACCACTTTAAAGTATGGCTAATTTCACAATAGAGGGCCGAGAGGATCTGTTCTGAAACATTGCTACCGTAAGTCCTCCATATACATTTGAATGTTTCAAATGTACTTGCCAGGTGACTAGGAGCATACAGTCCAAAATCTGCTCAAAGTATTTTAAATTTGCTCCTGGATTTGCTAGCTATGCAACTAGAAAAGCTCAGTTGTACTTTTTCTATCAGAACTTTTACAAAGTTCCTCTGATCTATAGCTTTAATGTTTTTGATGTTTTAGTTTTAAAAAATTAACATTAAGCTTATAAAATTATTTATAATTTAATGTTTGTTCCTTGGCCTATTTTTAAGTGAATTTAGATAGACCAGTATGAAAGTATATGTTAACTGTAAAGAGGTAAGATTTTGACATTATTTCAGATAACCTACAAAGCGAACTTGTAGCTTATTGTGAATGGAAATGACATACTAAGATATTGCTGTTTTAAAAGCATGACACTGTTACACATGTATAGTAACATTAAATGTATTTGAGTGTATTCTCATGGCTGAAAACTTTTGGGGTAATTTTCACCTAAGCTGCCCGGTGAGAAAATGTCAAAAACGATCGGCTGCCCATTTTACACCCACCCAATTTTACTTTACATTGACTTCAATGAAAAGTAAAATTGGGCAGTGTGTAAAACGGGCAGTCGATCCAATCCTGTCAATTTTCTGCCAGGCAGATTAGGTTAAAGTTACCTCCTTAGTTCTCATTAAAATTATGTAATTTGGGAAAAGTTTTTGTTAGGGTGTAGATCATTTCCTTTGGTCTAGAGAGGGCATGACTTTAAGCTTCATGTTTATTAATGCGCAGTTTAGATTCTAAATAAGGTATCCGCTTTTTCTAATTCTAAAGTATAGGTAGTGTCTGTAATCATATAATATACATCTAATACACGAAGGAATACACTGTTTAAGGAATCTTAAGATGCTTGAGATTTAATGAAAAGTTTTATGAATATAGGACTATCCATGGATTAATCTACAATGCTCTGAAACTCTTTATGGAAATGAATCAAAAACTATTTGATGACTGCACCCAACAGTTCAAAGCAGAAAGGCAAAAGTAAGTTAAACTGTGTGTATGTCTCGCTATCTAACTATATCTATAGTTCTCACTCACATGAAGTTGTGTCCATCATACTTTTGGTGTCATACTTGCATGTGATTGGCCCAAATTTTGTATTCATAAAACAGCAACAAAAGATAAATGAACAAGTGGAGAATGTACCAATCAGCAAACCGGCATGAAACCACAAATCAGATATGGTAGTGTACTGGTTATAGTACTGGACAAGCAATTCTGTTCAAATCCCACCATGGCAAGTTGTGAAATTTAATTCAATAAATGTGGTAAATTGTGGGCTGGCACCAGGAACAGTGACTGAAATCAGCCGGATTGTCATTAAAAACTCAATTAGTTCACTTAGTGTCTGCAAGCGACTCTCGTTTGTACCATATGGTTGGCTCAGTGCCCTCTGAAATCAAGTTAGGATGAGGAAAGACACCACTCCTTTGTGTGTATCTCACTTCTTATGCTTGTTCATCAGAAATTAGAAAATTCATATTTTCTAACTCTGTAAAACAGGTGGGATAATTAGAAGCTTCCTATTTCAAAATTCAGCTTGTTAAACTAAAATTAGGATACAGAAAGACACAACTTAATATGCTTTCTAAGATATATAGCGTTAAAGAGACAGCTACAACAGGTATGTAATCATTACTCTCTCTTACTTGATTGTGCTGTTTTAAAAGAAAATCAGTTAATATAAATTTTACCTAAATAAATCTTTTGAAATTTTTCCAGTAGGTTTCCTTCAAATAATTTTGAAAAACTGAGCAGAAACTACAATTATGTAAAACCTTCTAGTATATATTTTCATGTTATTTTTGAATTACATTTCAATTTCTTTTTGACTTCTCTCTCGCAGTAATTTCTTTCTTAAACCAACATTCTATTTATGCTTAACACTTATAACGTAATACCACAATAATAAATTTTCCATTACACTATATAATGCTCAATTTCCTGTGATCAGTGCTGCAGGAGATCTGGTGGTATATAATATTTGACTTATTTCCACTTTGATATTGGAGCTGGCAGTAATGTGTTGGCCTCGTGAAACCCCCACCTCTCTAAAACTATTTTTATTTCATCCAATCACAACTGTGAGACTCCCGCGCCTAATTGTGAGAGAGCAACAGAGGGATGTGCTTGCAACAATTTAACCTTCAATTCACTGTGAGCATTGCCACTTGTCTTGCCTATGGTGTGTGCTCCTGTAAATAAGTATTTCGTAGAGCATTGTACACTGATGCAGGATTTGGCACATCAGAAACATTTGGTGGTAAAATTAATTTACTTGGAATATAAACCTACGTGCCTTCTCTCTTCTCCTCCTCACCCCAACCTTCCTCTCTCTGTATTCAGCCGAGCAGCATCTCGTATGTTATGTTCAAATCTTCAGTGCTATAAGAAAAAAGTAATCAACAGATTGTATACAGTTTGCCTAATTTACACGTGCAAATTGGGTTACTTAATTTTGAATTATGGAAGAAGTTGGAGCACTAAGTTTGTAAGACATGGAGAATACAGATTTTATTTTATTTATATCGCTCTCTTGTGGTGTTGTATGTGGGAAGTTGAGACCAATTGCATTCTTTAGATCAAGTGATGTTGGAGATTGGGGGGTAATTTAAACAAAGTGGCCATGGGAGGTCTATAACAATGGAGACCAGAACCGGGGGGGGTCAGGGGGTCAAAGGGGCACTAGGGTGACGGGGAGGGGTTAGGTACTGCGGGGCCAAGTCCATGTGGGGGGGGAGGTAGAGGGCAAAAGGGACAGTAAAGCAGGTTTAGGGGTTGGGGACGAGGGAAGGTAGAGGTTGCGGGACAAGGAGGAACTATGAGCAGAGTTACAGGTCACTGAAAGGGTGGGGGAGAAGTGAAAAGTAGAACAGGTGAAGACGCTGAAGAGAAGGGAAAGATAAAACGATTTGAGGCTGGAGGTGAGAAGGCCAGGGTGGGAGGAGAGAAACAAAGGCCTCTAGAGGTTTCAAGAGCATGCCAGAGCAGGGTGGCGCCCTGACCAAACGGCTGCACTACTCCAGCTAGTGTCATCAGTACCTTTAGCCTGGCCAGTGTGGAAGAGAGAATGGGCAAGCAGGGTGGAGGACAGGCTGAGGGGGGAGGGCAGGGAAAGAACTGGAGAATTGCAGTGGCTGCATAGGGGATGTGGAAGGAGGAGGGGACAGGTTTTCATTTTTAAAAATTTTTTATATATATACTTGAGACCCAATGCCTATTACAAATGTACCTTTTAATCGTGTTTCCATTGAGTTTGACTGCATATGCATTCTCCCTCTCATTGCTTGCTACAAATATATTTATAGAAATAAGTGACCTTTCTTTTAATTTTCCTTACTATCCTATTCTAGTACCTGACCAATTATATAAATTTCTAAATTAAAGTTTTGGGTGCCCCTTTATTGAAAGGACATTAAAACCATGAGAGTATACAGTGTAGATGTGATGTGGAAGGACGAAGGAGAAAGCCTCCGAAAGCTTGTGATTTTCAAATAAAACTGTTGGACTATAACCTGGTGGTGTAAGATTACTTACAAGTAGACAATTGTAAACAATTTTACAACACCAAGTTATAGTCCAGCAATTTTATTTTAAATTCACAAGCTTTCGGAGATTTTCTCCTTCCTCAGGCAAATGTTTCAAGATCTCCTTGAAGCCTACGCATTTATGCGTAGGCTTCAAGGAGATCTTGAAACATTTGCCTGAGGAAGGAGAAAATCTCCGAAAGCTTGTGAATTTAAAATAAAATTGCTGGACTATAACTTGGTGTTGTAAAATTGTTTACAATTGTCAACCCCAGTCCATCACCGGCATCTCCACATTACAAGTAGACAGTGTAGATTCATTAGGACAATGTTAGGGATGGGAAACTACTTATGAGGCAAAGAGGAGATTTGATAGAAGTTTTTATAATTGACAGGTTTTGACAATGAATAGAGAAAGATTATTTCTTCTGGTTGGCGAGACAGTCATGATGGGTCATTATTTAATATTGTCAGTGAGGTGAGAGGTTAGAAGACCTTCCTTTACTCTGAGGTTGTTGAGCAATGGACTGCTTTGTCAGTGAGTGAGGCAGAGACCATTGCATCCTTTGAGTGAAAATTGGATAACTAGCAGAGAAAGGTAGAGGCAAGAGCCAGTTTTGGATTGCTCTAACAAAGAGCCAACATAAACACAATGAGCAACGTGACGATCACCTCTGCTCTAAACTTCTATGGTTCTATTGTTTTCACACCCACTACTAATAGTCTGTGAAGCGTACAGAACTAGGGAACAATACCACTGAAATGACTGTTGCTATTATAAAGAGTTTTCGGTCTTGCTGCAGCTGAGAAAATGTGTTTTAAAATTATTTCAAACTGTTGAACTGGTTTCATTAGTGCCATAAAACACTTTTTTTTAGGGAGAAAACAAAATTGAAAGAACGTGAAGAGGCTTGGCTCAAAATAGAGAATCTAGCCAAAGCAAATCCACAGGTATGCTTGCATTAACACTGTTAGCCTAAATATTGTTGTATGGATAGTAGTGTAATGTGTTGCAGTAAACAAGCTGTCACCTTTGTAGATTTTTCTTTGCAGCATAGAACAATTTGGATTATGTTAGATGATTATTTACTGATGAAAATATTTATTTGTAAGGGCTAAGCATATTGTATATTTTGTTACCAAAGAACAAAATTAAGAAATTTAAGTAATAACAGTGGACTTTAACATTGAAGTCTACTTGGTAACTTTAAACATTGAAGTCTACTTGGTAAACTTGTATTGATGGCTGATTCTAGATTTTGCAACTTTTTAAAAAGGAAGTATATGGGAATAATGTTTTCAGCTTGTATGTTGTAATACATACTGTCTTCAATTCCAGCTGTTTATCCTGATCGGTTAGAATTGCACATGTTGTTTTGCGTCTTTTACTTTTGTTCAACATTCAATCATGAAAACTATGGCAATGTAAAATATCAGAAACTTAAGGAGAGAAATGTTATCACACTCTAATCTCTCCCACCCACCAGAAATATCACTAGGTGTGATTAATGCTGTCTACACTGTCCATCCATTCATTATACTTAAAATTGCTGGCAGGTCACAGCATTTCATTTGGAAATGCATTGAAAACTCCTATGTCACCCAAGTTCTATAGGAAAATACATTTTAAATGTGTCCTCATGTACCTGCCATACCTGTAAATAGCAATGTAATAAGTCTTTACAGTGTTACAACTCATGTAACTTTAAATCAAAAAACACTACATTCGAGTTGTTCTGGGATGTATTTCCACACCAAAGACACTAGGTCACTTTGCAACACTGTGACTACAGTAACTTTAAGTTGGTATCAGAATATTTAAAACATTTCATCTGAGGGCCTACAAAGAGACAATTTAAGATAATTTTAATGTACTTTTTTCTCCATCCACCTCAGTGTTCCCTGAATATTAACTTCATGTTGTAATGAGGCTTGCCTTCCTTTCCCTGCGTCCTCGTCTATTGATGCTCTGCCGGTGGGTTCTGTCTGATTCCCCAAAATGGATGTTCTGGTTAACAGGCAGCAGTCCCCTGGAATGTCCATCATTTTCTAAGCCAGTGAAAGTGACAGTGAATTTCAGTGGCTGCACACCCATCTTTGTTTCCTCCCCTGCCCCCTCCATATTTAGATTATTTGTCAGACACGGCAGTAGTAAACTGCTGAGTCACTGGTAATGACTCCTCCCTCATGCAAGTTCTCAACCTTACCTCCCCACACTGTGACAGTTTGCTGGCTGTCTTAACCCCTTTCCCACCCAGTTCCCCATCCCTTTCCCCTTCCCTGCCTTGGTCCACTTATTTGCTGCCACCCTCTAACTCTGCTTGACTTGAATAGTGCACTTGACTCCACTTATGTAACATCACAGGAGATCAACTGGTAAGAACATAAGAAATAGGAGCAGGAGTAGGCCAATCGGCCCCTCGTGCCTGCTCCGCCATTCAATAAGATCATGGCTGATCTGATCCTAACCTCAAATCCATGTCCAATTTCCTGCCCACTCCCCGTAACCCCTAATTCCCTTTACTTCTAGAAAACTGTCTATTTCTGTTTTAAATTTATTTAATGATGTAGCTTCCACAGCTTCCTGGGGCAGCAAATTCCACAGACCGACTACCCTCTGAGTGAAGAAGTTTCTCCTCATCTCAGTTTTGAAAGAGCAGCCCCTTATTCTAAGATTATGCCCCCTAGTTCTAGTTTCACCCATCCTTGGGAACATCCTTACCGCATCCACCCGATCAAGCCCCTTCACAATCTTATATGTTTCAATAAGATCGCCTCTCATTCTTCTGAACTCCGATGAGTAGAGTCCCAATCTACTCAACCTCTCCTCATATGTCCACCCCCTCATCCCCGGGATTAACCGAGTGAACCTTCTTTGTATGTCTTTTCTTAAGTATGGAGACCAAAACTGTATGCAGTATTCCAGGTGCGGTCTCACCAATACCTTATATAACTGCAGCAATACCTCCCTGTTTTTATATTCTATCCCCCGAGCAATAAAAGCCAACATTCCGTTGGCCTTCTTGATCACCTGCCAACTAACTTTTTGATTTTCTTGCACTAGGACCCCCAGATCCCTTTGTACTGCAGTACTTTCCAGTTTCTCGCCATTAAGATAATAACTTGCTCTCCGATTTTTCCTGCCAAAGTGCATAACCTCACATTTTCCAATATTGTATTGCATCTGCCAAATCTCCGCCCACTCACCCAGCCTGTCTATATCCCCTTGTAGGTTTTTTATGTCCTCCTCACTCTCTACTTTCCCTCCCATCTTTGTATCATCTGCAAACTTTGATATGTTACACTCGGTCCCCTCCTCCAAATCGTTAATATAGATTGTAAAGAGTTGGGGACCCAGCACCGACCCCTGCGGAACACCACTGGCTACAGGTTGCCAGTCCGAGAATGAACCATTTATCCCAACTCTCTGCTTCCTGTTAGATAACCAATCCTCCACCCATGCCAGAATATTACCCCCAATCCAGTGATTCTTTATCTTGAGCAATAATCTTTTATGTGGCACCTTGCCGAATGCCTTCTGGAAGTCCAAATACACTACGTCCACTGGTTCCCCTTTCTCCACCCTGTACGTTATATCCTCAAAGAACTCAAGCAAATTTGTCAGACATGACTTCCCCTTCGTAAAGCCATGCTGACTTTGTCCTATTAAATTATGTTTATCCAAATGTTCCGCTACTGTCTCCTTAATAATAGACTCCAAAATTTTACCCACCACAGATGTTAGGCTAACTGGTCTATAATTTCCAGCCTTCTGCCTACTACCCTTTTTAAATAAGGGTGTTACATTAGCAGTTTTCCAATCTGCCGGGACCTTTGCCGAGTCCAGAGAATTTTGGAAAATTATTACCAAAGCATCCACAATCCCTACTGCCACTTCCCTCAAGACCCTAGGATGTAAGCCATCGGGTCCAGGGGATTTATCCGCCTCGAGTCCCATTAATTTACTGAGTACCAATTCCTTAGTGATTTTAATCGTATTTAGCTCCTCCCCCACCTCGAGCCCCCTGTTTGTCCAGTGTTGGGATATTCTTAGTGTCCTCTACCGTAAAGACTGAAACAAAATATTTGTTCAGCATTTTTGCCATCTCCATGTTTCCCACCATTAATTTCCCGGTCTCATCCTCTAAAGGACCTACGTTTGCCTTAGCCACCCTTTTTCTTTTTATATAACTGATTTTTATAAACTCATTGGGTGGCACAGTAGTTTCCTTCTGATATCAGAGTAATACAGCCAAGACTAATTGGGCAAATGTCTCTTTGGAGGAGGCTCAAATGAAATGAGTGTGACCAATCTCAACCTAGTAAGCATAGGTCCACAGAGAAAAATAAATTGCCAATAATTTGGTACAAAGTTTCAGTTTCCCTCAGGGAAATTAGAAAAATACTATCGTCCATTTGGGAGCACCCTTCTGAAGTTGAGGTTGAATTCCATTGTTGGGAAAAGTAGGGGAAGTTTACTGTGCTTTTTCCCTATGCTTTGCCTGACCTGAGAACCAGTGCTGGATGTAAAAAAAAATTATGTCCTGTCACTTGCATCCACCACCAATATGAACACAAAAAAGTTAAAAGTTTCTTCATATTTTAATCAAACTGCTTCACAAACTTAATGAGGAACAAGTTCTTGACAAGTAGCAGCTTGCTGGAAACATCTGTATGCACTTTGTTATTCTCTAGATACACTAAATTATAATGGTGGTTTCCTCCAATTGTTCTTGAGTTCTTCTTGAAAAGGAACATCTAACAAGCTATTAGTCCATACGACTTTACCTGTAAAGACTGTTTCCACTAAATATATTAACATATTTTCAACAACTGGAATAGGGATCTCTTTGACTTCTGATTCTTTTTAAAAATGTGTACCAAAAATCATGCATGCATACATTTGTCCATAAATACTGACATATCACCAAGTCAAAAATGCTTTATTTTAACCAAACTTCATAAATGACTTCCTTTCATCAGACACTGGGTTCCTTTCGAAACTGGCCATCCTGGGAACTGTCTATGTGCCCTGTCTCCAAAAACCAGGTAGGCACTTATGTCAAAATGCACCAAACACATCAACTTTTTTTAAAAAGTCTCATGATTTTTAATTAGCAACCCATTGAACAAATTAAATATCCAGTCATCTGGAACAGAGAGCACTCTCTTTAGCTATAGATCATGATGTGACACTATTGCTAATGGCATATACAGTGCTGGAAGAAATTTTGTTGAGCTGAAAGAAAACATTTTTTAATAGCTACCTTGTGCAGTCCAAAAAAATGAATATGCAGAATCAGCACAATTTTTTCATTGTAAATGCTTTTTTTTACAGAATAAACCCTTCCATTTGGAATGTGTTGTAATTGTCAGATTTCAGGATCTTTTACATGAACATTTTTAATTTAGTGAAATTTGCATGTCTTTGTGTACTTCTCATTTCAACCAAATTTTGAATAGCTTCTGTAACTATTGATCGTTAGCTGTGCATTATTTAATAAAAGATTTGAGGGTAAACTTTGCAGTAATATGCTCCTGATGTGCAAAGCTCTGTGGCTGGAGTGCATAAGTAGTAAATTTACTCTTTGGTGTAGAGTTTACACCTGTTTGTTCAAAGTTGCCTAATTATAATTATTGGATAATTCCATTTTTAGCCCAAAATTATTTCAAAATAGCAGGGAAAGACTATGCCTTTTAGTAAATGGGAGTAATCTTCTATACAGTCTTTCATATCAGGCTTAATGAGCAAGTGGCCTGCTCATGCGCCCAAGTTCCATTTCTGGTCTGAGGGTATTTGTGTAACTAATCACTGTTTATTAAATATTTAAAAGAAAGAAGGAACTTGCATTTATATAGTGCCTTTCACAATCTCAAGATGTCCCAAAGCACATCACAGCCAATGAAGTACTTTTGAAGTGTAGTCACTGTTGTAATGTACTTAAATCTTTTTCTCTATCCATGACTTTCATCATTGCCACTTTATATCAGCTGATATGAGGTTTGCTCTGAGATAATTCTTCTGATGTGGTATTTGTTGTATCTTTTTACACTCCAAGTGACCTGAATGAGAGCAAGTGAAATTTCAGTCACTGGGCCAGGCAAGTTTGAAAGTTAAGGCTTTGGGGGGTATCAAGCACTTAAATGAATTTGGCATTCTGTTGTTGAGCTCTTATGGAACCTTTGTAAAAGGAAAATACTTTTTTTAATGCAAAACAAATGAATTAGTGAGATCTATTACGTATAACCATAACTGTTTTGCTAGAATTGTTTTGTTATGACATGGTTATCAGTTCATGTTAATGCAGAGTTAAACTTTGGCTACAATTCAGTTAGAGGGGAAAACAATCTGGATTAGATTGTAACTGATATATGCCTTAGCACGTTTTTGTTGGCTGTTTATAACTACTCAATTACTTTTTGGCCTAATGTGGCCATCTTGTAGGAATGCACGAGTTCCACCCAGGAATAGAGGATAAAGGATTGATAATAGCAAAAGTTGAAGTTTAATCATCTCTAAATATCCAATTTTAGGATGCAACTCCACATTTCTGTACTGTAACAATTAGAAAATAATTTGTATGTATGTTCTTCAGGGTACACATGGTAAAACTTTGGTCTTTAAATTTGCTTTTAAGAATCTAAGAATTATTGCTAGTTGGAGAGCTAATCCACTCTTTGGATTTCTATTGCCTAAAGATTGTAAAATTAGTCTTCGCTCTGTTTCTGGTGCATGTGAGGCTGCAGCACAGAACTGTTCGTAATTTATGGCACTAAGTGGCAATCCCACGTAGACACTGAGAATTACTAGTGTAAAAAAGAGGGAAAACAAACTTTTAGTGCAATTGGAGTTGATCTTCTGAGATTGAGGTTCAGGTACATGCTGGAGCAGAGTAGAAGGAGCCTTCACTGTTGTTTGCCTGTGGTGTACCTGCCCTGGAAGGACTTGATCCTGCCACTAGGTGCCCAAAGAGGAACATGTTCTGTTGATCACTTAATTTCCTCACCTTGAGCACAAAAGTGATCCAAAGACACACAAATTAATTTGAAAGCAGTTTTGTTTAAAGTACTTGTGAAAACAAATTCCTGATTTGGTGGGGAGGGAGGGAGAGGTTGACTTTAAAAAATTTCAGTTCTGGGTACATAAAAAGATACTAAAATCATAAAGCTCTTCGGCTTGTCTGGTTAAATGCAAAAAAACGTAACCTTAACCCATACTGAAAATAGACTATAGAGATGCTGTGGACATTGAATCATCACTTTTCAATGCATCATCTCTTGAATCAGCCTTTGTATTCACACATCCAATGTAAAATAAAGCCTTGCATACAACTGATTACATACATGATATCCCAGGAGCCAGCATGTACAGGTGTATTCAATACATGTATTAAAAATAAAATGTAATGAACCAGAGCAGATACTTGCTGTATACCAAAAAGCAGGCGCATTTATTAATTAAATCTCAGCGCAAAATATAGAATATTCATTGTAACCTGGCGTTAACAAAAAGTCTCTCTTCTCTTTTCCCCCCCCCCCAAAGGAAACATATCTGCTAGCTGGTTCAGTGTATGTATGTTTTAGAAAACAGGGCCTCTGCCTATATATATGAAGTTGTCCCAGCATCTAGAGTACTTTTTTTAATTTTTTTTATTCGTTCACGGGATGTGGGCGTCGCTGGCAAGGCCGTCATTTATTGCCCATCCCTAATTGCCCTCGAGAAGGTGGTGGTGAGCCGCCTTCTTGAACCGCTGCAGTCGGTGTGGTGACGGTTCTCCCACAGTGCTGTTAGGAAGGGAGTTCCAGGATTTTGACCCAGCGACAATGAAGGAACGGCGATATATTTCCAAGTCGGGATGGTGTGTGACTTGGAGGGGAACGTGCAGGTGGTGTTGTTCCCATGCGCCTGCTGCTCTTGTCCTTCTAGGTGGTAGAGGTCGCGGGTTTGGGAGGTGCTGTCGAAGAAGCCTTGGCGAGTTGCTGCAGTGCATCCTGTGGATGGTGCACACTGCAGCCACAGTGCGCCGGTGGTGAAGGGAGTGAATGTTTAGGGTGGTGGATGGGGTGCCAATCAAGCGGGCTGCTTTACCTTGGATGGTGTCGAGCTTCTTGAGTGTTGTTGGAGCTGCACTCATCCAGGCAAGTGGAGAGTATTCCATCACACTCCTGACTTGTGCCTTGTAGATGGTGGAAAGGCTTTGGGGAGTCAGGAGGTGAGTCACTCGCCGCAGAATACCCAGCCTCTGACCTGCTCTCGTAGCCACAGTATTTATATGGCTGGTCCAGTTAAGTTTCTGGTCAATGGTGACCCCCAGGATGTTGATGGTGGGGGATTCGGCGATGGTAATGCCGTTGAATGTCAAGGGGAGGTGGTTAGACTCTCTCTTGTTGGAGATGGTCATTGCCTGGCACTTATCTGGCGCGAATGTTACTTGCCACTTATGAGCCCAAGCCTGGATGTTGTCCAGGTCTTGCTGCATGCAGGCTTGGACTGCTTCATTATCTGAGGGGTTGCGAATGGAACTGAACACTGTGCAGTCATCAGCGAACATCCCCATTTCTGACCTTATGATGGAGGGAAGGTCATTGATGAAGCAGCTGAAGATGGTTGGGCCTAGGACACTGCCCTGAGGAACTCCTGCAGCAATGCCCTGGGGCTGAGATGATTGGCCTCCAACAACCACTACCATCTTCTTTTGTGCTAGGTATGACTCCAGCCACTGGAGAGTTTTCCCCCTGATTCCCATTGACTTCAATTTTACTAGGGCTCCTTGGTGCCACACTCGGTCAAATGCTGCCTTGATGTCAAGGGCAGTCACTCTCACCTCACCTCTGGAATTCAGCTCTTTTGTCCATGTTTGGACCAAGGCTGTAATGAGGTCTGGAGCGTATGCCAAAAGATGAAACACTTAAATTTGATTTATAGAGGATGAGAGCAGCCTGTACAAAGGTAGTATGCCAACTTTTTGAGCTTGCCATACTACATTCTTTACCACCCTTTTAATTCATTTGACTTTTGCAAAGAGTTTTATGCAACAGCCAGTTTCTTCAGAATAGTTTCTCTTCCCATGTCAAAAAAAATCCTACTTTTTTTCTTTCCCAAATTTTCCACTTGCCCCTCCTGAGTGTGGTCACTCCTGCTTTATATAATTCTTTGGGGGCTTGCAGTCCTCCAATACCTTGCCCAAGTGGTCATTCCTCACGTATGAGTCCAGCGTTGGTAGGCCATTTGACCGTGGGCATTACAGCCAAGTATGCTCCTATCTGCAGCCAATGTCTACACAAGCGCACTTTCCAACAGGGGTCACTGAATAATGATCACGAGTGGGAACCCTAGCTGATTTCCTGAACTCCTCAATATTCCAGTAGTGCCTCTACCACCATACCAACTGAAATCGATTAATTCAGCACAGACCAAGTTACTGGTCTATATGGCCCAATACATCACTGGTGCATTTATCAATAAGCTATTGGGAGAACTTGAAGCAAATTCTATTAACTGATGTGCATCGAGACTGAAATCAATGATCATCTGATATACTGGTAATCTTGTAAATGGCTTTTACTGCATGAGGCTGGGCAATGAATAGAGAGGGTTTTTTGCTATATTGAAGTGTTGTACTTTTAAACTAGAAATCGCATTCAATTTGTGCTTGTAGCTGCAAACTTTTTATACAACTCAAGGAAGTTGAATAACTAAACCACAACAGATTAAAATCACTAGAGAAGATATGTATTGAGAATGCTACATTCTTGAATCGTTAGTCTTCACAAATAGAATATTCTGCTCAAACTAAATAGGAGAGAGGGAAAGTGCCTGGGAATGCTGCATTGTACTTTTCAGTCCCAGAACAAAACCCTGTGAGACATTGCCATACACTTCCAACCATTCTGAGAAACTGCCCATAACTCCTCCTCTGGTTCCTCCCTTCTACCCAGTTTTTAATTCAATTTGCTACTCTTCATCTAATTCCATAGCCTTTAATCTTCAATAGTTTCATGTGTGGTACCTTGTGAATTGACTTTCTGTAAATCTTTGACACCACATCCACTGTATTTCCCCATCCACCATCTGTCAACCTAAAAATATAATTTCTAGGACCTCCACTGTTTCCCCATTTCCCACCGGATCCTTGGATGTATCTGTCAGATCGTGGCATTTTGTCCTCTAGTACTTTCCTTTTATTTATTATAATACATCTCATCTTGCTTTTAACCAGTTCATGATTTACCTACTCCCCAATATCATTCTCTTAGAGGTACCATTTCAAGCATTGTACACAACCACTGCCTTTTTGCGTCCAGCTTATTTGTGCCAAATCTGGATGGAACACTTCTCTTGCAGATGGAAGTGGCAAGTGTGGGACAACAAGCTAATGCTCAGCCTTTCAGCCCAAGGCTGCCCTCTGCTGTTGGTTAGGGGCTGTTTCCTCAGTGGGGTCAGCATGGATGCATAGGTCAGCCCTGATCATCTAAAAGCCATTCTCCACCTTTCCGTGCTGCTTCTCCTTGCAAAAATGGAGCCACTTACTCCATGCATCTTGGTGGTTTCCTGCATAATGGCCATTGATGTCTGTAATATTTCTGTAGCTAGATAATACCTGAGGATGAATTGATTGCAAACCCTTTCTTTGCATGTCGGCCATAGTGTTGCAATGACCATCTCCGATGCTTACGAGTGCCGTCTGCAACATGACCCTCCTGTCCAATGGAAAGTAATGAAGATATTGCCCCTTGCAAACACTTGCTTCATATGGGTGTGTACTGAAGAGTGTCTTACATAGCACAAGTCTCCTGCATGACTTAGAAGAATCCAGTAACATGAAGGCTTCATGCTGTGGTAACCACCTTCAATAGGAAAAGCCATGACTGTTCCCATTGTTTGCAGGTCACCCTACAGCAAATGGTATTACTGTGTGATAGCCTGCCTTGTGAAGAAGACAGTTGTGCTCTGACCTGTCCAGGTACATGTGGAGGGGTGTCTAAATATGGCTCTTGAATAGTGACTGGTGCAGCCAGAGTGCCTCAGCTGTGGTTGCTCCAACGTTTAGTGGTCCCTCATGGACTCCTTTTATTTCATCCAAAGCATCTAACATGACTAGCACTTTCTACAGAGCCACTTAAATACTCCTAGCAATCAAGAGCACTAAAGGAAATCATTGGCAACAAATAACTCTCAAAAATACAAACAATGGTACTGTTTTCAGCAAAAAGAAATGCAGCAACATCAAACAAAGTTCAAACAAAAATAAATGTCTCCATTGAACATGGCCTGAACTGCAGTTTGACATCTGCTTCAGCAGTGTCCCTGATGCACCCATGTAAAACAGGCAAGCATCATGCAGTAGGCAGTCCCTAGCCTGCAATTGTAAATTCGGTGAAACTGAACTTGCATAAATAATTAATTTACATGAGACCCAAGCATGCTGGTAGCACTGCCTCTTTTTTTGCACTGAAAATCACCAGTCAAAAATCCAGCCATGCACAGCTATGGGACTGATTTCTGCCTGCAAGCCTCAACGCCACTAATACAACTTTGGAAAGTCAGCGTTAATGTTTTATTCTTTGAGCCTTTATCTTCCTTTTAGTATGGCCGTCAATATATAAATTGTGTGGATGTGGTGGTCACACGGAGATAATGTTAAAAGATGCTGCATGGCTGGCTTATCCAGATAAATCCAAATTTATACATTTTATGCAGACCTAGGTTCAAAATAGTTGGTGACGTTACAGAATTTGTTAATTTCAGCACCCTAAATGGAGGAAGGGGAAAGAGTTTGTCACATGTAACCCAAAAGTATGTTAATGATAGATGTAAAATTGAAGTGCACAAAGTAAAGGAAAACATGCTACAGAATTTACTGTCATTTGTATAAATCATTGTCTTTTTGATGCGCTTCATCATTTTACCTACTTTACAAGGTTGGCATATGAAGTCTACTGAGTGTAATCCTTTTGTTATAAACCTTTGAGATGTGATAGATGTAATGTGCAGCAGAAACAATAAAACAGCAGCAAAACTTGATTGTCACCGGAATTAAGTTTTATGCCTGACCTATCTCAGTGCATTAGAAGGCAAGTAATAGATGTATAGGCACTAACCTGTTAACACTACTGGATAGAATACTACTCCATAGAAAAATTTGGTTGGCACCCTGAAAGGAATATTTTTTCCTTCAGTTAACTTTTAAGGCAACTTTGCATTGTTTATAATTAGAATTGCTAATGTGGTATAAAATTTTACATAAACTTACTTTTAACACATCTATTATACTGATACCTTGGAATGAGCACATTTCGGTCACTTTAGGATGACTTTATACTGCATGTTTGGGCTTTATTATTTCTGTATAAAACTAAATAGATACTTTCTTCATTGATCTGTATTTGTACTAAATTTTGTTTTGAGTATGAATCCCTGCACCCCCCCCCACCCCAAACAACGCTTCTGTGTTATGAACATCTGTGGCCAAGAGGGCAGGTCGCCTAATTCTAACCCTCTCTTCTCCTCTTCTCTCTTTCCCCCCCCACAGAGTTTTAAACCCCTCTCATCCAGAAGGTATTGGCTGCTGGAGTATGACTTCACTGGTGCTGAAATTCCCCCAGTCCAAATGGCCATTATTCATATATGAGCATTGACAGTGAATGGTGGAGGCTATTTGACAGTAGGGCATTACAGCTCAGCTTGGTCCTGTCCTTACCATACAACCATATGAATGCAAATCCTTCAGGGGTTGCTGGATAGGAGTGGGCATCCTGACAAACTGTGTATCCACTTCTGCCGTGGCTGAGATTAGCTAACTCAGCATGGCCAGGTTTCTGGATTGTTTAACTCTGTGAACTCACTTCAGACCTGCTTTCAAGTCAGCCATCCAATAAGGCCCAGGTTCATCTCTCTTTGGTTTGTCTTTTTTCAGTGCCTCCCCAAAACTTGCATTCTCCATCCACTACCACGACAGCTGCATGTGAAAGTTACTGGATGCTTTGAACATCCAGGGCAAACACATGTTTTTAGTTTTAAGTTTGAAAAGTGCTATATCTCTGTAGTTATTTATAGAGCCATCTTGAGCTTTCACCTGCATGTTTTAATTTTTTAAATATAACTTGAAATTATTTGTGCGTGAAACTTAAATTCTATCTTTCAGTATCAGCTTTTTATCGATCCTAGTGGCATGAATAGTCCAGTTGCTATGGAAACAGATGGTCCCTTGATAGAAGATATCCAGATGATCAGAAAGGCAGTAGAGGATCAAACAACTCAGGTATAATATAGCTACAAAAATGCCTCCATTTCATTTGTTTTTTATACAAAACCATGAGTGAACATAATGACATTGTATAACTCACATACTATTGTAAATTGTGCTGTCAGTCCAAAGCTATTTGGTACCTGTCTGATTAGTCTGTTAAGTATTAATAAATTTAATTTCCTGCGCTATATAATTTTGTGGGCTCACCGGTGCTTTGTTTTAATAATTTGCTCTTGCTGTGACAGCAGTATAAATTGAACTTAATAGAGGTGTTGCTTTCATTCCATTACAATTTTATTTAAAGATTTTTTTAAAAAAAAAATACCAGATTGGAAAAAAAAATTGGAACAGCCCTGGGTTACTTTTTGTTGAATCCACTTGGCCCTACACAAGATCTCACCACAAGTGGATACAGATAGATTGGATTTGATGTGTCAGTAGTTCCTCGGCTTAAATTGTGATAGCATATTTGCAAGGGGCACTAGGAGGCTGCAATTGTAAATGGGAATCGATATTTGTAAATACACAAATCCTTCTAGGATTTACCTGTATTTTAAACTGAGATAAGAAACTCACTGCCATGACCTTAAAATAAACTTGATGTGTTGGATGCTTCAGACAAAAATCATGATTATTTATGTATCTGTTCTAACTATTCATCCAGCTGCAGTGGGTATTAATTATTTATTTCACAAGACTCAATCAAAAATACTTGCTTCACTGTCACTGAGCTGAACATTCCTTTTGAAATTATTTCACTGGAGATGCAAACTTTTCCCCTACTTCCACAGTCAAACACCCCTCCCTTGCAAGAGCACACCCTGCATCACTGAGCAATGCTGTGGTACATGTAGACATTTTTAAGGTATTACATATGAGCTTCCATTACTTCACACTTCCTGTGTTGCACTTCTGTCACAAAAATGCATGTTTATTTCACCTATGTCATAATTATTGGCATAAACATTTGAACTAATTTGTTATAGCTCTCTGTGCCTTTAAAGGGACACATTTAAATATGACCAGCAGAATATAGCACATTTTGCATTAAATGGTATCTTCCAGTCCTTACAAAATGATGTTTCATCTGACTTTCCATGGGCAATAGAATCATAGGTTACATCATGGAAGGAGGCCGTTTGGCCCATCGAGTCTGTGCCAGATCTTTGCAAGAGCAATCCAATTAGCCCCACTCCCCCGCCCTATCCACGGAGCCCTGCAAATTTCTTCCTTTCAAGTACTTATCCAGTTCCCTTTTGAAAGCCACGATTGAGTCTGCCTTCACCACCCCACCTGGCAGCGTGTTCCAGATCCTAACCACTCGCTGCGTTTAAAAAAAAAAGTTTTTCCTCGTGTCACCTTTTTGGTTCCTTTGCCAATCACCTTAAATCTATGTCCTCTGGTCCTTGATCCTTCCGCCAATGGGAACAGTTTCTCTATCTATTCTGTCTAGACCCTTCATGTTTTTAAATACTTCTATCAAATCTCCTCTCAACCTTCTCTGTTCCAAGGAGAACAACCCCAGCTTCTCCAGTCTATCCATGCAACTAAAGTCTCTCATCTCTGGAATCATTCTAGTAAATCTTTTCTGCACCCTCTCTAAGGCCTTCACATCTTTTCTAAAGTGCGGTGCCCAGAACTGGGTATAATATTCCAGTTGTGGTCAAACCAGTGTTTTATAAAGGTTGATCATGAATTCCTTGCTTTTGTACTCTATGCCTCTATTTATAAAGCCCAGGGTCCCGTATGCTTTTTTAACCATTTTCTCGACCTGCCCTGCCACTTTGAACGATTTGTGCACATATACCCCCAGATCTCTGTTCTGTACCCCTTTTTGAATTGTGCCCTCTAGTTCATATTGCCTCTCCTCGTTCTTCCTACCAAAATGTATCACTTAGCATTTTTCTGCGTTAAATTTCATCTGCCACGTGGCCTGTCTATATCCTCTTGAAATCTATTGCTATCTTCCTCACTGTTCACTACACTTCCAAGTTTTGTGTCATCTGCAGATTTTGAAGTTGTGCCCTGTACATCCAAAGTCATTAATATATCAAGAAAAGCAGTGGTCCTAGTACCAATCCCTGGGGAACGCCTCTGTACACCCCCCTCCAATCTGAAAAACAATCATTCACCACTACTCTCTGCTTCCTGTTACTTAGCCAATTTTGTATCCATGCTGCTACTGCCCCCTTTATTCCATGGGCTTCAGTCTTGATGACAAGCCTATTATGCGGCACTTTATCAAACGCCTTTTGAAAGACCATATACACCACATCAACCGCATTGCCCTCATCGACCCTCTCTGTTACCTCATCAAAAAACTCAATCAAGTTAGTTAAACATGATTTGCCTTTAACAAATCTGTGCTGGCTTTCCCTAATCAATCCACACTTGTCCAAGTGACTGCTAATTCTGTCCCAGATTATAGTTTCTAAAAGTTTCCCCACCGCCAAAGTTAAACTGCCTGGCCTGTAGTTGCTGGGTTTATCCTTGCACCCTTTTTTGAACAAGGATGTAACATTTGCAATTCTTCAGTCCTCTGGCACCACCCCTGTATCCAAGGAATTTTGGAAGATTATGGCCAGTACCGTTGCAATTTCCACCCTTCCCTCAGCAACCTAGGATGCATCTCATCCGGACCGGGTGACTTATCTACTTTAAGCACAGTCAGCCTTTTTAGTACCTCCTCCATCAATTTTTAGCCCATCCAGTATCTCAACCGCATCTTCCTTTACTGAGACTCTGGCAGCATCATCTTCCTGGGTAAATACAGATACAAAGTACTCATTTAGTACCTTGGCCATGCCCTCTGCCTCCATGAGTAGAAATCCTTTTTGGTCCCTGATCAGCCGCACCCCTCCTCTTCCTTACCCCTTTACTGTTTCCATGCCTATAGAAGACTTTTGGATTCCCTTTTATGTTTGCTGCCAGTCTAGTCTCATACTCTCTCTTTGCCCCTCTTATTTCCTTTTTCACTTCGCCTCTGAACTTTCTATATTCAGCCTGGAGATCAGCTAGCATATTAAAAATGATGGCCCGGTGTTTCCACTAGATTGCATTGGTTTTTGCAGCACAATGTAGCCAAATCGGAGCAAAACATGGTGGAATTTCGATTTATGCCTGATGTAATTCAAGATTCCGTGATGTTTTATGCTGGCTTTTTAAAAAAAAATCGCACTGAAGCCGGCTCTGGCCAACCCCCACCACCAATTTGAAACAACGAGGATGGTGAGTTTCAGCCAATTGCGCCAGCCTGTGGCCTTTCGAGGAGGGTTTTAAAATTACGCTAGATTTCTTAGGCGCTAGTATAGGATCATAGAAAGTTATGGCACAGAAGGAGGCCATTCGGCCCATCGTGTCCGTGCCGGCCGAGAGAGAGTTATCCAGCTTAATCCCACTTTCCAGCACTTGTAGGTTACGGTACTTCAAGTGCACATCCGAGTGCTTTATAAATGAGTTGAGGGTTTCTACCTCTACTACCCTTTCAGGTAGTGAGTTCCAGACCCCCACCAGCCTCTGGGTGAAAAAATTTCTCCTCAGCTCCCCTCTAATCCTTCTACCAATTACTTTAAATCTATGCCCCCCTGGTCACCACCCCTCTGCCAAGGGAAATAGGTCCTCCCTATCCACTCTGTCTAGTCCTATCATAGTAGGTATGGTTTAAATGTTAATTTACTAAAAACTGCTAGTGCACGCCAATGACAGTAGTAAATGCTTCCAATACAATTTTTTTTGTCATTTTCAGTGATTTAAAATCAGGTTACTCACAGGTGCTGTATTAATGAAACTGCACCAGGTTATCACTCTTGAATACATCAATTAATATTTTTTTACTGCAAAAAAAAAAAAATGATTACGCTCTGTTAAGCTGCCGAATTGCACTGATTCATGGCAGATTTTACGTTTGTGATTATGTAAATGCATTTCAGCGTCAACTGTGCGTAAAATGCTCATGCGCATTTTTCGGGCGCCTTTTGCGTACAAATGCCAATTGCACCCAAAGGATAAACTCCAGGCCAATATGCCTTCAGTGCATTTCTTATCTGTCAGAGTTCATGTCACACTTAATTTTTGTTTGTTTATTTTAAACTCATTTGGAATTGCGAAGTACTCCAGCAGTTGAAAATACTTCAATTGATGCAGTTGCCAGTATGTGTCTAACCCTGTCTGACCTTAAGAACCACATTTTAATAAAAGTGAAAGAAAACCAGGCTTCGGACCTACAACCTGGAGAGCAATTAAACTTTATCCTCATCTAGTGTTTATTTAATAGCAATTATACTTTCTTGTCTGAAAGAAACACAGATTTGCCTCAACAGCAGAATAATGCAATGTGCATTATATGGCAAAATGCTGCTGTCTTTATAGAACAGCTCATCATCCAACTTACTGCAAGCAACTCCATGGGAAATTCAGAACAAACACATTAACATAATTATGCTTTCTTTTTGGCAAGTCGATGTGCCACTAACTGAGTTCAAACACCACATGTAAATACATTGTGAGTAGTGATTACACTAGAGGATTAACATTTGGGTTATACTGCAGTGGATTACATAAGAACATAAGAAATAGGAACAGGATCATATTGATTGCCGGACCACCCAGTTCGGTGAGCTTTACCAAACTCCAGATGGGTACAAATTGGTCCCACCAGAAGTGTCCAGGCAAGAGGAGCGTCCTTGGCAACTGAAGAAAATAATTATTGGATTGACCCCCGCTTTAGGGGGCCAGGTGCGAGCACTATGGGGGTCAGTTGGGGCAGTCTGGGCAACCCATCCACCCCAGGCACTGGACTACTTGGCTGCATGGGACGTGCAGGTGTCAGAGATGCGTCATGCGTCCATAGTAATGTGAGCACCCACCAATTCCATGTAAATGAGGTGCCCTCCTACTAACTCTGTCCAGTCTGCTAAGGTGAACACTGAAGGCACCAGCGGGCGCGATCCTGGTGGAACTGCCAGGAATGTGGTCTACAGATTATCGAGGCTTGGTTCTTTTGACTAATGATGGAATGCAAAGTAACAATTTTTCTGCAAGACATCATTCTAATGCTAACCAGTAATGGAGAAAAACTTTGCACTTTTTACTGCCCAAATAACCATAACAGACTTACTCAAGATGGTTCTGCCTTTAATAGTGTAGACAAAAACTGTCTAGTACGTTTGAGAAGCAAGAAGTAATATAGTAGTTTAAAGTCAGGATTCAAATAATCTTAAAGTGCTCACACTGTACCCTCACAATTTATAACATTGTCAAAACCCTTCAATTGTACTGTAGCCTTGTAACACTACCTACAATCCACAGGTAGAGTAGCCCAGCCTAAAATCGGGTAGCCTAGTGGCTATGGCACTGGACTAGTAACCTAGAGGTTTTTAGTTCACAATCGCACCATGGTAAGTTATAAAACTGAATTTGGTCATTTGTGGGCTAGTACCAGAAAAAATGACTACGAAAGCTGCTGGTTTATTAATATTATACATGTAATTCCATTCCCACACTAAGTGGTAGAGTCTCAATGTCCTTGAGGAAACTAGTGATGGGAAATAAATATTGCTTTGTCACTTCCCAAGAACAAATTTTTAAAAACCGTTTTGGATGGTTCTTTGTATACCAGTATCAGGGTGTAAAGTAGTTTTCAAGAAATTAATTCTCTTTCTATTTTGAGGCCATTACAAGATAGGACTAGCATTCTGCCTGCAGTGATTTAACCAAAACTATTGTTATTGAACAGCACATCAAGTGAGATATCTTTCTTTCCAAAAAAAAACAGCTAGCAAAATGTCTGATAATGTAAGCCAAGCTTATTTCTTTTTTTATTTTGAAAAATATACGTCCTTCATATTTGTAATGGTGTTCCAAAAGCAACAATGGTAAGGAAATCCTTTGTCCATATTTTAAGAAGTAATTGTGTGTGTCGAAGATGTAATACAATTCACTCTAAATGTTCACTCCCTTCACCACCGGCGCACTATGGCTGCAGTGTGTACCATCCACAGGATGCACTGCAGCAACTCGCAAAGGCTTCTTCGACAGCACCTCCCAAACCCGTGACCTCTACCACCTAGAAGGACAAGGGCAGCAGGCACATGGGAACACCACCACCTGCATGTTCCCCTCCAAGTCACACACCATCCCGACTTGGAAATATATCACCATTCCTTCATCGTCGCTGGGTCAAAATCCTGGAACTCCCTAACAGCACTGTGGGAGAACCTTCACCACACGGACTGCAGCGGTTCAAGAAGACAGCTCACCACCACCACCTTCTCCAGGGCAATTAGGAATGGGCAATAAATGCTGGCCTTGCCAGTGACGCCCATGTCCCATGAACGAAATTTTTTTTAAAAATCAAACATCTGGGTTCTGATGACTACATAAACTGCTTAAGCTTCACTCTCAGTTAATGACTGAGATCAGATGCTTTGATTATGCTAACCTTTGTATACACTCACAGCTACTTTGAATTCTTTGTCTCAATCTTTTCTTCAACCCTGATTCTCATTATAGCATATATAGTATTTAAAATCAACCTCAAGCCTGCTCCGCCATTCAGTTAGATCATGGCTGATCTTCTACCTCAACTCCACTTTCTGCCCTATCCAAATATCCCTTGATTCCCTTAGTGTCTAAAAATCTATCGATCTCAGTCTTGAATATACTCAATGACTGAGCATCCATCGGCCCTCTGGGGTAGGGAATTCCAAAGATTCACAATGCTGAGTGAAGAAATTTTTCCTCATCTCTGATCTAAATGACCGCTCCAGTATCTTGCAACTATGATCCCTAGTTTAGACTCTCCAGCCAGGGGAAACAGCCTCTCTGCATCGACCCTGTCAAGCCCTCTCAGAATCTTATATGTTTCAATGAGATCTCCTCTCATCTAAACTCCAGAGAATATAGGCCCATTCTACTCCATCTCTTCTCATGGGACAACTCTCTCATCCCAGGAATCAGACTAGTGAACCTTTATTGTATCCCCTCTAAAGCAAGTATATCCTTAGGTAAGGAGACCAAAACTGTACACAATACTCCAGGTGTGATCTCAGCAGAGCCCTATATAATTGCAGTAAGACCGCCTTACTGTTACCCCCTTGCAATAAAGGCTAACATACCATTTGCCTTCCTAATTGCTTGCTGTATCTCCATGTTAACTTTCTGTGATTTTCTAAGTGCCCCATTACTACGTCCTTAATAATAGATTCTAGCAGCAATCTTACTGGCCAGTTCCATACCTAAAAAAAATTCTCTTGTTTTGTGATGTATAGCATTTTTCTATCATTTCAAATTTCATCCATGTGAGAAACTACAATATCAGCAAACATTTTGGCCACTGCAGGGGGTATTATTGCAGTATATCTCCTCAGTTCTCTCTAGGGAAGCACTCATTACATAATTTGTAATATAATACAGTGGTACCTCATTATTAGAAGTTATTGCTGTCACAGGGTCCTTTTCCTGGTTCCAGTGGAAAGTAATCAGTAAAATGGCATGTCTTTGGGAACTGATCCCCTGAAGAAAAGGCAGAGTTTTATATATTAATGGCTACTGTCTCAGTAAAAGAATGATTAAAATTAACCTGATCTAATTATATATTCAATTTAACATTACATTTTAAAATAGAATTACTGATACAGCAAGAAAAAACTTTAAACTTAGATTTCAGATACAGTTCTTTCTGTGGTCAAGTTTTATTAAAACATGATTGTGAACCAAAAACCAACAAAGTAGTTATTTTAGTAGAATTTGCATTTTCGATGTAACTATTTTTTCCACTCATTGACATTCACTCACTTTTCTTCAGGCCCAGAAAGATCTTCGAAAGGATCGTCCACTTGTGCGTCGCAAGTCTGAGCTGCCTCAGGATATCTACACCGTGAAGGCCTTGGAATCCCATCGCCGCGCTGAAGAGATTATATCTGCTCACGATGGGCACTAGGCTATTTCAACAGAAGAATATTGTAAAAAGCTATTCTCCGAACTCGGTCTATTGTAGAAGCTATTATGCTTTGTGCCATACCAATCAGCTATACATTGAGTCAACGCTTTCCTGAATCCAGTTTGTAGGCAATAACTTTACCATGTATGAAGTCAAGCCTTGGTAGTTCAAACAATGGTAAATAGAGTATTGTGCTTTCTACAATCTACGTCAAAAGATGGAGTTAAATTTTCGAGTTGTCATGTCCACAGAACCATTGAGTTATAAAATTTGTTTGGCATTTATATTTACCCTTTTATTTAAACCTGTATTTGAAAATAAATGGGATACTGAGTCTAAATTTATTCCTGAGAAGTCACAGACTGAATTTTTAGTACTAAAGCCACCATTTTCGCATTACGACTGCATTCAACCCAATATACTTATCGTTGCATCCCAAAATTTATTAGTATAAACTTAAATGTCCAGAGTTTCTGAGCTCATTAATTATCCTGCACTAAATCTGACCATTTTAAAGGAGGAATGATCCTATATTTTTTAAGGTAAATTCTATTAATGCACTGCATGAAAAGAAAGTATCTTTAGTTTAGGGGGATAGTAAAAGTGATGGTTGTGAAATTTTTCCATATAACAGTACCACATCATTTAGAACACTTACCATAGGATTTTATTTCTAAGTAAATTGTTAACTTGAAATTTTAAATCTGATTTAGTTCCCCATTAATATATAAAATAACTACAAATAATTCCTGCTGGATTGGTTTGGATCTAATCTTTTTATTCAGGTGCTTTGACATCTCATTTTATAGTTTTCAAAGTTCTTTACATGTTGTCTGTCTTCTTGTATATTATGCAAGACAAAAGGTAAAAGTTCTGATGGAACTCTCTGTACTAAATCGGCTGTGGCGAGAATTCTCAGGGTTCGCTATTATCTTAATCCATTCCTTCATCCCGTTAACGTTTTCAAACGTAACTTTTCTGGTGCTTTTATAATCTGTCTTGTCAGTTTGCTGGTCTACTTTTTCAAATAAATTGTTCTGTCTCAAAACTAAAGAGAATTTTGAGATGCCTTGTGGAGAATGGATCTGGAAAAATGTCACACTTTGTTCTAACTTAATGTGCACTAGATTTTGGATATGGAAAAATGTCGCACACTGTTCTAATTTAATGTGCACTAGATTTTATAAGACCTGTTAGAATGAAGATATGATGTGCTAGGCATGTGAAACACCAAGGTATGCATATCTGTTGTAAGCTGTGTGAAATAACTGATTATGATTAGTAATCAGAAGCTGGTCAGAGGAAAACCAAAAATAAGTGTGTGCATCTTCTCTAAGCAGTTCATGTTTGGTCGGTCTCATATAACTTTAGCACCAAGTTTGCAAGTGATTATAATCTCTAGCTGATCATCAGGTATGCGATGCAAAGTGGTGCATGGTAAGAATATCTGCAAACACCATTCAGTTAAGATTTCCTCTCGTGTTCCCATCTCTGTTTACATTTTTTTTAAAGAATTTTTCTGAGCCTAGCATGCTGAAGCAAGTATAAAATTGTTGGGGTATTCAGGGCTGTAAAGAAAAGAACAAAATTTGAAGTATGCCCAACTTTTATTGTAATGAGGTAAATCTTCAAATTTTAGAAAGCACTTCCTGTTAACTTGAAAATTGAATGCTTAAAAAAAAAATTGTCCTGCATAAGCATGTTGGAAAATCTATTTTGATTTACATGTAAATGTTGATGTGCATTTTCTTCCCAACAGTTGTCATGGAAATCTGTCCCCAATACCTTTTTCTTCTAGGAGAGTAGGGTGCTTTTACTATGTGGTATCTTACAAGCTTTTGCAGTGCTGTTTTTATTTGCATACCATTGTTTGAACTTCCGTCTTACATTGACTGGTAGTTTATCTCTCATATTCATTGGTTTTGGGTGTTCAGTATGTTTGTGTGAGGTGTTCCAGAAGGATTGTAATTTTATTTTGGCCACTAGAAAGTGTATATTGTTTGTATACAATTCAGAATATGATCCTGTCTTTAGCAGTTTTTCCTAATTTTAACTTATCTATTGCTAAAGATTGACACTCACCAAATTGCAAGTCAACTTTGAATTACCTTTTTTCTACTAGTATGATTGGCAACATTTTTATATTAATTGGCAATTTACATTGTATTAAAAGGGGTTAGCCCTGGTTTTCTGGCTTGCAATGGATGATGTTACACAGGTTGTAGCTGTGGTAAGTTTCACCTGCTTGGGCTGTTACCAAAATAGTACTAGCTCTTACTGTGCAAGACAATGCATTGAGATTTGTTTGTTCATAAATTGCAGAATATCTTTTTACTCAATTCAAAACTAAATATGACAATTTGGTAAATGGTATGTAGAATCTGGATGACTGGGGCGATTTAAAGAGATCTGTATTTTTTGATAATTTTGCAGATCAACCAGCACAACGGATACCCCGCAACCAGCACATGAGCAGTTTTATGATAGGTTACAGAAATTCTAAAGAAAAAGTAATTCTAAAACTTGTTCTGGTGACTGTTTTTCTTTAAAAGCAACTTTATGATTGACACCTTTTGAGTTTCTTTATTTGTATTCGTTTTTTTTAAAAGCCCTGTACAAGAGGAATGTCCAGTAACATGACAAGTGACCTTTAGTGTGATACCTATATAAATGGCTTCATTTTAATATTGTACATATGTTGTACTTTGTTTTAAGTAGTGTAATATCTAATAAAAAGTAGATTTCATATTTTGTACAAAATGGTCCTATGTACAGAATAAAAAGTTCCTAGCAACTACAAAAGTTGGTAAGTGGCAAAGATGTTTTTCTTTTTGAAAATATTTGCAACAAGTTGGCATTAAAGATATTGAAATGTCAAAAATTTGAGTTTATTCAAATTCAGCATGTTTTATTGTGCATTAAGCATTTTACTGTGCACTTTTATCCAGTTTGAAATTATAAAATAGTTGTACAGCTTTGTAGAGAGAATAAAAATACCACATTAATCTTACATTTTTAGTCTGTGAACTACAGTGACCAATGTTCAAGCTAATTGGCTTGTGTTTACTGCTTCATTAAGCAATACAACCATGCATTCAACATTCCAGTAATCCTTTGCAATAAAATTTCTTCAATCTTCCCATGAAAAGATTTAGTGCTTATCTTGACATCACAGCCTGTTGTCTTAGATTATTTCCACTGGTAGGTAAATCGATGTGTACATTGTCTATTCCTTTCATCATTTTGGACACCTATCAAATTTTCTCACTCAACCTTCTTAGTTTGAAACAATAAAACCCTAATAGAACTAACCTTTCCTCATAATTCAGATTCCTCATCCCAGGTATCTACCTGGTAAATCTGCATTGTATTCTCTCCTATAGTGAGAATCCCAAAACTGAACACAGTATTCTAATGTCGGCTAACCATGACCTCTTTGCTTTTTTTATTCAATCTCTCGATATAAACCCCAAAATCCCATTTGTCTTATTAATGGCCATTTTGTACACTTCCACCCACTTGTGTAGATATATCTGCACAACTAGATTCCTTTTACTCCTCCACTGCATTGAGAAATGTTACCATTAAAGATATATTCTCATTCTTTATTCTTCCCAGAATGCATTACCTCACTTTTCTGTAATATGTTGCATCTGCCATTCATCTCCCCATTCACCTAGCCTCTTTGTGTCCTCCTATAGTCTTCTATATTATTTGAGTTTGCTGCTACTCCCAGTTTGGCATCATCAGCAAACTGATATCCACCCCTTCAAGTCTAAATGGTTCCAACACTTATTCCTGGAGCACCTCAACAGCCACTACCTGCCAATCTGAGATGTCCATTTACCAGTGTGTTTTGCTGTCTGCCTTTCAGCCATCTCTCAAATAAACTTAGCAGAAAGGCAAAACTTTGTGACTGGAAAATTTATAATTCTGGACAATATAACCAACTCAAAAGGTTACTGATGCATTGAAGACTATTTAGAGGAGAGCAACAAAGATTACATTAAATATAGAAGGCTTACAATCCAACTTCCTTCTGCATCCGCCCAGAAATAAACTCTTCCCTCAAGTCACTTGCAACTGCACTTTCTAACTCCAACTGTTTACCCTTTGATCTGCTATTTGCAATGATACTTCTGCAGCTGTCGACATGCTCAACCACTCCCGGGGAAACTACTTCCTCTGATGCCTTTGTTTCTAATAAAAACCCATGATCCCTCCCACCCTGGTGGTTCCCTCAATGGCCTCCAAATTTGCACTCTCAAGTCCAAGGGTGCAAACATAAAGCACTGTTGAGGCTTGCTCTCCACTGCCAAAACCAGTCATCCTGGTAATCAAAGATAAGCCCTGGCTTCTTTTCTCCACTGTCTCCTTAAACCCCTCATCTTTGCCCACTACCTCATGACCTCCCCACAAGTGTGAGGAGTTCATGGACATCTTTGTCACTAAGATTGAGATCATTCAACTGCCTCTGCCCAACAAACTAAACCTCTTACAAAGTTCCCCCCTGCCCTAGGCCTGAACCCATGCTTTTCTATACTTCAACTTTCCTTGTGCCCTCTCTGAGCTCATCTTGTCCATGATACCCATCTCCTGTGTGCTTGATTCCATTCACACCAAACTGCTGACCACCAAACTTGTTTCCTGGCCCCCATGCTAGCTCACATTGTCTCCTCAGGTACTGTCCCCTCTTTTTCCAAACCATGGTCATCACCTTTTCCTTAAAAAAAACCTTAACTGAATGGCCTCCTGTTCCTCTGTTCCTTTCTCTGTCTTTGAAAACTATCCTCTCCAACCACGCTTTCCTCTCAAGTCCTTGAACGTGTTGTCGCCTCCCAAATAGGAACAGGAGTAGGCCATTCATCCTTTCGAGCCTGTTACGCCATTCAATTAGATCATGGATGATCTGCATCTTAACTATCTACCCATCTTGGTTCCGTAACTCTTGGTACCCTTGCCTAACAAAAATCTTATCAATTTCAGTTTTTACATTTTCAATTGACCTAGCCTCAACAGCTTTTTTTTTTTGGGGGGGGGGGGGGGGGGAGCGTTTTCCAGATTTCTGCTACCCTTTGTGTGAGGAAGTATTTTTTGACATCACCCCTGAATGGCCTAGCTGTAATTTTAAGGTTATGCCCTGTTGTTCTGGCCTCTCCCACCAGAAGAAATAGTTTCTATCTACCCTTTCAAATCCTTTAATCATCTTAAACATTTCAGTTAAATCACTCCCTAATCGTCTACATTCAAGGGAATACAAGCCTACTGTAAGCAATCTGTCCTCATAATTTAACCCCTTTGGTCCCGGTATGATTCTGGTGAATCTGCACTGCTCCCTCCGAGGCCAATATATCCTTCCTGAGGTGCAGTGCCCAGAATGGAATGCTGTACTTCAGATGGGGTTTAACCAGAGCTCTCTGCAGCTGTAACATAACTTCCAGCCCTCTTGAGATAAAGGCATTAAAGCTTCAGAGAGAAGTTTGGTTTTTTGAGAATTGTAGTTAGCTATTTGTCTCCCACCAGAGATTAAATAAGATTATGTACTTTGGATGAGAAAAGGCCATCAGACTTATGTGCACTCATCCCATTTCTTACTGGACTCATCCCCTATGTCCCTACCCTTGCTACTCCACAACCCCCATCTCCTGGGAGAGGCAAAAATACATCTGTGCCCAATTCAGGAAACTATCAAAAATTCTACTGATCCCTCAAAGGCATTCAGGAGGCCCCAAATCTATTGGTTATTACCCAAAATTTTACCTTCCTTCTGCAATGATCTGTTTTCCAAAGATGTATCTAATGTCTCCCTTGAAAGATGTCAAGGAGTCTATCCTTACCATCACCTCTAGAATCGTGAATACCCTCAGAAAAATAAAACTGTTCAACCTCACTCCGTTTTCTCAATTTAAATTGTTCTACCAAACTCTATCAGCTCAAAACAATCTAACCACTTGTATGTTATCAATGCCCTTTACAGTTTTAAATACCCGAATCAGATCCCCTCGAAATCTACACCTCTCCAGCAAATCAAAACCCAAAACACGAGGTCCATCTAATTCTAAATGCACAGGTCAGAGATTAGCCTTGTTGCCCTTATTTGGAGTCACAATGTCCTTTTTGAGGTGGGAGGGGGACTAGAAAAGGTATATCGTACTCAATGATGTCTCACCAAAGCCTATTATGACTCTAGTTTTATAACTGTCTTAGCAATACAGCCCTGCATCCTGTTCACTCTGGCTGCAGCTAGCTGACACTGTGCTTGGACCTTTAAGGAGTGGTCAATAGCCACTTCCAAGTCTCCCTTCCTATCATCTTTAACCTACACCTGCTCGTGCTATACTCTTATGCCTGTATTCTGAACACCTATGTGCATAACTGCACACTTAACTATGCTGAAAGACATTTGCTAATCTTGGGCCCACATCGCCCATCAATCCAAATCCAATTGTAATCTATTTCACCCTCCTGACTAAAATCGCACAATTTAGTATCCACAGTAACTACTATTTATGCCCTGCTCCACATCATTAATAAACAGAAGCCAGCACCAAAGAAGAAATCCCATGTTAAACTGCCCCTTGCCTACAGCCTTTTAGGCAATTTGTGATCCTTCTCACACTATCGCACTTGATACCCTGGTGCTTAATTATCGTGCAGTCTCTTCTGGCATTTTATTGAAAGCTTTTTTGGAATTCAAGTAGATGACATCTGGATCTTCCGGATTTACCGTTCTAGTGACTTCAAAAAATGGCATCAAGTTTGTCAAACATGACATCTATTTTCTGAAGCCATGTTAAATAGCCCCTATTGAGCCTGGGTGTTCTAGGTGCTCATTAATTTCTAATGAACCATCCACTAATTTTCCCAACACAGTTGCCAGGTTGTGATTAAACTTTTTTAAATAAGGGTACAAAATACGCCTTCCTTCAATCATCTGGTACTTCCCCTGTTCTCAATGATCTATTGGAAATATTAATTATGGTATTGCTCAAGACTTCAGCCTTTTCCTTTAGTACGCTAGGATAAATTAAACATGATTGTCATGTGGGATTTTTGATCATTTTTTTTCTTCACAAAAAAAATTTGGAAATAAGCTATGGTCTAATCTGTTTTAAAACAGTGAATATGTATAGGTTTTTTAAAAAGCTGCAGCCATTGAAGTTATGTATTAAAGCTAGATGAGCCAATCTGTGGAATGTTACAGCTCACTACTTCAAACTGAGACAATGAGGATCAATTATTTCATCCAGGCCTGTTAAGCCAGTTTGGTGTCTCTTCATTTTGAGAATAGCAGGAGATCCTTTCTTAAACCTGTACCCCAAGGGGGGAGGAGAGAGAGTCATAGGAACAGGAGTAGGCCATTCAGCCCCTCGTGCCTGCTCCGCCATTTGATAAGATCATGGCTGATCTGTGATCTAACTCCATATACCTGTCTTTGGCCCATACCCCTTAATACCTTTGATTGCCAAAAAGCTATCTCAGATTTAAATTTAGCAATTGAGCTAGTATCAATTGCCGTTTGCGGAAGAGAGTTCCAAACTTCTACCACCCTTTGTGTGTAGAAATGTTTTCTAATCTCGCTCCTGAAAGGTCTGGCTCTAATTTTTAGACTGTGCCCCCTACTCCTAGAATCCCCAACCAGCGGAAATAGTTTCTCTCTATCCACCCTATCCGTTCCCCTTAATATCTTATAAACTTCGATCAGATCACTCCTTAACCTTCGAAACTCCAGAGAATACAACCCCAATTTGTGTAATCTCTCCTCGTAACTTAACCCTTGAAGTCCGGGTATCATTCTAGTAAACCTACGCTGCGCTCCCTCCAAGGCCAATATGTCCTTCCGAAGGTGTAGTGCCCAGAACTGCTCACAGTACTCCAGGTGCGGTCTAACCAGTCTAACTGCGGTCTAGTCAGTTTGATTGACATGCCAACTGGTGAATCACTCAACAGAGAAATCAGAGGGCCTTCCCTCTCACTGGTTGAGAACGGAGAGAAAAGGGCACATAGTCAGCAAGGTGTGCAGAGGAAGTCTGACCTAGCGAGAGGATATTCATTTATCCCAAGCCCGCAGCCAGTCAGAATCAAAAGACTGACCAGGGAAACTTAAGTGAGCCCACCAATTGGGATAGTGTGACATTTTTATTATTCCCAAGTAGTTCTGAATTGCGATGAGATTTTATTATGACTGATACTCTGTATGTTCACTTACTGATTGTAAAATAAAGCAGCTTAACAATTCGTATCTGGCCTTGTCTCGTTAATGTGTTTAAATCTGTCTTCTGAAAAATTGGAGAAGCGTACATGAGGATACACGCGAACGAGATGGGTGAGTGCTGGATGAGGTGTCCATTATACCCGGCCAATGATGTCAGCAGGAGGCCTGATCGATTTTAATGGCCGGGCCTCGTTAGTATTGAATAGGCGAGCTGTCAGTGCAACATCTGTAATAACTGAAGACGACAAATGTAATACAGATATTTGCTTAATATAATTCAGGATGGTTATAAAACATTTCAACTTTTTTTAAAGAAATGTTTTGGAAAACAAAGTTTTAATCTGTGTGCTCTCTCTCTGCAGCCCTTTCTAATCATCCTGGCTTTTCATCTTTTGATTGCACTATAGCTACAAATATCCTCCAAAAGTGGAATTTTTTTTTGGCTTTGCTTAATTATTTACCCTGAAACAAATATCTTTGGTGCATAAATAAATATTCAGATTCTGAAAGGGAATTAACATGGCTGCTTCAATTTTTTAATTTTCAACTAGCAAAATTCAGTCAGCAATTTTTGCACCTCTTGGGAAGTGGGTGAGAGGAGGTGAGGCTTGAAACAACAACTTGCATCTATACAATCCTATTAACATAGGAAAACATCCCAAGGCACTTCACAGGAGTGTAATAAGATAAAAATTGACACCGAGCCAAAGAACGAGATATTAGGACAGGTGACTAATAGCTTGGTCCAAGAGATAAGTTTTAAGGAGGATCTTAAAGGAGGAAAGAGAGGTGGGGAGATGGCGAATGTTAGGGAGGGAATTCCGGAGCTTAGGGCCTAGACAGCTGAAGGCACAGTCACCAATACTGCGGTGAAGCAAATGGGGAATGCACAAGAGTCCAGAGTTGGAGGAACATAGAGTTCTTGGAGGGTTGTAGGGCTGGACAAGGTTACAGATATGGGGCGGGGGGGGGGGGGGGGGGTGGGGTGAGGCCTTGGAGGAATTTGAATACAAGGATGAGAATTTTAAAATTGGGGCGTTGGTGGAACGGAAGGTGGGGCATGGGGTAAATGGGACTTGGTGCAAGTTAGAATACGGGCAGCAGAGTTTTGTATGAGCTTAAGTTTATGGAGGGTGGAAGATGGGAGGTAGGCCAGGAGAGCATTGGAATAGTCGAGTCGAGGTAACAAAAGCATAGATGAGGGTTTCAGCAGAAAATAAGCTGAATCGGGGCGGAGAAGGGTGATTTAACAGAGATAGAAGTAGGCGGTCTTTGTGACGGAGAGGATATAGGGTTGGAAGCTCAGTTCGGTCCAATAAAATGCCAAGGTTGCTAACGGTCTGGTTCAACCTCACAGTGGCCAGGGAGAGGAATGGAATCAGTGGCGAGGGGATGGAGTTAGTGGCGGGGGCCAAAGACAATGGCTTCGGTAAAATGTGGCTCATCGAGGACTGGATGTGGGACAAGCAGTCTGACAACACAGAGGCAGTGGAGGGGTCGAGAGAGATGGTAACAGTGCAGGGGTGAGAAGAGAAGCCATTGTGGGAGATTCTCTGGCTACAACTGGATAGGTAAGAGTGGAACCAGCGAGGGCAGTCCCACTTAGCTGGACAATGGAGGAGAGGTTGAGGTCGAAGATCAGCCATGATCTGATTGAATGGCGGAGCAGACTTGAGGGGCCATGTGGCCTACTCCTGCTCTTATCTCTTGTGTTCTGAACGGACCGCTATAAGTTAAGCAAATACAAGCCCACGGTTGCCTCTAATTTAACCTCTTCTTCTGTGGAAGCTCTGTTTGGTGCCTTAATCTAACAGTAGGACCAAAACCATGAGGTTTTGTGTTTTTATGTCTTTTCTATCTTTCCTACTTTAGATGTGTTGACTTACTTTAGACTACCCTTTTAGATGAGTCCTAACTCTCTATGGCTTTGAGAGTATCTTTACTGACTCTGATATCTAGAAAAGAAGCTCAACACCAACCAAGGCAAATCAGTTTGCTTGATCAGCACGTCACCCACTAACCTAAACATTCACACTCTCCACCATTGTGTACCATGGCTGCAGTGTGTACTATCTATAGGATGCACTGCAGCAACTCACCAAGGCTTCCTCAGCAGCATCTCCACCACTCACAAGGACAAGGGCAGCAGGTGCATAGGAATACCATCACCTCCAAGTTCTCCTCTCAGTCACACACCATCCTGACTTGGACATATATCGCTGTTCCTTCATCATCGCTCGGTCAAAAACCTGGAACTCCCTGCCTAACAGTATTGTGATGTGGAGATGCCGGTGATGGACTGGGGTTGACAAATGTAAAGAATCTTACAACACCAGGTTATAGTCCAACAATTTTATTTGAAAATCACAAGCTTTCGGAGGCTCCCTCCTTCGTCAGGTGAATGTGGAAATCCTTGAACGTTTCGCATTTATATTCAGAGAACAATACCTGGTGATTACAGATAATCTTTCCAACTGCCCGTTGTCAAGGCAATCAAAGTGTTCAGACAGAGAGGTGTTACCTGCAGGACCACCGAATATACAAACGGCCAGAACACAAAACAGAGAGAGAGGGAGAAACATCCGAAAGGAAGAGAAAGACAGAAAATGACCCGTTGTATTAAAAACAGATAACTTTTATTCGCTGGTGGGGTTACGTGTAGCGTGACATGAACCCAAGATCCCGGTTGAGGCCGTCCTCATGGGTGTGGAACTTGGCTATCAATTTCTGCTCGACGATTTTGCGTTGTCGTGTGTCTCGAAGGCCGCCTTGGAGAACGCTTACCCGAAGATCGGTGACTGAATGTCCTTGACTGCTGAAGTGTTCCCCGACTGGGAGGGAACTGTCCTGTCTGGCGATTGTTGCGCGGTATCCGTTCATCCGTTGTCGCAGTGTCTGCATGGTCTCGCCAATGTACCATGCTCCGGGGCATCCTTTCCTGCAATGTATGAGGTAGACAACGTTGGCCGAGTCACAGGAGTATGAACCATGTACCTGGTGGGTGGTGTCCTCTCGTGTGATGGTGGTATCTGTGTCAATGATCTGGCATGTCTTGCAGAGGTTGCCATGGCAGGGTTGTGTAGTGTCGTGGACGCTGTTCTCCTGAAAGCTGAGTAATTTGCTGCGAACGATGGTCTGTTTGAGGTTGGGTGGCTGTTTAAAGGCGAGTAGTGGAGGTGTGGGGATGGCCTTAGCGAGGTGTTCGTCGTCATCGATGACATGTTGAAGGCTGCGGAGAACATGGCGTAGTTTCTCCGCTCCGGGGAAGTACTGGACGACGAAGGGTACTCTGTTGGTTGCGTCCCGTGTTAGTCTTCTGAGGAGGTCTATGCGATTTTTCGCTGTGGCCCGTCGGAACTGTCGATCGACGAGTCGAGCATCATATCCCGTTCTTACGAGGGCGTCTTTCAGCGTCTGTAGGTGTCCATCGCGTTCCTCCTCGTCTGAGCAGATCCTGTGTATTCGCAGGGCCTGTCCATAGGGGATGGCCTCTTTGACGTGGTTAGGGTGGAAGCTGGAAAAGTGGAGCATCGTGAGGTTGTCCGTGGGCTTGCGGTAGAGTGAGGTGCTGAGGTGCCCGTCTTTGATGGAGATTTGTGTGTCCAAGAAAGAAACCGATTCTGAGGAGTAGTCCATGGTGAGCTTGATGGTGGGATGGAACTTGTTGATGTTATCGTGTAGTCTCTTTTGTGATTCTTCGCCGTGAGTCCATAGAAAGAAAATGTCGTCGATGTATCTGGTGTATAGCGTTGGTTGGAGGTCCTGTGCAGTGAAGAAGTCCTGCTCGAACTTGTGCATGAAAATATTGGCGTATTGGGGTGCGAATTTGGTCCCCATGGCTGTTCCGTGTGTTTGGGTAAAGAACTGGTTATCGAAGGTGAAGACATTGTGATCCAGGATGAAGTGGATGAGGTGTATGATGGCGTCTGGAGATTGGCTGTTGTTGGTGTTGAGTATTGATGCTGTTGCAGCGATGCCGTCATCATGGGGGATACTGGTGTAGAGTGCCGAGACGTCCATCGTGGTGAGAAGTGTTCCTGGTTCAACTGGTCCGTGGGTACTGAGTTTTTGTAGGAAGTCTGTAGTGTCGCGACAGAAGCTGGGGGTTCCCTGTACGATGGGTTTCAGGATGCCTTCGACGTATCCAGAGAGGTTCTCACACGGGGTTCCGTTGCCTGATACGATAGGAGTCCGGGTGTGTTGGCTTTGTGTATCTTTGGGAGGCAGTAGAAGTCTCCCACGCGGGGAGTACGTGGGATGAGAGCGCATAGGATGCTTTGAAGGTCTGGATCGAAGGTCTTGATCAGTTTGTTGAGCTGGTGGGTGTGTTCCTTGGTCGGATCTGCGGGCAACCGTCTGTAGTGTTCCTGGTTGTCCAGTTGTCGATATGCTTCTTTGCAATAGTCCGTTCTGTTCTGTATGACGATGGCTCCTCCTTTGTCCGCTGGTTTGATGACGATGTTGCGGTTGGTCTTGAGAGCGTTGATGGCGTTGCGTTGTGCTCGGGTGACATTCTGGACTGTCTTGTGAGTGCGGCTGATGAATCTGGCATTGACGCATTTCCTAACAGCTTGAGCATACATGTCAAGCTTAGGGCAGCGACCCTCCGGAGGAGTCCAGTTTGACTCTTTCTTCTTCGGTTGCTGTACTGCGGATCTCTCTGTCTGCTGTTCCGGATCGTTGATTGTCTCATTGGGTTCGCTGCTGAAATCTTGGGATTTGTGGAAGAATTCCTGGAGCGTCATTCTCCTGATGAATTCCTCTGTGTCCGTCGCGAGACCAATGGAGTCCATTTTGGTAGTGGGGCAGAAATTGAGCCCTCGGCTGAGAACTTCGATTTCGTCTGGTTGAAGGGTGTGGTCGGACAAATTGACGATAGACTTCCCTGTGGTTGCAACCATGGTACCAGGGGAAGCTTGGTTGGTGCTGGTGGTGATGCCGAGTTTCTCAAGCTTCCTGCTCTTGGTTTTCATGTAGGCAGTGTAGTTCCGTTGCCTCGTCTGTTTGGCGGAGTCTCGTAGTACAGTATATTGTGGCAGCATCTTCATCACACAGACTGCAGCGGTTCAAGAAGACCCACCACCACCTTCTCAAGGGCAACTAGAGATGGGCAATAAATGCAGGTCTTGCCAGTGACGCCCACATCCCAAGAATGATCTTTAAAAAAATTTAGAGAGCATATCCAGGATAACTAAGATAAAACTTTTGTTTAGATTTTTTCAGTTGCTGAGTCTTTCCTATGCCTCCTCAAAATTGTCCTTAATTCTTCAAAAGTGCAAAATATTATAACCCAAGAGTTCATTTTAGGCTTTAACTGCAAAATGAATTTAATGAACGATAGATAAACAAAGGAATAATTATCTTCCAAAGAAGAAGAGGGGTTAAATCAGAGGCCACCCTGGGGTGCTATTTACTCAACTTATAGTGGTCCGTTCAGAACATAAGAACATAGGAAATAGGAGCAGGAGTAGGCCACATGGCTCCTTGAGACTGCTCCACCATTCAATCAGATCATGGCTGATCTTTGACCTCAACCTCTCCTCCATTGTCCAGCTGAGTGGGACTGCCCTCACTGGTTCCACTCTTACCCATTCAGTTGTAGCCAGAGAATCTCCTGCAATGGCTTCTCCTTATTAATATAATGTATGCATTAACAATAGGTGTTATACCAACTCCTCAAAACAAGGAAAATAATAGATGGTTTGCAATCTCTATGAAACTAATTATTTTGTAACTAATTTTTATATGCAAGTAGTTGTTCATTTTTTACGATTTTGTTCGATGTTAAAAGGTGCTAGTTGCAAATTCAACTATGTTTCTAGCCCATTGAGGAAGGAAGCAGTGCTGGATCTAGTTCTGGGATTGAAGTAGGGAAAGTGGAGTGTGTTTCAATGGGGGAACATCTGGGTAATAGTGATTATAATATAATTAGGTTTAAAGTAGTTACGGAAAGGGACCACGAAAAATTAACAGCGAAAAAACCCAACTGGAAGAGAGCCAGTTTCAGTGATTTGAGAAGGGATCTAGCACAGGTGGACTGGAAATAAAGTTTGGTCAAGAAAATAGCAAATGAGCAATGGCAGGCCTTTAAGGCGAAGATAGTTTGGGTACAAACCAAGCATCTTCCCATAAGGAGGAAAGATGGGGCATCCAAAGCTACAGCTCCCTGAATGACAAAGGAAGTAGAGGTTAAAATAAAACACAAAAAGGAGGTTTATGACAAATGTCAGGTACAGAATACAGGGAGTGCAGAGGGAAATTAAAAAAGGATATAAGAAGGGCAAAGAGAGAATATGAGAAAAGATTAGTGGGTAACATAAAAGGGAATCCAAAAATCTTTTATAAACATATAAAAGTAAAAGGATAGTTAAAGGAATGGTGGGGTCGATTAGTGACAAAAAAGGAAATCTTGTGGAGGCAGAGGGCATGACTGAGGTACTGAATTAGTACTTTACATCTGTCTTCACAAAAGAAGAGGATGAAGTTAATATCGTAGTAGAGGAGGAGGGCATAGAGATATTGGATAGGATAAAAATAAAGAAAGGAGGTGCTAAATAGGTTGGGATCGCTCAAAGTTAACAAGTCACCCGGTCCAGATGGGATGCATCCCTAGGTTGCTGAGGGAAGCAAGGTTGGAGACAGCAGAAGCTCTGACTACAATCTTTCAATCCTCCTTGGATATGGGAGTAGTGCCAGAGGACTGGAGGATTTTTTTATTCGTTCATGGGATGTGGCTGTCGCTGACAAGGCCAGCATTTATTGCCCATCCCTAATTACCCTTGAGAAAGTGGTGGTGAGCCGCCTTCTTGAACCGCTGCAGTCCATATGGTGAAGGTTCTCCCACAGTGCTGTTAGGTAGGGAGTTCCAGGATTTTGACCCAGCGACGATGAAGGAACGGCGATATATTTCCAAGTCGGGATGGTGTGTGACTTGGAGAGGAACGTGCAGGTGGTGTTGTTCCCGTGCGCCTGCTGCCCTTGACCTTCTAGGTGGTAGAGGTCACGGGTTTGGGAGGTGCTGTCAAAGAGGCCTTGGCGAGTTGCTGCAGTGCATCCTGTGGATGGTACACACTGCTGCCATGGTGCGCCAGTGGTGAAGGGAATGAATGTTTAGGGTGGTGGATGGGGTGCCATTCAAGCGGGCTGCTTTGTCCTGGATGGTGTCGAGCTTCTTGAGTGTTGTTGGAGCTGCACTCATCCAGGCAAGTGGAGAGTATTCCATCACACTCCTGACTTATGCTTTGTAGATGGTGGAATGGCTTTGGGGAGTCAGGAGGTGAGTCACTCGCCACAGAATACCCAGCCTCTGACCTGCTCTTGTAGCCACAGTATTTATGTGGCTGGTCCACTTAAGTTTCTGGTTAATGGTGACCCCCAGGATGTTGATGGTGTGGGATTCGGCAGTGGCAATGCCGTTGAATGTCAAGGGGAGGTGGTTAGACTCTCTCTTATTGGAGTTGGTCATTGCCTGGCACTTATCTGGTGTGAATGTTACTTGCCACTTATCCGCCCAAGCCTGCAAATGTTACACCCCTATTCAAAAAAGGAGAGAGGGATAAACCTGGTAACTACAGGCCAATCAGTCTAACGTCACTGGTGGAAAAACTTCTAGAGACCAGTGTCAAGGACAAAATTAATTCTCACTTGAAGCATGAGTTAATAAGGGTCAGCCAGCACGGATTTGTTAAAGGCAAATCCTGTCTGACTAACCTGATTGAGCCAGAGAGGGTTGATGAAGGTAGTGCAGTAGATGTATATATTGACTTTCGAAAGGCATTTGATAAAGTACCACATAACAGACTTATTTGGAAAATAGAAGCACGTGGGTTTAAAGGGACGGTACTAACTTGGGTACACAATTGGCTAAGGGATAGAAAGCAGAGAGTAGTGGTGAATGGATGTTTTTCTGACTGAAGAGACGTATGCAGTAGGGTCCCCCAGGGATCGGTATTAGGACCATTGCTTTTCTTGTTCTATATAAATTATCTAGACTTGGGTATAGGGAGTGCAATTTCGAAGTTTGCAGATGATACAAAACTTGGCAACGTAGTAAATAGTGAGGAGGATAGTAGGAGATTTCAGGAGGACATAGACAGTCTGGTGAAATGGGAAGACACATGGCAGATGCAATTTAATGTGGATAAGTGTGAAGTGAGGCACTTTGGGAGGAACATCATGGAGAGGCAGTATTATCTTAATGGTACTATTTTGAGGGGGGTGCAAGAGCAGAGGGACCTGGAATCATAGAATCATAGAATGGTTACAGCACAGAAGGAGGCCATTCAGCCCGTCGAGCCCATGCCAGTTCTCAGAAAGAGCAATCCAGCTAGTCCCACTCCCCCGCCCTTTCCCTGTAGCCCTGCAAATTTTTTTCCTTCAAGTACTTATCCAATTCCCTTTTGAAAGCCCCAATTGAATCAGCCTCCACCACCCTTTCAGGCAGTGCATTCCAGATCATAACCACTCGCTGCGTAAAAAAGTTTTTCCTCATGTCGCCTTTGGTTCTTTTGCCAATTACCTTAAATTACCTGGGGGTGCGTATTCACATTTCTTTGAAGGTGGCAGGGGGATAGACAAACATTTCTGCAACCGCCAACATGAGTCCCGCATGGCGTGTTGCCTCCCTGGTGCCAGGGTAAAGGACATCACTGAGAGGTTGCAGAATATTTTGAGGGGGGAAGGGGAACAGCCAGAAGTCTTGGTCCATGTGGGAACCAATGACATAGGAAAGAAAAGGATTGAGGTCCTGCAGTCAGAGTTTCAGGAGCTAAGGAGAAAGTCAAAAAGCAGGACCTCAAAGTAGTAGTCTCTGGATTACTCCCAGTGCCACATGCTAATGAGTATAGGAATAGTAGGTTAAGACAGGTAAATGCATGGCTGGAGAAATGGTCCAGGAGTTGGGGGGTTCATATCCCTAGGGCATTGGGACTAGTTCTGGGGCAGGAGGGATCTGTTCAAGATGGACGGGTTGTACCGCAACTGAGCTGGGTCCAATGTCCTCGCAGGGAGGTTATCTAGTGCTGTAGGGGAGGGTTTAAACTAATTTGGCAGGAGGATGGGCTCCAAGATGAAACATTAGAGAGGAGAAACAAGGTTCACAGAGGACTTGGAGGGACAAATAGCACTAGAGTAAAGAATAGTTCAGAAATAGGAGGGATCGGACAGGGGGCAAATGCGAGACAGTCTAAGATGAGATTGGAGTACATGTGTGTAAATGCACGTAGTATGGTCAATAAGATTGGTGAGCTGCAGGTTCAAGTCGCCAAATGGGACTATGATATAGCAGTAATAACAGAGTCCTAGCTCAGAGAAGGGGAGAATTGGGTGTTTAATATTCCTTGCTACAAAGTATTCAGGAAAGATAGGGAAGGAACGAAAGGGTGGGGGGGAGGTGGCAGTATTGATCAAAGAAACTATTATAGCACTGGAAAGGGATGATGTAGTTGAGGGGTCAAAGATAGAAACCACTTGGTTAGAATTAAGGAACAATAGAGAAGCTACTACACTACTAGGTGTATACTATAGGTCACCAAATAGTGGAAAGGAGATAAAGGAGCAAATTTGAAGGCAAATTACAGAAAGTTGCAAGAACTATGGAGTACTAATAATGGGGGACTTCAATTATCCCAATATAGACTGGGACAGTAACAAGTGAAGGGCAAAGATGTGTTCAAGAGAACTTTCTAGAACATTATGTTTCCAGCCCAACGAGGAAGGAAACAGTGCTGGATCTAGTTCTGGGAATGAAGTGGGGCAGGTGGAGCATGTTTAGGTGAGGGAGCATTTGGGGGACAGTGATCATAATATCATTAGGTTTAGAATAATTCTGGAAAAGGACAAGGAATAATCAAATGTGAAAATACTTAATTGGAGGAGAGCTAATTTCAGTGAGTTAAAAAGGGATCTTGCCCGGGTGGATTGGAATCAAAAATTGGTAGGCAAAACAGTATTGAAAACAATGGGAGACCTTCAAGTAGGAGTTGGTTCAGGTACAGAGTAGACACATTCCTACGGAGGGGGAAAGGAAGGGCATCCAAAGCTAGTGCTCTCTGGATGACTAAAGATATAGAGGTTAAAATGAAACAGAAAAAGGATGCTTGTGACGAATGTAAGGTTCATAATACAGTAGAGAACCAGGCTGAATACAGAAAGTACAGAGAAGATCTAAAAAAGGGAATAAGAGCGGCAAAGAGTATGAGAATAGATTAGTGGCTAACATAAAAGGAACCCAAAGGTATTTTCTAAACATATAAATAGTAAAAGGGTAGTCAAAGGAAGGGTGGGACCGATTAGGGACAAAAAGGAGATCTTCTTGTGGAGGCAGAGGGTATGGCTGAGGTACTAAATGAATACATCGTATTCGTCTTCACTAGAGAAGAGGATGCTGCCAATGTAGTAGTAAAGGAGGTGGTAGCGATATTGGATAGGATAAAAGTCAATAGAGGGGGTATTTAAAAGGTTGGCAGTACTCAACGTAGAAACGTCACCCGGTCCAGATGGGATGCATCCTAGGTTACTGAGGGAAGTAAGGGTGGAAATTGCGGAGGCTCTGGCCACAATCTTCCAATCCCCCTTAGATATGGGGATGGTGCCAGAGGACTGGGAGATTGCAAATGCTATCAAAAAAGGGGAGAGACATAAACCCTGCAAGCGCAAGCCAATCAGCCTAACGTCAGTGGTCAGGAAACTTTTAGAGACAATAATCCAGGACAAAATTAATTGGTACTTGGAAAAGCACAGGGTAATAAATGAAGTCAGCACGGATTTGTGTTTGGCTAATTTGATCGATTTCTTTGATGAAGTAACGGAGAGGATTGATGAGGATAGTGTGGTTGATGTATATATGGACTTTTAAAAGGCATTTTGAGGAGGAAGCACTCCAGCCCTCGCGGTGCCCACCGGTCGCGGAAAGCCTCAAGTGTACTGGCGACACCGCGTGCTCCTTCCCCAGGGCCACCTGGGCATGGAGAACATACAAAGAGAGGCAGACAGTCAGAGCGACCGCCCCCATGGGCAGTGTCTAGCCTGGACCTGCAGATGGCCACTTTGGTCAGGTCCAGGAGTAGACCCATGAGGAGGTCACCAACAAACAGTATTCAATTTTAATGCGAGGAGCTGGAGTACTCGAATCAAATTGCACCTCCAACGCTGAGAATGTAAGCACCTACAAACCAACCGTAATATCCTGTTCCCGCGTCTTCTAAAGTTTAGAGATTACACGTCGATCATTTTGGATGAACAAATAAAGATCGAGTGATTTATCTCAGAATACTTGCATCAACGGTAACAGAGATCCAATATGGAACCTGCAGTAGTGGTGTTTGTAAATATCACCAGTGCGCCTGTACTACGAACATAAGTACAGGCCCGCACTTTGATCTCGTAAGTCGTCTTATCCCAACGGTTTAATTTTAACATAACAAATGAGCCAGTGCGATAAATATATTTTAATGCAGATGCCTACTGACTGCATGTTTTTGCACTCTACCTCTAACGATGCCTAATAGCTTCTCTTCTCGCCCCCGCACTGTCACTTCTGGAGTTCCTTTGGCCCAATTTTTGAACCACATTTATCCCATCTATGTAAAGTTTTACTAAAAAATATAATGACTTTTCCCTATTAGACACATAACAAAAAAATTGCTTTTAAATTTATTTGTTACGCCACTGTGTGATTTTCTCACTGAATAATTATTGCAGTTAATTTCTGGTTTCAATAACATTGGTGGATTAGTGAGATTTTAATGGTCCTGAACGTGCAACCAAGCTTTTTTATATCACAACTGCACAAGCTTCCAAATAGTAATAGGTGTTTTAAAACCTTTGTATAATTGCGTTACATTGCAATTGTGCAAGTCATTGCATAAATGCTCAGCAAGAAGATTCTCACTTTCGCATTCAAACTTGTGATCAGTTGTTAAAGCCTTTTTATGGTACCAACATCAATAGATTCTGAAAAATCTGTTTGAAAGGGGCAAACTGGAAATCCAGGAACAGGCGAAACAAATCTCCTTCACAAGGCCAAATATTGATAAACAGACTTGTAGGATCGCAAACACTGGCAGACGTAATATCGCAAAAATATTTTTCTATAAATCAAGCAAAATTTCTAAATCATGTTCAGAAATGGTAAAAATGAAGGGGGGGGAGGGGGAAATAAGAGAACAAACCCACCCAACTGCAACCTCGTAACATACTGCGGCTATGGCCATGCACTCTGGGAGGTGTAGTTTTTATCTGCAATGGCAGTGGCGACTTGAACATTGCTGTCTCCGCGAGACGGACCACAACTCCCAGCGAGCAGTGCGTTGCTGCATTACCTCATCCACTGCAGTGTCACCTGACGTGGCAGACTCTACTCAGTCACTGGGCGGGTGCGGGTCTGGGTGGTCTTTAACTGCGCGGTGCTGGGGCAGTTAGCGGTCGTTCACCATGTCCGAGGGTGGTGGCGAGGACGGCTCGACCGGCCTCGAAGTGACAGTGCAGAATGTGGCCGACGTGTCGCTTTTGCAGAAGCACATCCGAAAGCTGGTGCCGCTGCTGCTTGAAGATGGCGGCGACGCGCCGGCCGCGCTGGAAACGGCCTTTGAGGAGAAGAGTGCGGTGGAGCAGATGAAAAAATTCCTTTCCGACCCACAGATGCATACAGTGCTGGTCGAGCGAACGACTCTGAAAGGTTTGTGCGGGTCGAGACCTGGTCAATGTAACGTGAATCTGCAGGGTTCCGGGGGCTCCGAAGTCTCCCTTCCTTTCCCCTCCCCCCCCCCCCCCCCCAATCTCCCTCTCGGCCGCACCCAACTGACAGCTGGATGGCGGCGGCCCGGGGGAAAGCTGGGACCGAGAGGGGGAAATAATCGCTTCGAAACTGTAGTGTGATGGGTTTGATAAGGAATTGCGGGGAAAACTAAAACAAGTGAACGAGGCTAGACGGGAGTTTGAGCTGAATGTGGCCTGGAAAAAAGTATGCGGCAGACAAAAGGAGGAGGGACCGCTCCTTGTGCTAGCTCCCGAGCTATGCAAGGTTTCACTTGGGGCGGATGTCCCTCCCTCCTCTCTCATTACTCCCCTGCACGTCAAGCTGTGGAAAACTGTGTTGTTTTTGGAGATATTAAAAAAACCCACCTGTTTTTTGTTTTGAGTTATGCATGACCGCCCACTGTTTAAATAATGATCTTAGGAACATTGGATTAACATTCTGTTTAAATGTAGCATTTATTCCTATTAAAATATGATTGACTACAAGGAGGCTTGCCTTTGCGAATGAAGCCGTGATTTGGTAGAGAGGAAATTTATAAAAGCTTTGTCTCCATCAATTACTTCTGAGCTAAGTCAGTATATAGGTAGGTGCACTTGTGTTTCACCACCACAACTTGCGAGATGATCAACTCCTGAATATAATCACACCATTTTCTACATTTCTAATAGACATTTTGGTGTTAGCTTTTTATTGATAGGAGTTGTCGATGCTAGCTTTCAAAACATGCAATTGTGACCTCCCCTCCCCATTGTGTACAGGCTTGTTCGGTAAATACATTATCCCACCGAGATAATTGTCCTAGTCCATTCACAAATGATAAAATATGAGAGCAAGATCACTGTTTGTTTGGCTTTGTTTTTAAAAACTGAAGAGGGCAGATTTGAATTTGGGCGAGTGCATTTGGTAGTTCCATGTAGCCATGGTAAATTGTTTTAATACTATAGTGTTGTCTAGCTGTATTTACAGATTAATGGTTCAAAATGAAATGTTGAATTTCAGTTTGTTTAGTGTAAACATTTGTTATGGTGTGTATCAGAATTAATTGTATCTTTTTAGTTATATAAGAATTCATGAATTATGTATGTTTTCAATGCTGCTTGGTATTGCAGTGCCCAATGACCATACCCCAACAGTGTTTAGGTTAGGATCCTTCTGCATTGCAGTGTTCTTGAACTGGATCTTGTCATAACCTTCAACTGACTTTTAAAATATGAATATCCAATCCATAGATACATTTTTCAGTGATCTCATATGCAAGTTATGGAACACTTTTTATATAAAAAAATCTGTTTCATTTAGACTATACAGTGAGGAAATTAGCTTTAAGGGTGTGACATTTGTAGAGTTCATGTTGATTTTAGTGGTGGGAGGGGGTTTGGCTCTTTGTAAATTTGCAAATTTCTTTGCAGTTTTTTGGGTGCCTGTAGAAAGAAAGACTTATTTGCTAGTCAAAATTTGAAGTAACCTCTTGTCATACAGATGTTTCTTGTTAAAGAATTCTGAAGCATGTTTTAACATTAGTTCTGGAATTTTATTTTGTCCACCTTTTATAGTCGTAATGTTTTTTGCCTGATTGAAGATACCTCCTATTAGGGTGTTGTCATTGCAAATCTTCAGTTGGCCACTAGGAGGAACATGAAAGCAGCTGTGGGTGACCTTTTTGTCTTTACATGACAAGCACCCAGCCTGTCCATGGCACATGCGTATGATAGTTTGGCATGAAATATGTGTTTATTGCTCTAGTGCCATTTGCAAAACATCTGAAGCAATTAAATAACTTTAAATTTTACCATAAAATTGATTTAGCAAGTACATTTCATTTAAAACAAATTGCTTGATTGTTTACCTAATAATAGATGTCATCATTTTTTACGTATTTTAACATAATTGTTTACTTAATAGAGGATGTTGGCGATGAAGGGGAAGAGGAGAAGGAGCACATTGCTTACAACATTAACACTGATATTCATTATGGGCTTAAGTCTAACAGGTACTGAGTTTTGGATTTATGAGCATTTGTACAGACTGGTCTTATTTGGCTAAAATGACAGTTAAGTTCAGTGATCTATTTTAATAGTCCCTCTAAAAATAGGATCTGTTTTTAATTTGTGAATGCAATATTAATATATAAACTACAATCTTCAATGCATTCACTGTCTCAAACCTATTGGGTTTGAACAAAATGTAATATATCAGTATGAGTGATGTTGAATACCATTTGCCAAAGTTCTCTGATCTAAAGTGTATTGCTAACAAGTGGCTCTGGTGTGTTTTTAATTAATTATGAAGTTACATTAGTATTTGTGCTCTACTTGCATGATGATTTTACAATGAGATTAATTTGCTTTTGGTCAACAAAACTCTTGTGTTTCTTTCTTTGAGTTTGAATATGTATCTTTATTTATTTATAATTTAGTCATTTAAGATTCAATTCCAAAATGTTTATCTTTCTAGTTTGGCCTTCATCAAGCGTACTCCAGTTATTGATGCAGATAAACCAATTTCATCTCAGCTGCGTGTTATAACACTAAGTGAAGATTCCCCATATGAAACATTGCATTCAATTATCAGCAATGCAGTGGCTCCATTCTTCAAGTCGTACATTAGAGAGTCTGGCAAGGCTGACAGGTACTTGTTTGTGTCAGTATATTACTTCTACATTTGTATGTGGATAAGTCCAGCAAATATATATAGATTGCCCCTACTTTTAGAATGTCACAGATATCTGCTAACTTAATCTACAGTTGATTTGCAGTGTGATCACAATCTTTGATCCTTCAGTTTGAAAGTTATTGCATGTTGATTGTAAGGAGCATTCCAAATGTCTGCCATCAGATGCAGTTAGCAAAATTGACTGAAAATTAAACCATGCTGCCCACCACCTCCACAATATTATAAAGGAATGATTAACTGAGAATAATCAAAATGTGGGGTATGATTACATTTTTAAACTATTTGAGCCTTGCTCCCAATTTGATGTGCTATGCTCTGCTCTCTTTCTCTTCTTCCCCCCCCCCCCACCCCCAACCAGTTAAGATTGGTATCTGATTGCTCTGATATTCATCATTCTCTTCTCATGTCTCTCATCTTGCCCATCATCCTTGCTCTGAGGCTTCTGCAGGACTGCTCTCATTGGACAGTGCAAAAGAAAGTCCTCTGCAGAGTTTAGCATTGTGTACTCTGTTGTGGCTTGTTCCAAAGTCAGGGTTCCATAGATACCATCTTTGGTGCAGTGGTGTCATTTACTCCTGTAAGTGGTTTAAGTATTTTGCTTCTACGGGAGTTGACCCTCAATGCCCTATATCTAACTGTATGATAATGTAATCTGGGCATGTAATAGTAAGTCTCCTTTGTGGCTTGAACTGATATTTGTGTCTGTCGCACAAAACTTCAATCTCTCCAGCACACTGAGCAAACACTTGGTGAGATGAGACTTGATATGAATCAATAAGTTGTTTTATTTCACAGTAAAGTGAGCATAAAGAGCTGCAAGTATGATCAAACTCAATTAAATCAGTGCAGCTGATCTTCATGTAATAATATGGCCATTTGTGTAATAACATGGTGGGCAAGGCTGTTTAACTTTGCTTTCATAAAGCCTGAGACCAAGCCATGAAGGGAAAAGCCATGGGACATCTTCATTGGTGCTCAGTAGCCTCTGTTTCATTTCAGCCAAATCTCAAAAGGAAGAAAATGTATGCTTATATAAAATAATTGTGTTTTCAATGCTTTTTTCCATCGATGAATTATTTATTATCTGCTTTACCAGGGATGGTGATAAAATGGCACCATCTGTCGAGAAGAAGATTGCAGAGCTGGAAATGGGTCTTCTACATCTGCAGCAGAACATTGAGATCCCAGAGATCAGTCTCCCAATCCATCCAGTCATTACCAATTTAGCCAAGCAGTGCTATGAACGTGGGGAGAAACCCAAAGTGACTGACTTTGGTGATAAAGTGGAGGATCCAACCTTTCTCAACCAACTGCAGTCTGGTGTGAACCGTTGGATTAGAGAAATCCAGAAGGTAAGAGTTAATCAGTTTAAATTTCAAAAGAACAAAGGGTATTAATCTTGGGCAGTCTGATGCAAGCCTTTGGCTTCCTATACCATGGTACTGCAGCCAATTCGGAGATAAATATGTAGACTCTGCATGTTAAGCAAAACCTCACATAGTTTCATGTAACAGATGCTGAACCAGATTTAATACTAGCAAGAGAGTCTAGCGAAGTGTTGTGTGGAACCTTTTAAAATTATTTTTGTATGTAATTAAGTATAGTTATAGATTCTGCAATCAAATGAAATCTATTGCACTGACTTGTCTACTACTTTTTACATTTTGCTTTTAATGGGCCAGATTTCTTAGTTTATAGCAAAGTTAGTGTTTGGTATTCTTTTGTTGAAAGGTTAGGAGAACACCAGAGGGTGCATATCGATTTCATCAAGTTAATTTCAGTAACAAGGGTTTCTGTTCAACCCTGGGTACTGCTCTATTACCACATTTTGTGTGTATAAGGTCACACTTCAGGTTGTCTAGAGCAAAAGTTCATTTTTGGGATTAGTCCTTTATGGTGAACACAAGGAATATCTGGTGAAGCCCTAAAAAGTAATAGGAAGCTTTTAACAATCTTATTTGAATTTGTTATTAATAATGCTGAGGGAATAAGAACATTACAGTTTATTTAACAAACATATAAAAAGTGCTGTTATTTCAAATATTGAATCAACACTCAGCATGGTAAAAACTTCTCTCCCTAGTCCTTTTTAAATTTTAAAATGAATTCTGCTACTTGTTAGCTATGGGATTTAGTGTTGGAGGTTGGAACACTTCATTTTCCCCACTCTTGTCACTTAGTGTTAGGATCAAGCATTCCCGTGTTGTTATCGATGATAATCAATTGAATAAAAACTTTAATTAAATGAATAAATAAAACAAGGTTAGATAGAGATGGCAGGTGGTGTGTCGTAACTGCAGCATGTAGGAGTTTGTGGAGACCAGCAAAATCCCCAACAGCCACATCTGCAGTAAGTGTCTGTACTTCGGCTCAGAGTTGTTGAGCTGGAGTCTGAGGTGCAGACATTGCGTTGCATGCCAGGAGGATGGGAGAATTATCTGGACGTTTGGATTCAGGAGGCAGTCACACCCCTTAAGTTAGGTAATAGTTCAGATTTGTTCAGTGGCCAGGGGCAAGAAGGTGTGACTGCGAGTCAGGCAGGTATGGGGGACCAGGATGTAGTGATGGAGGAGCCTCAGCCCTTTACCTTGTCCAACAGGTACAAGGTACTTGCCTGTATGGATAAGAACAAGGGCTACAGGGAGAATGGCCAAACTGATCACAGCACTGTAATATAGGAGGCCATTTAAGCAGGGGGAGTAAAAAGGAATGTAGTCTCGGATAGACGCTGTTCTCTGCAGCCGCGACCGAGAGCTCCGAAGGGTGTGTTGCCTGCCCGGTGTTAGGGTTAAAGATATCTCCTCGCAACTGTAAAAGAACTTGAAGCATGAGGGGGAGGATCAAGTTGTTGTGGTCCACGTAGGAACCAACGACAAAAAGTAGAACTACGAACAAGGTTCTGCTGAGGGAGCTTGGAGACCAGGGGTCTAAATTAACTTCAAAGATAATCTCTGGATTACTACCTGAGCCATGTGCAAATTAGCATAGGATCATACAGATCAGAGAGCTAAATGCATGGCTCAGGGTGGTATGGGTTTCGATTCACTGGGCACTGGCACCAGTACTGGGGAAGGAGGAAGCTGGTCCATTGGGACAGGCTCCACTTAAACAGGGACCAGTGTCCTGGCGAATCGAATAACTGACTTTAAACTAAAAAGGGGAGGGGGGGTGGGGAAAGAGGAGGGGTCAGGTGAGGGGAAATTTAGAAATCAAGAGAAAAGTCAAGGCAACAGATCAGTGTAGTGATTTGGATAAAGATAAGCAGACTGAGGCAGCAAGGGACAGAGAGTTTAACAGTAATAGTGCGTCAGCGAATAAGGTCAAAGCCGGGGAAAATGGTAAAGTTAAAATTAACGGCTCTTCATTTGAATGCACTAAGATAGACGAATTAGTGGCACCAATAGAGATAAATGGGTTTGATCTAATAGCCATTACAGAGACATGGTTGCAAGGTGACCAAGGTTGGGAACTAAATATTCCAGGGTACTTGATGTTTCGAAAAGAAGGGGGTGTAGCCCTGATGATAGATGTCATAAGGACAGTGGTGAGAAAGGATCTTGGCTCAGAGGACACGGAAATAGAATTATTATGGGTGGAAATAGGAAATAAGAAATAACAAGGGGCATAAAACACGGAGTAGTTTATAGGCCGCCTAACAGTAGCTTTACTGTTGGACATAGTATTAATCAAGAAATAATAGGAGCTTGTAACAAAGGTAATGCAGTAATCATGGGGGACTTCAATTTTCGAATAGACTAGACAAATCAAATTGGCAAAGGCAGTCTGGAGGACGAGTTCATGGAACGTATTCTAGAGTTTCCTAGAACAATACGTCGTGGAACCAACCAGGAACAGCTATTTTAGACCTTGTATTGTGTAATGAAACAGGGTTAATTAGTAATCTCAAGGTGGAGGATCCTCTGGGGAAGAGTGATCATATGATAGAATTTCACGTTGAGTTTGAGAGTGATGTACTTAAGATTGAAGCTAGTCTTAAACTTAAAGCCAATTACAAAGGTATGAGGGGCAAGTTGGCTAAGGTAGATTGGGAAATTAGATTAAAAGGTATGACACTAGATAAGCAATGGTGCACATTTAACACAATATTTCAATATCCTCAATGAATATACATTCCGTTAATAAATAAAAACTCCATGGGAAAAGTGATGTATCCGTGGCTAACTAAAGAAGTTAAAGATAGTATTACATTAAAAGAAGAGGCAAAGAAGAGTAGTAAGCCTGAGGATTGGGAGAGTTTCACAAACCAGCAAAGGAGGACCAAAAAATTGATGAAAAGGGAGAAAATGGAATATGAAAGTAAATTGGCAAGAAAAATAAGAACTGATTGTTAGAGCTTCAAATATGTAAAAAGGAAGAGAGCAGCAAAAGTAAACGTTTGTCCCTTAGAGGCTGAGACAGGAGAAATTATAATGGGGTATAAGGAAATGGCAGAGACGTTATACAAATATTTTGTATCTGTCTTCACAGTAGAAGACACAAAAAGCATACCAGAAATAGTGGGGTACCCAGGGTCTAATGAGAGTGAGGAGCTTAAAGTAATTAATAACAGTAGGGAAAAAGTACTTGAGAAACTAATGGGACTAAAAGCCGATAAATCCCCTGGACTTGATGGCCTACATCCGAGGGTTCTAAAAGAGGTAGCTGCAGAGATGGTGGATGCATTGGTTATGATCTTCCAAAATTCCCTAGATTCTAGAATGGTCCCAGTGGATTGGGAGGTAGCAAATATAACCCTGCCATTCAAGAAAGGAGGGAGAGAGAAAACAGAACATCAGAACATAAGAAATAGGAGCAGGAGTAGGCCAATCGGCCCTTCGCGCCTGCTCCGCCATTCAATAAGATCATGGCTGATCTGATCCTAACCTCAAATCTAAATTCATATCCAATTTCCTGCCCGCTCCCCGTAACCCCTAATTCCCTTTACTTCTAGGAAACTGAACGAGAACTAGCCTGACATCAATTGTCAGGAAAATGCTGGAGTCCATTATTAAGGAAGTGGTAACAGGGCACATAGAAAAATCATGATTAGGCAGAGTCAGCATGGTTTTATGAAAGGGAGATAGTGTTTGACAAATTTATTCGTTTTTTTGAGGATGTAACCAGAAGGGTAGATAAAGGGGAACCAGTTGATGTAGTATATTTGGATTTTCAAAAGGCATTCGATAAGGTGCCACACAAAAGGTTGTTACACAAGATAAGGGCTCAATGGGTTGGGGGTATTAGCATGAATAGAGGATTGATTAACAGACAGAAAACAGTAGGGATAAATGGGTCATTTTCAGGATAGCAGGCTGTAAATAGTGGAGTGCCGCAAGGATCGAGGCTTGGGCTTCAGCTATTTACAATCTATATTAGTGACTTAGATGAAGGGACTGAGTGTAATGTATCCAAGTTTGCTGACTATACAAAGCTAGGTGTGAAAGTAAGCTGTGAAGAGGAGTGTCTGCAAAGAGATATAGACAGATTAGGTGAGTGGGCAAAAAGGTGGTAGATGGAGTGTAATGTGAGGTTATTCACTTTGGTAGGAAGGATAGAAAAACAGTTTTTTAAATGGTGAGAAACTATTAAATGTTGGTGTTCAGAGAGATTTGTGTGTCCTCATACAAGAAACACAGTATGCAGGTACAGCAAGCGATTAGGAATGCAAATGGCATGTTGGCCTTTATTGCAAGGGGGTTGGCGTACAAGAGTAAGGAAGTCATACTACAATTGTACAGAGCTTTGGTGAGACCTCACCTGGAATACTGTATACAATTTTGGTCTCCTTATCCAAGGAAGGATATACTTTCCTTAGGTGGTGCAACAAAGGTTCACTAGATTAATTCCTGGGAAATGAGGTTGAGTAGAATGGGCCTATACTCAGAGTTTAGAAGAATGAGAGATGATCTCATTGAAATGGAAAAAATTGTTAGAGGGTGGATGCGGAGAGGTTGTTTCCCCTGGCTGGAAAGTCTAGAACTGGGGGCATAGTCTCAGAATAAGGGGTCGGCTGTTTAAGACTGAGATGAGGAATTTCTTTACTTGAAGGGTTGTGAATCTTTGGAATTCTCTACCCCAGAGGGCTGTAGATGCTGAATCGTTGAATATATTCATGGCTGAGGAAGATAGATTTTTGAACTCTAGAGGAATCAAGGGATACGGGGATCAGGCGGGAAAGTGGAGTTGAGGTCAAAGATCAGCCATGATCTTATATAATGGCGGGGCAGGCTCGAGGGGCCGCATGGCCTACTCCTCCTATTATGTTCTTATGTCGTAGTCCAGTTAAATTCAAAACAATGCTTTCTCCTTGTCTCAGAAAAGGGCCCCCCATTGTAATTTTTTTCCCCTGCTTCCCACAACAGCAATGCTTGTCCCCTGAGCGAGATTGCAAGTTAAATGAATCATTTTGTGTTGTGGACCCACACTCACTAGCCACTGAATTGAAACTGCCCAAACTCGCTTTACTCAAACCCTTGTAGTTAGAAGAGAAGACTTTAATCAAATCAGTCTGGGTTGGATTTGGTTCCAGGCCTCAGTATTGAAAAGGTAGTATATGAACTCACTGCCACCTAGTGCCCAGATTTTTATTTTCCCTTCTGCAATTTTCTCCAATCTCCTCCACTATGCCATTGAGATACAAACCTATTGCTTTGTTGCCCAAAATGTTCTATTATTAAAAAGCCCACATATCTTGGCCTACACACCAGCCCTCAATTCTTGTTTTTCCCTGTATTCTCTCCTGCAAATTGAAAAGACCTAAATCAACATGCTCTTTTAGTGTTGTGACTCAGAAATTGTCAACCTTCAATTTTGACCTTTTCCTGTCCCAACCAATTCTTCCTTTCTCCTGTCTTTCCCCAGCCCCAGAAAAAGACGACGTGCTTCTGCTTTTCTTCACATTGTCATTTGCCAAATATTTTTTTCTGGTAAATTTCACGCTTTTCTCCCCATATCTCTGAGGTTGTGATTTTACAGGACCTGACAGCTGGCTCTGCACTGCTTACCCAAGTGCAATTCTGCAGGAAAGGTTTAATACCTTTTTGATTGTGTGCCATAATCTCCTGAGGGGTCAGACAGTGTTACTTGGATAAAAGTAAAGTGTTCTAATGATGCATGGTTTCTCAAATAACAGTCAATTGATCACAATATGCTTCCATGGGGAAGAGGAGATGTCACAGGTGTATAAATGAACCCTTGTCCATAGGGTACAGGCTAGGGGGGTAGAATGTAGATGACATCTTGTTTTATGTTGCCAACCCCAGCAGCTCCCACCTCGACATCTTCTAGTCTCTTCGCTGCATTTGTATCACCTCCCACAAACGATGAGTGCTGATGGAACTGTGGCTATAATAGTATGTTCCATCAAACTTTTTCTGATCTTCCCCCTGCCTCCAGCTCTTTTTTGGTTGGAGAGGTCCTGAGGCCACCAAAGACATGATTGACTTGCCATTTCCTGACTTTTGCTCCAGGCAGCAAAAATTGCATGCCTCAACACTGCTCCAACTCAACAAACTCTTCCCTGTCCCAACAAGCCTGTGGACAAAGAACCTGTGGGCCGTTTGCTAAGTTGAACAAGTGATGGACTGATTTCAGCTGTAACCTTGAAAACTATGCTACACATTCCATATCCCCTTGCACTTGTTTACAGCAGTGCCAAAAGCACCCCTAGCGAGATCAGTTATCACTTCCTATGTTACCTTAGCCCCCTGGCGGGGGAAGTTTCCTGACCTTGCCAACTAGTAACCCCACCAAAATCTGAAGAGCTCAATGTATGTAGCTACAAGTACGATGTACTGTAGCTGTTGAGGCTAGGTCAATTGAAATTTCAAAACCGAGTGATCAATTTTTGTTAGGCAAGGATATTAAGGGTTATGCAACCAAGGCAGGTAGTTGGAGTTGAGATACAGATCAGCCACTATCTATCTAATTGAATGGCGGAACAGGCTCGGAGCTGACTGGCCTGCTCCTATTACTATACAAAACATGTACACCATTCTATATTCTAGTGTAACCTCATTTAACTCGATGGCTGATACCTGTGGAATTGTACCCTAGCAAGTAGATAACTGCTTTAAGGGAGGAAAAAAGTTGATGTCTTTTTAAAAATAATAGTCAGACAATAGTGTGGTCATTTTTTCCTTTATGCTTTTGAGATTCATTCACATTTCTGTCTACAAACATTTAATGATTGTGAACAAATTTGTCATGAATTTAAATTCATGGGTGGTTATGTATGATAAGTTTCCAACTGAGATGAGGCAAGAGCAGCTTTCAAGCAGCATTGCAGGAGTAGAAACTGGGAAATATGGAAGATTGTGTCCAGATGTAGCAAGTGTTCCAAAGGAGAATTGCTTGCTCATCGAACGCTTACCTTGTAGAAGCACGTTTTTAAATTTTTACTATGTATTGGGATTTTCAAAATATCAAAGCAGATAAATTTCTTCCTGTTTACTTCACTCCTGTCCTGATGTCTGTCTCGTTATGGCTCCATGGGTGCCACCCACTCTAGTACCTTGCTCAAATGACCACTCTCCATCTTCTATGAGGGGTGGGGATGTTTGGTATCACAGCTGAGCCAAATTCTGCTCTTTATATGTCTAAACACATGCTCTGTTTTTTGCAGGAGTAATATTAATCAGAAACTGGAGTGGCAATTTTTTTTTTGTTCAGGGGTTCTGAGGCCAGTTGCAGGACCTTGCTGTAGCCTGACTAACCATGTGACTCTGCACAACTAAAGACCTTCCTGTCCCTGTTTATGGCTCAGTTCCACAAATGACATCAAAGGAATTTTTTTAAATGTAAAGATAAAGCTAGCCCATACTGATGTACTATTCTGTCAAAATCTTATTTGTAGGTAACCAAGCTTGACCGTGATCCTGCCTCAGGGACTGCTCTACAAGAAATCAGCTTCTGGTTGAATCTGGAGAGAGCCCTGTATCGCATTCAAGAGAAACGAGAAAGTGGGGAAGTACTCTTGACTTTAGAAATTCTCAAACATGGCAAACGTTTTCATGCCACTGTGAGCTTTGACACTGACACTGGTAAGTAATTGTATACACTTGTGTATATTTAAAAAAAGACACCCCTGAGAAGGCTGTACAATAGCTTTGAGTACCCACGGGGTTTTATTTATATAACTCAATTTCACCTAATCTTAAACCGCAGCCATGCTGGAATACTGTTGTTAAATGCTTTTCCATGAACACTGGGTTCCGTGAAAGTTCTTTTTTTATATAATACCTAAAACCTGTTATTCGTCGGGAAATCCCCAAGATTTGTATTCTTAAAACGTCATCTAACATGTTCTATCTGCCTGAAACAAATCTGTAACTGTATATTTGGATTAGCTTCCTTAGAGTTGGTTTTAAAAACAATAGAAGGCCTAAATGGCATTTTGGTTGGTATTGCCTCTCGTATTAAAAAAAAACCCTAATTGCTTCTGCTCAGATTGATTATTGGTACAGCAAACTGCAGGTTATTTCCAGAAGTAAAAAAAAATACATGGATGAATATTAATGTTATAGAAAATAAACTGATGAACTTTGTCATTTTAGATCTTTAAGTCATCTAATTTTAATACTTTATGCAGGTAAAAGTTCTGAAAATATTCAGATTTGATCACTTTGGTCTAAAAATTTGACTGGTCAGTATTGAAAGAAATTGTATTGCGAAGATCGGGTCTCAAGTCATTAAGCATCTTTATTTTGATAAGATGTATGCAAATAATTTTAATGAACTTGAGATGTTTGACTTTTTAATTGTATGGTGGTATTGTTCTTTCTAAAATAATAGGACTTAAACAGGCATTGGAAACAGTAAATGACTATAATCCTCTGATGAAGGATTTTCCTCTGAATGATTTGCTGTCTGCAACCGAACTGGATAAAATCAGACAGGCTCTAGTTGCAATCTTCACTCACTTGCGAAAAATCAGAAACACAAAATATCCTATTCAGCGAGCATTGAGACTGGTGGAAGCAATTTCAAGAGATCTTAGCTCCCAGTTGCTTAAAGTCTTGGGAACACGAAAATTGATGCATGTTGCTTATGAAGAATTTGAAAAGGTAACTTGAGATTTATATTAAGTTGTGTGCTTTTTTTTTAATGCAAGTGTCGTGAAAATAATTTATTATTAATATGGAACTTTATAAGAAGCCTTTCTTTTTTAGGTGATGGTGGCATGTTTTGAAGTGTTCCAGACATGGGATGATGAGTACGAGAAGCTTCAGGTTTTACTTAGAGATATAGTTAAACGAAAGCGGGAAGAGAATCTTAAGATGGTATGGCGTATCAATCCTGCTCATCGTAGGCTGCAGGCTCGTCTAGACCAGATGAGAAAATTCAGGCGGCAGCATGAGCAACTGAGGGCTGTTATTGTCCGTGTTCTTAGGCCCCAGGTAATTTTTGATACGTAGGAGCCTTAACCAGCGGAAGCTGGGGACTGTATGTTGCAGTGTATTAACTAGAATAACTTCTCAATGCAGTGTCTACACAGTTTCATTAACATTTTAGCAATTATAAATGACTTAAGACACTAGGATTGTTTTGAAAACAGAAGCTGAGACTCAATATGTACATCCATAAGTTCTAACTAAGTAGCCAAATACATTTAAGTCAAAATTCATAAGCAGTTTCCTTGTTTGTTCAGTGTTTACACATTTATCTTGGTTATTTAAACACGATTAACTGAAGTTTAACTCTTTCCCTCCAGAATATTAATCCATGTATTTTACTTGGATGTGTGCTGTTGTGCCTATGCATAATGCTGTATCCTATGTATATAATACTCTGGAAGATAAGAGTTAGACTTCAGTGAATCATATATCTATCCCAAAATGGGCTTGGACACTTGTGGGGGGGGGGAGGGAAAGAGAGGTTGGTTGTGTGTGAGAAAGGAAAAAGAAACACTCTTGCAGTTCAAGAAGCACAATCTGCTTTGAGGAAGGTCAAGGGCAGATAAAATGGCACTGAAGTTTAATGTTTGTGGAGATGTTAGAAAGTTACAAACTAATGCAACCAAATTTGGGGTGCCCATTTTCCCTTTTCTCCTCACTGCTGCGACACTAGTAATCCATAAATAAACCAACCACTACATTCAACCCCCAATTTTGCCAAATCTCAGTTCTGCCAAACCGTAAAGTGATGCTAGACCAAAGGATTTCTTCTCCCCACTCCCAAGTACTTCCAAATCTGACCAGGTTTATTTTGGGGTTTTGACCTGTGTTGGGAGCCGATGACATTAGCACTAGTTTCGCACAATTTAAAAGCAGCAAAGGAAACTCTTGCTTCAGCCAATTTTTGAACCACCTTTATCCCATCTTATTAAAAATATAACTACTTTTCCCTATTAGACATGCAACAAAAAATTTGCTTTTAACATTTCACACCATTATATGGTTTACTCACTGAATAATAATTGGTTATGAAATTAACTGCAATCTAGAATTACAATTGCGTCACTTATTTTTCCTTTTTAAAATTTTAAAGGTGACTGCAGTTGCCCAGCAGTCCCAAGGAGAAGGGCCTGAACCCCAGGACATGAAAGTAGCAGAAGTTCTTTTCGACGCAGCTGATGCAAATGCTATTGAAGAGGTGAACCTTGCTTATGAAAACGTCAAGGAGGTTGATGGGTTGGATGTTTCTAAAGAAGGAACTGAAGCTTGGGAAGCAGCACTAAAGCGCTATGATGAGCGAATTGACAGAGTTGAAACACGTATTACAGCCCGTCTTAGAGATCAGCTTGGCACTGCAAAAAATGCCAATGAAATGTTTAGAATATTTTCTAGATTTAATGCTCTCTTTGTTCGTCCTCACATTCGAGGTGCTATTCGTGAATACCAAACACAGCTAATCCAACGTGTGAAGGATGATATTGAAGCCTTGCATGATAAGTTCAAAGTGCAGTACCCACAGAGTCAAGCTTGTAAGATGAGTCATGTCCGTGACTTACCTCCTGTTTCTGGGTCTATTATTTGGGCAAAACAGATTGACCGACAGCTCACTGCCTACATGAAACGTGTAGAAGATGTTCTCGGTAAGGGTTGGGAGAATCATGTGGAAGGACAGAAACTCAAACAAGATGGTGACAGTTTTCGTATGAAGCTTAACACACAAGAGATTTTTGACGACTGGGCAAGAAAGGTCCAGCAGCGCAACCTCGGAGTATCTGGTCGAATCTTCACTATAGAAAGCACACGTGCTCGTGGTCGTAGTGGGAATATTCTGAAGTTGAAAGTGAACTTTCTGCCTGAGATTATTACGCTTTCCAAAGAAGTTCGTAATCTTAAATGGCTTGGGTTCCGTGTTCCACTTGCAATTGTCAACAAAGCTCACCAAGCTAACCAGCTCTATCCATTTGCTATCTCCCTGATTGAAAGTGTTCGTACCTATGAAAGAACATGCGAGAAGGTAGAAGAGCGAATTTCAATATCTCTGTTGGTCGCTGGTCTGAAGAGAGAGGTACAGGGATTGATAGCTGAAGGAATTGCCTTGGTCTGGGAATCCTACAAATTAGATCCTTATGTACAGCGCTTGGCAGAGAGTGTTTTCAGCTTCCAGGAAAAGGTTTGTCTAATTAATTTCAGTTGTTTTTTGTGCACGACTATAATGAAGTTATTTGTGCACTGGGATAGTTCTGTGTATTGTGAAATACAGCTAATCACCTTTTGCTTAACATTTCCAATTTAAAATGTTTAATTTTTCTGCAAATTGGATTTCAGTGTAGAATTTGTAGTTGAAGATTGACAAAAGTCCTGACTAGGTCTACTCAGTGCTAAATTAATCAGTTCACTGTTTCTAAAAAGTCAGAAGGCTGCTGCAGAAAAGTAATTCAATTAAATGGATGCAGTGATGTAGGTTATGTGCACAAATGTTTCAGGTGGATGATCTTCTAATTATTGAAGAGAAGATAGACCTCGAAGTTCGTTCATTGGAAACGTGCGTATATGATCACAAAGTATTTTCTGAAATCCTGAACCGTGTGCAGAAGGCAGTTGATGATTTGAACCTCCATTCGTATTCCAACCTGCCAATCTGGGTCAACAAGCTGGACATTGAGGTAAGAGCTGCCATAACAAGAATGGTGTTAGAGGATATATAGAACTTTTTTTTTGAAAAGGGAGAGAAGAGATTCTTTTGAATGAGAATTCACTAACTGAACTGTTCTTGTAGATTGAAGGGATCTTGGGAGTTCGTTTACAGGCTGGTTTGAAAGCATGGACCCTGGTTTTGTTTGGACATGCTGATGACAAGGCTGATGTTGATATGGATACAGATGCTCCACAAACCAGCCATAAACCAGGAGGCGAGCCGAAGATCAGGGTAAGACTTTTCTACTTTTAGGTACAGCATAAATTTGAGCGTGTTTAAGTGAGACTAGAAATACTTTCAATCCTGTCCCCTCACTGGATATATGGGCTAGATTCCCAGCAGTATTAGTTCTAAAGTTTTAAAATTGCAAAACAAAAGAACTGGATGAAATCTAAGAACAGGATTGAAGATTATAAGTAGTGTAGATAGTCTGGTGATCTATATTACTTTCAGAACTTGGATGTTTTACTCGTGGTTAGCCACCTCCCTAGGAGATTACATAAATTAGGGAGCCTGTAACAGTCCAGATCATAAATGGGCTATGGAAAGAAGGTCCAAATAGCCTTTGTGTTGCATTAATATTCACTTAAGATTATTACCCCCATTCAAACACCAAAGTTGGGTGCAAAGCACACTAGTGCATGGAGGACATTTTCTACACCAGTGATCCTGGTTTTTATATTTGGATAGTGAAACCCTTTTTTGATGGAGATTCTAAATGTTTACTGACATTTCTACTATTCTGAATGCTGCCCAATCTGTTCTGATGGAATAAGATAAATGGTCAGACTGAATTTAAAAATATAAATTTCCTCCAGGAGTATTTGAAAACTCTTCTCTCCCTCTTGTAGAATATAGTACACGAGCTTCACATCACAAATCAGGTAATTTATTTACACCCACCAATTGAAGACTGCAGATACAAGTTGTACCAAGAGCTGTTTAGCTGGAAGATGATTATCCTAACACTTCCTCGGATACAGAGTCAGCGATATCAGGTAAAGAAAAACAGTGCTAGCTATAGCTTGCATTCTAATGTTTTGGTAGTTTGTGAAGAACTGATCGCCCAGCATTAAATTAGATATTGTGTGTCCTTAGTTGGTATAATTTATGCTAATGTTAAACTTTGCAAAATCAATGAGGGGGTATGTTTTCAGTTTTAATGGCATGATCTTCTCTACAGCTTTGCTTATTTCATATGCAAGATATGTAGTTCTAGTTTTATTTTTACAGGGAGTAAGGCCATCTATTTGTTTTTGTATGGAGAAAGTTGAAGTAAATAGCTGAAGAAATTGAGCTGAATAGAAAATATGCCCCACATGTCAGTTAAAATGCTACCCAGACTTAAGATAAAATTAGAAAGGTACTGGTTACAACCTCTGTTTTGCAATTTTACAAAACATACAAAAATTGAAGATTGTTTTAATTAGATTGTGTAATTATGAAGTTTTTAGTTTACACATTGAATATAAAGTTTTCCTTTTCACTTCAATATTACTGCAGTGAGTGGAAAACTTTTTTTAAAAACTTAATTTTGACTCCATTTTAACTTTCTGGAAAATAGTAGTGAAGTTGCTAATAGCTATAATTTGAAATTCTGTAGGATAAGTAGAAAGTTTTCCTTCAAATACTTTGATTTTTTTTCCCATTTTAGGTTGGTTTTCAGTATGAACTGTCTGAAGAGGAGAAATTCTACAGAAATGCACTAACTAGAATGCCAGATGGACCAACTGCTTTGGAGGAAGCTCATGAAGCTGTTATGGGAATTGTCAGAGAAGTTGAAAAATATGTCAAAGTAAGCATTCTGAAGATTGCTTATATTGAGTTTTAAAAAGACTTGTTGAACAGATTAAAACCGATGTTTGTTGCTTTTTTCTTGGTAGGTTTGGCTTCAGTACCAGTGCTTGTGGGATATGCAACCTGAAAACATCTACAGCCGTCTGGAAGATGATCTGAACAAATGGCAAGCACTGCTTGTCCAAATCAGAAAGGCCAGAGGAACTTTTGACAATGCAGAAACTAGAAAGGAATTTGGTCCTGTTGTCATTGATTATGGAAAGGTAAAAGAGTAATGACATTTTTCCTTTTTTAGTTTGAACTAAAACAAAGCTTTAATTTGCATGTTTATTGGACTGACTTTTCAGTCGGGAAATAGGATATAAATAATCAGACCTGAAGTGTTAGTGTGAAACTGATGCTTATCTCCACACTGTTGCCAGTACTTGAGATTTTTGACTTATCTATATATCTTGAACTGCACTCTAAACTTGTTTGTTTTCTTCAAGGTGCAATCGAAGGTGAATCTAAAGTATGATTCTTGGCATAAGGAGGTTCTCAGCAAATTTGGACAGATGCTAGGTCAGAACATGCAAGAGTTCCATTCACAGATTTCCAAGGTAAGGGGTAAAAGTTTTGGAGTAATGTGCACACCAGTTGTATAATTGGATCTTATGTTGACCAATGCAATTGAGCTTGTCTCTAAATTTTGACTTTTTAAAAAAAAAATCAGTCTCGTCAAGAGTTGGAGCAACACTCGGTGGATACAGCAAGTACCTCAGATGCTGTGACCTTCATAACCTACGTGCAGTCGTTGAAACGCAAGATCAAGCAGTTTGAGAAACAAGTAGATGTAAGTGTTGAGTTGGAATTTCTTTTACCTAGAACTGTTTTTATTTCATTGCATCAATACAGATGACTAACCTGTAGAATTGAAACACAGGGTTGTGAACAGCATACAGGCAAAGTTCTTTTGGAATATGTTGCACAGGGCTGGAGTTATGAAAATATGTTGAAGGTTTACTTGGAACAGGACTGCCTAGTATTGGATAGTTATCACTGTAGAGTGACATGAGTCTTCCCCCACCACCCCCTCCCTTACAACCACCCCCTGGAGTTAATGAGTAGAGTATCAAAATACTGAGCTGCAGGCATTTGAGGAGTATGGTCTGATCAATTATATAATTAGCGATTAATTCTGGATCAATTTTCCATGGTGCAACTCAGCGAGGTATTATGTACACACATGGATCTGATCATTCAGATCCTAATCTATGGAAGGGTTGTGACTTTGCTTAAACATAGGACAAATAGTATAGTTTTAATTTTGCTAACATTTCCTGTGGAGTTGCTTGAGTAAGTCACCGCAAGTGGTCTCTCTGTCACCTCATTGGTTCTGTCTCCTTGTTTTGCTAGTTCTGTGTCTTGATTCTCTTATTTTTCTTAATGTTTGTTTTCTTCAAGCTTTGTTTGTTCATTTTGGCTGAGTGGTCTGGCAGATTCACAGTCTGGTGCTGGAAAATGAAGACAGAGAGCATTATGGACTTAGACTAAGGCAAACCGTGGGAGTGAGCCGTTTGGTCGGACATGGGCTGGGACTAGGCAGATTATGTTACGGGTTGGTGTTACTGGGGGACAAGGGAGTGGGTCTGGTTAGTAATCAATGGGAGGAGGTGAATGAAGCTAAGGGAGGAGGTGAATGAAGCTAAGTGAGGGCAGTGCAGATCATAAGAACCCTTCATGCCAGATCCGTTCATTCCGTCAGGAAGTTAGTGTCAAGCTGGAATTGGAAGCAAGAGCATGTGGATTGAGGATGAGGGACAGCAGTAGTGATTGCAGAAGGGATTGAAGACCATGTACTGCTACGCAAGGATGAGAGATTGGTCAGTGAGTGGGAATGGGACCACGTGGACTTGAGGCAGAGCGACTGCATTGGGCATTGCTTGATGTCTCCATGCTGCCCTCTGGGCTAACCCAGTTCAACCCTGCACAATGAGTAAAACTAATTCCCAGTACTAAGTTTGGAACCAGTAAATTATTTTTGAAGGACTTATAGTTTCTAGGTCCTAGTTAAGATTAACTGAGCCAGGGAAGGCCCAGCAACAAAGCAGGGTAGAGGAGCTGGTTCCGAGCATTGTTAGGTACCAGTAACTTAATTTTAAAGCACTATGGTGTTAAAAACAAATTGTTCCCAGTTTAGTGCTGGGAACTGCTGAAGTGAAACCCTTGTGCCAATCCTACAAACAACATGACAACAAGGAGAAGCGGGTAGAGGTTGAGCAGCAAGGCTGCCAACAGTTGTAGATCAGGGACATTGTTGAGGTTTGTGCCCACCAGGAGGGGTGGGTGCAGAGTGGCAGTTGTCATGAAGGAGGGTACAATTGTGCCAGGCATGGGGACCAGGTGGTCTGCTGGGAGATGGACATAATTTAGTGCCACCTATTGCTGGGAGGCCAGTAGTGTGTGGTAAGTATGTAGGCATTTTAAGTTTTAAATGTAAGGTGCCCTTTCTATTTGATTGGCTGTTACCTCAAGGGGGTTGGAATACAAAAGTGAGTAAGTGATGCTTCTCTGTACTGATGATGTGGAGATGCCGGTGATGGACTGGGGTTGACAATTGTAAACCATTTTACAACACCAAGTTATAGTCCAGCAATTTTATTTTAAATTCACAAGCTTTCGGAGGCTTCCTCCTTCCTCAGGTGAACGTTGTTCTCTGTACTGAGCCTTGATCAGCCCCTATCTGGAGTATTGCATTTGGTTTTGGGCACCAAACCTTAGGAAAGATATATTGGCCTTGGAGTGCAGTGCAGATTTGCCAGGATAATATCTGGGCCTTATAGGTTTAGATTATGAGGACGGGTTGCATAAAGTCAGTTTGCATTCCTTTTTGAGTTTGGAAGCTTGAGGGGTAATCTAATTGAGGGTGTTTAAAATGATAAAGGAAGTCTATAGAGTATATGCAAAGCAACTGTTTCCTCTGCTGGAGGAATCCAGAGCAAAGGGGCATAATAAAATTGGAACCAGGCCATTTAGGTGGTGTTCACCCATGCAACATTACTTTTGAGCCCCAACTCTCCTCATTTGAAGTCCACATAAAGTATGTCTTAGTATGGGGTCACAGAATAGTAGTTAGATGTAGGAACCCAGGTTGGTCTTCCCCTTTTTTTTTCCCACCCCCACCACTCTTTCCAGATTCCAGCCCGGGATGCTAACACCAGCGCTGGCACTACTGCTGTTGCACTGGTTGAGAGGGGCTAACTCAGCACAAAATTATGTCGGTTTCTGGAGAAGGCTTGAAACAACTACATAGTAATGCAAAGATGCTGGCAAACTTACAGCATTAGCTGTTGCAAAGCTTAGATGTGTGAACTTTGCAGTTAATACTAGATTTCACTTTGGTTTTGTGTTGCTGCAAGGAGGTTTGCTCTATTTAGTCTTTGCACTTTTGGCTATATTAACATTTTCAGTCCACTTTCAGCTTTGTGTGGTTGATAGATAAAATCAAAATAAACCCAAGGCCAAGTAATTTTAAGCACTATGATGACTAATCTTATCTGTCTTGATTGTTGCTTTGGTCAGATTAGATGTAACTTTCGAATAAGTTTGTGGGAAGTAAATTGATCATTCTTCCACCTGTAGCTTTATCGCAATGGTCAGCGTTTGCTGGAAAAACAGCGGTTCCAATTTCCTCCATCTTGGCTTTACATTGATAACATTGAGGGAGAATGGGGAGCTTTCAATGACATAATGCGTAGAAAGGACAGTGCTATCCAGCAGCAGGTGGCTAACCTACAAATGAAGATTGTTCAGGAAGATCGTGCTGTGGAAAGCCGTACTACTGACCTTTTGGGTGAATGGGAGAAAACAAAACCTGTAGCTGTAAGTAATGGACCATAATATTTCAAATCTTTATTAGAAATTTGTTGTGCTGTGTTTATCTTGCTACTTTACCCAGTGTACAAAATATGTTTAACGTTTTCGCTAAATGTCTGTTGTAGTTTATTTGAGGCTCTAGCTATGTTCCTTTGAATATGTCTTTTAAATTTCAACTGGGATAATATGTAAAGACTTTGATGTCTATTGTAGTTTTAAAAAGTATTGAAATGATTGTAGGTGCAATTGGTTAGTAACAAATGTTGAATTAAACAATTTTTTTTGTATTCTAAATGTTCTACCTGAGCGTTTGTTAGAGAGATAACAAAGTGCTCTCTTTGAAGTAGTAACTTCATTGCTTTCATAAGTCACTACTTCAAAAAAAAAACCATGTGAAACATTTTGAACTGTTTTGAAGTGAAAGTTCCTATATAAATGAATGTATATTAATTATAAAAAAATAAACTGGCATTTAGGGGAACCTTCGTCCAGAGGACGCCCTGCAAGCACTCACTATTTATGAAGGCAAGTTTGGCCGCCTAAAAGATGACCGAGAAAAATGTGCGAAAGCGAAAGAGGCTTTGGAACTAACAGATACAGGATTGCTCAGTGGAAGTGAAGAACGAGTACAGGTAAACATAAGAAACGTAGGAACAGGAGTAGGCCATTCAGCCCCTTATGCCTGCTCCGCCATTTGATAAGATCATGGCTGATCTGTGATCTAACTCCATATACCTGCCTTTGGTCCATATCCCTTAATACCTTTGGTTGCCAAAAAGCTATCTATCTCCGATTTAAATTTAGCAATTGAGCTAGCATTAATTGCCATTTGAGGAACAGAGTTCCAAACTTCTACCACCCTTTGTGTGTAGAAATGTTTTCTAATCTCACTCCTGAAAGGTCTGGCTCTAATTTTCAGACTGTGCCCCCTACTCGTATGTATTCTAAGAGCTCTGAAGCTTAGATTTTCTGCTGCTGTACAACTATTTCTGGCATAAATCAGACAACTGGTAGCTGAAAATGGTAGGGATTCTGATCTGCTGGAACTCTTTCCAGCTCAGCAAAGTATAATGATGTAGGAAGAGCCTGCCGCTAATGCGTGCTTCATTTTCCTACGTTTGGATGTGCAGGAAGTAATTTTTAAAATCTACCTGAGATAGACAGGGAGTCAGCTACAGCATTGGCTAATTTAAAGGGCTAACCTTTGGAAAGTTGGGTCAAGCATTTCTCTTCCATTTTCGTCTCTGTATCTGCCATTAGCCATTTGTGTGTAAGCTAGGACCTTATCAGAAAATCTAGGCTTGATCAGATGCAAGCTAAAAGTCCATTCTGAATAGGCAAAAAGCAAACTAGTTTAGGCATAGAAAAAGTTATTGCCCGGTTCTGATTATGTATACTTATGGTATGATGTATCCTGAATGTCTGAGCAGATGATGCTTCATAACTACAACTCTCAAACTGACCAATTATCCCTTTTTTTTACTAGGTTGCATTGGAAGAACTGCAGGATCTCAAGGGAGTCTGGTCTGAGCTATCCAAAGTCTGGGAGCAAATTGACCAATTGAAAGAACAACCATGGGTTTCAGTGCAGCCGCGCAAAGTACGAAAAAGATATTTATGACGGTGCCTTTACTTGTGCTCATTTGAGGTTCATTTTTCTTTTTCCAAAATAAGAACAATGAACTAAATTTGAAAAGCTTCTCAGACAAACAGGCTTTGATTGCTATCACCTGTGTTTTGTTGGTTGGATAACATTTATAAAATTTTTTTTTGCTTAGTGTTAGATATGAGACAAGGGAATTGAGGGGAGAAGAGTGAGACAGACATATGCCAGAAGCACACGTGCACACAAACCCAAACTGGAGAGACAGACAGACACACACTCACAAACCCAAACTGGAGACAGGCAGACGCGCGCGCGCACATGCAGACGTGCATGCAGCCAAGCACAGAACACTGAATTCAACAGTTGTAGAGATTTCTTAAACTTGCAAGCAAGTCTTAGACTCCATCCCCACTCCCCAAGTACCGTCAGGCTCATGCTCTCTCTCAGTTCACTGTTGACTGACCACAGGAACCTACTGGTGAGCCAAATCTTAGTGATACCAGACCACAGGACCCCCAGCCCCCACTTTTACCATCCTAGGCCATCCCCCACAGTGTCAACAAAGCCCAGGATTGTCCCCAGTGCAGCCACGCAGCACATGTCATAGTACTGCAAAATGCCAGATACCTACCTCCAACTGGTAATCTTGTGTACAGTTTTGCTGTGTAACCTCCGCTTCAAAAAGGATAACGGCCATACATTAAAAAGCCACTTGATGATTTTCGGAGTTCTGCAACTATACATTATTCTATCTGCAAAGTAAAAATCTGAGTGGCATGTAATAAAAACAGAATTTGGATAATTCAGTCACTATAAATCAGTGGTCTTGATATCCCATACACGACATTACACCTTTCGTGTGATCAATGTATAATATTTCCCCTTTGTCCTTTTTTGTAAAAACAAAACACATAAATCACTTTTTATATAATAATCAGAATTATCAACAGCACTGGGGATTAATATCCTTGTTTCCAGATGCTGATCTGGAACTTGTTCACCCTGACTTGGTATCAGCTGTTCCACATGTACTAAGGCATAAAAGGCAGTTTCTCTTTGTGCAAAGTACTTCCCTACATAATGTTCAAATAGTGATTGATCTTCTGAAGTTCTGTTTGTTGGAATCCTTCTGTGGGTGGTAGAAACCCCTAGAGTAGACATTTAGTTCAAAAATAATGTTTTATAGATAAGTGACACCTCACAGTTGACTAATTTCTACTATTGCACAAAACAGCTTCGTCAGAACTTGGACGGATTGCTTAACCAACTGAAGAATTTCCCAGCACGTCTGCGCCAGTATGCATCATACGAGTTTGTTCAGAGACTTCTGAAGGGCTACATGAAGGTATGTCCTATAAATTTAAACATAACAGAAAAATTTTGTTCATTTGTATGACCAAATACTAAAACCTGAACTTTAAATTTTGGCTTGTAGGTTAACATGTTGGTGATTGAGCTAAAGTCTGAGGCCTTGAAGGACCGTCACTGGAAGCAGCTAATGAAACGACTCCATGTTAATTGGGTGGTGTCTGAATTAACACTAGGTCAGATATGGGATGTAGACTTGCAAAAAAATGAAGCAATTGTTAAGGATGTACTACTTGTGGCCCAAGGAGAGATGGCTTTGGAAGAATTCTTGAAACAGGTTAGTAACTTTTCAAATTCAACCACCACCTTCATGGGGGTTTTAGGATAGAGCACAGGTGGGGAAGGGATTAAATTTGTGAACATTTTAGAAACTTGTTTCCAGGTTTGATGTAATACAGGTTGTATTACACTTGAATAGTATTTGCTTTTTGTAGTACTAGCACTAATGTGTTATAACCAAAATAGAATGTTGAGGTACTATACAAGTGGTACAACTTCCAGTCACTAAAATACTTCCACTAAATTTTAGTCCTTTGTATGCAAAAATAAAATTCAAATACTGATTTAACCATTATATACTGGTCCATGGTTGCTTAGAACATGTGTTGGACAAAGCAAATTTCCTGTAGCCTGTTGGTAATCCAATGCAATTACTCCCCAGTATTGCCTTGTAACCACCAGGGTCAAATTCTGAAATGCCTTACTCGATTGTCTCCAACAGCACTCTGTTCTGGCACCTGAAGTGCCAATACTTGGGCTAAATTCTATAATTCTGTGCAACTTAGCTTTGTAAATTTTACCAATTTAATGGTATTGACTTTAATCATTTAAAACATGTTAACAGATTAGAGAAATGTGGAACACCTATGAACTGGACTTGGTGAACTATCAAAACAAGTGTCGATTGATCCGTGGCTGGGATGACCTTTTCAACAGGGTCAAAGAGCACATCAACAGTGTATCTGCCATGAAGCTGTCTCCCTACTACAAGGCAAGTATTTATGGGAGCTTTTTAGACATTGTTGAATTCTGTTGCTTTGCCCTTTTTCTGTTGAGATGAAATCCTTTCTGAATTGCAGTTAATCATCCTTCCACCAAGTTTTACAATTGATACATTTCCAGCTTTAAGTTTGTGTTCGTATTTTTATAATTTTGCATTTTAATTTCTATTCCTTCATGCTTTCGCTCACCTTGCATTAGGCATTACCAAATTACAAGGTATCTGCTGTGTGTCTTTGTAGTCATTTTTGATGCAGTGAGATTTTATGTTTTTTGATTTAAGACATTTGTTAAAGAATTTCTGCTCTGTTCAAAAGTGTTTGTAGAGTTCAGCAATGATGGTTTTGCCAAGAGGATTGTTCAGCTGATTATCCCAGTTTATCCACTGCTTACTGCTTAAATGACTAATCAGTATCTTTTTTGTGCTAATTGTAACATTTCTGTAGGTCTTTGAAGAGGATGCCTTGAGCTGGGAAGATAAGCTAAATCGTATAATGGCACTCTTTGATGTGTGGATTGATGTCCAGCGTCGCTGGGTCTATCTTGAAGGCATCTTTACAGGAAGTGCTGACATTAAACATTTGCTACCCGTGGAAACTCAGAGATTCCAGAGGTACGTGAATAGATTTACATTTTAAATTTAAACCATTACTTAGAAATTCTTAAACTGAGTGTGTTCTGATTTTTATTATTATTAAACAGCATCAGTACAGAGTTCCTAGCACTCATGAAAAAAGTGACCAAGTCTCCCCTCGTCATGGATGTTTTGAATATCCCAGGAGTGCAGCGGTCATTGGAACGGTTGGCAGATCTGTTGGGCAAGATACAGAAGGCTTTGGGAGAATATCTGGAGAGAGAACGATCATCCTTCCCTCGGTAAAGAATTGAATACTTTTTTAAAACACACGTGTGTATTGAGTGTAGAAAGGAAGAGAAATTGCAAGAGAAAAACTAGCTTATTGCACATTCCCTTCTATAAAAACATTAAGTTTGAGGCTGTACTTCTAAGACTAGAAATCAAACTTGGTTATGCAAATCAGAATCCTGTATTCTAATAGGATTACCAAATTATTGTGGCATGTTATAAAATTCTTTAGGAAGGATGTGAAGGTCTTAGAGGGTGCAGAAAAGATTCACTAGAATGGTTCCAGGGATAAGGGACTTGAGTTATGTGGATAGACAGGAGAAGCTGGGGTTGTTCTCAGAGCAGAGAAGATTGAGAGGCGATTTGATAGAAGTGTTCAAAATCATGAAGGGTTTAGATAAAGTAAATAGAGGAACTGTTCCTATTGGCGGAAGAGCCGAGAACCAGAGGAGACAGATATAAGGTGATTGGCAAAAGAACCAAAGGTGACATGAGGGAAAAACTTTTTTACACAGCGAATAATTATGATCTGGAATGCGCAGCTTGAAAGGGTGGTGGAAGCAGATTCAGTTGTGGCTTTCAAAAAGGAATTGGATAAATACTTGAAGGTGGGGGGGATATTTGCAGGGCTGAGAGGTAAGAGCAGGGGAATGGGACTAACCGGGTTGCTCTCATAGAGCTGTCATGGGCTGAATGGCCTCCTGTGCTGTAACCATTTTATGATTCTATGAAAATGATTGCACCCCTTTTGTGACCCTTTGCTAATGAACACAGTTTATATGTGTACTGATTTGCAGGTTCTACTTTGTTGGTGATGAAGACTTACTGGAAATTATTGGCAACAGTAAGAATGTGGCTAAGTTACAGAAACACTTTAAGAAGATGTTTGCTGGTGTTTCTAGTATCATTCTCAATGAAGATGCTACAATTGTCTTGGGAATTGCATCACGTGAGGGAGAAGAGGTATATTTATATGTTTACGTCAAATAGTAAAAATCTATTGCTTTGCCATGTCAGCTGAAGTTGACTAGTATACTGCATTGATTATTTAAATATGGCAGAAGGAATGCTTAATGCAGATAAAGTTGAAAAATTAATTTCAAATGTACAGACATTGTGCATATAATTGTCTTTTCAAAGCAACACTGAGTAACTTTTTTTTCTGACAGGTGCTTTTTAAGACTCCTGTTTCAATCACTGAGCACCCTAAGATTAATGAGTGGTTAACTTTGGTGGAGAAAGAAATGAGGGTCACTCTGGCCAAGTTGCTGGCTGAGTCAGTTACTGAAGTTGGAATCTTTGGCCAAGGCACCTCAATCGACCCTGCAGACTACATTTCCTGGATTGATAAATACCAGGTGTGTATGCAGAAGTGAAGAATGACTAATTTGCAATGAAGTAGCAATGTACCATTTCTATTAACATTTCAGCAGAACTATATTCAATTTATTTTCTTTGTGAAGCACTTTCAGTATGTAAAAATGGAAATCTTGGTAAATGCTTCTGAAAATAGAACTTAGAAGATTTTGATTTGCCAATGCTGCAATATTTTTTTAAAAACCTAAACTTAGTATTAACTAGATTTTCTTAATTTATCTCCATTGCATAGGCCCAGCTTGTTGTCCTTTCAGCTCAGATATCATGGTCTGAAAATGTGGAAAATGCCCTGAATAATGGTACTAACGGTGGTCAGTCCCCACTTGCCCCAGTCCTGGTCAATGTGGAAGCTACTTTGACTGTGCTAGCAGATTCTGTGTTGATGGAACAACCACCACTTCGCAGGAGGAAACTTGAGCACTTGGTGAGTAAATATCCAGTATCCCTTGAGGGAAAGTTAGTGGTGGTGACAGCATTCTTACTAAATTAGAGATCTACCTGAAATATACATTCTCAATGCACTTTTTTAATATCTCGCTCAATTTGGTGAGGTTTTTCAACGAAATTAATGTTTTAAATATTTAATGTTTATCTTGCAAATACATAATAGTTCACAAATATCGTACTAGAAGATGGTACTTGCCTTTTTTTTGAGTGGATTATTTGAGTATATCTTTGGTTTTAGTATGTAGGAGAGACTAACAGCTCTCCATGAAGAGTTAATCTCTCCTAAGAAGTGTTTTTTTAAAAAAAACTATTTGGCAAAATTGCACAAAAATGTAAACTGGATGGTTAACTGCCCTTTTAATCACTTTTTTGTTACAGATCACTGAATTAGTACACCAGAGAGATGTAACCAGAATGCTGATCAAGAACAAAGTAGACCAGCCTAAATCCTTTGACTGGCTCAGTCAAATGAGATTCTACTTTGATCCCAAGCAAACTGATGTGTTACAGCAGCTATCTATACAAATGGCTAATGCCAAGTTCAACTATGGGTTTGAGTACCTTGGTGTCCATGATAAACTTGTACAAACACCTCTCACAGACCGTTGTTACTTGACTATGACTCAGGCTTTGGAAGCTCGACTTGGGGGGTCTCCATTTGGTAGGTGGTGGAACATATGTTCAAGAGCTGAAGAAACATTTGTTATGCTTCTGGTTTAACTACAATAATATAACTGTCAAATTTAAACTGTACCTTACCCCTGTACTAATGCTGTCTAGAGATCATCATGAAACAGGTCAAAGAACCCCAGTTTGATTCCTGGCCTGTGATGAGTTAGCTTAATTGGAGGGGAGTGCAGGTGGTAGGAGGGAGCATTGAGCTCTGCTCCTTGCTTGAGAGAAGAAAATCAGTGCTTCTCCAGATCATTGTCTGGTGACTCCTACAAAACTGTGTGCCTGGACATCTGATGGAGACAGGATCAAGCATGACTTGTAATGCTTCCCACAGTTAAATAGGCTGACACATGAAAGGCCACTTCTGCTAGGTAGCAGAAAGTGCACATAGAACTGTGCCTCAGCAGGGGTCGATATCATTGAGATGGAAGGAATAAAGTTGGCCAAATTAAACCTTAAACATGTATATCGGCTACACCAACATTTTGCCTATTGCCACTGAATTCCTCCTAGCACAGATATTTCAAATGACCATAAGATAAAGCATACTCCAAAATTATACTATTAGTTGCTAACTAATTTTAAGAACAGCATCTGTTAGTGAAATGACATTACACTTTCTAGCAAAACTTGCCTTGATGGTTTGTGTATTTAATGTTTAATTCTTTTGTATTCTAATCTTTGTTCCACATCAGGTCCCGCTGGTACTGGCAAAACTGAATCTGTCAAGGCACTTGGACACCAGCTTGGACGCTTTGTTCTAGTCTTCAATTGCGATGAGACCTTTGATTTCCAGGTGCTGTAACTGATTTTAGTAATATGGTGCCAATCTCTCAAGTTTGTTTTGTTAATGAACCTGCTTGCTCAAAACTATTGAGTTGTAATTTTGATGATGCTAATTGTTATGGTATTAGTAGTAACCTTTATATCTTAAAACAAGGTTTATAAAAGGAGAAACTGAAGTGGAAAAGTTTATACCAATGTAACCCCTCCAATTACTTGATTTCGTAGAATGATACAGCACAGAAGTGCCTGTGCCGGCTCTTTGAAAGAGTTATCCAATTAGTCCCACTCCCCTGCTCTTTCCCCAGAGCCCTGCAAATTTTTCCACTTCGTACAGGTATTTATCCAACTCCTTTTTGAAAGTTGTTATTGAATCTGCTTTCACCACCCTTTCAAACAGCGCATCCCGGATCATGACAGCTAGCTGCGTAAAAAAATGTCTTTCCTCATGTCGCTTCTGGTTCTTTTGCTGATCACCTTAAATTTGCGTCCTCTGGTTGCTGACCCTTCTGTCACTGGAAACAGTTTCTCTTTATTTACTCTATCAAAACAGTTCATGATTTTGAGCACCCCTTATCAAATCTCCCCTTAACCGTCTCTGCTCTAGGGAGAACAACCCCAGATTCTCTAGTGTCTCCTCGTAACTGAAGTCTTTCACCCCTGGTACCATTCCAGTAAATCTCCTTTGCATCCTTTCTAAGGCCTTGTCATCCTCCCTGAAGTGTGGTGCTCAGAATTGGACACAGTACTCCAGCCTGGGCCTAACCAGTATTTTATAAAGGTCTAGCATAACTTTCTTTTGTACTCTGCCTCTATTTATAAAGCTAAGGAACCCATATGCCTTTTTAACAGCCTTTTTAACAGCCTTCTTAACATGTCCTGCCACCTTCAAAGACTTGTGTATGTACACCCCCAGGTGTCTCTGTTCCTGCAGCCCCTTTAAAATTGTACCAATTAGTTTATATTGCCTCTCATTCTTCCTACCAAAATGAATCACTTCACACTTGTTAAATTTCATCTGTCTGCTCATTTCACCAATCTACATCCTCCTGAATATTATTACTATCCTCCTCAGTGTTTATTACATTTAAGTTTTGTCATCTGCATACTTTGAAATTATGCCCTGTATGCCCAAGTCCAGGCCATTTAATATACATCAAAGAGCAGTGATCCCAACATTGCATCCTGGGGCACACCACTGTATACTTCCCTCCAGTCTGAAAAATAACCACTCAATACTATTCTCTGCATTTGGACCCTTTGCCAATTTCATATTCACATGGCAACTGCCCTTTTAATCCCATGGGCTTCAATTTTATTAACAAGTTTATATATGGTACTTTATCAAACGCCTTTTCAAAGTCCATATATAAATCAACCGCAATACTCATCAACCCTCTCCGTTCATCAAAAAACTTGATTAAGTTAGTCAAACACGATTTTCCTTAACAAATACGTCATGGCTTTCATTTATTAACACATTTTTGGAGTGCCAATTAATTTTGTCCCGGATTAATGTCTCTAAGTTTCCCGACCACTGACGTTAAGATGACTGGCTTGTAGTTGCTGGGTTTATCCCTTTTTTGAACAAGGGTGTAACATTTGCAGTCCTCCTGGCATCACTCCCATACCTTTGGAAGATTGTGGCCAGAGCCTCTGCAATTGTCACCTGTACTTCCCTCACCAACCTAGGATGTGTCTCATCCAGACTGGGTGACTTTTCTACTTTGAGCGCTGCCAACCTTTTAAGTACCTCTTTATCTATTTTTATCCTATCCAATTTCTTTACTACCTTCTTACTCTGACATTGGCAGCATCCTCTTTAGTGACGACAGATGCAAAGTACCCATTTAGTATCTCAGCCGTTCCCTCTGCCTCTACCAGAGGATCTCCTTTTTGGTCCCTAATCGGCCCCACCTTTTCCTTGACTACATTTTTACTATTTATGTTTATCAAAGACTTTTGGGTTCCCTTTTATGTTACCTGTTAATCTATTCTCATACAATCTCTTTGCCCTTCTTTCATTTTTCAGTTCTCCCCTGTACTTTTTGATTCAGCTTGGTTCTCTACTGAATTATGAACCCAACATTTATTGTAAGCCTCCTTTTTCTGTTTCATTTATAATCTCTATATCTTTAGTCATCCAAGGAGCTCTAGCCTTGGATGCCCTTCCTTTTCCCTCTCCAGGGAATGTGACTAGCCTATACCCTAACTATCTCCTCCTTGAAGACCTCCCATTGCTCATTTACTGTTTTACCTACCAATCTTTGATTTCAATCCACCTGGACCAGATCCCTTTTCAACTCACTGAAATTAGCCCTCCTCCAGTTAATTATTTTCACATTTGACTTTTCCTTGTCCTTTTCCATAACTACTCTAAACCTATTTTTTTTTTAAAAATCCATAAGTAACTTACTGAGTGGAGCAGAGAAATCTTTTAAAACGTGTGCCTTATTGCTGGCCTCACTCATCTCAATTCTTAGGTGCCACACTTTCCTTTTGTATAAAATGTTCCTTGATACTTGCAGTACTCCTATTTTGTTTGAGTTTTTCTCACCTAATTAACTTTTTTTTTATTTATTAGGCCATGGGTCGTATATTTGTGGGTCTCTGCCAGGTGGGAGCCTGGGGTTGTTTTGATGAATTTAATCGCCTTGAGGAACGTATGCTGTCTGCTGTATCCCAGCAAATACAGTGCATCCAGGAAGCACTCCGTGAGCACTCCAATCCAAGCCGTGACCGAAGTATGTAATATTGTGCATAGTTTGGTTTAATGTTCTGGTCCTCTTTCTAAATATTGTAACTTTAACATTTCTACAGTGCAATTACTTTTAAAAAATTTTGCGGTAGTCATGTTTGCTAATTAGTTTAAAAAGTATTCAGTGCTGTACATAGTCAGTCTTTAGTTGGTTCTGCATCTGTGGCCTTGTGTGGTGTTCGAGAATGGGAGGATGCAGGGGAGGATATAAGGTTGGAGGAGGTTGCTGAGAGCAGTGTGAGGCAATGGAGAGATTGGAAGATGATCATTTTAGATTAAGTGGATTGGGGGACAGGGAGCCAGTGTAGTTCATTGGGGCAGGGGGGGTGATGAACAAGTGGAACTTAGTGCAGGACAGGTGTGGCTTGAGTTTGACCAACGTAGAGCTTAAGTAGGGTGAAGGATGGGAGGATCTTGGAGAAATTGAATTTAAATGTGCCAAAAGTATGGGTGAGGGTCTCAGCAGCTTTGGGACTAGGGTGACGTTGGAAATTAGTAAGTGTTGAGATGTGGGGTTTGAAGCTCAGCTGTGGGTTGAACAGAGTGCTGATAGTTTGCACTCTGGTTCAGCCTGTGTGAATGGCCAGGAAGGCACTGGCATCAGTGGCGTGGCAACATAGGTTACGATGAGGGCTGAAAACAATGGTTACAATCTTCCCAATGTTTAGTAAAGGCAATTTTGACATCCATTGCTTGATTTTTGGACTGGCAACTTTGGTTATAGGTGGTTGTAGTATTGAGGACTGAGGTGGGGGGGTAGAGCTGGGTGTCATTAGCATCAATGTGGAAGCTGACCGTGTCTGCAGAGGGTATTGAAAAGCAGCATATAGATGAGTAAGAGGAGGGGACCAAGGATAGAACCTTAGAGGATCTGGAAATGACCGCAGGAGCAGAACGAGAAATCTTTGCTGGAGATGTGCCGCTGGACAGTGAAATAGGATTGCATGGTTGATCATATCAAACACTGCAGAAGCAAAGGAGGAATAATGCATTGGAGTCAGAGGCTGGCTTTTGCTTTCCTCACAGCACAGATTATAGGGATTTGAACAAAAGTTGGAGATAATGCATTTGAGGACCGTGGGAGAGGAAGAGGTTGAAGATGAGGTGTTGGGCTGAGTGGAGGAGTGATGTAAAGGCAGATAATGTAATCTTGGCTATTTTCTACCAAATGAAAGTAGCCTAGTAGCTTTGGTGTAAGTTTATGTACATGAGAGCAGGAAGTTACAAAAGGATATAGTGGGCAGAACTATGGCAGGGGAAGTAGGTCATCCACTTTTGATTAGCAATAAACAAATCAAAATATTTTCTGAATGGTGAGGCACTGTGGAGGAGCAAAGGGATTTGGTTGTACATGTATATAAATCACTAAAAGCTAGTGCACAGGTATAAAAAGCAATCGAAAAGGCTAATGGAATGTTGGCCTTTATCTCAAGGGGGTTGGAGTACCAAAGTGAGGAAGTGATGCTTCAGTTGTATAGAGTCATGATCAGACCTGATCTGGAGTACTGTGTTCAGTCTTAGCCACCAAACCTCAGGAAAGATATATTGGCCTTGGAAGGGGTACAGAGCAGATTCACCAGGATGATACAAAGGCTTAAATTATGAGGATAGGTTGCATAAACTTGGTTTGTATTTCCTTGAATTTAGAAGGTTGAGGGGTGAACTAATTAAGGTGTTTAAAATGACAAATTGATTTGATAGGGTAGATGCAGAGAAACTATTTTTTTCCTGATGGTGGATTCGAGAATGAGGGGGCTCAATCTTAAAATTAGATCTAGGCTATTTGAGTGAAATCAAGAAGCACTTTGTCACACAAAGGGTAGTCAAAATCTGTAACACCTTTCTTTTCCCCCCCCCCCCCCCCCCCCCAAAAAAAAAAGGCTGTGGATGCTGGATCAATGGAATGTTGAAGACCGATCGATAGATTTTTGTTGGGTAAGGGTATCGGAATATGGATCAAAGGCGGGTAACTAGAGTTGAGGTGCAGATCAGACATGATCTAATGGAATGATGGTGCTGATTGGCTTACTCCTGTTCCTATGTGAAGCATTGGACTTGCAGCTTGAGCTTTAATTTCTTTCAGGTTCTCCTACTATCACCTGTGAGCTGCTGAACAAACAAGTGAAAGTCACGGCAGATATGGCTATTTTCATTACTATGAATCCAGGCTATGCTGGACGATCCAACCTACCAGATAACTTGAAAAAACTTTTCCGTAGTTTGGCAATGACAAAACCTGATCGCCAACTTATTGCGCAGGTTATGTTGTATTCACAAGGATTCCGTACTGCTGAAACCCTTGCAAACAAGGTTGTTCCATTCTTCAAGTAAGCACCTTTTAACTTAAGCTTGACTGTGGTTCACTTTTTTAAAGTTTCTTTCAGCATAAATGAGAAAAATTGTAAAACTTGCCTGTTTATAGTCGGGATTAAATATTTCTTTCATTATCGTTCTATTTGCACAACTGGCGTATGTTGAAGTTGTTCAAAAATTGCTTTTTCAAGGCTTTGTGATGAGCAGCTATCGTCCCAGAGCCACTATGATTTTGGTCTGCGAGCCCTGAAGAGTGTGCTAGTAAGTGCAGGTAACGTGAAGCGGGAGAGGATTCAGAAGATAAAGAAAGAGAAGGGAGAACGTGGTGAAGTTGTTGATGAGGCAGAAATTGCAGAGAACTTACCTGAGCAAGAGGTTAGTAGTTCAGCACTGTCTAAAAGGTTGCAATTCCATGTCACTTGCACTCAAATTTTACAATGGACTATGTATTAAAAAAATACATGCAATATAAAACTAAATTATATTTCATTGTTCTGCTGTCCTGATCATAACACTGAAAAATGTTGAGTTACTATTTGTTCAAAGCTCATGTCTAAAACTTTTTATAATTATTTCTCGACGTTTAGTTAATAATTTAACCTATTTTAGCTTCACATTAACTTGTTTATGTTGCTTAGAATTCTTGCAACTTTAGTTATTGTACTCATACATTCTCTAATGTGTAGTAGCTCATCTTAAAAAGTATTTCTGGCCTCTACTTCAACTAAACACTTAATTTTAGATTTTATTGTAAACATTTGTGAAACCATTTTTATGTTGTGATGTTCCAGTCATGAATTGATCAATCAATCCACAGATTCTGATCCAAAGTATTTGTGAGACGATGGTTCCCAAACTGGTAGCAGAAGACATCCCACTGCTTTTTAGTCTTTTGTCTGATGTGTTCCCTGGGATACAGTACCACCGTGGAGCAATGACTGAACTGCGTGAGGAATTGAAGAAGGTTTGTCAAGAAATGTACCTTACCTATGGGGATGGTGAAGATGTTGGTGGAATGTGGGTTGAAAAGGTAAGTTCTGAATTTCCATCCCTTTTGTAGATCACATGGGGATGCTTTCTACAACATTTAGTAATGTTTTGTTTAGTTTGTTGCATTCAAATAATGCATTGTAATTTTAATCTGATATACACGTTCTACCTTAGGTGCTTCAGCTATATCAGATCACTCAAATAAACCATGGTTTGATGATGGTGGGGCCATCCGGCAGTGGAAAAAGTACGGCCTGGCGTGTATTACTAAAGGCCCTTGAACGTCTTGAGGGAGTAGAAGGAGTTGCTCACATCATCGATCCAAAAGCTATCAGCAAGGAACATCTATATGGAACATTAGACCCAAACACCAGAGAGTGGACTGATGGACTGTTCACACATGTACTTAGAAAGTAAGTTGGTTACCTAGAAATATTGGAAATCTTGCTTTCTCATCAATTTTTCTACCTTCCCTTCCTGAAGGTGTTAAGTCTGCAGTACGATTCCAAGATGCTGGTTGTCCACTGGTACCTTGCCCAAGTGGCCATTTTTCATTTCTGAGGCTTAACAATGAATGTCAGCAGGCTATTTGACTGCAGGGCATGGTATCCTAGCTTGTTCCTATCTACACCTAATGTTAACACATTTGCACTTCCAGCAAGGGTCAACCCTATTTTTTTTTTTGTTACTTCCCTCCCTAACTCTGGTGTTAAGGTCCTAGCTGCAATCAACTAACTCAGATGGGGAACAGACCTGGGACCTTCTTGGTCTGTGTGGCTCAGCTACTGTCTGGATAAACTCTCGCAGCCATCCATTGGAACCCAGAATTTTTTTATTCCATTTATTTAAAAAAACATTTTGACATTAAATTATAAGTGTTTGAGTTCAAAATAATGATGTTTTACAATCTATAAATTATATTTGATTTTTAGGATTATTGATAACGTACGAGGTGAGCTGCAGAAACGCCAGTGGATCATCTTTGATGGTGATGTGGATCCTGAGTGGGTAGAAAACTTGAATTCTGTTTTAGATGATAACAAACTGCTTACCTTGCCCAATGGAGAGCGTCTCAGCCTTCCACCAAATGTAAGAATTTTTGCAAAGGATTGATACAGAATTGTGTTGAACAGAATTTATGCTCACCAAAAAAAACTGACATAGTCCTAAAATATATACCTTTTTTAAAATTTGTTTTCCTTTCTATAGGTGCGAATTATGTTTGAGGTCCAAGACTTGAAATATGCTACACTGGCCACTGTATCCAGATGTGGGATGGTATGGTTTAGTGAGGATGTGCTCAGTACTGATATGATCTTCAATAACTTCTTAGCTAGACTACGTAGTATTCCTCTGGATGAGGGAGAGGATGAGGCCCAGCGCAGACGCAAGGGCAAAGAGGATGAGGAACAAGAAACTGCTTCCCCGATGCTTCAGGTACTAAACCAATTTCAGTGAATTTTCTGCGCAAGAAAGTTTATGCAATGCTATTTGCATCAGTTTGAGCTCTGAACAGAAAGATCATTTGTGTATCCTGAATTAGTTCGGTAGAGGCTGACTCTTTATAAATGAACCAGATCATTTGGATGACTGTGGCGGCTGTGTTGAAGCTGTAATTGGTGATGTATTGAAATAAGTAAAGGTGCTGTATCCCTCCCTACAGAATAATAGAACACAAATTTTCCCACTAGTAGATCTCTTGCATATCTGTTTTGTACTTCCTTTATACATTGACTACTAAGAGTATCTCCCCTAGGATCATTTTTGTTTGGTCATTTTTTAAATTTTAAGACTGATTTGTCAACTGTAAATGATCATTTTACATTCTACCCAATAGCTTTTCCTCAGGCCTTAAATTAATTGTTTTAAAATGTTGTGGCAATCTTGTGCAAGAGCTTCACATTTGCTGTAAACATTTTATTACAGATACAGAGAGATGCAGCAACTGTTTTGCAGCCATACTTCACGTCAAATGGCCTGATTATCAAAGCAGTAGAATATGCTACTAAGATGGAGCACATTATGGATTTCACCCGATTACGATGTCTTTGTTCCCTCTTCTCCATGATGCACCAAGCTTGTCGAAACATTGCACTATATAATGCTAACCACCCTGACTTCCCAATGCAGATTGAACAGTTGGAGCGTTACATCCAGGTAAGATTTTAAGCAATTCTTAGATTTGTTTAGTTCATTTTGTACATGAAATGTGCTAATGTACCATGTCATGTAAATTTTTAAATGTTCATAGTTTTTTTTTCTTGACCAGAAATTCCTAATTTATGCCATTCTGTGGTCACTTTCGGGTGATGCACGGTTGAAGATGAGAGCGGAACTTGGTGAATACATCAGACGAATTACCACCATTCCACTGCCAAGTATACCTAACATGCCTATCATTGACTTCGAGGTAGGAAATGTATAGTTTGCAGATCTAATCCCTAATTGTTTGCCCACTTGAAATATTTTACATTCTGTTCTGAGCATCTAGGCGAGTGATCTACACTTGTTAAAAAATTTAGCTGAAAATGCTTGATTCATTTATGTTGACAGAATATTTAATTTACATGATACTGAATTAACCTAAATTGGTACTGATCTGTAGGCAGCAGAATATAATTGAGTAACTTCCAACAAAACATAAATTATTGAATAACTATATTCATTTGCTCCGTATCCATTACAAGTGATTTTAGCATCATCTGCTCAGGAGAGGGAGGATATGGAGAAGAAACTGCTTTGACAATGTCTCGCGTTTGGCTTCATAACCACACAAGCATGTAGCTTCCTATCTCCCTTGCTCCTTCTTTCCCTCATCCTATCACCAATATATTACTAGCATATAAGGCCTTGCTCTTTTTTCCCCCTTTTCAGAACTGGGTAGTTCTGGTGTTAATATATGGAGGAGAGGGAGAAAGAATTGATCTTTAAAATGTTGTCCTTTTTCTTGTTAATTTGTGTCTCTAAAATTGTTTTAGCCAAGTAGGAAACTCTTATTCAAAATTGCAGTATTAATCTAGTAAAGTGTGATTCCTTCAATTTGATTGCACCTGCTGCTGCATCAGGAAATGGGAGCTCACCTGAGAACCCACACAATGCTGCTATTTAATAACCTCTAACAGGGGCAGCAGTTAAGACACCCATATTGTCACAGATTATGTAAAATGCCTGCAAGTGTTACCTGTCCCTGCTTGGAATTTGAATTTGGTTCTGAGCAAACTCTTGTCTATATCCTTTGAACCTATATGTTTGTACAAGTTAGGTTTTTCATGCAGAATAATTCTTGTGCAAGCCTTTGTCTCTGCACAGTGAGCTAACGAGCTACATGGGTTAGTGGACATCCCACCTTTTTTTAATTTTAGCATGTGGCTGGGGCAGTTCTCAGGCCTTATCTGTCTTTCTAGCCAAACTTTTATTTGCTTTATTTATCTCTTTGAAATCACAGTGCCAAATAGTGTTTTTTACCCTATTACTGCCTTTACCTCCAACGATGACTCATATTGAGGTAGAAACTCCTGGCTCCTCTTCATTTTCCCCCACCTCCCTCCGTACCCATTGGACGTGAGACAAACTGTAGTAACCCTTGCTAGCTCAGCTAACATGGAACAGACCAGAGACTATGGACTTCCTGGCCTGTGTGGTTTGTTACCATGCTATGGGGTATATTTTACCCATTGAGCCATTGGTGAAAGTATCATGGTCTAATGTTCCTTTGTTTCAAAGAAAGAATAAGTTAACGTGAACAGGGCCACCAGCCTTTCTATGTGAATGTGATAAGTTTCCTAATTTTAGTTTGTCCTTTTTTGTTCTTGAGGCAAACACAAATGGATAAATCCGTCACTGAACAGAGTCTATTCAGAGTTTAAGCTTGCTCTACTTCCAGCAGTGGCTACTTTTTGAGCCAGCTTATAGAGGGTTCCACTCAGTTAGTTGGAATTTGTTCCAAGCCACCTTACAGATATCATGTACAAAGCTTGCTTGATTCTGTTTTTCTTTCAGACTTCAGACCTGGTGATGTTTGAAGCTGCATTGTTCATTATGACTATTACTTGGAGACTCAGTGATCCTTTTGTTCTTTGGCATGAGAAAGCAACAGCCCAGACTGAGACCTTTCACAAGAGTTGGGAGGGGTGAAATCATCTGCCATTTAGCGTCTTAAAGGGGCAGTGTTTGTAGGTGTTCATTCACCCATGGAGTGGGGGAAAGTCCAATTTGTATGTGGCAGTTGAATTGTGATGAGAAAAACCATGCAACAGTTAATTTTGTAACATTTCCTCCTTTTCCTTATCTCCCTCTCCATCCTCCTATTCTGGACACTAAGGGATATGGGGATCGGGCAGGAAAGTGGAGTTGAGGTCTAAGGTCAGCCATGATCTCAGTGCATGGTAGAGCAGGCTCAAGGGGCCATATGTCCTACTCCTGCTCCTATTTCTTATGTTCTGAGCAAGTAGACCAGCAGCCTATTCCCAGGCCTCCACTCTTGCTTTTCTAAACCTGGAATGCGAATTGTGATTCTCCCTCCTGGATTCTCCCCCTCGTTTATTTGCCCTCACATGAAAAGGCAAGTGTCCTCCAATTGGCACCTACTTGTGACAACGTAGCTAGGATTAATAACTTCAGGAGGATCGTAGGTACAACCCATGTCCTAGCTGTCCACACTACAGTATGTTTGTGTACATGTAATACCACAGTGGTGAATGGTCTGGATTGACTTGTTGTAATGGAGCATATAGTATAGATTTTACTCAACTTATACAGCAGTTTCTTCATAAAATGATCGCAATTTGTTAAGGCTGCTTGGTCACTAAAGTTCAACTGCTCAAGCAGATTCAAATTGAAAACAATTAATTCTGTTTCACAACATCCATTTTTTTTTCAATATTTAGGTATCCATTACTGGAGAGTGGGTTCCTTGGCAGTCAAAGGTACCACAGATTGAAGTTGAAACTCACAAAGTTGCTGCTCCAGATGTTGTTGTACCAACCTTGGATACAGTCCGTCATGAAGCCCTTCTATACACATGGCTGGCTGAGCATAAACCACTAGTTTTATGTGGGCCGCCTGGCTCTGGCAAGACTATGACCCTATTCAGTGCACTAAGAGCTCTACCAGATATGGAGGTAAGAAATTGGCTTCTTTTAAATTGCCTTTGTAGCTTTAGCATTAATAAACTCCTGTAGCAGTTGCTTCTGGAGTATTGACACTCCTTTCTAGTTTTTGTTAATATATGACTAATGTAAGTTCAAAGCCATTCTAGCAATGTTTGTCTTTTTTAATAGGTTGTGGGACTGAACTTCTCCAGTGCAACCACACCTGAGTTAGTTCTCAAAACATTTGATCACTACTGCGAATATCGTCGAACACCAAATGGAGTTGTGTTAGCACCTGTGCAGCTTGGCAAATGGCTTGTGCTCTTCTGTGATGAAATCAATCTTCCAGACATGGACAAATATGGCACTCAAAGGGTTATATCCTTCATTAGACAGGTTGGTGAGGAGATATGACAGATAGTTGAGTTAAAGCTGTAAGTGCATTGATTGAAGTATAGTCATTGTGGGCTGTCTTTATTCCAGATGGTAGAACATGGAGGTTTCTTCCGTACTTCAGACCAGACCTGGGTTAAATTGGAAAGAATCCAGTTTGTTGGAGCTTGCAACCCATCTACTGATCCAGGAAGAAAACCACTTTCACACCGGTAATAATTCTGCTGCTTCACATTCTAACTATCAATCTTCAATGCGTGCAGAAGGTTAAGATTTTTTTAAAAGTAATTTTAAAATTGTTCAGAAAATAAAAGTTGGCTGAAATCTGGCCTCAATTAAAATGATCTCAATCTGTTCCTTTCTGTCCTTTTCATTATTGATTCTTTGATTTTTGTCTAACTTTTTTTACTTTTGTTCTTGTACAAGAAATTCAGATCTTTCTAATACATAGTAAAGATGTTGTATCCATGAGGTTCCTGAATTAGTCATCTTGATTATTTGATTTCAGTTGGGAGTACAGTGAAGTCTTGGATTGACTGTGTTGGAAGCTATTCGATTTGAACAGTTAAACCTGTAAATGATAGAAACCTACTACAAAATCTTTTACTTCTGTCTTCATAGGTTCCTACGCCATGTACCTGTTGTGTATGTGGACTACCCAGGACCAGCTTCTCTCACTCAGATTTACGGAACATTCAACCGTGCTATGCTTAGACTTATTCCATCCTTACGGACATATGCAGAGCCTCTTACTGCAGCCATGGTGGAATTCTACATTATGTCGCAGGTAGATATATCCGATCTGAAGCATAGAAGCCTGAGAGAGAGATGGTACAAGTCTTCAAAATAATGAAAGATGTAGATGAGGTAGAAATGTCATTATCTTGGCAAGGAGGATAGGACCAAGTGCACAAGAACAAAATTCTTAAGATTGGAGAAAAAAACTTATGTTTGCGTTGCAGGATAGTGGAACAAACTGAAGGTAGTTGATTCGTCATGTTTTGTTTTTAAAAGCTGGATCAGTATCTGTTGAGTGGGATAGAGGAATTCAACACTGCTCGATTTTTTTTTCAGGTGGGGTTGAGAGTTAGGGGATCAAGAGTTGTGGGAAGGAAGTCCATGATAAAATAATCATACATGGATTTTGCATGGAACAGGCTTGATGGACTAATGGCCTGTTTCACTTCTAATTTTCTTGTACATGTCTGTACTGGTGGTCCTCAGCTCAAATACAATGCATAGTATCATGTATGTTTAGTCGTGAACCCCTCATTGAATCTCTTTCAGAGATTTAAGTGTTTTATATTTCTGTTGTCTTACACAAGTTAAAGCAGGTCCTTCAGGCATTCTTACTATCTTAATTAAATGCAGTTTGAAATTTTATTGATGTGGTGTAAAAACTCAACTTTATTCATTGATGCATACTCCATTATTTCATAGGAGCGTTTCACCCAAGACACACAGCCTCATTACATTTACTCCCCTCGTGAAATGACACGTTGGGTGAGAGGAGTCTTTGAAGCATTGAGACCATTGGAAACACTGGCAGTCGAAGGTTTAATCAGGATCTGGGCTCATGAGGCTCTGCGCTTGTTCCAAGACAGGTTTGCATTCTATATGTTCAGCAACCTTTGTCAGTACTATTGCTATTTCCACTATTTACATTGAACTAATTTAAAATGCATGAATGTAGAATTCCTGTTCATTGCCTCTATTTTTAGACTTGTAGAGGATGAGGAAAGACAGTGGACAGATGAGAATATTGACGTGGTGGCTCTCAAGCATTTCCCTAATGTTGACAAAGACAAAGCTTTGACCAGACCCATTTTGTATAGCAACTGGCTATCCAAGGTAAGAGATTGGCAGCTGATATGCTTTTTAAAAAATATATATATATAAATTGCTAAACGTTGGCCTTGATGTGCTCACATTGTTAATTCATTTTCAAATTAGACCTTTTTAATGTGGTGCTAGATGTTATTTGTGTGTGGTTAGTAACAAATTTCTCAAATCTAAATGGTTGTAAACTGCTAATGCTTTGGTTTGAACTTTGTAACAAGTAAGCATAAACAAAGCAACTCATGATTTTCTAAGCAACTCATGATTTTCTAATTTTGGTCCTTCTAGTTTATCCTTCCAAAACACCCATCCGATTCCTTACTATGATTCTGGAATAAGGGGCCTGCATCTTATTTACCAAATAATTCATCGAGTCCTCTTAGTTTTTAAGATCTCCATGGTTATTTTTGTTCATCACCCCTACTGGTAATCTGTTCCACATTTCTACACCCTCTTACTGGAGGCTGGAGCAAAGTGGCGTTGAGGTCGAAGGTCAGCCAAGATCTGATTGAATGGCGGAGCAGGCTCAAGGGGCCATGTAGCCTACTCCTGTTTCCTTTGTTCTTAGTGAAAAACTGTTGCATAAATTCCTTATTTTCATTTGACTCTGCTCTTTCTCTCCCACCCCTTATTTTAAACTGTCTCCCCTAGTTCTTGAATCCTGTGATTGACAGAAGAAGTTTCCTGTTTAATTTCTTCATACTCTTGTCAAATCCCAATTCATTCCTCTCAGTAGCATGTAAATCTTTCTTGACAGTGAGACACCACCTCCTTATCCTTTATAATCCTTCCTGAAGCACGCCTAGCCCTGTTTGCCACTCATTATCCTCCTTTTTTAGCTAGGTTTCAGTAGCTCCCATGATATCTACTTGGCTCCATGTTTATCATTTCCAATTCGAGTATTTTATTTCCGTGCTCTTGGTATTTCTGCCATGTGAGAATTTCAGGACACTTCATGTCCTGGAGAGCCACATGTGCAGAAAATGCCTCCAGTTGCTTGAGCTCAAGCTGAGGGTTTCTGAGCTTGAGGGGTAGCTGGAGTCACTGAAGAGCATAAGGGAGGCTGAAGATTTCCTGGATCGTATGTTCCAGGAGGTGGTCACCCCGCAGCCACAGAGTTCAGGATAGCAAGAGGGTGGCTATCTAAAAGGATAGGAAGAGGCAGATAGTGCAGGAATCTTCTGGGTCTGTGGTATTCTCAAACTGGTATTCAGCAGTGAGTAACGACGACAGAGTGCAGCCCTGAACATGACACCATGGGTCAAAGGACTGCACAATAAAGTGTAGAAATGCAATAGTCATAGGGGATTCGATATAAGAACATCCTGCAGGAGAAGGGAGTCCAGCCAGAAGTCATGGTGCATGTGGGTACCAGCAACATAGGGAAGAAAAAAGATGAGGTCCTGCGGCTAGAGTTTCAGGAGCTAGGGAGGAAGTTTAAAAAGCAGGACTTTGAGGGTACTGATCTCTGGATTGCTCCTGGTGTCGTGTGCTAGTGAATACAGAAATAGAAAGAAAAGGCAGGTTAATGCATGGCTAGAGATATGGTGCAGGAGGAAGGGCTTCAGATTTTTGTGGCAGGAGGGACCTGTTCAAGATGGACGGGTTGCACCTCAACAGAGCTGGAACCAATGTCCTTGCGGGGAGGTTCACTAGTGCAGTAGGGGAGGGTTTAAACTAATTTGGCAGGGGGGTCGGGTACCTGGATGTGGCATTGAAAGGAGACTGGGCAAGACAGATAGCACTAAAGTAAGAAATAGTACAGTATTAGGTGGGATCAGACTGAGCGAATACAAGAAGGTCTAAGATCGGTTTAGAGTGCATGTGTACAAACGCACTAAGCATGGTAAATAAGGTTAGTGAGCTGCAGGCGCAAATAGCCACATGGAAATATGATGCAGTGGCGATAACTGAGACCTGGCTCAAAAAAGGGAGGGATTGGGCAGTAAATATTCCTCGATACAAGGTGTTCAGGAAAGATGGGGAAGGAGGGGGATGGCAGTATTGATTAAGGAGAATATTGCAGTGCTGGAGAGAGCATGTCCTTGAGGGGTCAAGGACAGAATCTATGGTTAGAGTTAAGAAACAAGAGGTACCATTACACTACTGGGGGTATTCTATAGGCCACCAATTAGTGGGAAGGATACAGAGGAGCAAATTTGCAGGGAAATTAAAGGTGCAAGAACTTAGAGTAGTGATAATGGGGGACTTCAACTATTCTAATATAGACTGGGATAGTAATAGTGTAAAGGGCAAAGAGGGGGAGGAATTCCTGTTCAGGAGAGCTTTCTTGATCACTGTTTCTGGCCAAATGAGGAAGGAGGCATTGCTGGATCTGGGGAATGAGGTAGGTCAAGTGGAGCAAGCATCAGTGGGGGAACATTTAGGGAACAGTGATCATAGTATCATAAGGTTTAGATTCCTTATGGAAAAGGACAAGGAGCACTGTAGAGTAAAAATACTTAATTGGAGGAGGACCTATTTCAGTGGGTTGAGAACAGATCTGGCCCCAGTAAATTGGAATCAAAGATCGGCAGGCAAAACTTTAATCAAACAATGGGCGGCCTTTAAAGAGGAGATGGTTTGGGTGCTGTCCAGGTACATTCCCACAAAGGGGAAAGGTAAGGCAACCAAAGCCAGAGCTCCCTGGATGACGAAAGAGAGTAAGATGAAGCAGAAAAAGGGGCGTATGACAGATGTCAGGTTGATAATACAAGTGAGAACCAGGCTGAATATAAAATGCACAGAGAAGTTGAAAAAGGAAATAAGAGGGGCTGAGAGAGTATGAGAATAGACTGGCAGCTAACATAAAAGGGAATCCAAAAGTCTTTATAGGCATATAAATAGTAAATGGGTAGTAAGAGGAGGCAGGGGCTAATTAGGGACCAAAAAGGAGACCTACATGTGGAGGCAGAGGGCATGGCTGAGGCACTAAATGAGTACTTTGCATCTGTCTTTACCAAGGAAGAAGATGCTGCCAAAGTCACAGTAAAAGAGGAGGTAGTTAAGATGCTGGATAGGCTAAAAATTCATAGTTACTTGAAAGGCTAGCTGCACTTAAAGTAGATAAGTCACCTGGTCCGGATGGGATGCATCCTAGGTTGCTGAGGGAAGTATGGGTGGAAATTGCAGAGGTGCTGGCCATAATCCTCCAATCCTCCTTAGATACGGGGGTGGTGCCAGAGGACTGGAGAATTGCAAATGTTCCACCCTTGTTCAAAAAAGGGTGTAAGGATAAACCTGGAAACTACAGGCCAGTCAGTTTAACCTCGCTGGTGGGGAAGCTTTTAGAAACGATAGTCCAAGACAAAATTAATAGTCTTTTGGATAAGTGTGGATTAATAAAGGAAAGCGAACACAGATTTGTTAAAGGCAAATCGTGTTTAACTAACTTGATAGAGTTTTTTGATGAGGTAACGGGGTCGATGAAGGCAATGCGGTTGATATGGTGTATATGGTCTTTCAAAAGGCGTTTGATAAAGTGCCGCATAATAGGCCTGTATCAAGATTGAAGCCAATGGAATAAAGGGGGCAGTAACAGCATGGATACAAAATTGGCTAACAGGAAGCAGAGTAGTGGTGAAAATGATTGTTTTTCAGATTGGAGGGGGGTGTACAGTGGCGTTCCCCAGGGGTCGGTACTAGGGGCCACTGCTTTTCTTGATATATTGATGACTTTGGATGTACAGGGCACAGTTTCAAAGTTTGCAGATGACACAAAACTTGGAAGGGTAGTAAATACTGAGGCGGATAGTGATAGACTTCAAGAGGACAAAGATAGGCTGGTGGAATGGGCGGACACATGGCAGATGAAATTTATGGCAGAGAAGTGCGAAGCGATACGTTTTGGCAGGAAGAACAAGGAGAGGCAATATAAACTAAATGGTACAATTCTAAAGTGGGTACAGGAACAGAGACCTGGGGGGTATATGTGCTCAAATCTTTGAAGGTGGCAGGACAAGTTGAGAAAGCAGTCAAAAAAGCATACGGGATCCTGGGTATTCTAAATAGAGGCATAGAGAACTTCCTTGCTTTTGTAATGTTGAACATTTATAAAATACACGTTCGGCCACAACTGGAGTATTGTGTCCAATTCTGGAAGGATGTGAAGGTCTTGGAGGGTGCAGAAAAGATTTACTGGAATGGTTCCAGAGATGAAAGACTTCCATTACGTGGAGAAGCTAGGGTTGTTCTCCTTGGAGCATAGAAGGTTAAGAGGAGATTTGGTAGAAGTGTTCAAAACCATGAAGGGTTTAGATAAAGTATATGAAGAGAAACTGTTCCCATTGATGGAAGGATCGCGAAACAGAGGACACAGATTTAAGGTGATTGGCAAAAGAACCAAAGGCAACATGAGGGAAAACCTTTATTACGCAGGGAGTAGTTATGATATGGAATGTGCTGCCTGAAAGGGTGCTGGTAGCAGATTCAATAGTGGCTTTCAAAAAGGAACTGGATAAATAATTTAAAGGGAAAAAATTTGCAGAGCTACAGGGAAAGAGCAGGGGAATGGGACTAACTGGATTGCTCTTGCAAAGAGCTGGCATTGTCTCCATGGGCTGAATGGCCTCCTTCTGTACTGTAACCATTCTTTGATTCTAAGTCCTGTGTATACTTTTTTTTAGGATTATATACCAGTGGATCAAGAAGAGCTGAGAGATTATGTCAAAGCCAGGCTCAAAGTTTTCTATGAGGAGGAGCTAGATGTCCCCTTGGTACTATTTAATGAAGTATTGGATCATGTGTTGAGAATTGACAGGTATGTAATTATGCACAAATGTCTAAGTAGTCCATACCTTTTAGTAAAAGTTGATATGCCACTGACTGTGTATTTGAATATTTATATTTAATAAAAGCTACATTTGGGGTCCATTCTAGGAAAGATTTTGAGGCAATAGCGAGGGCACAACTCAGATTCACTAGGACGCTGCCTGACAGGAAATACAAAGACAGATGAAAAATTAAGTAGTTTTTTCATTAGAACAGTGCAGATTACACTGCGATATGATATAACTTTTTTTTAAATTATGACCGGACAGGGTAACGTTCAGAAGCAAACTGTTTCCAGTAGTTTAGGGTCAGGGGACCACATATATAAGATTAAAGGTAAGCAATTTAGAACAGAGGACAGGAGAAATCTGAACCTCAACCTCCAAAACCCTCCTTCCCCATTCCACCATCCTATCGGTATCCCTTTGCATTAGCTTCCTTTTTGTCCTCCGAATTATTTACTATGCTATTTGACCTTGTGCTGAGCTTCCAACCCCATATCCTTTCCATCACCAAATCTGCCTACTTCCACCTCCTGTAATATCGCCTGTCTCTGCCCCTGCCTCAGCTGCTGAAATCTTCATCCATGCTCTTGTAACCTATGGATGCTACAGTTCCAATGTCCTCCTGGCTGGTCTCTGTTTCCACCCTTAGTAAACTTGAGCTCATCCAAAACTCTGCTACCTGTATCTTAACTGCGTCAAGTCCATCACTTGCTGACCTACCTTGGCTCCCGGTCCAGCAATGCCTTGATATTAAAATTCTCATCTTTGTGTTCAAATCCCTCCATGATCTCACCCCTCCTTTTCTTCTGTGACCTCCTCCAGCCCTACAACCCTCTGCGAACTCTGCATTCCTCCAATTCTGGCCTCTTGTGCATCAACTATTTACTTTGTGCCACCATTGGCAGCTATGCCTTCAGCTGTCTAGACCCCAAGCTCTGGAATTTCCTCCCTAGACATCTTCACCCCTCTCCTCCTTTATGATGCTCCATAAAACCTACCTCTTTGACCAAGCCCCTGTCCTAAATCTCCTTGTGTGGCTCATGTCAAATTTTGTCTGAAACGCTCCTGTGAAGCGCCTTGGGAGGTTTTACTATGTTAAAGGTGCTATATAAATGCAAGTTGTTATGACTTTGTGTTGTCTGCAACTTTGGACACCACTCCTTCTTACTGTGTCCAAATCACTGATGTACACAGTGAACTATAGGAAGGAAAGTATTGAGGATTTTGGGGGGTAGTTGGTAATTGGGGTATGATAGTGGAGAAAGATGGTGAATAGTTGAAGGATGGTGGAAGTAATGGGATACTAAGTATGGGGATTGGAGTAGTGAGGAGGAGTTGGGATGTGCAGAGTGGGTTCTTAAATTTTAGGTTGTGCGAATGAAAAAGATGATTACAAACAGGAATTGTGGGGGGGGTGGAAAGAGTGGGAGATGGTGGGTAACAGGTGTTTGGGGTAAAAGGCAGTGGATAACAGGTATTCAGGCATGAAGTGGTGAGGAACCAGACTTTTTGAGGGGAGGGTGGGGGTATTGGGGAAACAGGAAGGAAAATAAGGTAACAGTGGCTATGCTACTGGACTGGTAATCCAGGGGCCTAGACCAATAGTGTGGGTAGGTAGGAGAGGAGGCTTCAGGCTGGGACTGAGGTTTATGTTGAGAATGGGCATGGGAGTGAGGTCTGCTGGGGCAGCGATCAAATTGGTAGTATGAAGACTACTTAAAATTGTATGGTACTGGTGTAGTGGAGTTGTTGGGCTAGGAGAACAGAGTGGAGAGGCTGTTTGTCTCTACACCTGGGCCAATCAATCGGGTATCCATGGTCGTCACAGAGCTACTATTAATGTGGGTGAAGAAGTTGGAAGAGCTGCACAAGTCCAATGCTGCTGTAACATTGATGCTTAAAATTGCATAAAGGAATGTTACTTGTGATCGTTTCTATTTATAACCTGATATGGGTGGGATGTGGTGACCTATATATTGGATTCTTCTGTGCAGTGTTCAAAAACTAATTGAAACTTGCAGTTGGTTGGCTTACGCTTGAGTATTCCCTAAAATTTTTATTATGTCATACAAGAAAATAATTATTAAAATCACTTCCATGTAACTAATTTCTTAGGATATTCCGCCAACCGCAAGGCCATTTGCTGCTTATTGGGGTCAGTGGTGCAGGAAAAACTACGCTGTCTCGTTTTGTTGCCTGGATGAATGGCCTGAGTGTTTATCAGATAAAGGTTAGTGCTAGCTTTTTCCTGTTCTAGTAAACTGAAACTGTTGCATGATAGAGGTTTTTTTTTTAAAAGTTCAACTTCAAGTAAAATGCTAAAATATTGGTGTGTACAGGTACATAGGAAGTATACTGGTGAGGATTTTGATGAGGATCTGAGAACAGTGTTGAGGCGTTCAGGCTGCAAAAATGAAAAGATTGCCTTCATTATGGATGAGTCCAATGTACTGGATTCCAGTTTTTTGGAACGTATGAACACATTGTTGGCCAATGGGGAGGTAAATATATAAAATATTTTAAACTGCAAATGCGAACCATTCTTGTAAACTAACGACCTGCCAAAGCATAAACTTTTATAGGTAAAATTGTTTAACATAAAAATGTAAACTGCAAAATATTGCAACCATGTGATTTAGTCCAGCCATTAGCAAAATGATTAAGTATTGATTCAAACAATTTCTTGCACATTGAGTAGCTCTCAAACTTGGTAAACTGGAGTTTGTGTTGACACTTGGCTCAGCAGAAGTGCTAACATCAAAAACAGCACTGTATGAGGATAAATCAAGGTGAGGCAAACCATGAAAAACTTCAGATTTGATAAATTTAGGTTTGGAGTAATTAAATATTTAAACTCGGCCAAAATAGTGCGCACTAATCTGATTTCCTATTGAATAGGTGCCTGGGCTATTTGAAGGGGATGAGTATGCTACCTTAATGACCCAATGCAAAGAAGGTGCTCAGAAGGAAGGTTTGATGCTCGACACTCATGAAGAACTGTACAAGTGGTTCACAGGTCAGGTTATCCGCAACTTACATGTTGTATTCACCATGAATCCATCGTCTGAAGGCTTGAAGGATAGAGCCGCAACTTCTCCAGCTCTTTTCAACAGGTAAGCAGACTTTTTGTACGTTGCGTTTGCTATTACAATTCTAGTTGCATTATTTGTGAAGTATGTGTGTGATCTTTTGTGAGGAACTACATTTAAAAGTGTAATATACCTTAGAGTGTGGTACTCTTAAACTATGTAAAGGAAAAGCATTGTGCAAAAATAAATGGATAAAGGAAAGTACTTTCAATTCTTACTATCTTATCTTCTCCTCCACGTGCAATCTTTTTATAGGCATTTAATTTTAAACATCCTTTTGATACCATGTTAGGTTGGTGGGGTTCAATGGGGGCATCAGTTGGTGATCTTTTCAGTCCTGGAGCTCTAAAATAATAACTTCAATATTAGCTGGTACCGAGTGTTTGTTTTTAATTACTTTTGAGCTCTGGGAAGGAGGATCAATGCTCCTGAAACAGAAGCAACTTGCTGACCAAACTGTCATATACTGACTAGCACTTTTCAATGAATAATCCTCTCCTTTCCATCTCCTCTCCTGCCCATCCTCTTCTTCCTCCCCCTCCCCCCCCCACCCTCTCCTTAATCCCCTTTAGGTTGTAAGTTTACTTGCATGTGTGGTATCTTTCATTTCTAAAGCTTGCTGCTTGTTGTACCATTGGGTAAACTTAGTTAAATTCTGAGAAGTCGAGCCAATGCCCAAAATGTTTAACTAAGCCATACTGAACCCAAAGCAAATATTGCATTATTTGTCTTAAAGCAGCCTAGATGTGGCCTGAAAGGTCCTTTTGATCTGGTCCACAAAGCTGTTGATTCTGTGTGCAAAAGCAATTTTGACATCTTTGGACTTCAATTCTTTAAAGTTCCTGGGCCAGGAGGACTATTACTTCCTGATTGGTCAAAATGCACCAATCTGGAAGTAGCCATCACCAGTCCTCTGGGCTCATGAATTTTAAAGAGCTTAAGTTTTCAGGATTTGGGACTTATGAGGGGAAAATGAGGATGTGGAGGTGTCATGGTTTGGGGTTCTTTGGACAATTTCCCCTTTCTCTTGAACATATGATTTTAAAATATCTTCTGAACAAAAGCTGCCTAAAAGGTAGTAAGTTTTCATGCTGGGCTGTGATTTTGGTTAGCACAGCTTCATATTAATTGCAGTGTGTTTATTCAGTTCAAAAGTTATAAACAGCTTTGTGTAAAATTAGGTTTTGAACATTCTAATCTGTTCAACTATCATTAATGAAATTTTTTTGACATGCAACTTTTTGCTCCCCGCGCGCCGCCCCCCCCCCCCCCCCTCCTAGGTGCGTCTTGAACTGGTTTGGAGACTGGTCCACTGAAGCCTTGTATCAAGTTGGCAAAGAGTTCACCAGCAAAATGGATCTTGAAAAACCCAATTATATTGTCCCTGACTATATGCCAATTGCATATGACAAGCTTCCTCAACCACCATCCCACAGAGAGGCTATTGTCAACAGTTGTGTTTTTGTTCATCTGACATTGCATCAAGTGAGTAATTACAACAGTGGTGTTTGGATACTTTTGCACTTTTTGCCCTGTGATCAGTTTTCTTGGGGGAAATGTACTGCATGCAAATAATATCCAGAGCAATATTGATTTCCTTTTTTAAATAAGAGTACCCTCATGAGTGAAATCACATTTGAAAAGATGTTTGGAAGTATTTTTCAAGTACTTATAAGGAAAGGCTGAACAGGCTGGGGCTTTTTCCTCTAGAAAAAGGAAGGCTGAGTGGTAACCTGATAGAGGGCTTTAAGATAATGAAAGGGTTTGATAGGGTAGACATAGAGAAAATGTTTCCACTTATGGGTGAGTCCAAAACTAGAGATGATAAATATAAGATAGTCACTTATAAATCCAATAGGGAATTCAGGAGAACTTCTTTACCCAAAGAGTGGTAAGAATATGGACCGTGCTACTGCAAGGTGTAGTTGAGGCAAATAGTATAGATGCATTTAAGGGGAGGCTAGATAAGCACATGAAGGAGAAAGGAATCGAAGGGTAAGCTGATAAGGTTAGATAAAGTAGAGAGGGAGGAGGCTTGTGTGGAGCATAAACACCCCAACTATTCTTTCTCTTTCACTCTCGCGCTCTCTCTCATCTGGGGGTAATCTATCTTACAGCAAGCTCAATTTGGCCTTCAATACCCACCCACTCATGGATAGCTGACAAGTGAAGGGCCCCTGGCTTTTTGTGTTCCACCTTGTTTGCCATTCCAGTGGTACTGAAGCCAACTGTAGCTGGCCTGGCTGAGATGGATTAACTATTAGTCCATATGGCTCAGTATCAGTCCAGGTGTTGCATTTACCCACTAAGTCATCGGGTGGCTTCATATGTTTTAGACCTGGAGTCAGCAGCACGAGCCATCTGACCTCTGGCAATCTAAATCCTTTTCGATTAAGAGTGTGTTGGTGATAACCTAATGGCCAGCTTATGCTGCATAGTCGGGTGGTACTTAACTTTAACATTGCTGTGTTTTTAGCATCTGTTTTTAAAAATTAAGTTTCAACAATTTTGTAGATGACCAGTTTATCTAAATCTCTAAGACAGTATGAGGTCATTCATTTTTCCCTCACTATTTTGCATAGTGTCTGATTCTATTGGTGTTAAAGTATTTAATAGCAGCTATAGGAATGTTTTAATAGTGCCTACACATCTGGGCATAAACTTCAAAATGCTTACTGAGAATACCTGAAATCAGCTCAAATGGAAATAATTGTTTTCTTATTAGGCAAATACTCGATTGGCCAAACGTGGAGGCAGAACAATGGCCATCACTCCTCGCCATTATCTGGACTTCATCAACCACTATGCCAACATGTTTAATGAAAAGCGTAGTGAACTGGAGGAGCAACAGATGCATTTAAATGTTGGTCTGCGAAAGATTAAGGAAACAGTAGATCAGGTACTGTTAAACAAGTCATAAAACCGTATTGCTTAATATTTGAGTAATTTGTCTCTGAAAATCATGGTGCTGATCTTTTACTGTATGCTTCCCCTCCAATAATTTCTCACTTAAAGACTTGGGATTCTATATAAGCAGATTGAGCAATGTCCTTGGTTCTGAATTTTGTTTGGTAAAAAGACATTAGGTAAACTTGTTTCTGAATAGTGCACAGATAGTAGAATGCATCTATTGCTGTTACTATATTGATTGAGCTACCAACAAATATCCAAGCTTTTTGTTGTGTCCTCATGTGAATGGATAGTGTTAAGGATTTCTCTTTGATATCTTAAAGGTACTCTTCCATCTTGTAAATCCAACATGACTCTTATTTCTCTATCTCTCTCTCTCTTTTCTCCGCCCCCCCCCCCGCCCCTCCAACCTTAGGATATCATAACTTTCCCTCAAGTGTCTTAATTTTATTAACATATAAAATCACTTGATTTTGACTGTTTACGTGCTTCAATAAAGCATTATTGATCTAATACCAGATGGCCAGCAATTCAGTGCTTTTGTGTCTGAACTAAGTCATTGAGCTTTCCACATTAGATTTATATAGTATGGTAGTAATGTATTATGCTGATGTGTAAGATTGAATGGGAAATAGTTAGATTCTCCTTGCCCTTTGGTTTCATAGTCCTCTCTTCAACCTTCACACACATTCAAAGAGCTGGAGCTGATTGTCTGTCTGTGTTGCATCTATGCGATCTCTGTTATGATAAAGTCGTACCGGGCCAACACCCCAAGTAGGTCTTCTCTTTTTGTTCTTCCTTCTCCCTCTGCACCCTCATGAGGTTAAACTGCAATGTAGAAATGGAAAGTACCATACTAAATGTCTTCCATTTTTGTAAATCCAATATGGTGCTGTTTTTCTTTTTTTTTAACCACTCCCCCCTTAAGAGATCATATAATTGTTTCCCCAAGTGTCAATTTTTGTTATCATATAAAATCATTTGCTTTTAACAGTATACCAAAGAATGCTAACAATTTTTGCTTCTGGGTAAATATATTTTTTTTAGAAAGCTGGAAACCTAGATACTAATGCAGGGTGCTTCTGACTGACAATGGAAATACCTTAATGCTAAAATTTGTTCATAATCTAATACATTTGCTAGGTTAGTTTGCTAATTTTTTTAAAATCCTTTCATTCTAGGTTGAAGAATTGCGGCGAGATCTGAGAATTAAGAGCCAAGAGTTGGAGGTTAAAAATGCAGCAGCCAATGATAAGTTGAAGAAAATGGTGAAAGATCAACAAGAAGCTGAAAAGAAAAAAGTAATTTTTAAGCTTTTGAACTCTAATTGAAATGAACATCACACTGAGTCTGATCAAGTAAGACACCTTTCACTTTTTTTGACAGGTTATGAGTCAAGAAATTCAGGAGCAGCTGCACAAACAACAAGAAATTATTGCTGACAAGCAGATGAAAGTGAAGGAAGATCTGGACATGGTAGAGCCTGCTGTCATTGAGGCTCAGAATGGTTAGATTTGTTTTGAATTGAGTTTTTAAAAAAAATTAATGACATTTATGCAGTATACTGAATTACTATCTGTAGTAGCATTTTATTTACTTATGTTTTTGGAACTATAATCCTGTTAATTTTCTACCTTTTTTTTAAACAACTGATTAACTGATCTTTTCTGTGTGGTGTTTATCCCTCAATTTTCTATCTCTCCTAACCTTCACTTTCTCTTGCTGTTTGTTTGCACTCTGGCCTACGGTGCTGGTCTGATTAGCTGTAAAATCGATCAAGAAGCAGCACTTGGTAGAGGTTCGTTCAATGGCTAATCCGCCAGGTGCAGTGAAGCTAGCACTCGAGTCAATCTGTCTGCTCCTGGGCGAAAGTACAACTGACTGGAAACAGATCCGATCGATCATAATGAGGGAAAACTTCATTCCGACCATTGTAAATTTTTCAGCTGACGAAATCAGGTGAATAATGGGGTGCACGCAGCTGCTGGAGGTAGAAGGAAATTGCCCAGAAGACTAGCCAAAAGCTTAACTAAAGAAAAACTACTAAAGCAATTGACCATTTAAGAATGAACAGAATTTTAACATTTTGGTGTGGCATTTTTTAACCAAACAAATTTGCTGTTTGGGTGACACAATATACTGCTGGTCTTCAAATTAAAAATTTCCTTTCTTGATTCCCAGCGACTGTTATACACCCCTTATCCTTTTGCATGTCCATTTAAAGCCCCTTTCTTTTCACCCCTCTATTAGCTGTGAGCTCTATAAAGAAGCAGCATCTTGTTGAAGTGAGAGCCATGGCCAATCCACCTGCTGCAGTAAAACTCGCGTTAGAATCAATCTGTCTCCTGCTGGGTGAGGAGACAAATGACTGGAAAAAGATCAGACAAGTTATTATCAGAGATAATTTCATCACCAGCATAGTCAACTTTAATACTGAAGAATTAAGGTATTCATTATTTTTATTTAAAAATCACATTTTTCTTGCATTTTGATTGTGTTGCAGCTCTTCATTGCTATGCACCACCTAGTTTGTGAATGGTACCTTTTTGTAGCACTATCAAATTGTGATTGAATTTCCATCCCTAAAATATCAAGAGGGCAATTGTGTTAACATTGTTCATCTTTATTCATCAGTGATGTTATTCGAGAGAAGATGAAGAAAAACTACATGTCCAATCCAAGTTACAACTACGAAATTGTCAACAGAGCATCTTTGGCTTGTGGTCCAATGGTGAAATGGGCTATTGCACAGGTGAGTAACTGAGAATATATCTGGACTAATAAAAGAAAATGTTTTATGATCATTTCCACTACGGTTAAAAGAACACTTCAGATTAGAGTTGTGAACAAGTGCTTTGCTGTCACTCTGAATTTCACCTCCTGTACTATAAAACCTCTCAAAAAGCAGGCTCCTCCGAGTCTTTTTTCCATCTTTGTGGTTGGCACCCTTGTAGCTGCTTTAATTTCATACCATTTTGTTTCATAGCTTAATTATGCTGATGTGTTAAAACGAGTAGAACCTTTACGCAATGAACTACAGAAGCTAGAAGATGATGCAAAAGAGAACCAACAGAAGGCTGATGAGGTAGAGCAAATGATCCGTGACCTGGAGACCAGTATCGCTCGTTACAAAGAAGAGTATGCTATTCTGATATCTGAAGCCCAAGCCATTAAGGCAGATCTCTCGGCAGTAGAAGCGAAGGTGAGTGGCATTATAAATGAAGGCTTTCTAATGCAGCTTCCCATGGAAATACCAACTAAGGCCGGGATAATTTATTTGTTGGGTTAGAAGTTATTGTGAATTTTTTTTTCCTGTATGTGTCTGTCTCAGCAAAATGCATTTTTGTTCATAAAACCCTCTTTTTCAGGTTAACCGAAGTACTGCACTGTTGAAGAGTTTGTCTGCTGAACGAGACCGCTGGGAAAAGACCAGTGAAACATTTAAGAATCAGATGGCCACCATTGCTGGCGATTGCTTACTATCGGCTGCTTTCATCGCTTATGCAGGATATTTTGATCAGCAAATGCGCCAAAATCTGTTTACAACTTGGGCACATCACCTCCAGCAAGCAAACATTCTGGTAATTTTAAAATTATTTCAAAAGCTTGGTTATTTTGTTGATCAGAAGAGATAACAATGGAAAAAGTATAATCCACTTTAAACTAATTGTTTTTTGGATCCTGTTTACTATAGATGTGCAGAATAGAAAAGTTCTAATTACAGGGGATTTGATAATTAGTGTTAGAGGGTATCCTCTGCTGTCACGATCAAGAGTCTAGAAGGGTGTGTTGCCTACATGGTACCAGGTTAAGGGCTATCTTAAAGATGCTGGAAAGTGAGGGCAAGGTGGGAGAACAAGCAGTTTTCGTGATTCATGTCTGAACAAATGACATAAGGAACAGGGAGGAGGGCATGATAAGGGAGTATCAGTATCTAGGTGCTAAATTAAGAGGGAGAATCTTGAAGGTAGTAATCTTACCTGAGCCCCACACTAATTGGCATACAGATAAACAAAGCAAATGCATGGCTGAAAGTGGTGTGGAAAGGAAGGGTCCCATTAATGGGACACTGGCACCAGTACTGGGACAGGGAGGAGTTGTAATGCTGGGTTGGGCAGCACCTGGGCTGGGACCAAGGTCTTATCAGAAAGGATAAATAGGATGGTAGAAAGGACTTTAAATCAATAAAGGTGTTAAATCATTGAGGTATGTTGAGTCTACAGCACAGAAACAGGCCATTTGACCATTTGGTCAATGCTGACATGTATGCTCCACACGAGCCTCCTCCCTCCCTACTTCATGTAACCCTATCAACATATCCTTCTATTCCTTTCTCCCTCGTGTGCTTATCTAACTTCCCCTTAAACGAATCTATGCTATTTGCCTCAACAACTCCTTGTAGGGGGTGGGAAGAGTCTGGGTGGAAATAACAGTAACCTGGGGATAGCAACAAAGGTCTGTGTACAAAAACTGATAGATTAAATACTTGGAGGACAGAAAAAATTATAGGAAGTAATAAAATACCTGCTAAAAATATTGCTGGAATGATGAAAAACAAGAACATATTAAATTGCCTGTATAGTAATGTACAAAGCATCAACAACAAAGTGTGATGAGTCAAAAAGTATGAGAAATACACCATTGGCATATGGCAGTTATCTAAATAAGAATTCTGTACACACATGCATGTAGCATAAGAAACAAATGAGCTAGAAGCACAAATTCACTTTAAAGGGTGTGATGCAGCAATTACCTGGTTACAGAATAATACCAGGGCTTAAATGGTTAAATTGAGGACAGATTGTATAAACCTGGTTTGTAGTCCCTTAAGTTTTGACTGTTGAGGGGTATCTAATTAAGGTGTTTAAAATGACATTCGATAGCATATATGCAAGAGAAACTTTTTTCCTGGTGGTGGAATCCAGAACAAGGGGGTGCAATCTTAAAATTAGAGCTAGGCCATTCAGGAGTGAAAGCCCGTAGCACTTCACACAAAGGGGAGTGGAAATCTAGAACTCGCTTCCCCCAAAAGGCTGTGGATGCTGGGTCGATGAAATTTTCAAGACTGAGATCAGTAGATTTTTGTTAATGAGGGTAGCAAGGGTGTATGGATCGAAGGCTGGTAAATCAGCTAAGGTGCAAATTAGCCATGATCTGATTGAATGCCGGAGCAGGCCCGAGGGGCTGAATGGCCTACTCCTGTTACTATGTCCCTATGTAAACTATATGTTCTACTTGTGAATTCTTAATTTGGATGTATGTGGGCAAAGTTATATTAAAACTGGTTTTCCACAGTTAACCATTGCCTTTTAATTTCAGTTCCGTACAGATATTGCAAGAACAGAGTATCTGTCTAATGCTGATGAACGCCTGCGCTGGCAAGCAAACTCCCTACCTGCAGATGACCTGTGCACAGAAAATGCTATCATGCTGAAACGTTTTAATAGGTATATATCTATAAAAATTACTTTTTGTGTAAAGTTTGATTTGGAAGAAAAATGTGGTAAAGTATTAATCAGACTTTTGCTGGGTATTCCTACAGATTAAGGCAGTGTCTCGGAGCTGTTTTATTTCAGATAGCTAAGCACGAGTTCATTTTTGTACTAATGGTTAAAACTGTTTTGAATACACGAATGGAGTGTATATGCATGTCCATACTGTAAAAATGGAAACTTGTCTTTTGAGGTACAATCTTGATATGACTAACGACCCTGGACTTAAAGTACAGAAAAATATTTTGTATGTTTAACCCCTGGGCCTCTGGCTGAATGCAACATACTGTACTCATGGGAAGAGTTCCTGTATTTCCCTGCTCAGTTCATTTTTTTGTGCTCATTGGCACTTTAAACAAGAACCTGTTTTAAAGTGTTAGTGGTTGTTACTTTCAGTAAATCATTTCAGGCAACTGCATTGCTGACATACAGTATTACAGAAAGCATTATGCTAATTCTTCTAATCCAATTCATTCACTCATACGGGGAGGCAAACCACTGCTAAGTTGAACATGCTCCTGTTTTAAAATTGTTGCATAGTGATTGGCAAAGCTTCTTATATGCACAGTAAATAAAGTTTCACAGGGTTGTGTGCAGCTCTTCCAAAAAAGCATTTTATTTTAAAACTCCAAGCCACAACTCACCTGGTGAGAATGTTAAATAACACCATTGCTGGCAGAAATACTCCTGAAGTTTTTTTTTCATTATAACATTAAAAAACTAAGTCTCTGAATAGTTCTTAATTGGTGTGAATGAACAAATAAGAAACAGAACAGCAGTGTGAGGGCAAATGCCAATGAACGATTCAGCCTTGAGAAACACTTGGATAACTTGCACTCTTTCTAGCTTTGAAAAAAAAATAATAGGGATTTCGGTGGCCTCCTGTAGGTATGAGGCTAGAGTGATGCTGCTTTCTGCACAAACTCCGAGTGAAGGAATCCTGGAGGGCACCTAGCACTTTGGCTTTAGTGCACAGTAGTTTCCTGAGTTATCTTGTCACTTTTGCAGTTGATACTTGCTCAAAACGCCTGAATGGCTGGTTGTGTGATGGGGCTACAGGGTTTTATTGATTGGAAAGGCCAAATGGTCTACCTCATCCAAAATCCTGCAGATAGGAATAGTTTTTTTTAATGTTCAGTCTCTCCAATGTTTCAGGATTTAATTTCCATTTGAAGTACTTTCTTGTGCACATTATCATATGAAACAATTTTTTTTAAAAGCTAAAATGACCGAGATGGATAGAAAGAGAAAACTAAAGTAATAGGTAGAAATAAAAGCGATTAGTGGAGAAATAATAAAGACTGCAAGAACTCAAAAGGGACAAATGTAGAAAGATTGACTCAATTAAATTGAGCAGTAGATAGAAAATAAGGACCAGTGTAGGAATAGAATATAGGGAGGTTCTTAAAACAGACCAAGATACCTTTGTCCACTGGTCCATCAGGAAAGCCCAAATGCCCAACTTTTCATGCTATTTTGAGAGCTCATTAGTACGTGAACATTGTGTAGTTTCAGAAGTTTTGCTATGTCAGAGTATTTTTAAAGGAATGGATGCATTGCAATTTCCTAAAATAAATTTATTTTTGAAAAGGTACCCGTTAATTATTGACCCATCTGGTCAGGCCACTGAGTTTATCATGAATGAGTACAAGGAACGCAAGATTACTAGAACCAGCTTCTTGGATGATGCCTTCAGAAAGAACCTAGAGAGTGCACTGAGATTTGGTAACCCACTTCTAGTCCAGGTATGTGGTAAAAGTTGTATATTGTAAAACTCCTTTTTATTTTTGCTAGCTTCTGTATACTTAATCTGCCTATCCCTTTAATTCTAGGATGTTGAAAGTTATGATCCAATCTTGAACCCTGTGCTGAATCGTGAGGTTCGCAGAACTGGTGGTAGAGTACTCATTACTCTTGGTGATCAAGATATTGACCTGTCACCATCATTTGTCATTTTCCTCTCCACCCGAGACCCAACTGTAAGTCACTAAAATTAATATGGTCAGAACTGTCCCTTTTTAAAGGCTAATACATTTTCATAGTGCTATGTAAGCAATTTGTTTTCCGTTGTTGGATAAATGTAATCACAGCTTTAGAAGTTTACGGAAATCTATGCTTTGACTCCAAAAGCATATCCACTATTTGGCAAGATACTGGTTGATTTCTTCATGGTCATCTTGAATTAAATTTTGAAGTTTCAAATTTCACAATTTTATAAACCCTCCAATACACTAACTTCAAATTGATTTTGGAAGAGTTTTAACTGCTAGATTAGCTGATCTCAGCAGGGCCTACATTGAAGGAATTACATTTGGTATTAGCACCTCTGGTTAGGGAGCAGGATATCTCAGTAAACCATGCTGAAGTGTGTAGGTATTGACATAGAATCATAGGTTACAGCATGGAAGGAGGCCATTCGGCCCATCGAATCCGTGCCGGCTGTGTGCATGAGCAATCCAGCTAGTCACACTGCCCCACCCTATCCCCGTAGCCCTGCACATTTTTTTGTTTCAAGTATTTATCCACTTCCCTCTTGAAGGCCATGATTGAATCTGCCTCTGCCACTCCCTCGGGCAGTGTATTCCAGATCCTAACCACTTGCTGTGTAAAAAAGATTTTCCTCATATCACCTTTGGTTCTTTTGCCAATCACCTTAAATCTATGCCCTCTGGTTCTTGACCCTTCTGCCAATGGGCACAGTTTCTCTCTATCCACTCTGTCCAGATCCTTCATGATTTTGAACACCTCTATCAAATCTCCTCTCAACCTTCTCTGTTCCAACGAGAACAATCCCAGCCTCTCCAGTCTATCCACATAATTTAAGTCCCTCATCCCTGGAATTATTCTAGTAAATCTCTTCTGCACCCTCTAGTAAATCTCTTCTGCACCTTCACATCCTTCCTGAAGTGCAGTGCCCAGAACTGGACACAATACTCCAGTTGTGGCCGAACCAGTATTTTATAAAGGTTCATCATTACTTCCTTGCTTTTGTACTCCATGCCTCCTATAAAGCCCAGGACCCCGTATGCTTTTTTTAACTGCTTTCTCAACCTGCCCTGCCACCTTCAACGATTTACGCACATACACCCCCAGATCCCACTGTTCCTCCTATCAAGTTGGTTAAACACAATTTGCCTTTAACAAATCCGTGCTGGCTTTCCCTCATCAATCCACACTCGTCCAAATGACTGACTGACTGTTAATTCTGTCCCGAACATTGGGCAAAGACCAGATCGAATTCAGCTGCGATGCCTCCAAAGGTCAAAATAACTTGCAGCTTTCAATGTCAAATCTCATAGTAATCCAAAGGTCTGAGTGACCTTGGGACCACACTTCAGCAACAACTCTAGCCTTCAAGATGGAGAGGAGTAATTTAGCGAAGGGAGAAAAAAGATGTAGTTAAGAATCTTCAGATAACTGTTACCTTAATCATAGGTTATTGATTGAAGTGGGTTTAAATAGAAATGTTTATCATTCATGTACTTTTTTTATAGGTTGAATTCCCACCAGATCTCTGCTCTCGTGTTACGTTTGTTAACTTCACAGTGACTCGTAGCAGCTTACAGAGCCAGTGTCTGAATGAGGTGCTGAAGGCTGAGAGACCAGATGTAGATGAGAAACGTTCAGACCTGTTGAAACTGCAAGGTTGGTTTTCAGTGACCACAAATCCACTGGTGACTTTTTTTTGTAATTAGACCTCAAGTAATACTTGGTGAAATAGCCTACAGGGTTCTCAAGTTCTAAATAAGGTGTAAAACCAAATTTGCTTTCCACTTTTCCTTTTTTGAACTACTGCATGAAACGCTAACAGCCTTGTCAAGGCCTTAGAGAGGGTGCAGAAGAGATTTACTAGAAGGGATGAGGCACTTCAGTTATGTGGAGAAGCTGGGGTGGTTCTCCTTAGAACAGAGAAGTTCAAGGGGAGATTTGATAGAGGTGTTCAAAATCATGAACGGTTTTGACAGAGTAAACAAGGAGAAACTGTTTCCAGTGGCAGAATGGTCAGTAGCCAGAGGACACAGATTTAAGGTGATCAGCAAAAGAGCCAGAGGCAACATGAAACATTTTTTTACACAGCGAGTTATGATCTGGAATGCACTGCCTGAAAGGGTGGTGGAAGCAGATTCAATAGGAACTTCCAAAAGGGAGTTGGATAAATACTTGAAGGGAAAATATTTACAGGGCTACGGGGAAAGAGCAGGGGAGTGGGACTAATTGGATATCTCTTTCAAAGAGCTGGCATAGACACGGTGGGTGGAATGGACTCCTCCTGTATTGTACCTACTATGATAACCTAGGGGCAAAACATAGCTCAGTGATGCATAAATTGCACATGAAGATTCTCCAATCTCCCCTTCATGCAGGATTTTATAACTGGTTTTGTTCTCCCTTTTTAACTTGTTTTCTAAAAATTGGAAATGCTATATTGTCATTTTGAAATAATTCAGATCGTGATTAAACAAGAGTTGCAATATTAGTGATCTGCATGCTTTTGATAGGTGAGTTTCAGCTTCGTTTGCGCCAGCTGGAGAAGTCTTTACTACAAGCTTTGAACGAAGTTAAAGGTCGTATCTTGGATGATGACACCATCATCACTACCCTGGAGAACCTAAAAAAGGAGGCAGCAGAGGTCACCAGGAAAGTTGAAGAAACGGATATTGTTATGGCAGAGGTGGATGCTGTCTCCCAACAGTACCTGCCACTTTCTACAGCATGTAGTAGCATCTATTTCACCATGGAAGCACTAAATCAGGTAGAGTAAAATCTTGCGTATATACAACATGAACTGGAGCAAAATGTAGGCCTAGTTGATTTACATGGAAATAGAACTGGAAAACTTTTTTGATTGAATTGATTTGTGTATAATGGGATTGTGCTCTAATTTAAGAACAGCCTGGGAGATTATCTTTTTGAATTGAGTATAACATGAAAGAAAGTAGAAATAAAATCCTTAGCCATTTATACTTCGTGTGAACGCATCAACTCTTTGGAACAAATTGATCAGTAGATTTTGAAGACTTGACAAAGTTTGCTTGAGCATTTTGGAATAATCAGTTAATCAATTCACAATCTGAATAAAACCAGTAGAGGCTTTAAAATAGTTTGACATTGTGCTAATGCATGTCATGGTATGTCAACATAACTTATTGGAAACATTTTCTCATTTCTAATCAAACACTTTTTACCCTTTTGACTCCTAAAATCTTTTTACGGTTCAGAAAGTTATGAAAAATATGTGGTACTCTGGATAATCTGATCAAGTTGCTGATGTTGTTCATTCATCAATAGATCCACTTCCTATATCAGTATTCTCTGCAATTCTTCCTGGATATTTATCACACTGTTCTATATGAGAATCCAAATCTGAAAGGAGTTACAGACCATACGCAACGTCTCTCTGTTATTACTAAGGACCTTTTCCAGGTACATACAAACAGCCATTAAAAAGCTTGAAACTGTAAGCATTTATACAAGAGGTTACATTTTGCCAGCATGCAGATAATGTCCTTTTTTTAATGTCACAGGTAGCATTTAACAGAGCAGCAAGGGGAATGTTGCACAATGATCATATCACCATTGCAATGCTGCTGGCCAAGATTCGCCTCAAGGGCCTAACTAGGTAAAGCTTTTTCTGTTTTCAATCCATGAGTCAGTCTTGACGTTTGTTTTGTAAGGGAACTTTATAATTTTTAAAAATCAGCTCATTTTAGCATATTATCTACCTTGTCTGATTTTCTGCATTCCAAGGGCAGTTAACATGCATGTTTTTTGCTAATTGGAGTTTTCATAGAATTTGATTACTTATTTTAAAAAAACTTCAGTTTTTGAATGGGCTATAAATATCCATCGGAAGACATATTTCATAACGACAAACCCTTCAATTTGTTCTTCCCAGTGAACCATCATATGACTTAGAGTTCCAGCACTTCCTTCGTGGTCGAGAGATTGTACTGAATGGTTCTTCTGTGTCAAAGATAGATAATCTCACATCAGAACAAATAGAAGGCATGGAGAGACTGAGCCGCTTACCTGTCTTTTCTGATCTCTTTTCCAAAGTTCAGATGGATGATGTAAGCGACATTTTAAATGTATTGAGATCTGGTGATTACATTTGAGTATATTGTCTCAAGCACACCACTTTGGACCAATTCAAGTTGTCTGACTTTTTCTTGGGGTGGGGGAAAAGAGGTGAATTTGGTTACATAAATTAATGTTCAAGAACTGCCTCACTGATCATCAATAACTTGTTTTCCCATATGAAAGTAAGAATAGTCTCTGTTTGGTCAGCTTATATTTATTCAACAGGAGAATGCAATTCAAATTTTTCAAAAAAATCTTTGTTTTGTTTTAACAAAATTAGTTAGTAACAAATTGGAATAATTTCATCTTAAATCTGTGTGTACAACACCTGGTGGTATATTTTAACAATCCCAATTGCTTTTTTTAATAAATGCTTTCATCAACTTTCCCGCCTCCCGCACCCCAAGAGAAAAAAACACATAATTCCTTTGAAAAAAGGGTGAGCTTGAGACAACTGTTCTAGTTATGTTAAGATTTAATGCCGCCACTAATTCAAATGATTCACCAAGGCTTCTCAGCACGCTACACATTATTGCTCAAAATGTATAATCAATGAGGTGGAATTTGTCATGGGTTTGATTTCCTCCATTCTGGTTGGTTCATTATCTGGGTGGAAACTGGCATCTCCCTGCAGGGAGAAGGGAAAAGTCAGATATAGATATCTTGCTTGACAAGTATGTTGTACCTCAATGGTGATGAAATGGGATGTTGGTAGATGCCTATAAGAACAGGCCCCTCTCTGGGAAGCAGACATACAACTCCTGGCAGACCCAGAGTAAACAAAAAGGCATGGTTTTAAACTACAAACCCTAAACTTCATAAGCTTGCTCCTCATAAAACATCAGAATCTTTTTCAAAAGCATATGTGTCTGAACATTTTATGCTTGACACTTGTTCGGTACCTTAAGAACATCAGCACTTTTGAGTTAATATCGCTAAGGGATTTGAAGTAATCCGACTTTGTTTCTGAACTTTATGCAAATTCAAACTTGTATGCTGACTTGTGACTTCAAATTTACCAACCGTAGTAATTTCCAATATTCTAGTTTATATATAAAGTGGGAATTTGACTGTATAATTATGTAATCTCTAATTACATTAGATGTCTGCAAAGTAGAAAGTACTCAAACAGGAGTACAAAATGTACATTTAAAATTGATGTGAGCTGCAAGTACTTGTAGTTACATTTAGGAAATACAGCTTTCTAGTTTACAATATTTTTAGCTCTAGCACTACAAAACATTTGGTTGATATTTAGAGCAACCACCTTTCAAGTTTTTAAGTGTTGCACACATTTTTGATCTGTTATTTATATAAATATTCTTTCAATGCAGCAATTTAACATCTGGCTAGAGAGTAGTTCACCTGAACAAACTGTACCTTATCTGTGGGCTGAGGAGAAACCTTTCAGTAAGCAATTTTTTTAATCTAAAAATTTAGTAGAGTATTTGTGATAGAATGTATTCATTTAATTTTCCTTGCTCCAAGCATTTGGTTATAACTTATTTCCTTTTGTCCAGCTCCTATTGGGCAAGCAATGCACCGACTGCTTATGATCCAGGCTTTCCGACCAGACCGCCTCTTGGCAATGGCGCACATCTTTGTGGCTACAGTTTCAGGAGACAGTTTCATGTCAACAATTGAACAGCCATTAGACCTGGCAGCAATTGTAGATACTGAGGTATGTAGATGAAACAACTTGTACGACGTTTGTAGGGCCATTGTTTGAAGTCAAATTTTTTTTATTGCATGGGATTCCAGGATTTTCCAGGTGCTTCGGGAATCAAATTCCATTTTACCCTGCAAAATCAGTGACCATAGCTGGTGATTACATGGAGTATGACATTCCAATTGTTAATATTTTTTTCCTAATATCCACACTTTAATCCTCTTCTTCGTAGGAGCTTAGTGTTTCTATCCATTTCTGATCATTCTGATGTGTTTGCATGGATAGCTGTTACTAACTAAAATATTGATCAGTTATGTGTTGTGCATTTTAAATTAATAAATTTCAACTTTTTGGAATTATTTTCTGTATATTCACATTGTTCTAGCCTGTAGCTAAATGGCTTGTATAACCAACTCTTGAGTGTATATAATTTGTTGGAGGTTGTTTCTGTAATAGGTCTATTGAAGTTGAGTTGTTTGTCACCTTTAGGTTAAACCAAACACTCCAGTGCTCATGTGCTCTGCTCCTGGTTATGATGCTAGTGGACGTGGAGAGGATCTTGCAGCTGAACAAAACACACAAATTACATCTATTGCCATTGGTAAGAATTCTGCTGTTTCAGTAAATATCATTTGGTCACTGAAAGACAATTACCTTTTTTTAATAATTGAGATCTTCACTGCAGCTTGCCATTGAATATTTCATTATTTTAACATTCACTATATACAGGTTCTGCAGAGGGCTTCAACCAGGCAGAAAAAGCTATTAATACAGCTGTCAAATCTGGCAGGTAAGTGAGGTTACCCTGCACATTTCACTAGTTAAGTTTGTTCCTTGTGCATATAGGTAAATGTATGTACTAACAGATATTTTCAATATGTTAATGTACTTGCACACTGTCATTGGTCTTGCATTGCATAACTTGAACTCAAATCTGGCTGGATTTTCTTATAGATCAATGCAATTCACTCTTTAAATTTGTTCTCAGTTATGCATTGTTGAGGTGCAATAAGTACATTTGCAAAGGAAAAACTAGTTTCATCAATTTAGAATGTGGTACCTTGATAAAATGGAATTCATGTATGGTGTACTTTTACCCTACAGTCACTAAGTGTAAATGGGTATGACAGTTAAGTCCATTGGACCTTATTGTCTGATCAAGAATTAATGGCAGGTTGTGAGATCTTGATCCTTTGCCAATGTCACTTTGTAACCAGCTTAATCCCTACGACCTTAATAGGTGGGTGATGTTGAAGAATGTACATCTAGCTCCTGGTTGGCTCATGCAACTGGAGAAGAAGCTGCACTCCTTGCAACCTCATGCTAATTTCCGTCTCTTCCTTACCATGGAGATCAACCCCAAGGTAATACATTGCACTTGAAGTCTGAGTATTATAGTTTCAATAAATTGGCAGTACTGGTCATACATTTTGGACCCTACTGAAGATATAATTTCACTAATATTTATGGCCAGTTCTCTTCCTTTTGCTAAAAGATTCTAAATAGTATATTTGTAAAACTAGATTCATTCATGTAACAGCAGTCGAAAAAATTATTAAATTTGCCTTAAGCATATTGACCAAGCTTTAACAAACCTTAAATTCAACCACAGATAAACAAAATAAAAAATGGCAGCTAATCTTGGCAAAACTGTACTGCTTTTTTGTAGTACTTCCTCTTTACAAAAAAAACCTCTTGTATCTCTACACACTATTAACTAAGAAGGTGGATAGGTTACCTGTTCCTAGTATATGATAGTATTTTGTAACTGACCATTGGAACGTGTGAAGTCAGTCCAATTATGATCATCTAGTAACCTGATAGGAATGGAACTCGATCAGGAACATGTATGGAAAACTAGATAGCAAACCTGTATACAATTGGTGGGCCAGCTGTTTTGTATTGTATTTTGTGAAAGAAACATCAGTCAAATGCTTTGTGAAATACATTTTCTTATTTTAAAAAAAAATCTGAGCCAGCATGAGCTGGTACTTATTGAAATTTTAATAGCCAGCTGCTTTTTTTTTTTAAAAAAGTGAATTTTTATCATTCTGCAGGTATCCCAGTACTTTAGTGGACAAAATAATATTGAGTTTCTCAGTAACCTTTTTACTTGTTTGCAGGTTCCCGTGAACTTGTTGCGAGCTGGGCGTATATTTGTATTTGAACCACCACCTGGTGTGAAGGCCAACATGCTGAGGACCTTCAGTAGTATCCCGGTTTCCAGGATGTGCAAAGTAAGAAGAGACTATGATTTGACCCCAATATTTGCTTGGCAAAAGTGTACTTTGTATCGATGCACAACTCAGATTTCCCATAGTATTAATATGCACCAACAACTCTGCTTCAGTTTACTCCAAAATGAACTAAAAGGCAGGAAAAAAGTTACACATCTGTCGTTAATACCAGTTCAAAAATGACTTCAGCCAGCACAGTCTTCATCTTGCCTGGGCTCCACTTGATCCCAGCAGTACAATAAATTAATTCACTCAAATAGTTTGTGTTTGTGGATTGTACTGTTCCCCACCCCCACACCCTATTTGCCAAGGCCTGAGAGCTTAGCAAAAGCCAAAATTTGGGGATTACTGTACCTGCCTTTATTCACCTTGCTCCCCATGGTTACATTGTTAACATAATCTCAACTCCAGACAGGCAGAGAAATAAAGACCCTGTAAACCTATGGAACGTTGCATTACAAATGATTATTTCAAACTGTAAACAGCATCTGTTAAACGTGGATGAAACACTGTGTACAAATATGGCTTATTCATCAGCTGGGTTCTCATCCTTGGCTTGTAATATGCACCTTTTACCTAGTTTAGATGCTTCCAAGCAACCTTTTTTTCCCTTGGTCAGTCAGGTGTATGTCGTCCACAGAAATTCATCACTCTGCTGAAAAGCCTCTCGACCAAACTAGTGAGAAATACTCCATTAGTAGAGTTTGTGTGTTTGATGTAGATTGCACACTCGGACATACCCCATTTACCCAAGGTCTGAACACTCAGATGCTGGTTGGCAAAGACCACATCTTATTTGCACTGCATCTAACCCTCCTTGGAGTGGAACTTCAGACTGCATAGCCTACCAGGATAGAGGATTGCTAAGTTTCCAGTTGCTTGTTCTGCCAGGGCCACCTTTCCTATTGGGGCATTCAATTGCTGGGTTATTTGGAGTTGGGGTGGGGGGGAATACATACTAGTTTGGTAATTAAAGAACAGATGAGCATATTTTTTAATCTTACTTGGAAAGCAAAAACCGTGGCAAAAACAGGCGGATAATGGCAATAAGTGCATTGCCATTATCCTCCTGACCACAGCATGGGCACACACACTGTAACCTGTCAAACAGTGCTTGCACTAGTTGGAGGTTCAGTATCTCTGCAGCAGCTGTTCGTCCCTTTGCAAGCCAATCATGGTAGGTACCAAACAGTTGTTACGTGAGCATGTGTTCTCATCTCACTCGCTAGAGAACTCTTCCCAGCCGCTATCATTCCATGTCTCGAACAATAATTGTTGGTTGACAGAATTCAAAAGTATGCCCTGCATATAATTATGCAAGTATTCAATCATTGACGCAATAGGTGTATAATCATCTGCTTTCGGGTTTCTCCACCAGACCTAACTCAATCCTGCTGGTCATCAGTACCAGCACAATACACCCTGAACACCCACTGAATATTTGCATAGGGGTCTCTTGCTCTATGAAGGTGTGCACTAACAACAGTGGTTGACCATCTATAATTCATTTATTTTTCAAGCTGTGCTAGTGTGAAATTTCCTTCCTCAATCCATTGTGGGTTCTGTATCCTTTCAGCATTTGAAAAGACAAAATATTTATCGAATAACTACATGTACTTTCTTTTTATGTTGCTATGTCATAAGTGCTTAAACAGTATGTATATCTTGTATTTTACCATAATTTGTCTTGCTGTGATTTTATATAGTTTAAATATTTTTAAGATTTACAGCCTAACCCAGTTCTCTGATGTAGAAGTTAGAAACTAATGTAATTTTAAATATTGTACTGGTTTAGAAATCCTTATCAAGATTTATAGCAAATATCTTTTTTAATCTTAACGAAATGTTATTCCAGGCACCAAATGAACGTGCACGTTTGTACTTCCTTCTGGGCTGGTTCCATGCTATTATACAAGAACGTCTGCGATATTCCCCCCTGGGTTGGTCCAAGAAGTATGAGTTTGGTGAATCAGATTTAAGATCTGCTTGTGACACTGTGGACACCTGGTTGGATGATACAGCAAAGGTAAATTCTTGTGCAAAACACTAAAAGTGATGCAAGAACAAAATGACATAGAAATTAAAGTGCAGTTTACATTATAATTCTTACTGCTAAAAAACTACAGTAACTAAATGGATACACCAAATTTTTTGTTTTATTCTTGTGTAGCTTTGAGGTAGGGAGGGGGTAATTTACTTATTCCATGTTCCCAGGGTTGTCAGCTAAGATTAAAAAGAATAGTTCTTTTAAAAAGGACTTGGTTAAGGATACATTTCAAGGATAAACTTTAGTTAAATTCTACTTGAAATATTTTTACACATTTTGGTTAATACTATTTTGCATTACACACAACTGAGGTATTTCAATCTAATCATTTTGGATCTTATTTGAAACTATTGCAGACTCTGCAAATGCTGGGTGAGTCCTTTCAGGATTCACTAACATTTGCTTTCATAATGCTTCTTTCAAAAGCAATGCCTAATTTAGTTCTTAATATAAACAACATTTTATTGCATCGTGAATGAAAAATGTTTTGAAGAAACTATTTCCACTTGCCTGGGTTGCAATTAATTACTTTTTTGGAGATAATTGAACCTTTGTTGCTGAGTGGCATGAAGCTACCTGCTTTTAGCTGAAATTTAAAGCAGGAATTGCCTATTTTGGAATTCGGAACACAGGGCAATGTGGCCATCAACAGAAATATTTCCTTTTGATTTTTTTTAAAAAGCTATTAGTGATTGTAGCTGCCTGACATATGGTGACAAAAGGATGTAAACCTAATACTGATTTTTATCAGTGCTTTCAAAGACAGTTTTAACTCTTGGTGAAATTGTCCTGTTTATATTCTGGGATTAATCTGCAAATGCTAGAGGGAACATTGAGCTGACTTGCTTATGAACTCTTCCAGTGCCATTAACCTCAAGCTCTGTAAACCCATTTTTAAAAAAAAGTCAATTGGTGTATTCATATTTAAATTTGCATTGTTTCCAGCAAAGAGAAATTATACCACTAGATATTTGGTATTAATTTGGCTTCCATCAGTATAATCACTAAATTTGAGGGAAAACCACCACATTGAAACACTCTCATTGTGCAAATGATTAGAAACTATTGTAATACCAACATGTTGTAAAATCATTAAGTTTGAGATTAGTAATTTATTTGAAGTCCAAACAACTTGAGAGGCAAATAGTGAACTTTCAAATCTCACGTAATCCCAACTTCAGTGATTAAAATGGAATGACTTGTATTCTTCAGGGACGCCAGAACATTTCGCCTGATAAGATTCCTTGGGCAGCTCTGAGAACCCTGATGGCACAGTCCATTTATGGTGGGCGTGTTGATAATGAATTCGACCAGCGGTTGTTGAACTCCTTCTTGGAGCGTCTATTTACGACTGCTAGCTTTGACAGCGAATTCAGATTGGCATGTAAAGTTGATGGGCATAAGGATATTCTAATGCCAGATGGCATCAGGTAAAGATCTTTCTAAAGTCTGAACTGTTTTAAACAGACAATGTAACATTTGTCAATGAAATCAATGCATGTCATGTTTAAAGAAGAATGCTGACTTCAGAGAAAAGGAAATTATTTGCTTTGAGGTCCTTTTTTTGGTTGGTTAAAACATGCTTAGTTCATGGAATTTTCATTAGAGAAACTGTATAAAAGATACTGTGTAGACAAACTTAATTTGGAAAAGTTTCTCCCTTTTTTAGTTTTAATTAATAAACGGTGATTTGTATGCAGACGAGAGGAGTTCATACAGTGGGTTGAGATGCTTCCTGATGCTCAGACTCCATCCTGGCTAGGTTTACCAAACAATGCTGAAAAAGTGCTTCTAACTACACAGGGTAAATATAAGAATTCTAAATACTAGAACTTTATTAACCTTTCTAAATGCTTAAATTGATAGTGTTGTGATTTGGAAAGGTAAAGATAATGCAATAGTCATTGGTAATGTTTATACTAATGTAGATTTAGACAAATGTACTACAACTTTACACTTTCAAAAGTGCTGTGCTCCCATGGTCAAAAATATATGTACCTCCTCATTTTGTGCTGTTGTCACTTCATTTGTCTTGTTTCTCTCACTCTGCACTAACCGATCTATTGTATTTGTCTGATTCAGATATTTTGCTGCTCTTCCAGATGTATTTATTTTAGATGGCATTCACTCCATTCCCTTTCTCTTCTTCCTTTCCAATTCAAACCAAAAAAGGAAGATCTGGACTGAAAGCAGTCCCAGTACATTTTTATTCATTTAGGTGCTCCCCTTTAGTTCTTTCTCCCCTTGCACCTTGAAAATACACACGCATCTGATGGAATCATTGGAACGTTCCTGGTTTTTCATGATTTAACTAATCAGGTTTGTTGCACTATGTATTTCTCAGAACGTATGAAGATGGAGAGCAATGTGTAGACCCACAGAAACAGAATTTTCTAGTTATTTCTGTTTATAACTCCCCGTTAGATGTTCAGGTTTGCTGCATTACAAATTTCTCCAGTCCTTGACGATGAAGAGAACAATGTGTAGGGGGCCATTTGAACTAGTTCGTTCCTTTTATAAAACAAGTAGTAATTTTGAGGTCTAGTGTAGAATAAGCTCAATAGTGATTAAATAAACCCAGTGAGGACAGTACATTCCAGGCATGCTTTTTCTTGTAGTTGAATTAGGTTTGGTTTTGTTAAAACTGTATAAATCCAATCCTGTGTGCAGAACTAGACAACTTCAATCAGTTAAATATTTTAACAAGAAAAAGACTACGTTTGAGTTAACTTCTAATTACTGTGCAACTGATGGAGTTTTTCTTTCTTTTAATGGCATCATAATTTCACAAACTATGTTTTGTGCTTCTCTGAAACATCAATCATCACATGCTAAAGATTGTTTTATGTGCTGTTTCTAAAAAAAAATTCTTCTTCGCTAGAACTTGTCTGTACTTACAGAAGGTCGTACTTTTCTATCTGACAATGCTTGTCCCACTACTTCTGTGTCTGGCATGTTTTTCTGTGTCTTGTGTAGCAACACAATGTCACTAACACTAGTCTGAGCTCATTCTTCAGCAGACATGTACTTTCGTGCATTTGTCTGACCATCAGCAGCCTGAGTTTACAAAACTTTACCTTTTTTTAAATGAAGCTATCCCTAGACCTTTGAACTGGTTGTCTGAGTATCTTTTTGGAAGCAAAAGTATACCATATTTCAGTTCGTCTACTTATGTAATCTTTTTCGTTGGGAGCATCAGCTTTTTACCCTTGTGGTCCCTAATTTTAAATTTCTTGATTTTACCACCATTCTCTGGTGTTTGGGCAGCATCCTCTTTATTTAGCTAGGCTACCTTTTGATCCCTTGACCCTTATCTGGTTCAGGCACTGACATGCTCAGCAAAATGCTGAAAATGCAGATGTTGGAGGATGAGGATGATCTAGCTTATGCTGAGACAGAGAAGAAGCAGCGGACAGGTTCTACTTCAGATGGACGGCCAGTTTGGATGCGAACACTTCATACCACAGCTTGCAACTGGCTCCAACTTATTCCAAAGTCACTCAACCATCTTAAACGCACAGTTGACAATATTAAGGTAAGAAGTGTGAAGCTTTGTTTCATATCTACGTAGAGTGAAGAGCAAATGATATGTTGTGTATAAAAGCTAATATTTTGGTAGTCTAACTTTATTATAGGATTTGCAAGGAGTAATGTATGAACATTTTACCATATGATGTAACTGTAGGCCAATTTCAACAATTTAACAATCCAAGGTTACTGAGGTATGTAAAAGGTTTTGTATAGATTTTACCATTAGCTGAAGTGCACTGACCACACCAAGACTTTGGGCCTAGGCTTCCCACTGGCATTCACTTACTGGAGATGAAAATAAAACCATTGCCAGACCTAAAAGTTTGATTCTGCTGCATGTTACCTGGGAGAAGGCTGAAATTCCTTGCATGTATTCAGAAACTTGATGGGCCAGATTTTGCTGTGAGCGGTGAGCTGTTCATTTTTACTTGCATTTGCCCATAGTCTTTCTATGAGCTTTTGCACAACAAGTTACTATCCAAGGGACAGACAAATGATGTGCCCTCTACAGGTCATCTGGGACCTGTGTGAACAAGGCAAGCAACTGTTGTCTCCTTAACCAATCACATTGAAGAATCATTAATAGCGTAGTCAGAACCAGGAGTGTAAGTTAGAATAGTAAATTCAATGTCTAATCAGGTACAGAAAGCGAAATAGAGAGGGAAAGAAAGATTGAATTAAGAGATAAGAGACAAAGAAAAAGGTTTTAAAAAAAAGTTTGTTTTTCAAATGTCCGACATTAATTAAAATCTGAAGGAATGAGACTCCACACTTGTAAAAGTTAATTTTCAGTGTCAGAGAGGTTGTTTGGCAGTAATTAAGACTTACCACGCCGTTAAAAGGGTACTTATACTGGAACGGACAAGCCCTAAATTTTTTTGGCTTATTTAATCCGCATCTGAGGTAAGTACAGGAACTTCACGCCGTTCAATGTATTTGAATGCTGTTAGCCGGTGAGATGCTGTTTTCGCGCAGCTTTTGGAGGAGCATTGCATCTCGAACAGCAACTTTCCGATTTCCGCCTTTATCTGCGCATGTTTGGTCGCCGGAAGTTGTTATTCAATTTACAAGTAAATAACGGTGAGCACTGTTGGCCTCACTGTTATTTTACAGCAAAATTTGACCTGATGTTTTAAACTTGGTCCCAGATTCCTCATACAACAATCATTTCCTTGTAATGAGGTTAGTAATTTTTTAGGATATATTTTTAGTTACTTAGATTAGATTCAAATTCTCAATTCTGGCATACATCGAAGATTTTTTCAAAATTCTGAAAAGTGCAGGTACTGTATTTGTCAGCAGCGATGGGTTCATGCAAAAATAATTCAAGTAACAAATAATGCAGCAAAGTGGAGTTGGTGCATAAAAAATTGAAGAATTAAGAGTAGACTGTATTTCCAATGATGGGTAGATGCAAGTGTTGTAGCTGGACAGCTCGACTAGAGACATGGCTTGTTTTGGAGCACAGGGCTTCAGCACTGTAGCCGGGATGTTGTAGGAGTCTGTAGTCTTTGTGTCCATTGTTCCTTGATAGGACGTGAATTGAATTAGCTAAAACCGGTTGTGGTGATGGAGACCTCAGCAGGAGGCTGAGAAGAATCATCCACTCAGCATTCATGGCGCTCACGTGCTGGGCTCCACCATCATTGAGGATGGGGATGTTCATGGAGCCTCCTCACGTTAGTTGCTTAATTGTCCACCACCATTCACAAATGGAAGTGGCAGGATTGCAGAACTTTTACCTGAACCGTTGGTTGCGGGGTCGCTTAGGTCTGTCTGTAGAATGCTGCTTCTGCTGTTTAGCATGCATGTAGTCCTGCGTAGTAACTTCATGAGGTTGAAACCTGATTTTCAGTTATGCCTGGTGCTGCTTCCAATGTCCGCCTTAGCTCATTGGTAGCACTCACCTGAGACAAGGTCGTGGGTTCAAGCCACACTCCAGAAACTTAAGTGCATAATGTAGACTCAAACTTCATTGCAGCACTAAGGGAGTTCTGCATTGTTGGAGGTGCCATCTTTCAGATGAGAAGTTAAACCAAGGCCCCTTTGCCCCCATAGGTGGATGTAAAAGATCCCATAGAACTAATCAAAGAGCAGGGGAGTTCTACTGATCACCTTTGTCCTTATCCCCAGTAAAACCATTACACACTCTCACCCTGGTCATTCCCCCAGCGTGGCCTCCATCTTCACACACTCACGTCCAAGGGGCACAGACTTGTGTATCTAGCACAAAACCGCTTTAGCCATCCATCACCAGATTTGGGTGGACCACCTCAAGCACCATCAAACCTTGAGCTACTCTGCCCAAACCACTCTGCTTTCCAGGATCATCCTGGAAAGCAAAGATAACACCTGGTTTTTCTCCACTAATAGCTGTCTCCTTAAATCCCTCTCCCCTGCCTTCTCCACCCTCACCTTCAACAATGCGAGGAGCGTATGAACTAAGATTGAAACCACCCATTCAGCTGCCTCTGCCATATCACCCCTTGCCTGCCCTAGTCCTGAAATTGTCTTTCTCTAGTTTCTCTATGACCCCTCATGTCTGCTCCAAGCTCTGCTTGTCCATGAAACCCATCTCCTGCTCTTTTGACCCTAGTCCCATTAAACTGCTGATGACCCAACTTCCCTTCTTGGCCCTCATGCTAGCTGTAAATGGTCCCTCAGGAACTGTCCTCTACCCTTTTTTTTAAAAACCACCTTTCCTCAGAAAGCCTACCCTTGATCCTTCTGTTCTTCCAAACCACTGCTCCATCTCCAAACTCCCTTTTTGCCATCATGCCCTTGAACATGTCGTCATCTCCCAAATCCATGCCCATCTTTCCTGCAATTCCACTCAGGTTCCTGCCCCTGCCACAGCCCTAATCAAAGTTTTTTTTTTAAAATGACAACCTCTGCGACTATGGTGCATTATCCCTCCTCGACCTCTCTGCAGCCTTTGACCACACCATCCTCCTCCATTGTCTAGCTCAGTGGGACTGCCCTGGATTGATTAGGTAAGAGTGGAACCAGAGTCAGAGCATCTCTGGCAATGGCTTCCTACCCAAAAACACTTATCTCCAGAGATCCTGGCCACTGTCTCTGGTTGAACCAGACTGTTCACAATCTGGGTCCTGTTTGACCAGGAGCAGAGCTTCTGATCCCATATCTTCAAAGGCCGTCTACTTCCACCTCCATAACATCATCTATCTCTGCCCCTGTCTCAGCCCATCTGCTGCTGAAACTTTGATCCATGCCTTTGTTACCTCCAGATTTGATTATTCCAATGCTGTCCTGATCGGCCTCCCATCCTCCATCCTCCACCCTCCATAAACATCAGCGCATCCAACACTCTGCAACCTGTATCCTAACCATCCTAACCTGTACCAAGTCCCACTCATCTCATCTATCACCCCTGTGTTTGCTTAACCTCCATAGGCTCCAGGTCCCCAAATGCTTCAAACTTAAAATTCTTAACCTGGTCAAATCCCTTCGTGGCATTGCCCCTCCCGAGAACACTCATTCTTGTGCATTTCCTGCTCCCTTTGCCCAACTTTTGGAGGTTTTGCCTTCTGCAGTTTAGGATGAAGCTCTAGAATTCCCTCTCTACACCCCTCTCCTTTTTTAAGACACTACTTAAAACCCATCTCTTTGACCAAGTTTTGAAATCACCTCTCCTAATACCGCCACCTTTGGCTCTGCATCGATTTTTATCTGACTATACTTCTGTGGAGCACCTTTTTTCTACGTTTTACATGCTATATAAACACGTTGCTGCCGCCAATATTTATCCCTCAACCAATATCACTGGAACAGATTATCTGGTCACTTGCTGTTCCTTGGACCTTGCTGTGTGAAAAATGATTTACATTTGAAAAGTACTTCATTGGCTATGAAATGATACGGGACATTGTGTAAGGTGCAATATAAATGTTTTTTCTTTCTTACCCTACTTTTTGTTTCTAGTGTTTATTCTGAATTCTATATCTGCTAGAATTAACCACCAGGTTTGAATTTAATGTTTGCTTGTGTGTCTGTCTATTATATATTAAATTCTCTGTGGGGTGTGCGTTTCTTCAAACTTTCATTTTGAAGCTATAGGAAAACCCATTATAGTAACTGTTATGCCTGTAGGTGGCACTCTGACGAGTTTTCATTGATAAGGGTACCACATTTTACCCATCACACATTAATCAACACCTGGTGTTACACACTAGGTGCTGTTGCATGAATGAATGGCCTTTTTTACTTTTAATATTTTTGATAAAAACAAAATACTGCAGATGCTGAAAATCTGAAATTAAAAACAGAAAATGCTGGTAGGACTCAGCAGGTCAGGCAGCATCTGTGCAGAGAGAGTGTGTTAATGTTTCAGGCCGATGACATTTTGTCATGAAAGGGCATCAACCTGAAATGATAACACTTTTTCTCTCCACAGATGACTTGCCATAAACAGCATCCTGAGATTTGTGTGTATATGCTTGCACGTATCATTTTTTGAAGGCTGTATAATGGCCTTGAGTAAATCGCGATAAGTTTGTTTCATGTATTAGTACATTTCACGATCCAAAATGTAGAGGGCTGACTTTATCGATGATCTTGGGTGTTTCTTAAATTATGGCCAGGTTTCCTAAATTTTTAGCTGTAAAGTGATTGAGTCCAATTAGAAGTAGGAGGTGCTTGAGACCAAAGCAATTGCTGATATTGTGCTTCACTGATTTTAACTTAATGAAAAAAGGAAAAAGGTTTAAAAGGTAATGGAGACTGAACATATGTTGAGACTAAAATAGTCCTGTTACGTTATATTTATTTCCATTCTGTCAACAATTAACGCATTGCCCACAGTAGGTATTGTGGAGAGCTGTGTTCTTTAACGCGATTTAAAATATCCATTGTCAATTAAATGATTACAAATCAAAGAGGAGAGTTATACAAATGTTTCTTTTTAGGATCCATTGTTTAGATTCTTAGAAAGAGAGGTCAAGAGTGGTGCAAAGCTATTGCAGGATATTCGCCAAGATCTAGCTGATGTTGTGCAAGTGTGTGAAGGGAAAAAGAAACAGACCAACTATCTGCGGATACTAATCAGCGAGATGGTGAAAGGTAAGGAAATTAAGCTGGAGTTTATAGGATGTAAAAACAAATGTAAAGGGTATTTAACATTGTGTAGTCTTTGCAGAATTTTATGCCACTGCTTCAAACGGTATCCAAACTGTTTATAATGGATTTCCTGTAGTCATCTGAAAAGATTTTACATAATCCTGTGTACTATTGTTTGTTGTACATTGAATAATACATAAACTGTGTATAAAGCTGGTCTATCCCAATTAGTTGCACGTGCTATAGATTGAGATGCCACTGACTGATAGCTGGCTGCCAGGAAAGTCGCCCATACCTCATTCAACTGGCTGTTCATTGAATCTTCATGAGTGGTAGATTATTTGACTGAGGATTCCCACTTGGACAAGGCCACTGCCTCCCTTCATTTCTCCCTTTGTATTCTCTACCATGCCCATTGTAGCATTCCTCACTGGCTCTCCAGGAGTAGCAACCCGAGTTGTTTCATTCCTCTGTTTGAATCATTCCAGTATGGCTTCTGACTTATGGTTTGGATCAAAGTCATGAAGGACATCCTTTATAACTGTATCCATAGTACTTTATTCTTCCTCAACCTCCCTGCACTCTTCAATTCAGTTGACTGGGCCTTTCCTTTGCTGTCCAGTTTTGTGGGGCTGCCCTTGGCATGATTCCATTCCTACCTATCCAAACAAACCCTAGCAGAAGTTCAGGTAAGGCCTAATAAATGAGAACTGGTACCAATTGCAAACTGGTTGTATAAAGTGCTGTTTAAGGCTTAGTTCACTTTCTGTTGACGAGCAATATCTGATCATCTGCAACTGACTATAATCAGCTGATAGACTCCATAGTCTAAATTGACTTTTCTCAGAAGACAAGAACTCCATCTGATGTCAATGAACAAAATAAAATGTGCTACTTCCTCTCCCCATAAGGTGATTTTTATATACAAAGAAAACTGGATGGCACAGTGCAAAACTGAAATATGGAATAAGATGAAGTGGAATTTTGGTCTGGAGGCAAACCAGTATGCCAAAAATAGGTGTCAGGGCAGTGGTATTAGTAGTATTTGCACTTTTTTTCAATGGTTATAACTAAACATTAATACTTTAGTGACACTTTTTTACAATTGATCAGCAATTTGTTCTTGGATTTGCCAGGCTTTGCCTGAACTTCCGTTTGAGTTTTAAATGTTGGATTAAACCCATTGTTCTGGTCACTATCTACACTACCTAATGCTAATTATTGGACACCTAATTTGGGATTAATATTGCATAAGCTCAGCGGGATGAAGTAAGTGTTAAAATGTTTTTTTAAATGACTGCAGAAAATTTAAACAAAACATGACATTTTGCAGTGAAATAATTCTGTATTTGTACCATTTATAACCATTAGATATGTTAAAGTAACAAGTTAGTTAAATACTTCACTTGAAAATGACCGCTGATTTTTTTTCCCCTCATCTCTCTGCTTCCTTCTCCAAAAAAGGTATCTTGCCTCGCAGCTGGGTCCGCTACACACTCCCTGCAAATATGACTGTTATTCAATGGGTAGCTGACTTCAGTGAACGTATAAAGCAGCTGCAACACATATCTCAGGCAGCATCCAGTGGTGGAGCTAAAGAACTAAAGGTGGGTATATACCTATTTACATAAAATCGTAAAACTACTGTCCCAGCTGCTTTTATTCTTTGGCTTTTTACTAAGCCGAAAGTGTACAAGTTTGGGATTTTGTCAGCCTCATTGTGAATTGATGTGATCAGCTACATATGAATGTATTAAATCTTTAGATATAAAACCTTCATTGCATTTTAATGTGATTTGCTGTGTTTCTGTTAATTGTGTGAATGTGTGTAGAGCGTTGTTTCAAAATGTAAATAAATTGCAGTACGTAAGCCTATGAAATACTAATTGGATAATGTGTTGCAATTTCATGTGTTTTTTAGGCAAGAGGTGGTTAAATATATATGTCCAATGAGTTTTTAAAAAGTCGCTACAGCAGTAAATTTTTTACATGACTTAACTTGAAGTCACCAGGTTCCAGCAATGAAACCATAAGGAATGTAGAAAGAACAATTTTAGGCTTATACTTAACTGCTCTTAGTTTGTTTGTTGATCCCTTATAAATAGTATGTTTCCTATTCCTTCTCTGACTCACTAATGTTTGCAAGCCCCATGGACTTCTATCTGCATAACAAAATAGAACCTGTATTGCACAGCACTTTTTACACAAATCCTGGCATTCGCAAACACCATTCAGTTAAGATTTCCTCTCCAGTTCCCATCTCTGTTTACATTTTTTTTTTAAAGAATTTGCTTACATATTAGTTCAAAGATGTAAACTTTTGCTTTTAATATTCTGTCTTGGGATCTGAGGGACATGTTTGGTGAATGAAGCTCTTATTTCATTCTTATCATGGGGTAAAACATCTGCCCCAAAAAACAATGGAGTCAGTCACTGACTCCATACAGGCTGGTAAACTTTTGCATTGCTTGAATAAAATATTTTCCCATATCTTACACAAATTTGTTTTTTGCTGTAGAATATCCATGTTTGGCTGGGTGGCTTATATGTACCAGAGGCTTATATCACAGCAACACGACAGTACGTAGCTCAGGCAAACAGTTGGTCATTAGAAGAGCTTCGACTAGAAGTCACTGTTACAAATCATCAGAACTCTGTACTGGATGCTTGCAGTTTTGGGATAACAGGTTAGTGCAAGTCATTTTTGACAATGATTGATACTAGAGTGGGTTGGAATAACATGTTGCATGATCCATGGCAAACACAATTGAGTTGCAAGTCTGAGCTCTGTCTTCCATTAGAACTTGTATAACAAAGTTCAGTTTGGAATGTTTCATAGGGTGTATTTTGTTTTTCCCCCAGATCTTTACTAGGGTACAGTCTTGACACTAATGTCTGAGACTGGCAGCAGTTTAAAACGGTGCTTTATTAATGCTGTCAGATTCAGTTGCAGGTTTTGTAAACTTATCATTGCACATACCATCTCTGATATTTTCTTCCACCAGATATTTGCAGCAGGATGTTGTCCACTTGCAATTACTGTCCAATTAAAGCAAAAACAAGAAAAAAATATTTGTGGTATTTAAAGTCTTTGGGATTTTTTCACACAAATTATGCAACCTAAATCAAAATGTGTAATTACATTGCTTGTGGATAATGCAACAAATGATGCTTGGCTGGCTGGCTTACTACACTGGATGTAAAGCCCAAGTCGTGTGGGGTTGTATAATGCAAGAAATCTTGCATTTTCAGTGCACTCGAGTTGGATGAGGACCTGACTCCCAAGTTACATGTCTGCTCTTGTCAATGCATAATGGCAGCCTTTTAAAAGGATTGATTTTTATATCCTAAATATAAACTAACATATCCTTTCCTTTATACAGGCCTGACTCTTCAGGGTGCCACTTGTAATAACAACAAGCTGTCCTTGTCCAATTCAATATCCACTGAACTGTCTCTTACTCAGCTTCGGTGGGTTAAAGAGACACATGCTGAAAGGAAAGCTAATGTGGTGAGTAATGGACTTGATTCACTTGATGTGACCTGTAAAAAAGACATTGTATTACAATCAACTTAACAATCTAAAGAAATTCCATTTTGAGACTGTTGAGATTGAAGAAATAGTTCCTTTAAATTCAGGAAAGGTATGTTCAGTTTTCAGATTGTGACACTCATTCCACTTTTGTCAAATAATCCAAATATGGGTCAGTTATACTTTTAATTATTACCTGAATGCTTAATGTACATAGTAAGATACTACTGTAATGAAACAACCAGAGAAACACTCAGTGGGTTAGGCAGCATCTGGAGAGAAAAGACAAATTGACTTTTTGGGTTTGGACCCTGTATCAAAATTCAGTGTCAACTTTGTCTGTTCTCCACAGATGCTGCCTGACCTGCTGAGTGTTTCCAGCATTTATTATGTTTCATTTCCAGCATCTGCAGTTTTTGCTTACTTTTCCAATAAATGTTGTGTCCTTTTTTGTTCATATAAACATCTGTTCACACGTTTATGGTTTTATTTTATCCTTCTAACTTGCATGTACCATTTCTCTTTTTTCAATTCATAGGTGACACTTCCTGTGTACCTAAACTTCACTCGTGCTGACCTGATCTTCACTGTTGACTTTGAAATTGCTACCAAGGAAGATTCTCGATGCTTTTATGAGCGTGGTGTTGCATTGCTATGCACAGAATAAATGGAAATTATTGCCGCTTTGAAACTGAAAACATAAAATTACATAATTGTTTTGCATGTGCTATTGTTTAGACTGAATAATCTTTTCAAAGTAATGTGATTTTAGAAGAATTCTGTAAATGTGACTAGATGGTATGAGGCTGAGGAGAAAATGTCTGAAGGTGACTACTGAGATTCAGCAGAGTTGGAAAATGTATTGATGTTCTACAAGTGGTTTTACAGTTAATAAAAATTATCATGATTAGTCAAATTTTTGAGCCCTTTTATTTTCTAGTGAAATTCCAAAAACATTGGACTTCAAAAGGTACTCAAGGTTATATAGTGGGTTAATATGTTCTGGAAAAGTGTGCTTTCTATAGGAAAAATTTAACTGAGATAACTGTTGGAATGCCTAGTGATAGGGTAGCTTCCAGTGCACATGCTACTGTGCTGCTTTATGCATTTGTTCCTCCAGTTACTACATTTTATACTCTTTCCTCCCCCAACCCCAGCCAAAAACCAGGAAGGGGGCAGTCATGATGCTGCTGATCCCACTACCTGTTTTGTCCCCTCACTGTAATGAACTACTACTTTGCTCTTGATTAAGCTCTCTTCAAAAGCATAAATGTAATATACTGGTATGTTATCTAATAGAATGGTCTGTTACACATGACTTGGCTGATGCACTGCTTTGGTAGGAATGGTCTGTGGATCTGAAAAACATTATTTGGACCAGTATGGTGGTAGATTGTTGATTCTATCCCACTCCTTGAAGGTATCTGGGTTTGGGGATTAAAGGCGCAGAATGGAAATAGAAGACCTTATTGTGACAAGGGTAATACAGTTGTGTGCCTTACTGTGACAAGGTGATAGTTGTGCACTAAAGTAATAGTGCTGTGTTCTCAATCTAACCTAACAAGTTGGCCTAGTATGTGTCCCATCTGTCATAATCATAGTGACCACCTCCAAGTAAGGCCCACTTGTGGGGTGACCTGTGGTCTGGCAACAGGAAAGTACACATTTCTGTATCAGTTTCCCTTTTTATTGTAACTTGTAGACCTCTGTATTGCTTACTGGTAGACGAATAATACTTTACTGAGTGGTTAATGCTGCAGGAGCCAAGGAAGAAAACTAGCAGATTTGCATGCCCCTGATGCCAAATGGTCCCTGGAGAGGGTCTTGCACCATTTGGCTTCAGTGTACTCTAGTCAGATGAGGTATGACTGTACAGGTATGCTGCTACTTTTGAATTGATGTACACCTGAAACTGCTTTGCATAATGTGACAGTTGCTAAGTGAAGCCTTATTTATTTTCCCACTCTGTTCCTTAATGCTATCCTTTCTTGTTTTGCTGTTTTTTTAAAAAAAATGTATATAGCCTATGAGGCTTTATATTCTTGATGCACTTCAGTGCAACAGTAACGTCAAAGAATTGTCATTGTCTGCAGTTCATGTTTTTATTGTAACTACTGAAGGTCACATAGCACAAGTATCCCCACCATCACGGAAGCCAGTCTTCGGCCAATTCGATTCACTCCACGTGATATCAAGAAACGGCTGAGTGCACTGGATACAGCAAAGGCTATGGGCCCCGACAACATCCCAGCTGTAGTGCTGAAGTCTTGTGCTGAAGTCTTGTGCTCCAGAACTAGCTGCGCCTCTAGCCAAGCTGTTCCAGTACAGCTACAATACTGGCATCTACCAGACAATGTGGAAAATTGCCCAGGTATGTCCTGTCCACAAAAAGCAGGACAAATCCAATCCGGCCAATTACCGCCCCATCAGTCTACACTCAATCATCAGCAAAGTGATGGAAGGTGTCAACGACAGTGCTATCAAGCAGCACTTACATGCTCACCGATGCTCAGTTTGGGTTCTACCAGGACCACTTGGCTCCAGACCTCATTACAGCCTTGGTCCAAACATGGACAAAAGAGCTGAATTCCAGAGGTGAGGTGAGAGTGACTGCCCTTGACATCAAGGTAGCATTTGACCAAGTGTGGCACCAAGGAGCCCTAGTAAAATTGAAGTCAATGGGAATCAGGGGAAAAACTCTCCAGTGGCTGGAGTCATACCTAGCACAAAGGAAGATGGTAGTGGTTGTTGGAGGCCAATCATCTCAGCCCCAGGGCATTGCTGCAGGAGTTCCTCAGGGCAGTGTCCTAGGCCCAACCATCTTCAGCTGCTTCATCAATGACCTTCCCTCCATCATAAGGTCAGAAATGGGGATGTTCAGTTCCATTCGCAACCCCTCAAATAATGAAGCAGTCCGAGCCCACATGCAGCAAGACCGGGACAACATCCAGGCTTGGGCTCAAGTGGCAAGTAACATTTGTGCCAGATAAGTGCCAGGCAATGACCATCTCCAACAAGAGTCTAACCACCTCCCCTTGACATTCAACGGCATTACTATCACCAAATCCCCCACCATCAACATCCTGGGGGTCACCATTGACCAGAAACTTAACTGGACCAGCCATATAAATACTGTGGCTACAAGAGCAGGTCAGAGGTTGGGTATTCTGTGGCGAGTGACTCACCTCCTGACTCCCCAAAGCCTTTCCACCATCTACAAGGCACAAGTCAGGAGTGTGATGGAATACTCTCCACTTGCCTGGATGAGTGCAGCTCCAACAACACAAGAGGCTCTACACCATCCAAGATAAAGCAGCCTGCTTGATTGGCACCCCATCCACCACCCTGAACATTCACTCCCTTCATCACCGGCACACTGTGGCTGCAGTGTGCACTATCCACAGGATGCACTGCAGCAACTCGCCAAGGCTTCTTCGACAGCACCTCCCAAACCCGCGACCTCTACCACCTAGAAGGACAAGAGCAGCAGGCACATGGGAACAACACCACCTGCACGTTCCCCTCCAAGTCACACACCATCCCGACTTGGAAATATATCGCTGTTCCTTCATTGTTGCTGGTTCAAAATCCTGGAACTCCCTTCCTAACAGCACTGTGGGAGAACCGTCACCACACAGACTGCAGTGGTTCAAGAAGGCGGCTCACCACCACCTTCTCAAGGGCAATTAGGGATGGGCAATAAATGCTGGCCTCGCCAGCGACGCCCACATCCCGTGAACGAATATAAAAAAGTTAGAAGAGTCAACTGAGCTTGAAACAAGCAATGAGCACAAGTAGTTAATATCAACTATTCATGTAAAGATAGCTAAAGTATAATTCATGACTTCAGACTTAAAAACTAAGTTCTCATGTACTTATTCAAGAATACTAATAGGCACTACTCCTCGTCTATCATTGAAGGAGCTACTGAGTTGTTAGCCTGTTTTCAATCTACTGCTATCATAGTACCCATTATTAGAAAGGTCAACAAAACTGATTCAGACAACTACAGCTTTTAGTATTCAATGCAGTCTAAAATAATGGAACCTGCTATTGAAAGAAAGATCTTGCCCTATAGTGCCTTTCATGACCTCAAGATGTCCCAAAGTGCTTTACAGCAGATGTACTTTTGAAGTGTAGCCACAATTGTAATGTAGGCAATTTGCATCCAGAAAAGGTCCCACGAACAATGGGAACGACCAGATAATATTTAATGTTGGTTATGGGATAAATATTGGCCAGAGCACCACAGGATCTTTCACATCCACCTGAGAGCACACAAGGCTTCAGTTTAATAGCACACCTGCAAAACAGCACCTTCAACAATGCAGCACTCCTTCCATAATGCACAATTGTCAGCCTAGATTGTGTTCACATCTCATGGGCTCCATATTAGGAGGGCTGCGGGTTCACGGTGGGGGGGGGGGGGGGGGGGGGAGGGGAGGGGTGACTGGGCAACGCGCCTGGTAAAATCAGTCTGCCCTGCGTGCGATCGCAGCCTAATTGGATCCACTTACCTGGTCTTCCGGGTTCCCTGCTGCTGAGCTGCACGGCGGGCGGGCGGACTGTGCATATGCAGTAAGGTCTGTCAGCTGGAGGAGCTCTATTTAAAGGGGAAGTCTTCCACTGACAGATGCTGCAACAAATAGAAAAAATTACAGCATGGAGCAGCCCAGGGGGAAGGCTGATCCCAGTTTAATGTTCCTCCAGGTATCATTAGATGGAGTGAGGAGGAGGACAGAGATCTCTTTCTCCCCCCCCCCCCCCAAAGCGGGTGGGAGGAAGCAGCCTGCCTCTGCCACCAGGAAGGCCTGGCTCGAGGTGGCAGAGGAGGTCACCTGCACCACCAACATATCGCCCATCTGCATACAGGGCAGGAGGTGCTGCAATGACCTTCGGAGGTCAGCCAAAGTGAGTACTTACTCATTCCCCTACACTCTGTCTGCCACATCACCACCCCACATCTCCTGCACTGCCAACACTACTCTGTCACATCACCCCTCACACCCACTCAAACCTCATCCTCATCTTACCTGCACTTACTCATCTTGCCAGTACTCAGCCTGCCACTACCACTCAACCCAATCCTCATACAATCTCATGGCTCTATCTCATAATCACCCTCTCATGCATCTCTTTCACAGTCAGCCTCACTCAACCTGCCACTACCTGTGCTGCAGCCACAGGGCATGCATTACATAGGTGCAGTAGGAAGCGTAAGGTGAACGTGTTGTGAGCATGAAGGGGATGCACAAGGGTGTGTCATGGTTTTTACTTCTATTTAATTTCTGACCAACTCACATCATATATTATATTGGCACCACTACTGCCACGTCTTTGCGAATCTTGTCTGGTTTGTGCAATAATTCCCTTTCCTGAGGATCACAATGAAGACCCACAACTGATGCCACCCATTGTGTCACTGCAGAGTGTATTTGCAGGGCTCTTTTGTGCAGACAACTGAGAGACATCGGCAATATCCCCAGTGGCACCCTGGAAGGATGCAGAGGAGAAGTTGTTGAGGGCCATGATGACTTTGACAGCAACAGGTAAGAAGATGGTGCTCGGAGCAGGCGGGAGTAGCTCGGCATGAAGGAGGCTGCAGATGTCCATGACTACATGTTGAGTGACTCTCAGCCTCCCTGTGCACTGGTGCTCAGAGGTCCAGGAAGCTGAGCCTCAGTCTGTGGACCCTGTGGCGAGGGTAGTGCCCCCTGCGACGCATCTCTCTCTCTGGTTGCCCTCCCTCCTGCTGTGCAGGTGGATGTGTCACAGCACTGTGTTGTGGAGCTCCACATGTCAGAGGTGGACGGCGAAGCTGTTCGCCCTCCGAGGAGGTCATGACTGCAGTTACGGCAGCCCCCATCTGGAAAATGTGCATCTGAGGGGGTCCGCAAGGTAGGTACATGTCTCTGGACCCCGTGGTAAGTGTGCAAGTTGGTGAATTTGATTGTCAGGAGGAGGGTGGTGGAGGCCAAATTTTGTCCCAAGTGACAGAGTGGCCTCCTGCAATGAGTGAGGGTCTTTCTCCTCTCTTCCCCCCCCCCCCCCCACCCCCAACTGTCAAATCAACTGGGAGTGTTTCCCCCCCGTATGGGAAACAGTCCCAGTTGTTTCTAAGTTCCCACCCCTCCTGACATATTCCCTTAATCAGGTCTGTTAATGACCTGAAATAGCAAGATAAATAGAGAAGTACCACCCCATTGGCTTTAATTGCCTGTAGGAGTCCTACCTGTGGGAGAAGCTGGGCTCCCCGAATCTCAGCCCCCCCCGCCACAAATTCACCCAATAACAGGTGCTAAAATGGAGCCCCATGTATGGAACTTAAACCCACAACCTTCTGACTCAGGCAAGTGTTATCACTCAACCTAGGCTCACTATAATAACTTAAAAGTGCATTCTAGCCAATCACCTTGCTTTTCTTTGACTAACAACCCAAGTGGACTCTGGAAAGCCCTACAATGTGGTGTACTTAGACTTCCAACAGACATTTGACAATTTAATACAAAAAGCTATTAATTAAGCACAATGATTAAGATTCAGGGTAAATGTTATGAATATATTAAATTGGCTGAAAGGTAGACAATAGGAACTTCTTGGGCGTTATGTCAGAGTGTTGAGTGGGTGCCCTAGGGTATTAGGACCACTACTGTTTTTCATTTATATTAGTGGCTTGGATTCAAACTAAGAGGGGCAGTGGAGTCTGTGAAGGCAGCTCAAATTATAAAGTGAGTCAGATAATGTGAGTGGGCAGAATAATGGCAAATAAAAATGTGTGCAAATTACTAGATATAGGAAGGAAAATGAATTACACATATACATGAAGAGTGATGAAGGAAGGAAAATGAATTACACATATACATGAAGAGTGATGAAGCTGAAAAATCTAGAAGTCTTATTTTTGATGCTCAACATGTCCAACCAATACAGAGCAGTAATCACTGAAGCCACTAGAAGGGTGAACTAGACTAAAGAGGACATCATGCTCAAATTATATAGTGCTCCAAGACTACACCGAGTACTGCATCCAATTCTGTTCACCGTGACCCAAGGCTGATGCTTTGTGTTACAGATGAGTTAAGACATTCTGGAGAAACTTGTTTCTTGAAAAGGTGGTGTCTCACATAAGTTAAATGTGGGAAATTACAGCGAGGACAAGGGACAAGTTCAAAAGTAAAAGGCATTTTAGAACTGATATCAGGAAGTCATTCTTCAGTGAACAATACTTTTTCCCCATTCACCCTAGTGGCTGTGCCACTTCCCAGTATGGTTTGAGTACAATACATAATCAGCATCCATAGAGGTCAGATGCAGACCCTTTGTCCAAACTGATGATGGATCAGTCAGAAGCTGTGGAGAGAACAGCTAAGTCAAGTGTAGACCCAAGTCTTTCTGGCATTTTCCCTATGATTTTTTTTTGCAGCTGTGACATTGTGACTGAGGTGGCAGAAAGAACTCTTGAACCTTGCTGTATACAAACACCCCACCACTATCATTGTCCATGGAGATTATTTTGACTATCAAATATTGCCCTTTTCTGACATCTTCATTGGAGATTACATACTTCTCCCCTTCCCCTTACAGAAAAGAGCTATGGAAAAGGCAGTTTAGGCTGCTTTTTCATACCTTGGGTGGTTTCATGGCTGAACTGAAAATGTACACATCTTAAATATCATTGCTCTGATCAAGGAAACAAGCATCTAGGGTTATCCTCACCTATCAAATTAGCTGCCGCATTTCCTACAATAGTGACTACATTTCAAAAACAGTACTTCGTTGGCTGTAAAGCACTTTGGTCGTCCTGAGGTTGTGAAAGGCGATATATAAATGCAAGCTCTCTATGTAAAGGGTATATCTTAAAAGACAATGCCATTATTAGCTGTTGACAGTTACCAGAAATTATGCATAAAGTAATAAATTTCAAATGCCTAAATCCCAGCAGAATTACTATTTTTTTTCTTTCTAGTCATTGGCCAATGAATGAAAGTGCTTATCAAGCACTTGACCCAATTCCTCAAACTGGTAAGGTAGCCAGTCATTAAGGTACTTGTTAATTTTATAGCACACAAAGCTAAAATTTACCTTTTTGCTTTTAAAAGGAGAAGGAATGTTATGGAGAGTACTCTTGGTTCAAAGTATTTCTGTAAACTTTCACAGCAATTATGCCTTTGACATGCTCTGACTATTGGATGTGACTAAAGACCATCTCCAGGCCCATCACTTAAATCAAAACAAAGAGGAATTGACTAAAGCAAAACAAGCCTTCGCTTTTAAACTTTTCAAACTTCTATGCAAACTAAATGGTTAATTATAGCAAATCTTTTATTGAAAGTTGTGAAGAATGTATAACTGCAATCACATTCTTGTCCTCAAGGTTTCTTCTAGCCCAATGAATACATACATTCAATGGCTCACTTGATCCTCTTCACCCCTAAAAAAAGAGTGTAGGAGTGGTATAGAATATTTTCTCAACTGAATTTAGCCACAGCTCAGACTATAGTAAAGAATTTCTCGTTCTTCCCAACTTGGACTTCTAACTTTGATATGGGTCAGAACTATTTAGGACCTAATGCAACACCTACAAGCAAACTGGCCTACTATTCAACCAGGAGCACTAAAGGACTCACATGGTTTTGCCTCCTTTTGCTAGACCATTACAGTGAAAGGCTTTTGTTTTTAAAAGATAGCTTTAAGTTCTGATTACCATTCACTGATTATTTTGTTAGAACCACTCAAGACTGATAAGGGTTCTATCCAAACCATTACTCATACTTCCTAACCCACTATATTGCTGATTTATTACTAAGTTCATACCAACATTGAGTAGTACTGTGTTAAGAAAAAGCTCTTTCTTGGTTCAAACATTAACATTCATTATACTGAAGTACACAAGCAGCACATCAGCCTCTTTCATCAGGGATACATAGAAAACAGGAGCAAGAGTAAGCCATTCGGCCCTTTGGGCCTGCTCCGCCATTCAAAATGATCATGGCTGATCGTCTAACTCAGTACCCTATTCCCACTTTTTCCCCATATCCCTTGAGCATTAAGAAATATATCTATCTCCTCCTTGAATACATCTAATAACTTGGCCTCCTCTGCCTTCTGTGGTAGAGAATTCCACAGGTTCACCACCCCGAGTGAAGAAATTTCTCCTCATCTCTGTTCTAAATGGCATACCCTGTATTCTGAGACTGTGACCCCTGGTTCTGGACTCCCCAGCCATTGGGTACATCCTGCATCTAGTCTGTCTAGTCCTGTTAGAATTTTATATGTTTCGATGAGATCACCTCTCATTCTTCTAAACTCTAGTGAATTATAGGCCTAGTCGACCCAATCTCTCCTCATATGTCAGTCCTGCCATCCCAGGAATCAGTCTGGTAAACCTTTGATGCACTCCCTCTATGGCAAGGACATCCTTCCTTAGATAAGACGACCAAAACTGCACAATACTCCAGATGTGGTCTCACCAAGGCCCTGTACAACTGCAGTAAGAAATCCCTGCTCCTGTACTCAAATCCTCTTGCAATGAACGCCAACATACCATTTGCCTTCCTAACTGCTTGCTGCACCTGAATGCTCGCTTTCAGCAATTGGTATAAAGGATACCCAGGTCTCGTTGCACCTCCCCTTTTCCCAATCTATCACCAGATAATAATCTGCCTTTCTGTTTTTACAACCAAAGTGGATAACCTCACATTTATCCACATTATACTGCATCTGCCATGTTCTTGCCCACTCACCCAGCTTGCCTAAATCACAGTGGAGCCTCTTTGCATTCTCCTCACAGCTCACATTCCGCCCCAGCTTTGTGTCATCTGCAAACTTGGAAATGTTACACTTAGTTCCCTCATCCAAATCATTGATATATATTGTGAATAGCTGGGGGCCAAGCACTGATGCCTGCGGTACCCCACTAGTCACTGCCTACCACCCTGAAAAGACCCATTTATTCCTACTCTGTTTCCTGTCTGTCAACCAATTCTCAATCCATGCCAGTATATTCCCCCCCCAATCCCCTGTGCTTTAATTTTACACACTAACCTCTTGTGTGGGACCTTATCAAAAGCCTTCTGAAAATCCAAATACACCACATCCACTGGTTCTCCCCTATCTATTCTAATAGTTAAAAACTCCAGTGGATGTGTTAAGTGGATTTGATTTCCCTTTCATAAACCCATGCTGACTTTGTCCAATCCCGTTAATGCCTTCCAAGTGTTCTGTTATCACATCTTTTATAATAGACTCTAGCATTTTCCCCACTACTGCTGTTAGGCTAACACACATTACCTTGCAGGAGGTGCCAGTTTTCAGGTTATTTTATAGTTCCAAAATGAAATCAAACAAAATTTGAACAAGCTATAATTCTATTTTGTGGTTTCTTTCTACTAAATAGAATCAAAGCAGCATATCAAGCTCATTAGTGGACAATTATTGTACTAAACCTTCAGAGCACTCTTTCTCTCCCCCCACCCCCCCTCCCCACCCTTCAAATATAATTTACAAACATCTACAGGTTTTCCCTCCTTTGTATGGCCTTTAATGCCCTGTTTCAAGAAACTCTGAAGTAGATGTCAACAAAAAGGTTCTCCTTAAAGTGAAAGGGGTATGCTTTAGCGACAATGATACACATGGGCTCAGCAATAAAAAAAACAGGTTTCTCTTCTTCCCCAGTAATAAAGTCTGTTGAGCACTAAAACATTGAGACTAGAGGGATGGGGAGAAAAACAAAACACACCCAGATCTATTAAATTAGTAGATCCTACATAGCAATGGCATACCCCAAGGAATGACAATGCTGGCTGAATCAAAATAGTAGCCATAGAGGATTCCTGTAAACAGTTTTAGCCTGGGCACTCTTACCTAATGTCCTTCAGGGACGGGAACCTGCCACCTCTGCCTGGTCTAGCCTATGCATGACTGCAATCTCACCACATGGTTGACTCTTAATACCCTCTGAAATGGCCTAGAAGTCATGCAATTTGTAAAAACAAACTATAGAGTGAATCGTAGAATGATACAACGCAGGAGGCTGCCATTCGGCTCATCGTGCATGTGCCAGGTTAATTGATACCATTGTTAATCGAGGCTGCTTCAGTTTTAGCCACACCTCCCTCTCAGTACAATTAACAATGGGCAATAAGTGCAGCCTTGCCAGCATTGCCCACATTCAGAGAGCAAATAAACTCATCCATTAGGATAGCACGACATTGTCCAAACCTTTTTTCTTAATATTTTAAAGTATGCCAAAAATAGTGGTCTAAAATGAATAGACCTGCTCAGAATTTTTTAAACTGAGTTTTTACTGTCAAGAAGCAGCTTTCATCTTCATGGAACAAGGACTTCAACCAAGGTATTAATCTCAAAACCACAAATTTGGTGTTTCTTTCACAAACTAAATGCACTATTGGGTTTAGTACTAAGTTACACAGAGCAGAAGGTTCCAAGTTTGATCCTTGGTCTGTACTGAGTTATCTAAAGTTACAGCAATTGGCCCCAGCACCCCATACTACAAAGGAATGTCTTGTGCCCAGACTGCCTCCCCAAATAGTCCACTAGCCTGCCGAAACTCACTGGGCACACAAGACTGGCAACTTGGGAGAGAGACTGGAAGGTTGGCAGCACCCACAGACCTTTACCCCAGCAAAAATGGCAACTGCCAGGAAAGAAAAAAAGTTTAGAAAAGAACACATTACTCTATACAAAACTTATTCTTTGCTTGGGCTGTGGAAGTATTATTGTGGCTGAGTGAAGGGAGCCTTACTCAATCTCCACGACTATACCTGAACTAAGAGTTATTGACGCTGGCGCTGGGTGCCTGAAATGGGAAAGAGAATTCCATTGCCCAACAACATCTTGATGAGCACGCAAATTTTAAATAAAAGATAGTCATATTAGTTAATATACACTTTAGGTAATGCTACAGTTCAAAGAAATACATAGATTCTAACCAGACCATTTCACTACAAAATTGCTTACCTCTGTTTTTATCATACGGCTTTTCTTTTTACTCATCCGGTCATTGCCTGCATCAATAATAGGATTGCCAAGCTTTCTCTTTGATGTTAACTTTTCTTCAAGAAAACTTTCATGAGAAGCCTTTAAGATTCGTCCTGAGCCTAGATGGACATTTTGGTGTCTGGGGTTACGTTTCCCAGGGGTTTTCAGAGCAAGCATGCTTATAAATCCATGTTCTCCTCCAATGTCCGAGTTTATAGGAGAAGACTCAGTCAGTACCCTCGAATCTAACGATGACCCAAACTCCTTCTGCCTGGTATCTGGCACAAATCGATTTGTTGCAAATGTCAGTTCATGTACTCTGTTGGATAGCACTTCAGATTCACTGGAAGATTGTAGAAGCACATCAGCAGTAGGCACAGGTTCTATTTGTATGGAGTTTAATTCTGTATAACTGCACACAGGCTCAAAAGTCGCCAGCAAGGATCGTTTATATGGTTTCATTGGCAACTTCTTTCCATCAATTGCTACAATAGTATGGGACTGATACTTTATCTTTTCAGTGTAGGCCTCTTGCAGATAACTTCTACTACTGTCCGATTCACTCGATGTACTTTCCAAGTCTCCATCATATGGATCCAAATACTAAGTTTTGGAAAAGTCACGTTATTAAAAATAACTATTTACAGAATGAGATCCAGTTTCCTTCTCCAGATTCAAGTTTTGCTTCATTATGGATTCTACACAACTTAAATCTCTTGAAGGCTGCAACCAGTTACAGATAAAACCTCTAAAATAAAAAGGTTAATAATTCCCTCAATCTCAAAGTAAGCAAAACATCACTAAATTAATCCCAAAACTTCAGGATTTTAATCCAACCTTACAACCAACATTTAGCATTTTATAATTCATTCACCATCCAGGCAGCAAAGGTTTAATTATCTACATCCATCATATTTAAAATCAAACTCTTTGGAGTTTGAACATTTAACTCCTTTAGCTGGGAATTTATTCCACATTAAAGTGAGTGGGTTGGTAAAAAAATTTCTTCTAATCTCCAGTCTCACTTGAGGCTCAATAATTACTAGCAGAAGAGATTTTCTAGACTGGTACCAGGGATGTGGGACTTCAGTTACATGTAGAGGCTAGAGAAGTTAGGGTTGTTGTTCTTAAAGCAGTGAAGATTAAAAGGGAGATTTAATAGAGATGTTCATGAGTAAATAAGGATAAACTATTTCCAATAGCAGAAGGGTCAGTAACCAGAGGACACAGATTTCATAAGTTACAGCATGGAAGGAGGCCATTCGGCCCATCGAGTCCACACCGGCTCTATGCATGAGCAATCCAGCTAGTCCCCCTGCCCCGCCCTATCCCCGAAGCCCTGCTCATTTTTTCGTTTCAAGTACTTATCCAGTTCCCTTTTGAAGGCCATGATTGAATCTGCTTCCGCCACTCCCTCGGGCAGTGCATTCCAGATCCTAACCACTCGCTGTGTAAAAAAGTTTTTCCTCATGTCACCTTTGGTTCTTTTGCCAATCACCTTAAATCCATGCCCTCTGGTTCTTGACCCTTCCACCAATGGGAAGAGTTTCTCTCTATCTACTCTGTCTAGACCCTTGTTACACACACTTCTAATTTCCTGCTTTATACCATGCCCTACATTACCACTACAGTTTGGTGGCCTATAAACAACTCCCACCAATGTTTTCTGCCCCTTGCTGTTTCTTAGCTCCACCCAAACTGATTCTACATCTTGATCATCTGAGCCAAGATCCTTCCTCACTATTGTGCTGATCTCATCCTTTATTAACAGCGCTACCCCACCTCCTTTTCATTTTTGCCTGTCCTTCCTAAATGTCGAATATTCTTGAATATTCAGTTCCCAGCCTTGGTCACTCTGCAGCCATATCTCTGTAATGGCAATTATGTCATACCCATTTACATAAGAACATAAGAACATAAGAAATTGGAGCAGGAGTAGGCCAATCGGCCCCTCGAGCCTGCTCCGCCATTCAATAAGATCATGGCTGATCTGATCCCAACCACAAATCTAAAGAACACAAGAAGTCGGAGCAGGACCCGGCCACATAGCCCCTGGGCCCTCTCCGCCACCCACAGGGCATTGACCGATCCGAACTCAGCTTCATGTCCAATTTCCTGCCCGCTCCCCATAACCCCTAATTCCCTTTACTTCTAGGAAACTGTCTATTTCTGTTTTAAATTTATCTAATGATGTAGCTTCCACAGCTTCCTGGGGCAGCAAATTCCACAGACCTACCACCCTCTGAGTGAAGAAGTTTCTCCTCATCTCAGTTTTGAAAGAGCAGCCCCTTATTCTAAGATTATGCCCCCTAGTTCTAGTTTCACCCATCTTTGGGAACATCCTTACTGCATCCACCCGATCAAGACCCTTCACAATCTTATATGTTTCAATAAGATCGCCTCTCATTCTTCTGAACTCCAATGAGTAGAGTCCCAATCTACTCAACCTCTCCTCATATGTCCGCCCCTTCATCCCCGGGATTAACCGAGTGAACCTTCTTTGTACTGCCTCGAGAGCAAGTATGTCTTTTCTTAAGTATGGAGACCAAAAACTGTATGCAGTATTCCAGGTGCGGTCTCACCAATACCTTATATAACTGCAGCAATACCTCCTTGTTTTTATATTCTATCCCCCTAGCAATAAAAGCCAACATTCCGTTGGCTTTCTTGATCACCTGCTGCACCTGCATACCAACTTTTTGATTTTCTTGCACTAGGACCCCCAGATCCCTTTGTACTGCAGTACTTTCCAGTCTCTCGCCATTAAGAAAATAACTTGCTCTCTGATTTTTCCTGCCAAAGTGCATAACCTCACATTTTCCAATATTATATTGCATCTGCCAAATCTCCGCCCACTCACCCAGCCTGTCTATATCCCCTTGCAGGTTTTTTATGTCCTCCTCACTCTCTACTTTCCCTCCTATCTTTGTATCATCTGCAAGGTAATTTGCAAAAGAACTAGAGCCAAGATGAGGAAAATATATATATTTTTTAAAACGCAGCTAGTTGTATCGATCTAGAATGCACTGCCTGAAAGAGTGGTGGAAGCAGATTCAATGATAACTTCCAAAAGGGAATTGGATAAATACTTGAAGTGGGAAAGTTTTCAGGGTTATGGGGAAAGGGACTAATTGGATAGCTCTTATCAAAGAGCCAGCACAGACACGATAGGCGAATGGCCTCCTTCTGTGCTGTATCATTCTATGAAATCTCCCGTGGTATTGCTTAGTGACAGAGAATCTACCACCGTGTAACATTGGGGATGTTTATTCCATGCAGGGGCCATCAGAGGTACTGATTTACAGTGAGTGAATAAGTCAATTTCCATTTTTATTAAATGTTTTTTTTTTTAAAAACTGGTTCTACATATCTGTCTGTCTTTTTTCACAGAATAACACTCACCTTTACCCGTGTATAGAATTTTTAATCTCCCAGAAGTTTTAAAGCTGTGAATACACAGCAAGATGATGTCCAATACTAGTTGGAGGTAGATATCTGGCATTTAGCAGTACTGGCTGAGGGTGTGGAGTTTAGCTGCACTGCGAGCTGGTCACATTGGTAGCAGTGGGATGGGAGTGCTAGGTCTGGGCAGTACACAGGGGATCTTTTGGTTTGATATCACTGAAGGCAGAACTTGGGGTTTGACAAAAGTGCAAATTGTGCCATAGTCGATATAACAACCTTGGTCAAAAGGGGAAAGAAGGATAAAATGGATGATAACTATCAGTTCTGGACAAACTCTTAGAATCCATAACTGCAGATAAAATTAGGTGAGCATTTAGAAATGCTTGAGGTAATCAGGGACTGCCAGCACAGATTCATTAAAGACAGGTTGCATTTGACAAATTTAATAGATTTTTGAAGAAATAACTGATTGGATAGATGAAGGGAATAGAGCAGATGTGTATATGGATTTTTAGAGAACATTCAATAAAAAGTATCTCGAGGCTTGCTGGAAAAAAATGCAGGCATGCGGTACAATAGGAAATGTAATAGCAGGCATAGACACTTGGGAGATGGGCAAGAAACAAAGGTTAGGGCAAATGGAGGTTTCTCGGACTGGAGAAGGGTGGAAGTGGTGTACCCCAGGAGTCAGTGTTGGGTCCACTTTTGTATATAGAGGATTGGAACTTGGGTTTAGGGAGCAAAATCTTGAAATTTGCTGGCGAAACAAAGATAGGTGGTGTAGTAAACAATAAGAAGGACTGAAAAAGACTTCAGAAAGACAGAAAAGCTAGCGGAATTGGCAGATGCAATTTAATGTGGATAACTGTAAGGCAATACATTTTGGGAGAAAAGAAACAAGGAATGGGATAATACACTCAATGGAGAGACACTGAAGGGTGTAGATCAACAGAGACACCAGGGTTCAAATACATAATCCCCTGAAAGTACAAGGTAGGTAAAGCTATCAAAAGGTCCAATAGAATTTTGAGATTTATAAATATGGTCATCGAGTACAAGAGTAAAGATTTTTTTCAAAACATTGGTTAAGCTACAGTTAGAATACTGTATGTAGTTTTAGGCATCCTATTATAGAAAGGGCATTAAAGCCAGTGAACATATATTCACCAGAATGATGCAAGGATGGAAAACCATAATTAAGAGAAACTTTAGATGATGGGACTATTTCCACAGTACCAGAGAAGGCCAAGAGGAGATTTAAGAGATTTTTAAAATGATGAATGATTTTTATAGAGCGAATAGGGATAGACGACTTCATCTCCTTGGAGAGTCAGTAACAAAGGGTCATCAACTTAAAATCATCACCAAGAATGAGGAGAGACATTAGGAGATGATTTTTGGAGCACTGACTGCTTTGCTACTGAGTGGTTGAGACACACTATAGCATCTTTTAAGGGAAAATTGTATAAATATTTGAAGCGGAGGAAGATAGAGGAATTAGAAGAGAGCAGAGCAGTGGGATTGTTTCTTGCTATAGCAAAGAGCACAGACATGACAAGATGAATGACCTCTTTCTAAACTATAAACTTCTATGGTCCTACAAGAGCATTATCAAAATTGGAAGTAAAGTTTTAGATAGCAAGTGCATACATATACCAGCACATGGACTAAGTTAAAGTACTCCCTAGCTCAGTCCTAATTTTTATATTTGTGCTATAATTTTAGCAGTTATTAATTGTATGTGATTTCTGGCTTCATTGACACTTGCCACTTCAGATCTCTGACTCTTTCCTTAGCCACTCCATGATGTGGGGAAGGGATACATACATCCAGAGTGACTCTTTTCACTACAATGGGACCAGCACTTCTAATCTGCCCAGGAATGGTCTGGATCCAATTAAGCCAAAAAAAGACTACAGCTGAATATTCAACCTGGATGTTAACTTGCACAAACTGGTGGAACAGGAAGTCCACCTACCCGCCCCTACAGCAGCAAGTCCAGGAAAGCTGAAGAACGGGAATAATTTGCTTATCTTGGAAAAATAATCAAAGATTAAAAGTAATGAGTAAAAAGCGATCAGCTTTTAAACACAAAGTTAGAGTGACAAGAGATGGGCGAGACCAAGCAGCACAGTGGACCAGCATACTGTTTTAAATACTATCCCTTCACCTGTGGGATATAGGTTTGATGGAAAGGAAATCTCTCGCCCTCTGCCAGTTTTAGGGAGAGAGTCTTATACTTGGCAATCATATTTGTCTCAGTGACATGGGAAGCAAGAGAAAGGTTTATACTGGGGGTCCGAGACTGGGGTTAAGCCATATAGTTGAGGCAGAGTAGAGGTAGCTTTACTTTGCATCTGACCAGCTACATTTCATCTGGGAGTATTCCATGTTGACACTGCATACCAAAAATGGAAAGTGTTCCATTCTCCTGGCAATAATATCACTCTGCTGGAGCAGTAAGTTAAAAAATCATACCTAATGATAGTCAATAAAGACACTCCTTAATAGAAGGTTAATGAAATGGGGCCAATTAACAGACATTAAAAGGTGGACAAAAATAACTGCTCTCTCAGATATAGAAAAATGGGGTGAAGGAATCTCACTGCTGAACCATTTGCTAATTAGCCTCATGTGATCAAAAAAAAGCATTCAGATGGCTATTAAAGTATATGGGGGGGGGGGGAAGAAAGTATATGTTGGAGGCAAATACTTGTCTTATGTGAAGTCATGGCATGTAGTGCTTAACTAATGGTTACTAAATATCAAAGTAATATAATCTATCCATTTTGGGTGCTTACAATATACATCCTGCTATAGACTACAGTACTGTTCACCAATACATTCTGCCACTCTAGTATATGTGGACATTTTCATTGTGAAGAACAATTTCAACACTTACTTTAGCTTTAGATTTACTTTAAGCTTCACATACTTACTTGTTTCACGGTTTCATGATTCTTTGTAGAATCAGGCAAACTTGGGTTCATCAAAGCCTGCAGTGGATAAATAAAGCCAAATTTAAAAGGAAATATTTAACCTTTTATTATATTCAATTAAAGAGATAATTACCTCATTAATAGTACAGGCATCAGATTCAGATTCTGTACTTGATTCTAATTTACACTTTTCCTTGAAGGGGAAAGAAAAGGTGTTACTTATGCATCCTTTAATCCATTTTTTTCCCATAAAAAGGACTCAGTGTTTAATATTTTTCATGTTACCTTGTATTTAGTTGCCAATACTTCCATATAGTCGGGAGTTGTGTGTACATTTGTGCTATCAACCAATTCTGCAAGAAAACCACCATTAGTTAAAATAAATTGACATAATATAGATTAATACAATTTCCAGATTTCCCCAGTACAAGGGACAACCAAAAAAGCAATATGGAGTTGGCCAACAAAATTAAGATATTTTAAATATAAGTTTTAATTATCGTGCATCCGATTTCCTTCACCCCACCACTGGCATCTATGTCATCAGCTATCTAGGCCAAAAGGTCTGGAATTCCCTTTCTAAATCCCTCGCTCCCTCCTTCCAGATGCTCCTTAAAAACTACCTCTGACCAAGCTTTTGGTCACCTGTCCTAATATTTCCATATGTGGCTTAGTGACAAATTTTGTCTGTAAACTCTCCTGTGAAGGGTGGCGGACTTCAATGTCCATCACAAAAAAAGTGGCTCAGTAGCACCACTACTGGCCGAGTCCTGAAGGACATAGCTGCCAGACTGGGCCTGTGGCAGGTGGTGAGCGAACCAACACAAGGGAAGAACCAACTTGACCTCATCCTCACCAATCTACCTGTCGCAGATGCATCTGTCTGTGATAGTCATCTGTCTGTGATAGTATTGCTAGGAGGGACCACCGCACAGTCCTTGGAGATGAAGTCCCGTCTTCACACTGAGGACACCATCCAACGTGTTGTGTGGCACTACCACCGTGCTAAATGGGATAGATTCAGAACAGATCTAGCAGCTCAAAACTGGGTATCCGTGAGGCGCTGTGGGCCATCAGCAGCAGAATTGTATTCCACCACAATCTGTAACCTCATGACATGGCATATTCCCCTCTCTACCATTAACAAGCCAGGGGATCAACCCTGGTTCAATGAGGAGTGTAGAAGAGCATGCCAGGAGCAGCACCAGGCTTACCTAAAAAGGTGCCAACCTGGTGAAGCTACAACACAGGACTACATGCATGCTAAACAGCAGAAACATGCTATAGACAGAGCTAAACGATTCCACAACTAACGCATCAGATCAAAGCTCTGCAGTCCTACCATATCCAATCTTGAATGGTGGACAATTAAATGGGAGGAGGAGGAGGCGGCTCTGTACACATCCTCATCCTCAATGATGGCAGATTCCAGCACACGAGTGCAAAAGACAAGGCTGAAGCGTTTGCAACCATCTTCAGCCAGAAGTGCACTGAATACAACAAAGGCTATGGGCCCCGACAACATCCCGGCTGTAGTGCTGAAGACCTGTGCTCCAGAACTAACTGCGCCTCCAGCCAAACTGTTCCAGTACAGCTACAACACTGGCATCTACCTGACAATGTGGAAAATTGCCCAAGTATGTCCTGTCCACAAAAAGCAGGACAAATTCAATCCGGCCAATTACCGCCCCATCAGTCTACTCTCGATCATCAGCAAAGCGATGGAAGGTGTCGGCGTCAGTGCTATCAAGTGACACTTACTCACCAATAACCTACTCACCAATGCTCAGTTTGGGTTCCGCCAGATCCACTCGGCTCCAGACCTCATTACAGCCTTGGTCCAAACATGGACAAAAGAGCTGAATTCCAGAGGTGAGAGTGACTGCCCTTGACATCAAGGCAGCATTTGACCGAGTGTGGCACCAAGAAGCCCTAGTAAAATTGAAGTCAATGAGAATCAGGGGGAAAACTCTCCAGTGGCTGGAGTCATACCAAGCACAAAGGAAGATGGTAGTGGTTATTAGAGGCCAATCATCTCAGCCCCAGGATATTGCTGCAGGAGTTCCTCAGGGCAGTGTCCTAGGCCCAATCATCTTCAGCTGCTTCATCAATGACCTTCCCTCCATCATAAGGTCAGAAATGAGGATGTTCGCTGATGATTGCACAGTGTTCAGTTCTATTCGCAACCCGTGCCCGCATGCAGCAAGACCTGGACAACATCCAGGCTTGGGCTGATAAGTGGCAAGTAACATTCGCACCAGACAAGTGCCAGGCAACAACCATCTCCAACGAGAGTCTAACCACCTCCCCTTGACATTCAACAGCATTACCATCGCCGAATCCCCCACCATTAACATCCTGGGGGTCACCACTGACCAGAAACTTAACTGGACCAGCCACATAAATACTGTGGCTACAAGAGCAGGTCAGTGGCTGGGTATTGTGTGGTGAGTGACTCACCTCCTGACTCCCCAAAGCCTTTCCACCATCTACAAGGCACAAGTCAGGACTTGCCTGGATGAATGCAGCTCCAACAACACTCAAGCTCGACACCATCCAGGACAAAGCAACAGGCTTGATTGGCACCCCATCCACCTCCCTAAACATTCACTCCCTTCATCACCGATGCACCGTGGCTGCAGTGTGTACCATCCACAGGATGCACTGCAGCAACTCACAAAGGCTTCTTCGACAGGACCTCCCAAACCTGCGATCTCTACCGCCTAGAAGGGCAAGAGCAGCAGGCACATGGGAGCAACACCACCTGCACATTCCCCTCCAAGTCACACACCATCCTGACTTGGAAATATATCACCGTTCCTTCATCGTCGTTGGGTCAAAATCCTGGAACTCCCTACCTAACAGCACTGTGGGAGAACGTTCACCACGTGGACTGCAGTGGTTCAAGGTGGCTCACCACCACCTTCTCAAGGGCTATAAATGCTGGCCTCGCCAGCAATGCCCACATCCCATGAACAAACGAATAACAAACACACACAGTTGTTGTACCTTAAATATTCCTTCCTAGGAGGGAATCATACACACTGATGCATGACAAAACTTGATGGTAAACTGCTAATTCCCAACATAGTTTGGAAATTGCACCAATGTCCTGACTTAGCTAGGTGGGCATTTTTCATACTTGAGAATAAATTCCATTTCCTCAAACATGTAAACACCTAAGCCATATCCCTCCACTGAATTATCAGCAAATGGGTCTCTTTCAATCAGATTGACTCCTGGCTGCATACACCTAAGACCTTGCTGCACTATATTACATTCCCAAAATGGAGTGCAAAATTGGATTTTTCTTTGATATGCAAGTAGAGTTCTCCCCTTCCCCCCCCCCACCCCGGCTACCATCCTGGTATAGGCTTGAAGTTCTACTGATATAGTTTGTAGGAGACAAATTACATTAAAATGACATTGGTATTCATGTTCATTTGAGTTAGCATTCCTTCCCCCCCCCCGCCTTTTTCCAAAAGTCTCTCTTTACCCTAATGATTCATAAAAAACTTAAATAATTTTCCTGAGTGTTATCGGGGCTTTGTCACTTGTAGAATAAACTCAGTACTCAATGGTCTTCTTGGGTATCCTCCATATGATGACATTGTTTTGTGATAACTTCTTAAACTAAAAAAACACTAAATATTGGTCATATGAAGTCATACACCTTCAGATTCTACACTAGTATCAGCTTTATTCATCTAAATTATACAGCCTGAGCACTCAACTGTATCTTTTAAAACCACAACCATAAAAGGAAGCAACAGAGACAGTTCATTAAATCCATCTAGCTCATCCCATCATATAGTTCTCTATTCAAGACCTAGACCATTTCATTTCCATCTTTCCCTGGTGGAACATTGCATCAAATGCATTATTCCACCAAGGAAAATGGTAAATAATGACATGAGATCTTTTACATCCCCAAGAGAGCAGACAGGGCCTTGGTTTAAGGTCTCATCTGAAAGAAAACACCTCCAGCAAATACAGCACTCTCAAGTACTGTACTGAAGCGTCACCTTAGATTAGTTGCTCAAGTCTCTGTAGTGGGGCTTGAAGCTATTACTTTCTGGCAAAGAGGCTACCACTGCGCCACAGCTCATTTTTGTGCAGGACTAACTCAAATTTAGTTGAATATCACATCCAACAAGACCCCAATCTATGTCCTCTTTAATATAATAATAAGTAATCCACTATTGACAGTTATTCAATAATGTGCTAGTTTGCGAAGCTAAAATAACGGCTATAAATAAATGCTTTGATGTTGGTCCTCTGCAATAGTTGATTTCAGGCCTTTTTTCATATTTCAGGGTGGATAGGAACAAATTAAGACCCTACGTTAACTGTTCACTGGAAGAATAAAGCAAATCAAAACACAGCGGCTGACTTTAGTCCACCAATTAATAACACACTCCACCAGTAGTAGTTATCCAATTCTAGTTGGTACGGTAGAAAAAAGAAGAAAAAAAACACTTAACAAGCAATGTGTATCTTATTAAAAAAAAACAGGCGGTGGGTCAGGTCACAACGCTCTCTTTACCTTGAGCACAGCAGCGAAGTCGCCTCTTTTTCCTCCTGCCTGACATGGTTGGTTCGTTCGTTGCTCTCCTAAAACAGCAAGCTACCGAACCAAATTGGTTGTTCCATTTCTTTAAACTTTAAAATGAACTTAATTTGTTTCAAAGTTATCCACCGAGGACGCTGGCACTCGGACCTGAAGATTTGGAGGCAGCCTGAGCTTTCCATTGGCTTCATTCGGGGAGCTGCCTAATTGGGAAGGAGCACGTGCAGCGCGAGGATGTCAGGTCGGAGCAATGATTCATTCACAAGTCCGATTTACTTTAATCAGAAACACCTGGAAAAAGATTAAACACCTCCTACCCCCCCCCCCCCCCCACAAGAAAAATAAACAGTGGCTAACCGTTAGGCATCAACATTATTTGTCCAGACCAGCTTGGCGCTTTGTTTCTGCTTATTGATCCAACAGAGCAGTGGTTCCCACTTTCCTCATTCATTTGCTTCCTCCATATTTTATGTAAATAAAACGAAAAAATACCCCCCCCTTCTTCGGAAGCACCTCTTACAACATAGATTTTTAAATATTTTACTTTTTTATCTTTATGTTGAAAATGGCTTATGCAGTTGTGATATCTGTATGTGTGTCTCTTAGGAATATATATAGTCCTATATTAGGGAAAAAAAGCACAGGGTATGCTAGTTGTTGATTTTTTTAGGCTGTAGTCTCAAGTTCGTTTCTGTATACTATACAGCCAGCTGGCAGGGGATTAGACTGCTGGCTGTGCATCAACACATCTTTTATTGAGGTCATCAGCAAAGGAGTACTGTGCATATTTGCATTCAGAAAGCTTCCCTCCCTGGATGGCTATTTTTAAATTACATGAAGAAATACATGGTTCCAGGGGTGGGTGAGAGAAGAGTTTAGTCTTGATGGTCTGGCCAGCATGGTGTGTGGTAGGCTTGATGGACCAGTTGGTGTTTTCCTGCCAGTCAGTGTCTCATGTTTGTAATGTTAGTATGGGTGGGAGCATACAAAGAGAGAAAACAACATGCTTCTTGCAGCTAACAAGGAAGGTGGTTATGTGTCACACCAGGGCTCCAGTACGCCAACTTTAAAGTTTCCACATTTTATTGAACTTAACCAAAATTTTGGGACGCATTTTGAGGGAGGGGCTGGTAATTATCGGGTTTAACCCTAAAGTTAGAAACTTTCACTAAGGAACACTACTAAAATTGTACCAATACACATATCCTTTGAATGGAAGGCAAAATGTAACAACTACTTAGCAAACTGAAAAATGCAGCAATTGCAAAACAAATGGCTGAATGCCTTTACTAGAATTTCAGTGTGTAGCTAGAGGACATCCACTGGTAATTGCTTTTACTGTGAGGCAAGTTGGGTAGACTGAGATGTCTCAAGCAGTGATCTTTTACAATGCAATTTCGGAATCATTGCCACAAGTTCAAATTATGTGTTTGAGCCAAAAGGATGTAGTGGTACAGCAAGTGTGGAGTAAACAATTGTTGAATCGCAGGCAAACCTGTTGTGAATACATTATTTCTCTTGTTATAATAGGAACATATCTGTTGCTGAATATATGTTCCATATGTTTATTGTAATATTATATAGTGACTGTTATTTCCTGATAATCAAATGTGTTTGTCAATATATTTACAGTAATCATGCCACAATATTAAAGTTGAGTGTGGAGATCTTCATATATCTGTTAACTACACCAAGTACCCCGACAATCAATGTCTATTGTGGCAACAGAGATCCAAAACAACAATTTGCATTTATAGCACTATTAACATATAAAATGTCCTAAGGCACTTTACAGAGTAGTAAGAAAAAGGAACGCTGAACTCTGCAACATAGTATAACCAATCAACTTAGGTACTAAAGAGCGGATTGGGAAGTGGAGGATTGTTTAGCAGTCTACTATAAATACACAAGCACTGAACATAAAGTTCCTCTACCTAAAAAAAACTGGAGATTGAGGTTTACAAATAGTTCAGATAACAAAATCTGCTTTAGATATCCAAGATGTTCATGGAACCTGAACATTCAAATCTTTTCCAATTTTGTCAAATCAGGAAATGAAAGGGTCAGACTGAGAAATTTAATGGTAAGTTATCGGGTAAAGGCATAGAGCAATCTACAAAGATAACATTTTACTTCAGCTTGTTTCCTTCCTTCTCTAAATGTTCAGTTATTTTTCAGTAGCTTAGTAATCATTGTACAGCTAAAATGAATAAAAGTTAAAAATTGAAATCTCCAATTTTTAAGCAATTTTCTCATCACTTCTGGACACCCCCTTCTGTCCATACCACACATTATTCAGCAATTGAGCAGAACACAGGAACCTGGTCTCAGGAATGCTGTGTTGTTTCTCAGGTGCCAGGAGAAGGGGCATTATGCAGCAGATGGAAAAATGTCTGAAAAAGGATGGTATTGAGACAGAAGACATTATTCACATAGGAACTAATGACATAGGAAAATAGGATGAAGGTCTTGCAGTTTGACAAGTTAAGTCCTAGGCTAAAGTCAAGACCTTGAGGGTGGTAATCTCAGAATTACTTCTTGTTCCACTTGCCAGACAAGTTACGTCAATACATGGCTAAAAAGATGGTGTAAAAGATAAGGTTTCAGATTCCGAGGGCATTGGGACACTAAGTCTGGAGCAGGGTGAAGCTGTAAAGATGCGATGAGTTTTACCTTAATCAGACCAATATCAATGTCCTTGCAGAAAGGGTATATAAGGTAATGGGGGATGTTTAAACTAATAAGGTAGGAGTGAAGGGCAGCAGATTAGAAAGTTAGAAAATAAAGAATGACAGGCAGAAAAGATACAGAAGCTAGATGTTATATTATAGAGCTGGGGCTGGTAGATGACAGTGCAAATACATATAGCAGATAAGTGCGCATAATGTGGAAACAAAGTGGATAGAGTTGAGAGACATGAGAGAATGGAAACTAACTATGGGCTCCTGCTATAGACCAACAGGTTAGGGGGATGGATTGGAACAAGATCTTTGTAATCAAACCAAGGACAGATATAGTTGTTTTGGATACATTAATTTACCTGGAACAGACTAGGAAATCTATAGAATGCAATAGGAATGAAAACATGAACCTGGACACAATACTGGATTATCACATGGAACAACTGGTCACGGAACCCATATGGGTAAGGGCACTATTGGGTCGGATATTAAGTAACAACCAAGAGTTGGTAAGGCAGGTCAGAGTCAGAGAATACCTTGGCAACAGTGACCACATATGGTAGAGTTGAAGGTTGTGCTGGGAAAGAAAATAAATATAATAGAAATATTCATTCAGGAAACCAGACTGGGCAGCAGTGTAATGGGGAGGGGAACAGCATGGAAGAAAAGTGGATCATGCTTTACACAGAGTACAAAATAGATATGTACTACAAAGGAAGGAAGGTAACAGAGGGAAAAGATCGATGTGGGCAAAAATGGAAGTAATGCAGAGAATAAAGCCAAAAAAGGATTGGTCCTAAAGCATACTGCTATGGATAAAATTCTGGATGAAGATGAATATAAAAACCAAGATAAAGGAGGTGAAAAAGGAAACTGTGGGGCCATTAAAAATGCCCAGGGTGACATGATATAATGTAACCAAGGCATAGCAAAAATCTTAAATTCTTTTCTGTGCTTATGGAGATTATGTGTAATATTAGCACAAAGTTGAATTTCTGGGCTGGATTAAGTACTAAAAGAAATAGAGTGTTCAGATACGGTGGTACTGAAAGAAATGGCCACTTGAGGCTAAAGAAGTTAAAGGAAGACACAGCATTTCAAACAGAAGAACTAAAAAGGTCAAGAATTAACCAAGACTTCATAATTTTCTAATTTTATTGACAATAAGACGCAACAGTTTTATCAGATAACGTAGCATACAATCCTATTCTGGGGAGCACAACTCAGGAACCAAGGGAGATCGGGTCATATTATCATAGTAGGTACAGCACAGGAGGAGGCAGTTCAGCCCATCATGCCTGTGTCGCCTCTTTGAAAGAGCTATCCAATTTGTCCCATTCCCCTGTTCTTTTCCCATAGCCCTGCAAATTTTTTCCCTTCAAGTATTTATCCAATTCTGTTTTGAAACTATTGAATCTGCTTCCACCACCCTTTCAGGCAGTGCATTCCAGATCATTACAATTTACTGCGTATAGAAGTTTCCTCATGTCACTTCTGGCTTTTTCGCCGATCGCCATAAATCTTGTGTCCTCTGGTTACCGACCCATCTGCCACTGGAAAGTTTCTCCTTATTTACTCTGTCAAAACTGTTCATGATTTTGAACACCTCAGTCAAATCTCCCCTTAACCTTCTCTGTTCTAAGGAGAACAACCCCAGCTTCTCCAGTCTCTCCACATAACTGAAGTCCCTCATCCCTGGCACCATTCTAGTAAATCTCTTCTGCACCTTCTCCAAGGCCTTGACGTCCTTCCTAACGTGTGATGCCCAGAATTGAACACAATACTCCTACTGAGGCCAAACCAGCAGTGTTTTATAAAGGTTTAGCATAACTTCCTTGATTTTGTACTGTATGCCTCTATTAATAAAGCCCAGGTTCCTATATGCTTTTTTAACAGCCTTTTGAACTTGTCCTTGTCCTGGGAGAGTTGAGAAGGTTCTTTTTGTGGTTCTCCTCGAACGCTGTTTGTGATTCTTCTGAAAATCATTGCAGCTCTGCATGACTTATACCTTTTCTTCCGGAATCTGTTGCTGACCAGAATAGACTGGTTCTTTTCTTCATTTCTCATGGTTCAGCAGCAGCTGTCCTTTGTTATTTCTGCTTATCTTTCGCTGTCAGCAGAATGAGTAAGTGTCCTCAAACAGTACAGCAGGTTCCAGTCACTCTACTATATCTCAAGGCAGCTTGAGCAATTATGGCCCAGAGGCCTTTGCTCAATTGATATTTCGTTACAAATGATCCTTTCCTCGGTCGGCTATCGATCCCAAAGTAGTCTACCTGTAATTTTGTTTTGATGGCATTGGCTGCAGGTGAATTGAAAATTGGTTAAACCAGAGTGGTTGTGAATAGACCTATATTGGCATGGTAGGATGCCACTACTTCAGTATGTATAAATTGTTTGGAGCTGAGGACAGAAGCAAAAATGTCTAAGTTTGCAGATAACACCAAAGTGGAATGGCAAGGGATTCAAACAATAAGAACAAGCAAAACAAAGGTATCTGGATAGGTTGGTAATAGTGGGTTGGAAAGGTAAATGGCATTTAACGTTGACAAGTGTAAAGTAGTGAAACTAGAGAAGTAAAATTAAATTAAGAGTGGAATATAAAGTAAGTGGCTATAGGCGACAGAACATATAGGCTACAGGAGAGGAATCTGGGGCTTTTGGTTTTGAAGCCAATAGTGCAGTGACAGTAGGAAAGCTAGCTAGAACATAAAAACATAAGAAATAGGAGCAGGAGTAGGCCATACGGCCCCTCGAGCCTGCTCCGCCATTCAATAAGATCATAGCTGATCTTCGACCTCAACTCCACTTTCCTGCCCGATCCCCATATCTCTTGATTCCCTTGGAATCCAAAAATCTATCTCTCGGCCTTGACTATACTTAACGACTCAGCATCCAGTCCTCTGGGGTAGAGAAGTCCAAAGATTCACAACCCTCTGAGAGAAGAAATTTCTCATCTCAGTACTAAATGGCCGACCCCTTATCCTGCGACTTTGACCCCTAGTTTTAGACTCTCCAGCCAAGGGAAACAACCTCTCCGCATCTACCCTGTCAAGCCCTCTGAGAATCTTATATGTTTCAATATCACCTCTCATTCTTCTAAACTCCAGAGAGTATATGCCCATTCTACTCAATCTCTTCTCATAGGAAAACCGTCTCATCCCAGGAATCAATCTGGTGAACCTTCATTGCACCGCCTCTAAGGCAAATATATCCTTCCTTAGATATCAAGAAATGGCTGAGTGCACTGGATATCAAGAAACGGCTGAGTGCACTGGATACAGCAAAGGCTATGGGCCCCGACAACATCCCGGCTGTAGTGCTGAAGACCTGTGCTCCAGAACTAACTGCGCCTCTAGCCAAACTGTTCCAGTACAGCTACAACACTGGCATCTGCCCGACAATGTGGAAAATTGCCCAGGTATGTCCTGTCCACAAAAAGCAGGACAAATCCAATCCGGCCAATTACCGCCCCATCAGTCTACTCTCGATCATCAGCAAAGTGATGGAAGGTGTCGTCGACAGTGCTATCAAACAGCACTTATTCACCAAGAACCTGCTCACTGATGCTCAGTTTGGGTTCCGCCAGGACCACTCGGCTCCAGACCTCATTACAACCTTGGTCCAAACATGGACAAAAGAGCTGAATTCCAGAGATGAGGTGAGAGTGACTGCCCTTGATATCAAGGCAGCATTTGACCGAGTGCGGCACCAAGGAGCCCTAGTAAAATTGAAGTCAATGGGAATCAGGGGGAAAACTCTCCAGTGGCTGGAGTCATACCTAGCACAAAGGAAGATGGTAGTGGTTGTTGGAGGCCAATCATCTCAGCCCCAGGACATTGCTGCAGGAGTTCCTCAGGGCACTGTCCTGGGCCCAACCATCTTCAGCTGCTTCATCAATGACCTTCCCTCCATCATAAGGTCAGAAAAGGGGATGTTCGCTGATGATTGCTGATGATTCAGTTCCATTCGCAACCCCTCAGATAATGAAGCTGTCTGTGCCTGCATGCAGCAAGACCTGGACAACATCCAGGCTTGGGCTGATAAGTGGCAAGTAACATTCGCGCCAGGCAATTACCATCTCCAATGAGACAGAGTCTTGACATTCAACGGCATTACCATCGCTGAATCCCCCATCATCAACATCCTGGGGGTCACCATTGACCAGAAACTTAACTGGACCAGCCATATAAATACTGTGGCTACAAGAGCAGGTCAGAGGCTGGGTATTCTGCGGCGAGTGACTCACCTCCTGACTCCCCAAAGCCTTTTCACCATCTACAAGGCACAAGTCAGGAGTGTGATGGAATACTCTCCACTTGCCTGGATGAGTGCAGCTCCAACAACACTCAAGAAGCTCGACACCATCCAGGACAAAGCAGCCCACTTGATTGGCACCCCATCCACCACCCTAAACATTCACTCCCTTCACCACTGGCGCACTGTGGCTGAAGGGTGTACCATCCACAGGATGCACTGTAGTAACTCACCAAGGCTTCTTCGACAGCACCTCCCAAACCCGTGACCTCTATCACCTAGAAGGACAAGGGCAGCAGGCACATGGGAACAACACCACCTGCACACACCATCCCGACTTGGAAATATATCGCCGTTCCTTCATCTTCGCTGGGTCGAAATCCTGGAACTCCCTACCTAACAGCACTGTGGGAGAACCTTCACCACACGGACTGCAGCAGTTCAAGAAGGCGGCTCATCACCACCTTCTCAAGGGCAATTAGGGATGAGCAATAAATGCTGGCCTCGCCAGCGAAGCCCATATCCCATGAACGAATAAAAAAAAGACCAAAACTGTACACAGTGCTCCAGGTGAGGTCTCACCAAAGCCCTGTACAGTTGTAGTAAGACGTCCTTATTCTTGCAATAAAGGCCAACATGCCATTTGCCTTCCTAATTGCTTGCTGTACCTGCATGCTAACTTTTTGTGTTTCTTGTACAAGGACACTCAAATCTCTCTCAACACCAACATTTAATAGTTTCTCACCATTTAAAAAATATTGTTTTTCTATTCTTCCTACCAAAGTGAATAACCTCACGTTTCCCCACAATATGCTCCATCTGCCACCTTCTTGCCCACTCACTTAACCTGTGTCTATATCCCTTTGCAGACTCTGTGTGTACTCCTCATAGCTTACTTTCCCGCCTAGCTTTGTATCGTCAGCAAACTTGGATACATTACACTCGGTCCCTTCATTTAAGTCATTAATATAGATGGGAAATAGCTGAGGACCAAGCACCGATCCTTGTGGCACCCCACTAGTTACAGCCTGCCAACCTGAAAATGATCCTGGGATGTACAGCCAGAGCAATAGAGCACAAATCACAAGAGAATGAGTACAAGGCAGTTGGTATGACAACACTTGGGAGTACGGTGTACATTTCAGGTCACTGTACTACAGCAGAGGCAACCAAAGTAATACCTAACTTAAGGCATCTGAGCTATGAGGAGCAGTTGAAGAGCCTAGGATTGCTTAATCTGGAGAAGAGGTTTAGGGGTGTTACTAGTCAAGATTCTTAAGGGGATAAATTCAAACTTGGTAAAATGCCTGAGATTGCCACAAACTTTAGGACCGGAAACAGAGACTTAACCTTGAATGACAATACACAATAAAGATTTGACTTCTTTATGCATACCCAGTGTAAAATGAACTGCCAAGGGAGGCAGATAGTGTGGAAAAATTTAAAGGGAGAATTGGATAGCTATGATTGGGACTAGCCAGATGGTCTGCAGTCTTTTACAGTTCTGTATTTTCCACTGTTCACATCTCCCCACCACATAAAATTTATCTCCATTAAATCCATGATCTGTTTCTTCAACACCCCCAACCAGTTCCTCACTATCCAACTTCCGTTTTGTGTCCCCATTCTTGCTGACATTAACTGCTCTCTACTCTGAGACCATCACCATTCTTTTTAAAGCTGCCATCGCTCCCTTCTTCAAAAGCCACTTTCAAGCCTTTTTTCCAAATCACCTAAGCATCTCTAAACTATCCTTTCTCTTCCAAGTCCTTTAGCACATCATTGCCACCTAATTACACGCTGATCTATCCTAAATCTTCAAATTGGGTTTAAAAGCAAGTTTACAGCTCCAAGTCAGTCATGAATGACATTCAGTGTAACTTCTACCATGGATCACTTTCCTTACTCATTCTTAACTTCTCTGCCACCATTGTTGACAATTCTCTTCTTTTCCATGATCCATCTTCACACTTTCTTGTGGTTCCACTCCTGTCTGTCCCATTGGAGTCACAAGATCTTCTCAAATGGTTCCCTTCCTGTGCCTGCAAGGTCATCACTGGTAAGGCCTCAGAACTCCATCCTTGGTTCCCTTTTATCCACTATCCACAAGCACAGGGTCAGCATCCACAAGACCAATGATACCCAACTGCATCTCTTCACCACTGTCAATTGCAAAGCTGCAATTATACGTTCCAATTGCCTCTCGAACATCAAGTGCTGCACAAACTGAAATTCCCTTTAAATGAATATTAGCAAAACTGGAATTATGCATGTTGGCTCCCATTAGAACCAACAAGCCTTTTAACCCCTTCTAATGCAGTCACAAGACCATATTCTTCCAATGCTGAAACATTACATCCCCTACCTCCTTCTCTATTACATAATTCCTAAACTACAACTTCATCCCACAATGTTTTTACAAATGTTATTACTCACTCCTCCCTACCTTCAAAAGCCATCTAAAAAAAAATCTTTTACGTGTCTTTAGTCTTCCCCTCTTCCCCAAATTGCTTTTTCTGTACATTGCCCATCACCACTTGTGAAGCAATAACATCTGAGTAATATACAAGTGGTGCTACATTAATGCAGGTTGTTTATGGTTAACCATACCAGTACAGGCGGACCTGAGTGGCAATGGGCCCACAAAGAGCGGAAGAGGCCTAGAGACCAGAGGTACCAGCGGCGGCTGAGCGGACCTGAGCAGCAGAAAGGAGCGGACCTGAGCGGCGACCCAAGATCGAACTGGCGATTACTGGTGAAGGAGAGTGTTCCTCTGGGGAGTGCACCCAGAGCCAAGTCCACAGCATCATGGGTGGCTCAGCTGTACAGGGGGAAGGAGAAAGGTCAGGAGAGCAATAGTGATAGGGGATTCAATAATTAGGGTAACAGACAGGTGTTTCTGTGGCCTCAGATGTGATTCCAGCAACAAAAATCAAGGAGTGATGTCACAGGACAGCAGGTAATTGATTGGTTGATGAGTATTACCGTTTTTTTTCCTCTAAAATAGGGCATTGGTTCACACTAAGAGCTGGGAAATTAAAAAGGGGTAGGTTAATCGGGTTAAGTGAACAGTAAGTAAATTAATGAGAGTATTTTAAGTCTTTTGTTTATTTCTGTTAAGTTGAGTAGTAATCTAATAAATAGAGGCATGGAAGGGCGCCTCAGTCCTGTCAAATGCACATCCTGTGCCATTTGGGGAACTCCAGGACGCTTCCTGTGGAAAGCACGTTTCTGGAGGTGGTCACCCCGGAGCTTAAGAGAGTGCAGGCAGAGAAGACTGGGTGACCGCCAGACAGACAAGGAGGACCAGGCAGGTTGAACAAGAGACCCCTGAGTGCATTTCACTCTCGACCCGGCGATTACTGGTGAGGGAGAGTGTTCCTCTGGGGTGTGCAGCCAGAGCCAAGTCCACAGCATCATGGGTGGCTCAGCTGTACAGGAGGAGGAGGGGGGGGGGGGGGAGGAGAAAGGTCAGGAGAGCAATAGTAATAGGGGATTCAATAATTAGGGTAACAGACAGGTGTTTCTGCAGCCACAGACGTGATTCCAGGATGGTATGTTGCCTCCCTGGTGCCAGGATCAAGGATGTCTTTGAGTGGCTGCAGAACATTCTGAAGGGAGTGAGTGAACAGCCAGAGGATGGGTTCCATGTCGGTACCAACAACATAGCCATTACACAATAGGCTACCAACTAGTGGGAAAGATATAGCGGAGCAAATTTGCAGAGAAAGTAGAGATGTGCAAAAACCATAGAGTAGTGATAATGGGGGACTTCAACTATCTTAATATAGACTGGGAAAGTAATAGTGTAAGGGGCAAAGAGGGGGAAGAGTTTTTGAAGTATGTTTAGGAGAACTTTCTTGACCAGTACGTTTCCGGCCCAACGAGGAAGGAGGCATTGCTGGATCTGGTTCTGGGGAAATGAGGTGGGCCAAGTGGAGCAAGTGTCAGCAGGGGAACATTTAGGGAACAGCGATCATAGTATCATAAGGTTTATATTAGCTATGGAAAAGGACAAGGACCACTCTAAAGTAAAAATACTCAATTGGAGGAGGGCCAATTTCACTGTGATGAGAACAGGTCTGGCCCGGGTAAATTGGAATCAAATATTGGCAGGCAAAACTGTAATTGAATAATGGGCAGCCTTTAAAGATACCTTGTTCAAAAAAGTGTAAGGATAAACCCAGCAACTACAGGCCAGTCAGTTTAATCTCAGTAGTGGGGAAATTTTTAGAAATGATAATCCAGTTGAAAATTAACAGCCACAGTGTGGGTTAATTAAGGAAAGCAGATTTGTTAAAGGCAAAGTGTTTAACTAACTTGATAAAAGTTTTTTGATGAGGTAATAGAGCCTCGATGAGGGCAATGCAGTCGATGAGGTGTATATGGACTTCCAAAAGGCGTTTGATAAAGTGTCGCATTAAAGGCTTGTCATCAAAGTTGAAGGCCATGGAATAAAAAGCATAGTGGCAGCATGGATACAAAATTGGCTACGTAACAGGAAACAGAGTAGTTGTTTTTCGGACTGGAGGGAGGTATACGTTGGTGTGCCCCAGCGGCCAGTACTAGGACCATTGCTATTCTTGATATATATTAATGACTTGGATGTACAGGAGACAATTTCAAAATTTGCAGAAGACATAAAACTTGGAAGGGTAGTAAACAGTGAGGAGGATAGTGATAGACTTCAAGAGGACATAAACAGGCTAGTGGAATGGAGGACACGTGGCAGATGAAACTTAACACAGAAAAGTGTGAAGTGATACATTTTGGTAGGAAGAACGAGGAGAGGCAACATAAACTAAAGGGTACAATTCTAGAATGATTCCAGAGATGAGGCATTTCAGTTATGTGGATGAACAGAAAGATCTGAGGGTATATGTGCACAAATCATTGAAGGTGGCAGGACAGGTTGAGAAAGCGGTTAAAAAAAGCATACAGCATCCTGGGCTTTATAAATAGAGGCATAGAGTACAAAAGTAAGGAAGTTATGAAGAACCTTTATAAAACACTGGTTCGGCCACAACTGGAGTATTGTGTCCAGTTCTGAGCACCGCACATTAGGAAGGATGTGAAGCCTTAGAGAGGGTACAGAAGAAATTTACTAGAATGATTCCAGGCATGAGGCACTTCAGTTACGTGGATAGACTGGAGATGCTGCAGTTGTTCCTTCTTAGAGTAGAGAAGGTTAAGAGGAGATTTGATGGAGGTATTCAAAATCATGAAGGGTCTAGACAGAGTAGATAGAGAGAAACTGTTCCCATTGGTAGAAGGGTCAAGAACCCTTAGGAGGATATAGATTTAAGATGATTGGCAAAAAGAACCAAAGTTTGACATGGAGAAACTTTTTTTTTAAAAAACACAGCGAGTGGTTATAATCTGGAATGTACTGCCTGAGGAGGTGGTGGAGGCCGTGCATTCCAGATCATAACTACTCACTGTGTTTAAAAAAAAAACACCCCCAGATCTCTCTGTTCCTGTCCCCCTTTTAGAAATCGTGGCGCTCAAAAAGGAATTGGATAAGTACTTGAATGGAAAAAAACGTGCAGGGCCGTTGGACTAGCTGGATTGCTCTTGCAGAGAGCCGGCACAGACTCGATGAGCCAAATGGCCTCCTTCCGTGCCGTAACCAGTCTATGATTCTATCCTTAGCATCAGAACAAAAAACATTCAACACTGATATTTAGGAATTAAAAATCCACCTGTACTTTTGGGTACTGCAAAACAGTACCAGAACCTAGTCAATAAAACCATTGAGCAAGTTTCTGCACTCCAATCAATAAGCCCAAAGTCTATAGAACTTCATATTATCCTTAAAAAGTAATCCTCAGCCCCAAGAACCTATGAGGGATTATATGAAATGAATACTGCCACCTTATCTCCATCCGATGTGCCCTGTAGCTATTCAATGTGAAAAGTTCAACATAGCTCTCCACTGGAGTCCCCTTGATAATTCAACGCCAAGAAAGCCAGTTCTTTAGCTTGTAAGCTGGTCAAATGCGTGCACAATAGCCCACAAGTATTGCAGTGACATTGTTATCTGGCTCGTGTTATCCAGATCAGCATACATCTGGCTCGTGTTATCCAGATCAGCATACATCTGGCTCTTAGCCATCAGAGGGAGCTGCACAGTAGTTGGATCAATCTGGTACAAAGCAGTAAGATCTGGTGTTCCTTGCAAATAGGCATCCATCACCGTATGAGTTTTGGCTTTTCAGTAGGAATTTAAGTTTTCCCTGCATATAGTATTTCCCATGTTTGGTCTGATCCTCAAACTTTTAGTCACTTGTCCTAATATACCCTTCTTTGGCTCAAAGTCAATTTTTGTGTCATTACACTCCTGGGAAGTGCCTTGGGATGTTTTCCCACATTAAAAGATGCTACATAAATGCAAGTTGTTGAATATGGCAAACTAGTGGGTCAGCCCTTTTACAGATTGGACTGCCTGTATTGCTGTTCCCAAACAGGACAAGTCTTGGTAAAATTAACAAGTTTACTTGCAACTCACATAATAGGTCACTACAGGACAAAACTTTGGCTAGTGACTAAATCTAGTATCTGCTATGTGACAGTCAGAAATTGGACTCCATAAGGCAACCATACTGTACACAAAAAGGATATACAAGCACCAAAGTCACTACTGTTCGGACTCCCCATGGAATCCCAAAAAGCCTTACAGAAAAGGGAAGCCTCCCCTTTCCTCCTTCTTCGGATAGGAGAAATCAAGTGGTGTGTATTGGAACAGATCCCTTCACTCACTGATTTAGCACAGTGCTCCTCAAATTCCATCTCCAAGTTCAGCATCATGCTCTTAGATCAGGACATAGATAAAATCTAACTTGAATTATGTCCACTCAATTAGCATTTATACCCTTTAAGTGGGTAAAGATATCCAACTGTGGCACAGCCTTGTATTGTTACCCAGTTAAATCCCTAAATTAGCAACAGGTAACAAATTAGGCTTCCGGAGGCAAGCCTAGTTTTTCCTACCCTAGTGGTATTTTAACACAGCTCTAGGTCATCACAAGTCTCTTCCCATTTTTGGCCTCTGACTAAGGATAAATGGAGGACTGTTAGTCCAAATGTCACCATCAACCTTCTTAGCCAGCTATAGCTATCCCAGCTATGACAATCATGTGTACAACCTGTTAATGCAAGTTCACAATCTTTGTGATAGGGATCATAAATAATTTTACATTTCAGAAAATGAAGAGTAGGCAGTGACTATTTGTTGTAAAGCAAAAACTGAAAGTATAGTACAGCACTGCCAAGTGACAATCTACACAAGTCCCAGAAATGTGAAGAGTGTAAAATCTAGTCTGAGTTTTCTTGGAACCTTTAAGATCTTGGGCACCCAGAGATATTGGTTTTGAATAATGATATCCAGCGAATGTACTGGTCACTTCCCAAAGTACAATGGTCCTTCTAATCTAATGGAAGGAGATAGGACGGGTGTTGAGACACAAGGCAGGACAGGCATCAGAGTTGCCTCGGAGGGCTAAAAAAAAACCTATTGATGAGGGTAAAGGTTTCAGGGCTTCTCTCCTAGTATGTAGCATTGCTAGACTAGAAATGGGTGGGTGCTGGAGAAGTGACTCTATAATGTTAATAGCCCCATCTTTGATCTCACACTTCCATCTAGCAGGGCTCCACTATGGGAGTGCAGCCTCAATTACCCTTGTATTTCTGTACTAGACACATCTCCTGTGAAGTTCAAAGAAATAAATAAAAGCTCCACAAATCATGAAAGCCAGGAAACGTACAACTTAAAAAGCCACACTCAATCAACAATCCTCACGATACTTAAGACTTGAGTGAAACATGGGAATGAGGATTAATTTCTTGTATTTAATTATAAGTACTTGTTTTGGTCAAGCAGGGGGAAAGAAGCTTGCTCATTAGTTAATAGGAATATTAATTGCCAACAGGAAGGATTTTACTCTGATTTATGGTACCTTCAGAAAAAGAATACAGCAAGGATTTAAACTAAATTTTTATTTTGCAACATATGCTCAGTTGTTAACTTGGCAGTAGTTTACTGGTACTTACTGAACAAGTTTACAGAAAAACTTAGCATCAGCTGTGCTTCACAGAGTGATACTGTTACAGCGGTGTCTATTACTAGTTTTTTTTTTAATTTAGTGACTGCAACAGCCTGTCAGAATTTAAAAGTGAAGTGGATTGGTACTGGCTGTTGTTTGTTCAGTCAACTTCTTCCATTCGCGATGTATCATCATCATCACCTTCTAGTGGTGGCATCTCTTCTGTATTTGTTGGACCTGCATCCTCCATGACAGGATCTTCCTCATCAATACCTATAGAAAAACAGGTAAAGTTCACATTACAAGTGCTTGCTAGTATATTTTCTTACTTTTCATTTTCCATTGGAAAATCTAGTGAATCAATGGCAACTAGAGAAAAAGAAATACCCTATTGTCAGGCAGCCTAGCAGGGAGCAAAAATAGTAGCAAAGACAATACTCTTTGTATTAGAGCTATGATCTTAAGAGTCAGTTCCTGGAAACCATGTCTAACATTGAACCCTTTCTACACTACAATGTTCTTAAACAGTTTCTTTATGCAATATAGGAAACAAAATCAATTTAGAATTCTATGAGTAATATTCAGATGTTTAAAATGAAAGCTTTTGGAATATATCAAACTATTACCCTTGGTGCCCACAGATGACCGACACATTTTGGTTAAGATACTTACCAAGACCAAGTTTGATCATCCTGTAGATGCGATTAGCATGAGTCTGTGGATCTTCCAATGAAAAGCCAGAGGACAGAAGTGCAGTCTCAAAAAGAAGAATGACCAGATCCTTTACTGACTTGTCATTTTTGTCAGCTTCTGCTTTCTGCCTCAGTGTTTCAACAATTGGATGATCAGGATTGATCTCTAAGTGTTTCTTAGCTGCCATGTAACCCATTGTCGAGTTATCTCGAAGTGCCTGTGCCTTCATGATTCTTTCCATGTTGGCAGTCCACCCATAAGTACTGGTTACAATGCAACATGGAGAGGCAACTAAGCGATTGGAAACAGTTACCTGGGGAAAAAGAATGTAAGATATTGAATATTAAAACATTAGTTTAAAAAAGATAATTTTCTAGTGCAATTATAACAGAACTGTCCTATAATGCACTAGTTCATTTAATACTAAAAATTCATAGAGATCTCTAGATTATCTGAATGGTGATAGATTGGGAAAAAGGGAGGTGCAACGAGACCTGGGTGTCCTTGTCCACCAGTCGCTGAAAGCGAGCATTCAGGTGCAGCAAGCAGTTAGGAAGGCGAATGGTATGTTGGCCTTCATTGCAAGAGGGTTTGAGTACAGGAGCAGGGATGTCTTACTGCAGTTATACAGGGCCTTGGTGAGACCACACCTGGAGTATTGTGTGCAGTTTTGGTCTCCTTATCTGAGGAAGGATGTCCTTGCCATGGAGGGAGTGCAACAAAGGTTTACCAGGCTGATTCCTGGGATGGCAGGACTGACGTATGAGGAGAGATTAGATCGACTAGGCCTATATTCACTAGAATTTAAAAGAAAAGAATGAGAGGTGATCTCATCAAAACATAAAATTCTAAACAGGACTAGACAGACTAGATGCAGGGAGGATGTTCCCAATGGCTGGAGAGTCCAGAACCAGGGGTCAGTCTCAGGATACGGGGTATACCGTTTAGAACAGAGATGAGGAGAAATTTCTTCACTCAGAGGGTGGTGAACCTGTGGAATTCTCCACCACAGAAGGCAGGAGGCCAAGTCATTAGATGTATTCAAGAAGGAGACAGATATATTTCTTAATGCTAAAGGGATACGGGGAAAAATGGGAACAGGGTACTGAGTTAGATGATCAGCCATGATCATTTTGAATGGCAGAGCAGGTCCGACGGGCCGAATGGCCTACTCTTGCTCCTATTATCTATGTTTCTATGTCAGAAAAATGCTGCACATGTGGAAATTTAAAGAAAGGCAATATTTCAGCATAAAAACCCTCCATATAGCTTCCAGTTTGATATTAAGGACAGCCAATATTCTTACTCTTATTTAGTGACCTATTTTAGTAATTTTATATACAACAGGTATGGAGAAAGCTTAGCTTCAATTCTTACCATTGCCAAATAGCCCAAAATTTACTGAGGCACTGATCAGGCTCAAAAAAGTCACCAGTGGGCAGACAGTACCAAATGGAACCTTATCTCATTGCTTTAGAGATAAAGCATCCAAAATGAAGTTAAATGTTTGACTAATGCAATTAGAAATTTTTTTTGCAAGTCGCCAATAAAAAAACATTGCGATTCTGTAGTGCGTTTTTGTTAAAAAGTGACAATTTTGACAAGATTCTTCCCTATGTCTACTAGTACACACAGGTAGATCACTAATGGCATTTTTGTTAACAACACATCCGCTTATAGGAAGAAAATCTGCATGCCTTAGTTTTAAACTCCCTTCAATTTGAATTCACTATAGTTGTATTGAATACCATCTAGCAACTCAACAGAAAATCGGCCAATTCAATCCAAATATGGAAAGAACACATTCATATCCACAATCTGATGGAAGCACCTGTGCCATCAAGTTATTAAGCACATCACCATGTAAAGTTAACCGTGAACTCCCCACCTCAGCATACAGATTTTCTGCCAGATTTACACTAATATGGAGTTCCATTGGGCTACCACTGATTTTCACCTGTGGGCTCTGACTGCAGGAAATAGGAATTGGGAGGATCTTCAGCTTTAACTACACAAAGCAAAATGTCGTAAAAGTCAGCTATTTCCTATCCAAAAAGGAGGAAAATATGACGCAGTAGAAGGATAAAAACAATTGTTCATCTTACAGCACTTACATTTTATGCAATTATATTCTATTATCCACAATATAAAACATACCTTTTCAATTTTCTTCTCCAAGATGTCTTTCATAATCTTGCACAGATTCTCATAATTTGCCTTCTTTTCTTCTTGCTTCTTTTTTTCCTCTTCGTCTTCTGGAAGCTCTAAGCCCTCCTTGGTTACAGAGACCAAAGTTTTCCCATCAAATTCTTTCAGCTGTTGCACACAGTATTCATCAATTGGCTCAGTCATATAGATCACCTCCAATCCATGTTTTCTTAGCCGTTCCACAAAAGCGGAGTTGGCTACTTGATCCTTGGTTTCACCTGAATTTTATAACAGAATTCAGAATGACTATGCGTGCATGTATACAAATAAAAACAATTTCAGAAGCCATTTGTGTAATGTCTACACTTTACATACCAGTTATGTAATAAATGTGTTTCTGGTTGTCTTTCATGCGGGACACGTAATCTTTGAGGGATACCATTTCATCACCAGTCACTGAAGTATGGTATCGGAGCAACTCAGAGAGCTTCTTGCGGTTCTGAGAGTCCTCGTGGATTCCAAGCTGGAAGTTTTAAAATTGGTGGGGAAGAAAGGAGGAACAATAGAAAGGGTAAAAATTTAAAAAGTTGGTTATTCAGCAGCTGTTCACGCAAAATGCCCCATCATGCAACTGCCTACTACTCCTATATTCCTCAAGGTTTGACTTTTGGATTTGTATGTTTGATACAGGCTATTCAGCTATGAATACAAATTTGGAGCAAAAAATTTGCCCAGACGACGTGATGCAGAAAGTGTGATGGGTGGACAAGCAGGATCAATTTTCTGAATGTAGCCTTACCTGCTGGAAGGATACATCAAAAATACATAGGTATTCCACCCCCCCCCCCACCACCCCAAATCCCCATACCAGTGGATGAGGCTGTACTTTTCTTAAAAAAAGGTGGGGGGTGAAAGGCAGCCCTACTGTTTATGTCTCAAACATTTTTTTTTAGAAAAAGTGCCTGGAATAAACTTACATTGCAACCATGAGACTGAAAATCAGTTAGCTGTAGAGATTTATCAACTTACATCAAGGCAGAACTCTTCCCCCACCCCCCACAGATCAATACCAAGTTATTGCAAATACTGCCAAGAAAAAAAAACCTACTTAGATAGAATATAAAAACAGGGAGGTATTGCTGCAGTTATATAAGGTATTGGTGAGACCGCACCTGGAATACTGCATAGTTTTGGTCTCCATACTTAAGAAGACATACTTGCTCTCGAGGCAGTACAAAGAAGGTTCACTCGGTTAATCCCGGGGATGAGGGGGTGGACATACGAGGAGAGGTTGAGTAGATTGGGACTCTACTCATTGGAGTTCAGAAGAATGAGAGGCGATCTTATTGAAACATAAGATTGTGAAGGGGCTTGATCGGGTGGATGCGGTAAGGATGTTCCCAAGGATGGGTGAAACTAGAACTAGGGGGCATAATCTTAGAATAAGGGGCTGCTCTTTCAAAACTGAGATGAGATGAGGAGAAACTTCTTCACTCAGAGGGTAGTAGGTCTGTGGAATTTGCTGCCCCAGGAAGCTGTGGAAGTTACATAATTAAATAAATTTAAAACAGAAATAGACAGTTTTCTAGAAGTAAAGGGAATTAGGGGTTACGGGGAGCGGGCAGGAAATTGGACATGAATTTAGATTTGAGGTTAGGATCAGATCAGCCATGATCTTATTGAATGGCGGAGCAGGCTCGAGGGGCCGATTGGCCTACTCCTGCTCCTATTTCTTATGTTCTTATGTACTTTCCTGCGCACCCCCCCCCCCCACTTTATTAACTCTACAATGTTTACCTTAAGGTTTTTGGAAAATTGCTCATATAACTTCTTGTAGTTTTCTTTGTCCTCAGACAATTCTGTGAAGAGCTCCAAACATTTCTTAACCAGATTTTTACGAATAACTTTTAGAATCTTGCTCTGCTGTAACATCTCACGGGAAATGTTAAGGGGCAGATCCTCAGAATCCACTACGCCCTTAATAAAATCTTAGAGAAAAAATGATTTCGGCATAATTAGTTTAAATCCTACTAATTATTAATCTTGTTATTTAATAAGAAAATTAGCATAATAAAATGTTTACACTGTTAATATCTCAAATGAGAGACTACATTCACAGGTATTAAAACAAATATTAGTCACAAATGTATGTAAACACATTTGCATTAGTTTTTCCTGCCCAAATAAATACTTACTGAGATATTCTGGAATGAGCTCTTCACAGTTATCCATAATGAAGACTCTGCGTACATACAGCTTAATGTTGTTTTTCTTCTTTCTGTTTTCAAACAAGTCAAATGGTGCTCGTCTTGGAGCGAAGAGTAATGCTCTAAACTCCAGCTGGCCTTCAACAGAAAAATGCTGTACAAATATTTGTGATTAGTTTGTTGCAAAAGCAGTTAGAAGTCAATACAATTTGCCAGCTTGTCATTAAGCAATTCAAATTCTACAATATATTTAAATTTACAATATTGAGCTTACTTTTACTGCCAAATGTTCCTCCCAGTCATTTGTTAGACTCTTGTAGAACTCTCCATATTCTTCGTTGGTAATGTCTTCAGGATTCCTTGTCCAAATAGGCTTTGTCTTGTTCAGTTCCTCTTGATCTATGTATTTCTCCTTGATTTTTTTCTTTTTCTTCTTGCCACCTTCTTTCTTTTCATCTTCTTCTTCATCTGATCCAACATCTTCAATTTTTGGTTTATCTTCCTCTGTAGCATCATCCTCCTTCTTCTCTTCTTTTTCTTCTCCTTCATCATCACTGATCTCCTTATCTCGCTCCTTCTCCACCTGTTTAAAATAAAAATAATTAATTCATCCATTTCTAGGGAATCTTGTTACTGGCAATTAGTTTGATTACTTAGAAAATCAAACAAACATTCAAATGTCACTGACCACCAAAATCCCTGTAACAAGGCACAAAACAATTTTTTGAACTAATACAAGACTTACAAATAAAGTGATAGGGTAGCCAATGAACTGAGAGTGCTTCTTCACAATCTCTTTGACCCTCTTTTCTTCCGCATATTCCATTTGATCTTCTTTCAAGTGCAAGATTACTTTGGTCCCACGGCCCAACGGTTCACCTTTTTGAAAAAATTAAACCCAATGAAAGCAGATACTTTTAATTATGCACGTTATACAAATAAAGTACACTTCCAAATGTAAAAAAAATCTCACCTCTTCCAGATGGATTAAAATGATGTCATCTTTACTACAAAAACTGCTACACAATATTTATGATCACTGTGCAATCCCCTCTTTCCATTTTTTTTAATACAACAAATGAAACTGTAGCATACCAGACCTTTTCAAGAATAGAACTAGTAAAACAATTAGCATAACAATTTAGTGCTTGGACTCAGATTTGTGCCTATATTTAATACTTTGATATAATCAATCCACGTATGATTACTTACCATGGTCCAGTCTCACTGTGAAAGATCCTCCAGCAGATGATTCCCACACATACTGATCATCATCATTGTGTTTAGTGATGACCGTTACTTTTTCTGCAACTAGATAAGCAGAATAGAAACCAACACCAAACTGCCCAATCATGGAGATGTCTGCACCAGCCTGCAAGGCCTCCATGAAGGCTTTTGTTCCAGACTTTGCAATGGTACCTAGGTTGTTAATGAGGTCAGCTTTGGTCATCCCAATACCAGTATCCCAAGTAGTTAAAGTGCGCTCCTTTTGATTTGGAATAATGTCGATCTTCAGTTCTTTGCCAGAATCCAGCTTGCTTGGATCAGTTAAACTTTCATAGCGAATTTTATCAAGAGCCTTTAAAAATAAAGCAGAATTACTTAACTTTAGAAGTTTGACTTTTGCTTTGGGGCAGGAAGAAAGCAGCAAGGAAATAGAAAACAATTCAATAACTACCCAATTTCAGGCTGATGATTAAGTTGTCCAATCTTTTTCAAATGCTTCACTAAACATAATATAGCAACAGGGGTAGGCCATATACTCGCTTTAGCCCCATATCCCTTAATACCTTTGGTTAACAAAAATCTATCAAATCTCAGATTTAAAATTAACAATTGATCTAGCATCAGCTGCTGTTTGTGGAAGAGTTCCAAACTTCTACCATCGTGTGTGTAGAAGTGTCTCCTAAATTCACTCCTGACTAATTTTTAGGCTATGTTCCCTAGTCCTAGACTCCCAACCAGCAGAAAGTTTCTCTCTATCTACCCTATCAATTCCCCTTAATATCTTGAAAACTGATTAAATCACCCCTTAATCTTCTAAATTCCAGGGAATACAACTCTAGTTTGTGTAATCTCGCCTCGTCATTTAACCCGTAGAGTCCAGGTATCATCCTAGTAAATCTTTGCTGCACTCCCTCCAAGGCCAATAAATCTTTCTAAAAAGGTGCAGTGCCCAGAACTGAATACAGTACTCCAGGTGTGGTCTAACCAGGGCTTTGTATGGCTGTAGCATAAACTTCTATCCCCTTGTGTTCTAGTCCTCTAGATATAAAGGCCAACATTCCATTAGCCTTATTGATTATTTTCTGTACCTGTCCATGACATTTTAACAGTCTGTGTACATGGACCCAAGTCCCTTCAGACCACCACTGTTTCAAACCTGTCACCATTTAGAAAGTACTCTGATTTATCCTTTTTTAGGTCCAAAGTGGATGATCTCAGACTTGCCTACACTGAAATCCATTTGCCACAGTTTTGCCACTTAATCTATTAATATTTCTCTGTAATTTTATGCTTCCATCTACACTGCTTACAATGCTGCCTATCTGTGTCATCAGCAAACTTGGATATGGGGCTCTCTATCCAGTCATCTAAGTTGTTAATAAATAGAGTGAATAGTTGAGGCCCCAACACAGATCCCTGTGGGACATTCGTCACATCCTGCCAATTTGAATACCTGCCCATTATCCCTACTCTGTCTCCTGCTGCTCAGCCAATTTCCTAACCAGGCCAATAATTTGCCCTCAATTCCATGAGCTTCAATTTTAGCTAACAGTCTCTTATGAGGGACTTTATCGAATGCCTTCTGGAAGTCCATATAAAACAACATCCATCGACATTCTCCTGTCCACTACTTCAGTCACCTCTTCAAAAAAAAATTCAATCAGGTTCATCAGGCAAGACCTGCTCTTTATAAATCCATACTGGCTCTCTCTGATCAGCTGAAAATGTGAAGTGTTCAGTCAGGCTATCCTTAATTATAGATTCTAGTGATTACCCAGCAACAGATATTAGGCTAACTGCTTTAATTCCCTGGTTTCCCCCTCACCTTTCTTAAATAGTGGAATGACATGTGCAATTTTCCAATCTAAAAAGGAACGGTTTTATGGAAAAATTAAGAAAAGTAACTCAACCTCTACATAAAAAGTTAGCCATCCAGAGTGTGCTTATTTCCTGTTTGAAACCAAACATGAACCAAGTGTTTTCCATCTCTGGGACCTGGACTCAAATTTAACCCTGGCCAGTCGTCTGCTCATCATCTGGACTTGACTATTCCAATGCTCTCCTGGCCAGCCTCCCGCCTTCCACCCTCCATAAACTTGAGCTCAGCCAAAACTCTGCTCCCCGTACCTAACTCGCACCAAGTCCCATTCACCCATCACCCTGGGCTTGCTGACCTACAATGGCTCCCGGAACGCCTTGATTTTAAAATTCTCACAACGTTTTCACATTCCCCCCCACCGATGGCCTTGCCCCTCTCTATCTCGTTAAGCTCCTCCAGCCCTACAACCGTCCAAGATCGCGCCTCTTGCACATCTCCGATTTTAATCACTCCATCATTGGCCTTCAGCTGCCTGGACCCTAAGCTCTGGAATTCCCTCCCTAAACCTCTCCTTTAAGATGCTCCTTAAAACCTACCTCTTTGACCAAGCTTTTGGTTGCCTGTTCTAATAGCTCCTTCTGTGGCTCAGTGACAAATCTTGTTTGATAATTATTCCTGTGAAGCACCTTGGGACTTTTACAACATTAAAGGCGGTATATAAATGCAAGTTGTTGTCTAAAAGCATCTGCTAAGGGAAATATAGCCCCACAGATGCAGAAACTTTCCATGTGTACCAGTGAAACATTTTTCTGTCTTCTGACCTACTGCTGCAGTGACTTTAAATCTATCTTGTACTTGGGTTGGGGCAATACTAGACTTTTCATTTTAAAAGGAATGGAAGTTGACATTATTGTTTTCATACAGTCATCAATCTCCAGAATTAGGTGCTGAATGTAGATCAGTGTATTCTTTTACAGCACCTCTCAAACCCATGAACTCCATCACCTAAAAGGTGAAGGGCAGCAAGTGCATGGGAACACTATCACCTCCAAATCACACACCATCCTGACTTGGATATATATCGCCATTCCTTCGTCACTGGATCAAAATCCTGGAATGCCCTACTTAACAGTACTGTGGGAGTACCTTCACCATATGGACTGCAGCGGTTCAAGGCGGCTCACCACCACCTTCTCAAGGTCAACCAGGGATGGGCAATAAACGCTGGTTTGCCAGCGAACCCTCTATCCAGAGAATGAATAAAACAAAATTGACATATAGCAAATGAAATGACTGACCAACTAATCTGTTTTTGACAATGTTGGTTGAGGGAGATAGGCCAAGATTCCTCCCTGCTCTTCTTTAAAGAGTGCTTTAAAGATCTTTTTCCTGTACCTGAAAAGACTGAGCCTCAGTTAACAGCTGACCCAAAGACATTACTTCAGACAATGCAGCACTCCACTAAGTGCTAGTCTAGTCAATGGTAGACCTCTCACCAGAGTCAGAATGTTTTGGGTTTAGGTCCCACTCCAGAGACTAAAGCACATAATCTAGGTTAATTCCTCAGTTCAGAGTCTAGCAGATCTAGGTTGCGTTCTATTTGGACAAACTCAAGCAAGCATTCAGGAAGGGATTTGGATTCAGGGGACTAGGATGCAGTTTCTAGATGGTTTCAGTGTTGCTAATACTGAGCTGCAAAAAGTTGTGTTTCACTGGACAGGTGGAATTGGTACGCCTGACAACTTAAGACTCAAAAGTAGGTCTGGTCTCTACTGTAACCAGAAAAAGCTACATTGTGCAGTTTATAGCATATTCTGCAGTAGACAGCAAAAGAAGCACATCTATTGTCCACTACAGTCTGTGAAAGGCACCATTAAGGACTGTACAGGGCTACTAAAGGATTCTACATAGGAGTGGTCCCAAAATATTGGAGAGATTTTAAATGGCTACCTTACATCATTTTGCACCAAAGATGATGCTGAGTTAGCAATACTATAACAAATTGATGCTAAAATTGAATATGTTGAACTTAATGTATAAAGCTGTTGCTAGAATTAAACGTCATACAACATATTGGGCTGCTGACTAACTGGATTCACCTTATGGTGCTCAAAGTGGGGCTGTGTTATGCATGCTATTTGCATATATTTAACAGCTCACTGGAGTCTGGGATTGTTCCTATGCACTGGAGAAAGGCCTATGAAAAGGGCACAGGGCCCGATATTAGGAGGGAGGTGGATTGGCAGCCGGGGCCAGGGGGGTCGACTGGGCGCGTGATTAACGCCCTCCGCACGCGATCGCAGCCTAATTGAAGGTACTTACGCGTGCTTCCAGGTTTCCCGTTCCAGACCTCCGCAGCGGGCGCTCTGCGCACCTGCATCACAGGCGGTTAGCAGGAGGAGCCCTATTTAAAGGGGCAGTCCTCCAATGCTCCTCCTGCAGCAAAGAACCATTTTGGGAGCATGGAGCTCTGGCTCCTCGATGGGGTGAGGGGTAGGAGGGAAATTTTTTTCCCCCCCCATCTGATGGGAGGAGGTGGCCTCCCTCTGCCACCAAGAAGGCCTGGCTGGAGGTGGCCGAGGAGGTCAGCAGCAGCCGCAATGTGTGCCAAACCTGGGTCCAGTGCAGGAAGCACTTTAATGACCTAACCAGGTCAGCCAGAGTATACTTACGCATTCTCCCATATTCAGTCTTCCATCACCTCCACCACCACACAACTCCTTCTGCACTGCCACCACAACACTCTCGCATCACTCCTCACATCCACTCAACCATCATCCTCACCTTGCCTGCACTTACTCACTGCCCCAATTCCCATTGGAACACTACCACACAACCCAATCCTCATACAATCTCATGGCTATGTCTCAAACGCACCCTCCCACGCATCTCCCTCACGGTCACCCCCACCAATGGATGCAGCGGGTCACTATGCAACTATCACTCAATCACGCCTCTGTGTTTTGCCTTGATGGGCATTCTGGCATCTCTTTGCCTGGGAGAGGGCAAGGACCGGAGGGGGCCCGCCACACCAGGTGGTCCTAACTGACGTGGAGTAGCAGGCATTGGAACTAAGCTGGACGCTAGAGTGCCTGTCCGTGGCGGACACCGAGACTAGGAGCGCATAAACGGCTGGTGACAGAAATCTAACACTAGCGAATGATCTTAGCATCACTTGGCATCTGCAGCACCTCAACATCTGTCCACGTGCTTAATATTGCTTTTTGTTCTCTTGTAGGGCCATCTGTGACCGCCATGACTGCGGAGGGAGATTCCTCAGAGGATCTGCCGGCCTCTGAGGGTGCATCGTCACATCTGAGCCAGCCATCCACCAGTGCAGATACACACCTCGGTGGGTCCCCGTCCTCACTTAGTTGGGCTTGCACATGGGGAGTCACTACGCACGTGAACACGAGCAGACCCTGGTGGCCGGGACAGCCCACGTCGGTGGGAGCACTCTTCTCCAGGCTCTGCTCAGCTGGACCCAGATGCTGAACCCCGGGGGCCAGCTATGAAAAGGAGTGTCATCGAGGGCCAGCAGCACATTGCCGAGGTACTGGAACAGTCGCCACGCGCACTCTCCACAATTGCGCAAAGGATGGAGGAGTCCAACTCCTGCATGAGTGGAATGGTGGCACAGGTACAGGAGGATATCTCCAAGATACTATCACTGGGACGTGAAGGCATCTGAGATAGTGTCGTGGGTAGGTGTGGGAATGTCTGCGATGGAGGCTAGCCTTTCCTCCATCGAGCTTCAAGCACGGCTCAACAATGAGTCCATTCAGGCCCTGACAATGGCTGTTCGGATTCAGGGTGAGCAACTTTCTGACGCCTTAAACAGGCTGACAGATATCTTACAACTGGCCTTCCAAGGCATCACACAAGTCCTCCAAACTGTCGTCCAGCAGGGTGAAAGGAGTGATGTGGGCCTGGGCCAGGAGAGGGATGATGGTGAAAGGGGTCATGGAAGTGGGAACGCCACTCAAAGCGCTTCCATGTCTCACCCGTTGCCTCCCTCTCAACCAGTACCTGCAATGCTGCTTCCTCTCCAGGTAGCAGAGTCTGGCCCTGCACAGGTGGAGGTGGAGCAGTCTTCGGAGGGGCCCCTCACAGGCACCAAAACCCAGAGGGCGTCCGCGCAAAGCATCTAATCGGTCAGGGCATGGAGAAGAGCAACCTGCCACTACCTCGGCTGAAGCCACAGGGATAGCACCACGTAGGAGTTTCCGTAAACATAAGGAAACGGTTTTGTGAGCACAAAGGTCTATGACAGAATGTCATGTTGTTGATTTAGTTTTGTTTGTTTTGCAAAGCACATTAAATTTTATCACCAGTATTGCCACGTCTTTGCAAATCTTGTCTGGTTTGTGCAATAATGCCCTTTCATGAGGATCACCATGAAGACCCACACCTGATGCCACCCATTGTGTCACAACAGAGCTGTGTGTAGGTGTATTTGCAGGGCTCTTTTGTGCCGACGACAACAGAGATGCTGGCGATGTCCCCGGTAGCACCCTGGAAGGATCAGGAGAAGTTGTTGAGGGCAGTGGTGACTTTGACAGCAGCAGGTAAGATGATGGTGCTCGGCCCAGCCGGGAGCAGCTCGGAGGCTGCAGATATCCACAACTACATGTCGAATGACTCTGAGCTCCCGTGTGCACTGCTCCTCAGAGGTCCAGGAAGCTGAGCCTCGGTCTGTAGACCCTGTGGCGAGGGTAGTGCATTCTGCGACGCATCTCTCTGTGGTTGCCCTCCGTCCTGCTGTGCAGGTGGATGTGTCACAGCACTGTGTTGTGGAGCTCCACATGTCAGAGGTGGACAGCGAGGCTGGTGATGCTATTCGTCCTCCAAGGAGGTCATGACTGCAGCTACGGCGGACCCCATCCGCAAGATGTACGTTTGAGAGGGTCCGCAAGGTAGGTAAATGTGTCTGTACACCGGGGTTGAGGTTCCAAGTTTGTGAATTTTTATGTTAGGAGGAGGATGGTGCAGGCCAAACTTTGTCCAAACTGACAGGGTGGCCTCCTGCAATGAGTGAGGGTCTTTCCCCCTCCCCTCCTGTCAAATGGACTTTTGCAGCTCCCACAGGCTAGTGGCTGCAACACGTCTGTTTCAACTGGGAGTGTTTCCCCTAGTACGGGAAACACGCTCAGTTGACATGAAAATCCCACCCCTCCTAAAATATCCTCCCAATCAAAATAATTGCCTTAAGTGGGTTCCCGCTGGCTTTAATTGCCAGTGGGAGTCATGCATATGGGGGCTGTGCGCGCCAATGGGAAACCCGGAAGTGGGGAGCCGGGCCCCGGACATCCTAAATTTTCGGAGCCCCCCCTCTGAAATCGACCCCATTAAGTCAGAACTGGGAAACTACAGGTCTGTTTAAATTCAGTTATAGGCAAGATGCTATAAGAGATACACTATGATGATGTTGAAAGAGAAAGGTTTATTAGGAATCTCAAAGCTTCTTTCTTACCAACTTGATACCATTTTTTGAGCAAGTTAAAAGTTGGTGGATAATGGAAGTCCAGTCGAAAAAAAAACTTTGATACAGCTACACAAAGGCTACCAAGGTTGACTGGGAAGCGGATATTGGGTTGGCTTGGATAAGGAATTGGTTACATTCACACAGACAGAAGGTAGCTATTAATAGAAGAGGATCTGGTCACTAACTATCAATCAGGGTGCTTGTTCTACATCTTTATCAATGATCTGGATAAAAGATATTGGGGGAAAACAAGTACGAAACTAGCATGAATTAAGAGACTGCAGGCAGATCTATTATGCAATAGGGGAAAATGGGCCTCAATGTCTGGCAGATGTCTTTTACTATAGACAAATGCAGTGACACATGGGTAGGGGCTACTCCATGCATTTATATACCATGCAGGGTTGCATACTCAAGGCTACTGAATGAGAGAAGGACTTAGCGGTAATCATATGGTGCATGATTCATTGAAGGTCCATAACCAGTCACGAGGCGATTGCAAAAAGTAACAGCAACATGACATCCAATGTCACCACTGCCACACCTCCAAAAGTAAAGTGTGTTCATGGTTCATTTTTTTTTCTGTGTCTTAGGTTAAGTTAACTTTAACAATGTTAAACACTCACTATGGAAGTTTCATGTTTAATGGAAAAGCAGTCTGACTGCATAGAGCTAGCTTATGCAGGTGGTAGCCCCACAATTGCTGAGGGGAACTAATTTTAACTGCAAGGCTGCTAATTGTCAGCTCAAGACCATTAGAACACGGTTTTGGAAAACAAAGCACTGAAATTCTCATCAGGGCAGACTGCTGACAATGTTTAAGATTAAAAGGGGAATCTTGACATATTTCAATACCTTTGGTTAGTTCAGTATTGTCCAGGAATGGAACATGGAAGTGGAACAACTTTGCCTGTCCAAACCCTGCAAGGATTGTATACCATTCACTCAGATTATAATCTCCTTTCTGGAAAGTATCAAGATGCATTTCTAAATTGTATAAAAACAAGTAGTACTATTCTTTCCTTGTACAAAGACTTAGGCTGCATAGATTGCTGTGTCCAATTTTAGCCCCACCATTTGAGGGGACGATCGATGACCACTAGATTGATACAGCTACTTGAAGGTAAATCAGTGTCTGAGCAGTGGGAGGCATTCCAGGGGGAGATTCATGGGGTTCAAAATAAACATGTTCCCATGAAGAAAAAGGGTGGGACTGCCAAATCTAGATCCCCCTGGATGACAAGGAGCATACAGGGCAAGATAAGGCAGAAAAGGGAAGCTTATGTCAGACACCAAGAGCTCAATACTACAGAAAGCCTAGAGTGTAGAAAGTGCAGGGGTAAAATTAAAAAGGAAATTAGGAAAGCAAAAAAAAGAGGGCATGAAAAAATTCTGGCAAGTAAAATTAAGGAAAACCCAAAAATGTTTTGTAAATACATAAAGAGCTAGATGATAACTAAGGAAACAGGAGGGCCTATTAGAAACTAAAAAGGTAACCTGTGTGTGGAGGCAGAAGATGTAGGTATGATTCTTAATGAATACTTTGCACCTGTCTTCACAAAAGAGGGGGACAATGCAGAGATTGTTGTTAAGGAGGAGAAATGTGAAATATTGGATGGAATAAACAGAGAGAGGAAGTATTAAGGGGTTTCACACCTTTGAAAGTAGATAAATCACCAGGCCCAGATGAAATGTATCCCAGGCTGTTAAGAGTAGCAAAGGAGGAAATAGTACATGCTCTGATCCAGGCTATAGGCGTGGTGCCGGAGGATTGGCGAACTGCTAATGTTGTATGAAAAAGATAGACCGAGTAATTATAGGCCAGTCAGTCTAACCGCAGTAGTGGGCAAATTATTGGAATCAATTCTGAGGGACAGTGTAAATCATGTAGAAAGGCACAGGTTAATCAAGGACAGTCAGCATGGATTGTTAAGGAAAGGTTATGTCTAACCAACTTGATTGAATTTTGAGGTAATAAGGAGGGTCGATGAGGGTAATGCTTTTAATGTAGTGTACATGGATTTTAGCAAGGCTTTTGACAAGGTCCCACATAGCAGACTGGTCAAAATAGTAAAAGCCCATGCAAGGGACAGTGGCTTGTTGGATACAAAATTGGCTCAGTGGCAGGAAGCAAAGGGTAGTGGTTGACTGGAAGGCTGTTTCCAGTGGGGTTCCACAAGGCTCAGTACTAGGTCCCTTGCTTTTTGTGGTATATATTAATGATTTAGACTTAAATTAGTCTTTGGGGGGCTTGATCAAGATGATACAAAAGTTGGCTGTGTGGTTGATAGAGAGGAGGAAAGCTGTAGACTGCGGGAAGATATCAATGGACTGGTTAGGTGGACAGAAAAGTAGCAAGTGGAATTCAATCCAGAGAAGTGTGAGGTAATGCATTTGGGGAGGGCAAACAAGGCAAGGGAGTACACAATAAATGGGAGGATACCGAGAGATGTAGAGGAACAAAGGGACCTCAGAGTGCATATCCGCAGATTCCTGAAGATAGCAGGACAGGTAGATCAGTTGGTTAAGAAGGCATTTGGGATACTTTCCTTTATTAGCCGAGGCACAGAATATAAGAGCAGGGAGGTTATGCTACAACTGTATAAAACATTGGTTAGGCCACAGCTTGAGTACTGCGTACAGTTCTGTTCACCACATTACAGGCCCAATAACAGTGAGCACTGTTAGGCTCAGTTATTATGAGCAATGTCCAGCACAGTATCTGGTCATTCACCTCATTGCTGTTTATGGAGCTTGTGTGCACACTTGGCAGCCAAATTTGCCCGTATTTCAAAAGTATGTCTATGGTTATGAAGACCTTTGTGATATCCTGAGGACGTAAAACAGCGCCTTTCTTTCCTGACAAACATTCCTACATACAGAAGGTAGGTGGGTCACTTGAGGTTAGTCTCAGTTATTGATTTCCTGAAGCTTGCTCAATTGCTATCAGGGATCAGAGTAACTAGCCCAGTTTCCCCCCCCCCCCCCCCCTAAATTGGCTCAAGATTTCTCCCAGAAAGGGAGGTAGGGAAGGAGAAAGAAAGTGTGTAAGTTACACCATGCCAGGACACAATCAGTGGACCAGCTGGTCTTTCTTTCCCCCATACACCCATGTGTTTGTATAGTCCATGTCCAATTCAATATCAGCAATACCAATGTTGTTGCAGTTTAACAACCACATTTATGTTGGAACTGTATTAGTTCACAGACTGAGAGGCTAATATAAGCACTGATAACTCCTGTTATCCCAACAACAGACTTAAATCCATGAAAAACTAATCCCACAAGTCTTCTGCCAAGACAAGTCAAATTGAGCAGCATCAACATCAGAAGCCATCTGAGACATTTGATTCCCAGAAGTCAAACTAAAACATCACTAACAAACAGCTTTAGTTAAACTTGGGACTTTTCTGGTCTGCATGGCTGGTCTTCCTCACTAGTGGCTGAGCCAAATCTTTCCAGCTTTAAAAAGTATACCAGTTGCCTCTTAACAGTGGTACTAAGTAATGGGAAATGAGGCAGGACAGATAAGAGAAGCAAGCATAGGGGAACATCAAGCAATAGCAATCACAACATAATGTTTAAGATAAAGACTGAGAAATAAATAAGACAAAGACCAAAGTAATAAATTGGAAAAAAGCTGATTGTCAGAGGATGAGAATGGAACTTGAGAAAATAAACTGGAAAAGTTTACTGATAAACAAAGAAATAGAACAGTAGTGGGAAACATGATCATGAGTCCAGGAGAAATATATCACACCATAAAGCAAGAACAAAACTAGCCAGCAATGATACACCATGGATGAATAAAAAAGATACAGATAAAATTGAAACTAAAAAAGGCATACTCTTAAAATACATAGACAATAAAGGAGGATGACAAAAAAGGGAATACAAAGAGGTTAGGAAACCCCCCCCCACCTCTCCAAAAAAAATTAGGAAAACAAGAGGAACTACAAAATTAAAAATCAAGGAATATAAGAATGATAGTGAAGTATCCTACAGACACAAATAAAAAAAAAATCAGGATAGGGATTGGGCCACTAAGGGATACACACAATAAACTCACAGGTAATGACTGCAAAATGGCAGAAATATTAAATAATTACTTTGCCTCAGTATTTACCAGGGAGACCACCATAGTGGACATGACATTATATATTTTTTGAGCTCTTCATCTAGACATTTAAGATAGACAGGTAGGAGATAATTGATAAACTAACCAAACTTAGAGAATAAACTCAGCAGAGGCACTATTATATATAAAAAAAGTTAATTAGAAAAGGAATTAGTGCCAGAGGACTGGCAGATAGCTAATGTGATTCCTATATTTAAAAAAAGGAGATAGAACCAGTCCAGGGAACTATAGACCAATTAGCTTAATGCTGGTGGTAGGAAAGATAATGGAATCCTTATTCAAAAGATGTAATAGAAAAACATAATAGAGAATAGGCAGCATAAATTTCAAAAGGGAAGGTCATGCTTGACCAACCTTACTGAATTCTTAAGTAACAGAAAGGGTAGACAAGGGTGATGCAGTAGATGTAATATATTTGGATTTTCAAAAAGGCCTTCCATAAGGTACAGCATAGTAGACTCATGACTATGGTCAGAGCATGTGGAGTCAGGGAACAAGTAGCAGAATGGATAGCAAGATGGCTACAAAATAGGGGTTAAAGGTACTTAGTCAGACTGGCAAAAGGTGGGAAGTAGTGTTCCACAAGGATTGGTACTGGGACCACCATTGTTCACCATTTAAATAAATGAGTTGGACTCAAATCAGAAGTACAACTTCAAAATTTGCAGACACCACCAAATTGGGGGGTATAGTTAATACTGGGGAGGACTGCATCAAAATACAGGAGGACATTAATAAACTTGCAGAATGGGCAGGTAATTGGCAAATGAATTTCAGTATTAGATATGAGGTATTACATTTTGGTAGGAATAAAAGGGGCCACAAATACTGCTTGGATAATACAAATCCAAATGGGGTAGAGGAGCAGAGGGAACAAGGGGGTACAGCTCACAAATCACTAAAAAGTAGCAACATAGGTTAATAAGGTCATTAAAAGAAAAAGCAAACCAAGCACAGGGCTCATTTCTAGAGGGACAGAATTGAAAAGCAGAGAAATGTTAAACTTGTATAGAACCATGATTGGACCACACATGAAGTATTATGAACAGTTCTGGTCTCCATATTATAAAAAGATTAGGGGCATTGGAGAAGGTGCAAAAAAGATTTACTAAGATGATACCACAACTGAGAGGTTATGCCTATCAGGAAAGACTGAGCTGGCTGGGGCTTTTTTCTCTAGAAAAAAAAAGACTTAGGGGTGACCTGACAGAGGTTACTGAGATTATGAAAAGGGTTTTATAGGGTAGACAGATATGATGATTCCACTTACAGGGGAGACCAGAACTAGGGGCCATAAATAAAAGATAGTCACTAATAAATCTAATATGGAATTCAGGAGAACCTCCTTTACCCAGTGTGGCACTCACTACCACAAGGAGTAACTGAGGTGACTAGCAGAATTCATTTAAGAGGAAGCTAGATAAACATGAGGGAGGTAGGAATAGAAGGATATGCTGAAAGGGTTAGATGAAGTAGGGAGGGAAGGCACTCATGTGGAGCATAAATACCAGCATGGACCATGCTGTACATTCTACATAATTCTATGTAGTTAGCACTTTTGTATTTGTAACCTTTACCTGTTTTTTCTTCCACCTCATTTTGGTCAGTCCTATAAAAGGTTCAGCACCCTTCCTTTATCAATTTTAACAAAAGGATCACATCTAAAACATTAACTTGTTTTTTTCCCCCTCATATCCAATAGTGAGGAACCATCTACTGACAAAATTTGTTTTAAATTTTATATTGAGTTTTTCTTTAAGTGTACTGTATTAGAATAGTCCACTGTGCGCACACACTAACTTGGAAGTTAGGGGTACATAATTTTTCTAGAGCAGATATATGTTTCTGCTCCACCACCAGCATCTCATACAAAACACTAGGAATGACATTAACTTTATTGAGGGTGCTAAATCATGTGGAAATTTGCTGAAAGTTATATCTGGATAACAAGTCATTGAAAATGACTTACATCAGAGGAATTGGAAATGAGCTCTCTCAGAAAAATTTCTTTGTTGGAATAAAAGGTATTGATGATCAAGGACATCAGCTGGGCAATTTCCGCCTGAAAGGCGAAGGTCTCAGTTTCTTCCTCCATTGGCATGTCCTGTGTAGCTGTCGGAGTTTCTTCAGGCATCTGTTTTTTAAAAAAAAAAAGTGCAATGAGGTCTGTTGAGAAAGTTACCATCAAGTAAAAACAGAGTGAAGATAATAATAAGCGATCGCCATTAATTTAAATCGGAAAAAAAAATCACTAATTTAAATGGTAGGCGGATTACTCCACATGCGCATGCATACTCCACCCGCCAGTGCAAGCTTCTAGAAAAGTCTCGGCGTTACCAGAAGGCTGAGCGCGGTAACGTTGTTTGACAATGAACCGACAGCAATAAGAAACCGTCCGTGGAAAGCCAGTTTTTCATTAATAGCCGTATTGATTTGTCGGTATTAATTATTAACTACGTGAAACTAAAACAGCATCCTTCCACATTATTACGCTACTACCAGTCGGTAAATCGGCTTGACGTTTTGAAGTAGTTATATTACAGTAAAAAAAAATCACATTACTGTTTCATTTTAGGTATTACTTCATACAAATATTTATTTACAAATAAATCATAAATACCGTTAGTAGCTATGGCTTTTACTCACATCATTTTCTGATTATCTATTGACATCTTTAAATATTTCTTAAATTTTTACCTTGACTGCTTGCTATCGCGCTCTGCGATGGAAATATAACTGCTTAATACTCTCACCAACCCAACCACCTTAGCTAATGCAGGGAAAAGGCAGCGGACCGGTTTTTATATCGCGCCTCGACTTCGTGACTGTAAAGTTCGAGAAACATCTCGAATCCTGGTCAAGGCGTTGCACTGATTGACAAGGCGTCGACCAATCACCAATCTCAGCACCTGACGTTCTCGCCCCAAAATCCGATATGGACTCACAATGGACCAATCAGCGATGTGAAAGGTGGAGCCACTGAATGGCACTGCGGAAAGCGGTTGAATGAGTCACAGCTCCTCAGTTGCTCGAATTTTCTGAGACGCTGAGATGATGTGCTCGTTGCTTCTTGAAGTTAAATGAATAGGGCTTCTGAAAAATCGTGTCTGTGGTGTTTGCAACAAGAAAATACCTTAATACAATTTTGAATATGTGGCTACCTTTTAAACTTTTTTGTTTAAATTTAGATGGCCATCGAAACCTTAATCTCACTTAACATTGTTTTGTCGTAAAAATGACCTCGAATTTAGATCATCATGTACTACAATTCACTCAATATAGTAACAGATCTCATGGATTTATATCTTATGAAAGTGGGTAATAGATTTTTAATTTTTTTTTGCCCATTTACTGCTGCATACTGTATTACATACCAATTTGTCATCTACATTGAATCAAAAGCAAAATACTGCAGATGCTGGAAATCTGAAATAGAAACAGAAAATGCTGGAAAAGCTCAGCAAGTCAGGCAGCATCTGTGGAGAAAGAAACAGAGTTAACGTTAACATCCTGACATGCTGAGCTTCTGCATTTTCTGTTTTTATGTCATCTAGGTTCTTTGTTTCATACCTTCCACAGTTGGAAAAAATGCAGTACATTGTTCTGGATAAATCATATTGAGTGATACTAACTAATGACTTACTTAACGTTGACACATTGATAGTGGGCAATAATGACCTACATCACACCCACCTGAACCCAGGCGTATAAAAGCTCTAGTGTGTGTTGCAGTTGCAATGGCAGTTCATGTTCCCTCGCCCACCAAAGAGCAATGCTGCTACATTATATTTGATATTGAGTTTAGAAAGCCTGGTAATGTTACAGTTTAGTAGTTCTATTTCCTGAAAATTTCTTACTTTGTTGAAGTTTTAGAATTTAATCTGTTTTGGACAAATTTTACTGTTATATAATGCCATTGTCTTGGTTAGTGCTTTTCCTTAAAACTTTAAAAACATCAAAATATAATTGGTTGTTTCCTCCATCGGATTGACTTTGAGTGTTCCAGTTGACAGCTATATTGGTTGAATTTCATCCGTTTTAATTTTTTTAAAAAAATACATCAATTCATATAACTTCATGATGTCCATTAGCCATAAAAACTTGAAGCACTTTGTAAAGCATAGCAGACTAGTCCCCATTGATATTAGCCACAGATGGAGTGGGGAAGGGGATAAGGAGTGGGGTGAAAGGAGAGGGAGGATGAGGATGTTATATCCGATAAACCTTCAGTTAGTATGGCAGTGTAATGGTTACCTTTATTTCAGACTCTGGAACATTCTGGATATAACATTCAGTATGAGCGTAGACCTTGGTGTGTAATAGCTACAGTATGCTTTCTCCCATTAGGGGCCCTCTAGTGTTCAATTACACAATATGTAAGTACAACATTCCCCCCTCAGAATTTCAAGGTGACAATAACCATCTCCAAGAGTGAGCCTGATTAACAGCTAAAAAACATTAAGTAAAGAAATTCAGCAATTACATCATACAATAAAGTGATTTAAAAAAAACATAGCACTCTCCTGGTAATACACAGGAAAGATGTGTTATGTCAACACGAGAATCATAATGAAAACCAGTACACTTGTAACTATAAGTCCAAGGAATTTGGAGGTTTCCTTGACCTTAAAGGATATATGAGTAGGTTTGACAGTAGATGAACTCAGACTAATAACAGGAGCAGTAGATGGTAACTTCACAGGTACCTTTCAACACCGTTGGGTTTCACAACTTTGATTGGAGACTATCCTGGAGAACTCACACCCGAATCAGGAACACGAGCAATGTCCTGGAAGCTGGTTGGTTCGTAACGCATGGAATAGACAAAACATCTGAAACTTTTTGAGTTAAGCTACTTGCTTAGGTGCAATAGGCATTGGTGGTAGGTCACACTTAATGTTGGCAATACTATATCAAAGGCAGTAATTCAATACAATTCTTGTAATTGATCCTTATGATGCTTCCACAGGAAACCATTCACCAAAACTAAAAATATAACCGCTCCAATTTTCTGTTCAATAACGCCAACACTCAATTTTATCACATTCTTACGTAAATCAAGACATTGGGCTCGATATTAGCAGGGCGGCGGGTTCTCAGCGGGGGGTCGACTGGGCGTGTGGGTAACGTGCCCAGTGAAATAGGGGTGCTCCGCACGCAATTACAGGATAATTGGAGCCACTTACCTGTGCTTCCGGGTTTCCCGCTGGTAAGCTGTGCGGTGGACGGACTGCGCATGCGCAGCAAGGTCTGTCAGCTGGAGGAGCCCTATTTAAAGGGGCAGTCCTCCACTGACTGATGCTGCAGAAAATAGGAAAAATTACAGCATGGAGCAGCCCAGGGGGAAGGCTGCTCCCAGGTTTAATGATGCCTCACTCCAGGTATCATTGGATGGGGTGAGGAGGAGGTGGGAGGACAGAGATCTTCCCCCCGGCGGGCGGGAGGAAACGGCCTGCCTCTGCCACCAAGAAGGCCTGGCTCGAGGTGGCAGAGGAGGTCACCAGCACCACCAACATATCGCGCACCTGCATTCAGTGCAGGAGGCGCATCAATCACCTAAGTAGGTCAGCCGAAGTGAGTACACTTACTTATTCCCCTCCCCTCCATCTGCCACATCACCGCCCCCACCCCACATCTCCTTCTGCACCACCAATACTATTCTATCACATCACCCTTCACACCCAATCAAAGCTCATCCTCATCTTACCTGCACTTACTCACCTTGCCAGCACTCATCCCGCCACTACCATTCAACCCAATCCTCATACAATCTCATGGCTGTATCTCATACTCACCCTCTCATGCATCTCTTTCACGGTCAGCCTCACTCAACCTGCCACTACCTGTGCTGCAGCCACAGGGCATGCATCACATATGTGCAGTAGGAAGCGTAAGGCAAACGTGCCATGAGCATGAAGGGTGTTTGAGGGTTTGTCATGGTTTTTACTTATATTTGATTTCTGATCAACTCACATAACATATTATATTGTCACCACTACTGCCACGCCTTTGCAAATCTTGTCTGGTTTGTGCAATAATGCCCTTTCCTGAGGATCACTATGAAGACCCACAACTCATGCCACCCATTGTGTCACTGCAGAGTGGGTGTAGGTGTATTTGCAGGGCTCTTTTGTGCAGACGACTGAGAGACGTCGGCGATGTCCCCAGTGGCACCCTGGAAGGATGCGGAGGAGAAGTTGTTGAGGGCAATGGTGACTTTGACAGCGACAGGTAAGAAGATAGTGCTCGGGCCAGCCGGGAGCAGCTCGGCATGAAGGAGGTTGCAGATGTCCACGACTACATGTCCACGGAAGCTGAGCCTCGTTATGTAGACCCTGTGGCAAGGGTATTGCCCTCTGCGAAGCATCTCTCTGTGGTTGCCCTCTCTCCTGCTGTGCAGGTGGATGTGTCACAGCACTGTGTTGTGGAGCTCCACGTGTCAGAGGTGGACGGCGTGGCCGGCAAGGTATGTGATGTCGTTCGCCTTCCAAGGAGGTCATGACTGCAGCTACGGCGGCCCCCATCCGGAAGATGTACATTTGAGGGGGTCCGCAAGGTAGGTAAATGTGTCTGGACAACGGGGTAAGTGTGCAAGTTTATGCATTTGATTGTTAGGAGGAGGGTGGTGGAGGCCAAACTTTGTCCAAAGTGACAGAGTGGCCTCCTGCAATGAGTGAGGATCTCCCCCCCCACCACCTGTCAAATGGACCTTTGCAGCTGCAACAGGCTGGTGGCTGCAACACGTCCATTTGAACTCGGAGTGTTTCCCCCAGTACGGGAAACAGTCTCAGTTAATTGCAAAATCCGATCCCTCCTAAAATATCAGGTCAATCAGGTCTGTAAAAAACCTGAAGTACCTGTTCAAGTACTTTAAGTGGCACCCCACCGGCTTTAATTGCCGGCGGGAGTCCCACATGCGGGGGCTGCGCGCGCATGTGAGAGCGTCACTGGGAAACCTGGAAATGGGGCGGGTTGGAGCCGGGCTCCAGACCCGCCCCGGGAATCCCGGATTTTCGCAGCTCCCCTGCCACGAACGCAAAAATAGAGCCCATTATCTCCCCTACAATGTTGCTTCAAAGTTGTCGATCCAGCATTATGGAGTTTTCTTCTTGACACTGATGTTTCCAAGTCAAGTTTAATAATATCAAACTGAGTAAATAACTTTCTTCCAGTGAATAACTCAAATGTCATACTGTAACGGTATGAGGCGTTGTACGAAAGCGCAAGAGAAATACAGCTAATTTCTGATGCAACAAGATCTTCTTTAGAGAAGTTTTGAATGTACAGCTCTCTCACTTTCCCCATTTGATTTCAGATGTCTGGGTAGAGAAGTAATACGAGGCACACCATTCCTATTCAGAAATTGAGAAAAATTATCTGACTGAAAAGGTGTTCCATTGTCAGAGACCAGTCCTACTAGAAGTCCATCATCAGGCAAACAAATACCATAACACATCAATGGTCACCATTGCATCTATTGATGACATCAGAACACTTCAAGCCATTTAGAATGAGAATCCAAAATAAGTAACAAATTCTGCTTCTTCAGCTTGGCGAAATCAACATGAATACACCGCCATGGTTTTATTGGCCATTCCCAAGTAGTAATTTCCGTAGGGTTTACAGATTTGTTGATTTGACAGGCTTGATATTCAAGAACAGCACCTCTTTAGGGAAGGTCACCACATGTGCATTCCAGATAATCCTTTTCTTCTTACTGTACCAGGAATGACTTGGATTATACGGTTTCAGAATTTATGTAGGATAACAGCACGAAGTCCACAAAGCAAACAATAATTTTTGATCTTGAATTCATCTCAATGTCTACTGTATATTTGTAGCTCTGCTGATAAAACTCCATCATTAAGCCAGCCATTCACCACATAACATGGGACATGTACAGGGTCATGTGCTGTAGCATTTTTTTTTATTCGTTCACGGGATGTGGGCGTCGCTGGCAAGGCCGGCATTTATTGCCCATCCCTAATTGCCCTCGAGAAGGTGGTGGTGAGCCGCCTTCTTGAACCGCTGCAGTACGTGTGGTGACGGTTCTCCCACAGTGCTGTTAGGAAGGGAGTTCCAGGATTTTGACCCAGCGACAATGAAGGAACGGCGATATATTTCCAAGTCGGGATGGTGTGTGACTTGGAGGGGAACGTGCAGGTGGTGTTGTTCCCATGCGCCTGCTGCCCTTGTCCTTCTAGGTGGTAGAGGTCGCGGGTTTGGGAGGTGCTGTCGAAGAAGCCTTGGCGAGTTGCTGCAGTGCATCCTGTGGATGGTGCACACTGCAGCCACAGTGCGCCGGTGGTGAAGGGAGTGAATGTTTAGGGTGGTGGATGGGGTGCCAATCAAGGGGCTGCTTTATCTTGGATGGTGTCGAGCTTCTTGAGTGTTGTTGGAGCTGCACTCATCCAGGCAAGTGGAGAGTATTCCATCACACTCCTGACTTGTGCCTTGTAGATGGTGGAAAGGCTTTGGGGAGTCAGGAGGTGAGTCACTCGCCGCAGAATACCCAGCCTCTGACCTGCTCTCGTAGCCACGGTATTTATATGGCTGGTCCAGTTAAGTTTCTGGTCAATGGTGACCCCCAGGATGTTGATGGTGGGGGATTCGGCGATGGTAATGCCATTGAATGTCAAGGGGAGGTGGTTAGACTCTCTCTTGTTGGAGATGGTCATTGCCTGGCACTTATCTGGCGCGAATGTTACTTGCCACTTATGAGCCCAAGCCTGGATGTTGTCCAGGTCTTGCTGCATGCAGGCTCGGACTGCTTCATTATCTGAGGGGTTGCGAATGGAACTGAACACTGTGCAGTCATCAGCGAACATCCCCATTTCTGACCTTATGATGGAGGGAAGGTCATTGATGAAGCAGCTGAAGATGGTTGGGCCTAGGACACTGCCCTGAGGAACTCCTGCAGCAATGCCATGTGTCACTGTCCATGATTGGAAGTGAGTTCAGCTGCTCAGCAAACAATTTCTTGACAGTCAAATCTTTGATACTATCCGGATCTCATATAGGTAGGTGGGATAAAAAAAATCTGCATTAGCTTTCAATTTGATGTTATACTGATAAGCTGATAATTGAATAGCCCACCTTTGAATTCTCATCAAAGCTAAAGCTCATCAAATTCTTTTGTTTTCAGAGAATATGAAAGCCAATGGCTTATGATCGGTATACAGAAAAAAACAATGTCTGAATAGGTATGTGTGAAATTTCCTCACTCCAAATATGATAGCAAGGGCCTCACATTCGATTTATGAATAATTGATCTCTGAGGAAGATAGAGTATGGGAGGCAAGCACTATCGGTTGTTTGGAGCCATCAGGATATTGGTAAGAAATCACAGCTCCTAAGCCATTTGAGACACATCAACTGATAAAATTAGCAGCAAATTACGGCCATTATGTACCAATAATGGTGCACTGGCCAGCAAAGTCTTTGGTCATTCAAAACTACTCTGACAGTCCTTTGATTTTTTTCCACTTAGCCATGGCTCAATTGATAGCACTCTCGTCTCTGAGTCAGAAGTTTGTGGGTTCAAGTCCCACTCCAGTGCAGTATTGAGGGAGTGCTGCACTGTCAGAGAGGCAGTCTTTCGGATGAGATGTTAAACTGAGGCCCCGTCTGCTCCCTCAGATAGATGTAAAAGATCCTATGGCGCTATTTCGAAGAAAAGTAGGGGAGTTCTCCCTGATGCCCTGGCCAATATTTGTCCCTCAATCAACGCCACCAAAAACAGATGATCTGGTCGTTATCACGTTGCTGTTTCTGGGAGCTTACTGTGTGCAAATTGGCTGTTGCGTTTCCTACATTACAAAAGTGACTACACTTCAAAAAGTACTTAATTGACTGTAAAACACTTTTGGATGTCCTGAGGTTGTGAAAGGCACTATATAAATGCAAGTCTTTACTTACGAAGGAGTCTACTTAATGGGTATGCGATTGTTTACATGTTTGGAATTAAGTTTAGGTAATAATTGACCAGACCCAGAAATGACTGAAATTCTTCCACATTAATTGGAGTACTCGCGCCAGAAAAGTGCCAGGCAATGACCATCTCCAACAAGAGAGATTCTAACCACCTCCCTTTGACAGTCAATGGCATTACCATTGCCGAATCCCCCACCATCAACATCCTGGGGGTCACCATTGACCAGAAAGTAAACTGGACCAGCCACATAAATACTGTGGCTACAAAAGCAGGTCGGAGGCTGGGTATTCTGCGGCGAGTGAGTCACCTCCTGACTCCCCAAAGCCTTTCCACCATCTACAAGTCAGGAATGTAATGGAATACTTTCCACTTGCCTGGATCAGTGCAGCTCCAACAGCACTCAAGAAGCTCAACATCATCCAGGATAAAGCAACCCGCTTGATTGGCACCCCATCCACCACCTTAAACATTCACTCCTTCCACCAGCGGTGCACTGTGGCTGCAGTGAGTACCATCTACAAGATGCGCTGCAGCAACTTACCAAGGCATCTTCGACTGCACCTCCCAAACTCACAACCTCTACCACCTAGAAGGACAAGGGCAAAAGCACATGGAAACCACACCACCTGCACATTTCCCTTCAAGTCACGCACCATCCTGACTTGGAAATATATCGTTGTTCTTTCATCGTTGTTGGGTCAAAATCCTGGAACTCGCTACCTGACAACACTGTGGGAGAACCTTCACCACACAGACTGCAGCAGTTCAAGAAGACAGCTCACCACCACCTTCTCAAGGGCAATTAGGGATGGGCAATAAATGCTGGCGTTGCCAGCGACGCCCACATCCCATGAATGAAAAAAAAGGGGCAGAAGTCATTGCTTCAACCCAAATTTGTTAGCAATGAAAGAAAAATACTCTACAAAGTCTTGGAATGGTAAGCATTTGCACTTCTTTACTTAGAGATCATATTCATGTAAACGCTTGAAAACTGTTTCAAGATTTCACAGATGTTCTTCCTCTGATCTTCCAGTAACCAGTAGATAATCCAAGATGTACTGAGTTCTTTGGAGACCAGTTAAAATTGTCTCCATGTTTTTCTGAAATATGGCTGGAGCAGATGCAATACCAAAATTGACCTCATTGTTAGTTTATCGTTGTCAATTCTGACTTTCTTGTGCACACTCCAATTGCAAGTAAGCCTGGGAAAGATCTAATTTACAAAATTGTTGACCACCACTGAGATTGGCGAACAACCCTTCAGCCCTGCACAGGGGATAGTCGTGAATATCTAAATTCTAGGATTTTGGCTTTGCCTCCTCCTTCACATTAAGGATATACTTGGATACCCTTTTATGTACTGAACAAGGACATATACCCTTCCATAGCACATCCACGGGTCTTGGAGTGGTGATCTTCTTAATACTGACCCAGTTTAACTTCAAGCCAGGAAACCAATCTCGCGCATCAATGAGCGACCTTTGCTGTTAACCACAATTACATACAATTGTTTGTCTGATTATCATATTTTACTTCGACTTTTATTACCCCAAAGGTTAGCAATGGGATAAATTTTCCGCAGAAAGTTTTTTTGTATGCCAGTTTTCAGAAGTTTTTCTTCATATACTCTTGATGACATAATACTTACACCTTCACATTACTTTGATGCCATGCCACCTGGCCAAATCCCCGTCCCAACTGTGACCCCAAATCCCTCCCCCCTTGCCATCACCTATTCCTTCCATTAACCACCTTCCACCAACCAAGGCAGTAAAGGGACAGGGAAAAGTGTAATAACATAAAAGACTGACAAAAAGTAAAAAAAAGAGAAAAATTACAACTGGGAAAAAAAAAATTACAACTGAGAAAGAATCACAAAAGAGACGAGCAAAAGAGCCACAAAACAACAGAATAAACGGAAACAATGAGAAAAAAGACAACCAATATAAAGATGACACAGACTGAAGGCAGACAGCATATCCTGTTACGTACCATAAGCAATGTCATGGGAGCACCACTAACAATAGTATAAAAGTGGAAAATCTAGTGCATATTTCCTGTATCGTTTCAAATGTTGCACTTAAAAAGAAAAATACAAATAAACAAGGTTAGTCAGTTGAAATGAGAACCGGCATATCTATAAACTCTGTGTAACCTGGGTTTATGTTAATTTAGCAGTTTGACCATGTGGCCTGAAACACTTCTAAGAGAAAGACAGCCAGACTGATTTGAGGATGCATTCCATTAATTCAGAACAATTATATCTTAGAACCTTAAGAGGACATACAGATATAATTTTGCAGCAGAATAATGCACTGCTTTACATAGTATAATTCTCCTGTTCATATAAAATAGTGTATCCTCTAGCTTGCTATGAGCAGTGCTGTGGCAGATTCATTAGTAACAGTGTTAAATACTTTGCGTATGTATTTACTTACTGTCCATCACATTTCAAACATCACACACAGTCCAATTCAATTTTTGAAGAAACAAAAGCAGCAATTTGGTGTACAGTTGTTTTTCAGATTGGATGGAAGTATGTAGTGGTGTCCCCCAGGAGTTGGTATTAGGTCCACTGCTCTTTTTGATATATATTAAAGACCTGGATTTGGGTATAGGAGGCATAATTTCAAAGTTTGCAGATGACACAAAACTTTGAAATGTAGTAAACAGTGAAGAGGATAGTAGCAGACTCCAGGAGGACATAGACTGGTGAAATGGGCAGGCACATGGCAGATGAAATTTAATGCAGAGAAGTGTGAATCCAATTAGTCTCACCCCCCTGCTCTTTCACCATAGCCCTGCAAATTTTTCCTTTTTAAATATATATCCAATTCCCTTTTGAAAGTTACTATTGAATCTGCTTCCACCACCTTTTCAGGCAGTGCATTCCAGATCATAACAATTCGCTGCGAAAAAAAAATTCTCCTCATCTCCCCTCTGGTTCTTTTGCCAATTATCTTAAATCTGTGTCCTTTGGTTACTGACCCTCCTGTAAGTAGAAACTGTTTCGCCTTATTTACTCTATCAAAACCCATCATAATTTTGAACACCTCTATTAAAAATCTCCCTTTAACCTTCTCTGCTTTAACAAAAACAATCCCAGCTTCTTTAGAGACTCCACATAACTGAAGTCCCTCATCCCTGGCGTCATTCTAGTAAATCTCCTCTGCACCCTCTCCAAGGCCTTGACGTCCTTCCTAAAGCGTGGTGCCCACAATTGGACACAATGCTCCAGCTGGGGCCTAACCAGTGATTTATAAAGGTTTAGGATAACTTCCTTGCTTTTGTACTCTATGTCTCTATTTATAAAGCCAAGGATCCTGTATGCTTTTTTAACAGCCATATCAATTAATCCTGCCGCCTTCAAAGATTTGTGTACATACACCTCCCGGTCTCTCTGTTCCTGTACCCCCTTTAAAATTGTACCATTTTGTTTATATTGCCTCTCCTCATTCTTCCTTCCAAAATGCATCAGTTGATATACTTACAATATTGTACATTTTATATTTCTACAAGACTGTTATAATGAAGCATTGGAAAGAGAATATTTTAGGAGTCAGCCTGAGGTTGAGAGGGTGTAAGAGTTTCAGCTCCATGAATGGATTAAATAGGTATTGCGTCATTACCTGGTTACTGCATTAATTACTGTGTTCCTATTAAAAGCAATGCAAAAAGCATTATTATTTTTACAGACCATTACCAAATCATGATAACCATAAATTAAAAGAAAAAAGTTGTATTTAAATAGAGCCTATCACGGCCTCAGGACGTTCGAAAGTTAATTTTGAAGTGTAGTCATTCTTGTTCTATAGGTAAACGTGGCAGCCAATTTACACACAAGGTCCAACAAACAAGAATGACCAGTTAATCTGTTTTTAGTTTCAGGTCGATGACTTCCAGTTCTGATGAAAGGACATCAATCTGAAACATCAACTCTGTTTCTCTCTGCACAGATGCTGCCCGACCTGCTGAGTGTTTCCAGCATTTTCTGTTTTTATTTCAGATTTCCAGCATCCACAGTATTTTGCTTTCGAATCGGTTTTTGGTGTTGTTGATTGAGGGATACGTGTTGGCCAGGATACCATGAGAACTTCCCCTACTCATCTTCGAATAGTGCAATGGAAACTTTTACGTCCACCTGGTTTAACATCTGATCTGAAACACTACACCTCTGACATGGCAGCACTCCTTCAGAACTGCCAGTCTGTATTATTTGCTCAAGTTCATGGACAGAGAGTTGAACCCACAACCTCCTGACTCAAAGATGAAAGTACTGCCATTGACCAAATTGATACTAGGTTTGGCAAAAGGTAAAATTCAGGAATTTTAATACATCACTAGCAGATCTCCCATGGCATTGCTCATGGTGAGTTAGAGATTTAAAAGAACGGGGATGTTATGCCAAGTAATATTACGAGGAACACTGACTTAGAGAAGTGGGCCTGCAACCTGGGAGCCTGGGATCTGGCAGTACTGAGATGAGATATTACGGTATTGTAAGGTGGAGGGGGGATTAGCATCTGGAAGGGAGGTTCTAAGAACACTGTACAGGGTGGTCTCATGGTCTGGAAGCATTGGGGCAGTTCTGGGATCAGGAAGCACTGGGAATGCAGTGTAGGGATTTGTGAGCACTGAGAGGGGGTTGTGGGATCTGGGTAAAGGCAGGAGTTCTTGGGAGGAATGGCCTTGGGCCCAGTCGGACTAAGGAGGTGATTTTGGAGCATTGAGGGGGGCAGAGTCCGACAGTGTTGGGGGAGCAGTATCTAACAGCTTTTTGTGGCGGGGAGCCCAGGAGAATGGGACTCAAACTGCTGAACTGCTGTTGGCCTCTTTTGAATCATCAGCTTCCAACTCCCCACTCCCCGTTATCTTTATGGCCATGCACCTCTCCCCCAACCTATCCGCAGTTTCTTTTGTGCTCTCATATACTCAGAAAATTTAGTACACTATTAGTGAACTTGCCAACTTATATAGTCATTAATAAGCACAGATTTCCATAAACAAACAAAAAGTGCCTCATAAAATTCTCAAATGTTCATCAATGACACTGTTTCCAAATATACATAATATATTCAAAAATGCATTAAGCCTCAAAATGGTTCAAAATAGATTTTTAACTGAATTGTTATCAATAATAAACAGCTAAATCCACAACTACCCACAGCCGGATTCTGGTGTGTGATTATTTGCATACATAAGAGGATTAGTGGGGGTTGGGGGGGGGAAGTGGTTGTGGGAACAACAAATTGGCTTATGTCTACAAAATTTCAAATTGTTAGTTGTCCATTTGGGGTGCTATGGGAGACTTAAATATCCTTGGGGGAAATAGACCAAAATTTCTCCTATGTTGGTTTTGGCAGAACACTATTCTTTTATTCTGCGATATGAATTAAAATGAAGCTCAGAATTATGCAATACAGTGGACCAATGTGATACACGTCTAGTTTCCAAATGGGTACAAGTCCATAGCACAAAATTGTTTGCCATTTGGTGCAAATTCGCACTAATTGGAAATCTTATTCAAAGTGGTCATAAGCATGGCTGTTGTGTGAAAAAAAAATTGAACATTGGTACAGTAGAGGGTTGGATGTTAAAGAATATTATTGAGGCAGAGTAGTGGAAGATTTACCCCCTGCCAATATACCTGACCCATAAATCCTTCTAACACTTGATAGCAAAAGCTCCATTGCTGATGAGAATCATGGGGATTGGCATATGTACGTATGAAAATGACAAACAGAAAAGATCAGCTGGTCCAGCGAGCCTGTCCTGTACAGTTATGGTGCAATTGAGCATTATGATCCCCCATGAACCCCATCCATCAGCAGCTGCATAATCTCATGGGAGAGGCAAAAAATAAAAACAAAAAAGAACCTGGGGTAATTTCAGGGCGAAGAAACCTGTGAAATTCCTCTCTGACCCCCAAAGATGATCAAAGTAAAGATCACAGTGACCACGAGACACTTTGCCTGACACCCACCTATCTTTTATATGCTGTGATATCAGCCATACACTAGAACTCAGCCAGCTTCTTTTTGAATGCTTGCAGTGAATCTGAATTCACAGAACAAGCTGGCAACTTGTTCCAAAGGTTGATGAAATTTGGGAGAAGAAAAACCTCCTGATGTCTAACCTGGTTCTAACACATGTCCTATCTAATTCAAATAGTCTATCCACATGAGCACAGACTTGTCCCTGATTCTGACTTGTTGCCCTTTCCGAATATCGGCACAACATGCTCTCCCTCCAGTCTGTGGGAACAATCCCTGACCTTAGCAAGCTGGTAATATATATGCAAGGGGGCTCACTGAGCACAGCTCCCATTTCTTTAAACCCTCTGGTGAATGCTGTCAGGGCCAGCAGCCCGATCTGTTTGAAACCCCTTATTCTTTCCAGGATTATATCCGTATCCACCTGGACACTTACAGCTCTAGATGCATCAGTACGTTAATGGTAACTGAGCACAGTCTACAAGAGTGAAGACTGATTCAAAGTAACTATAAAACCTCTGCCATATTCTGTGGGGGTTACCTGAATCAGTCCTAAGGAATCCTTCAACGGCCCAATACATTCCTTAATTGCCCTCTGACTCTGAACATAGCTAAAAACATTTTTTTACTGATGTTACCACAATTATCTATTAACTGCTGTTTCAATTACCTTTTGGCTGCTCGGATAGCAGTTTTTGTTGGTACCAATCTCTGTTCTTCTGAGAGTTATTTTCTTTTAATTTATAAAAGTATTTTTGTTTTAGTCTGATTTGTCCTTACAGATGACCAGTTAGCTACTTTGGCTTTGTTTTACCCTGTGTCCTTCTTTTGACTCTGCCTGGTGCACAGTTTTATTCTGTAGGGGCTATAGCTGGACTGTGGCCAGATCCACAAATCACCTGCCACTAATTTTGTTACAACTGATTACTCAGTATCCATTTAATTGTGCATCTTGGCTAATTGGGTCACTGTACTTTACCAATTCCATAGTGTTGCACGGAGCAGAGCTCACAAATGGGCTGTTAAGCCATTTTACAGGCTGCCTGTAATTTTTTCAGCCAGGTCGAGTCTGTGTTCCATGTTTATACCGAGTGTGAGAGGTTGCAGCTCGTCTTCCACTATTTAAAGGGGCTGCTCCTCAAGTTCTGGGGCTGCACTTCAGTTCCACGCTCCCGATCTTTGGCCACCCGATGAGGAGGGGGGCGGGCAAGTTGGAGGAACTCCTTGCGGATCTTCTCCTGGGCCTGGCCAAGGTGATCATCTACAGGTCCAGGCTAGATGCAGCCCATGGGGGCGGTTGCTCCGATTATCTGCCTCTCTTCCACGGCATTCTTTGCGCTCGGGTGGCCCTGGAGAAGGAGCATGTGGAGTCTGCCTGTACGCTTGAGGCTTTTTGCGACCGGTGGGCACCGGTTGCCCCAGTGTCATCAATAGAGGAACATATTTATACCTACCCCCCACCCCCACACTTTTTTTAAGAGGCATAAACTAAAAAAAAACGTTACGAATTCCAGCCAGTCAGGTTTGGCGCTTGCAGGCCAATTAGAGGATATTTTATTAAGCAAACTTTTTGAAAATTCCAATTAGAATGGATGCTTCAACAGCAGTTATCAAGTCTTTAGATCGGTAATTAAAGTTGGGTCTTGTCAGTCCATGCATTCGAAGGGAGCTTGTAGCTCTCTGTGAAAATGTTAGTGGTTTAGTATTTATTGCAATGTAGGGAACCAAAACTGTTGTGGAAATAATAATTTATTTGCAAGACACCGAGGCTAACAAGGTGCCATCCCCGTTCCCCTGCATCCCCTCAAAGCCCTAGTACGAGTCCATGTGCCTGCCGACACTTTAACTTTAGATGCAGCTGGAGAAGAAATATGTTTACAACAAAAGCTGTATGTTCAGACAGAAACTGCCAATTTGCCTTTGTTACTGAACCTGTGTTATTTGGGTGCAAATGATATGTTGAAATTATCAGTAAACTAGTTGTACCCAAATTATGAGTAAATAATATTTATACTCCTGGGTAAATTAGTTGCATAATAATACCTACTCAGGAGGATTGGGATGAGGGGATAATGGATCAGCAGGTGTATCTGCCAATTTCAAATTGCCAGCTAACCCCTGACCATGATCAGCACAACATTAAGCAGAAACGTTTCAATAAAAGTTAATGTTCCATTATTATCATTATTTTATTAGTACTATTGTTTAGAGTTGTTCTAGCACATCACCAACTGTGCTGGTCCCATCTCCTTTCAGTTCAACTGCAGTGAGCTCATCATGATATGGCTGCACTGTAGTCTGCCTGTGGAATAAAGTCAGGCTGTGGATGGGTAGAACTGCACATCTGCAGTGTGTCCTAGCAGGCTAGCTGAACTGCTCTTATTTTTAAAATTATTTAAAAAGTGTCATTATCTCCTGTGGTGTTGCACAATGTAAATCTCTCTCTTACCTGTCTGTTGTCTTTGTGCTTTTTTTTTATTCGTTCATGGGATGTGGGTGTCGCTGGCAAGGCCAACATTTATTGCCCATCCCTAATTGCCCTTGATAAGGTGGTGGTGAGCCGCCTTCTCGAACTGCTGCGATCTGTGTGGTGAAGGTTCTCCCACAGTGCTGTTAGGTAGGGAGTTCCAGGATTTTGACCCAGCAACGATGAAGGAAGGTAATATATTTCCAAGTTCAGATGGTATGTGACTTGGAAGGGAACATGCAGGTGGTGTTGTTCCCATGTTCCTGCTGCCCTTGTCCTTCTAGGTGGTAGAGGTCGTGGGTTTGGGAGGTGCTGTTGTAGAAGCCTTGGCGAGTTGCTGCAGTGCATCCCGTAGATGGTACACACTGCAGCCACCATGCGCCAGTGGTGAAGGGAGTGAATGTTTAGGGTGGTGGATGGGGTGCCAATCAAGCGGACTGCTTTGTCCTGGATGGTGTCGAGCTTCTTGAGTGTTGTTGGAGCTGCACTCATCCAGGCAAGTGGAGAGTATTCCATCACACTCCTGACTTGTGCCTTTTAGATGGTGGAAAGGCTTTGGGGAGTCAGGAGGTGAGTCACTCGCCACAGAATACCCAGCCTCTGACCTGCTCTTGTAGCCACAGTATTTATGTGGCTGGTCCAGTTAAGTTTCTGGTCAATGGTGATCCCCAGGATGTTGATGGTGGGGAATTCGGAGATGGTAATGCCGTTGAATGTCAAGGGGACGTGGCTAGACACTCTTTTGTTGGAGATGGTCATTGCCTGGCATTTGTTTGGCGCAAATGTTACTTGCCACTTATCAGCCCAAGCCTGGATGTTGTCCAGGTCTTGCTGCATGCGGCCATGGACTGCTTCATTATCTGAGGGGTTGTGAATGGAACTGAACACTGTGCAATCATCAGCGAACATCCCCATTTCTGACCTTATGATGGAGGGAAGGTCATTGATGAAGCAGCTGAAGATGGTTGGGCCAAGGACACAGCCCTGAGGAACTCCTGCAGCAATGTCCTGGGGCTGAGATGATTGGCCTCCAACAACCACTACCATCTTCCTTTGTGCTAGGTACGATTCCAGACATTGGAGAGATTTCCCCCATGATTCCCATAGACTTCAATCTTACTAGGGCTCCTTGGTGCCACACTCGGTCAAATGCTGCCTTGTTGTCAGGGGCAGTTACTCTCACCTCACCTCTGGAATTCAGCTCTTTTGTCCATATTTGGACCAAGGCTGTAATGAGGTCTGGAGTTGAGTGGTCCTGGCGGAACCCAAACTGAGCATCGGTAAGCAGGTTATTGGCAAGTGTCGTTTGATAGCACTGTCGACGACACCTTCTATCACTTTGCTGATGGGCCGGTAATTGGCCGGATTGGATTTGTCTTGCTTTTTGTGAACAGGACATACCTGGGCAATTTTCCACATTGTCGGGTAGATGCCAGTGTCGTAGCTGTACTGGAACAGTTTGGCTAGAGGCGCGGCTAGTTCTGGAGCACAAGTCTTCAGCACTACAGCCGGGATGTTGTCGGGGCCCATAGCCTTTGCTGTATCCAGTGTACTCAGCCTTTTTTTGATATCCAGTGCACTCAGCCGTTTCTTGATATCACGTGGAGTGAATCGAATTGGCTGAAGACTGGCTTCTGTGATGGTGGGGATATCGGTAGGAGGCCGAGATGGATCATCCACTCGGCACTTCTGGCTGAAGAAGGTTGCAAATGCTTCAGCCTTGTCTTTTGCACTCTCGTGCTGGATTCTGCCATCATTGAGGACTTCTGGCTGAAGAAGGTTGCAAATGCTTCAGCCTTGTCTTTTGCACTCTCGTGCTGGATTCTGCCATCATTGAGGATGGGGATGTTCATGGAACCTTCTCCTCGTATTAGTTGTTTAATTGTCCACCACCATTCAGACTGGATGTGGCAGGACTGCAGAGCTTTGATCTGATCCGTTGGTTGTGGAATCGCTTGGCTCTGTCAATAGCATGTTGCTTCTGCTGTTTAGCATGCATATAGTCCAGTGTTGTAGCTTCACTAGGTTGGCACCTCATTTTTAGATACACCTGGTGCTGCTCCTGGCATGCTCTTCTACAGGCCTCATTGAACCAGGGTTGATCTCCTGACTTGTTGGTAATGGTAGAGTGAGGAATATGCCGGGCCATGAGGTTACAGATTGTGCTGGAATACAATTCTGCTGCTGCTGATGGCCCACAGCGCCTCATTGATGCCCATTAGCCAATATAAAATCATGCTCTAATTGAGATATATACTAAACATTGGGTTTCAGCTATCAGGTCAGTTTTACTCCTAGGAAAATGCCCGTAAAATGGCCCATTACTCACAAATTATAGGTATATTATAAAGCAACATTATTTATTAATGAAATTAGTGCTGACCTTGCAGAGTCTTTTCCCTCTTTTTCCTTCCCTTCTCCGGTTCACCCATCAAACATGCTCACTGACCTACATTTGCTCCCGGTCCGCGAAGGCCTTGATTTTAAAATTCTCATCCTTGTTTTCATATCCCTCCATGGCCTTGCCCCTCCCTATCTCTGTAGCATCTTCCAGCCCTACAACCCTCTGAGATCTCTGTGCTCCTCCAATTCTTGCCTCTTGTGCATCCCCGATTTTAATCGCTCCACTATTGGTGGGCGTGCCTTCAGTTGCCTAGGCCCTAAGCTCTTGAATTCCCTTCCTAAACCTCTCCATCTCTCTTTCCTGCTTTAAGACGCTCCTTTAAACTTACCTCTTTGACCAAACTTTTGGTCTCCTGACCTAATATCTCTTTATGTGGCTCAGTATCAAATTTTATTTGATAACGCTCCTGTGAAATGCGTTGGAACGTTTTACTATGTTAAAGGCGCTATATAAATGCAAGTTGTTGTTGTTCTGCTTCTGACTCTTTCTGCTTTATTCTTCCTAACTTCTTTCTTTTCTTATCTCTGTCTCTTTCTCTATCATTTTCTTCTTTTCTTCCTTTGGAGTGATATAGCAAAGAAATGAGGTGTCAAAGACTGCAATATTCATTTTCTAATGGAGGTTGCAGGGAAAATGTGACCCCCAGCAGGCCACGTTTGCCATCCCAGTAGCCTCTCCGCTCCCTTGTACCACCTAACTGCCATCGCTACCCTTATGCACTCCCATCACTACTTCATTACTTCCCTTTTTCAATTACCTGCTCAACTCATGTATCCTCCCCTTCTCTTTACTTTGTTGTCACTTACCTCATCCTAAACCCTCCATTCACTCCTAATTACTTCCCTGAAGGGTGGGTGGCAGGAGGCCAGAGGACCCTTCATCCTCAACCTGTTTTCCTCATACTCTTATCCATCCTCCTCAAAAAAGATTTAGTTTGCTATCAAAATTCAATGTACTTCTGTTATTTTAAGAAATTATATCAATTTAAGACCTGGAAAAGCACTCTCTCTGTCTGTGACTCTCTGGGGGTAATTTTAACTCCTAAGAATGGGTGGGCTGGGGGTAGGTGGGTAGTCAAAATTGTAAATTTCATCAGTGGGATGGCAACCTGGCTCCAATGTGCCCACTTCCAGGTTTAGTCCGGGTGCGTTTGAATGCACGCGCACAACCAAAACATGGAAGTCACGTGCCCTATTAATGCCGGCAGGCGGATCGTTAACGGGGCAATTTACCAACTTCAAATACTTAAGGTAGGTAGTTTTTTGTGGATTCTGAACCTGAAACTAATAAAACCCCGAATGGGTTCCCCATGGCTTCTCAATCTCGCCAGTAAGGCGAGATTCATGCAGAAGTTGATTTGGCCCTTTAAGCCTGTGATTGACACATCTCAAGAAAAGCTCAGGGATTGCAGCTGGTCTCTCAGTTCTCTCAGGCAAACGTTTGGCTGAGAGTTGTTTATGTTGGGTCTCTATTCACTCTTTCAGCCGTCACTCAATTAAATTAAATATACAGAGAATAATAAATTGTCAACATCCTGATTCAATCTTGAGTATGTGCACAAGCTTATATTTTTAAGAATGATGACAAAATCTGAAATATTAGAATATTCTGCAGTCAAGTTACTTGAAAGAATCATAAAATTTTATAACAACTTGGCTCTTTTGTTAATATAAATTATAGAAATCCAAATACATTTCCAATTCTCATTCATTCTTTGCCTTTGTGTGTTCCATCTCTTCAATTTTTCTGGCTTTCTCTCTCTCTCCATCTTTGGCAATAGGCTTTCCATAGATATTTATTGCAAGCTCGGGCTCTCAAAAATTTGGATTGTGTTTCTTCCCACCCCACTTCCAGTAAATACTTCACCCCTTTCTCTAATTTTGACCTTCTCTTGTGATATCTACTCTAATAAATCTACTTTCAACAGCAGAGTTCCTAAAGATCCTTCTTTTTCCTCAGCAGTGGTTGACAGGACCTTTGATGAATCCACCACATTTCCCATATACAGCAGAAAGTAACTGCCAGGGACATCCATTAAGATTTTCATCTTTTAATGCTAATGCTAGTGCTATTAGGAAGTTCAAAATATGAATGTTACTTATATTGCACTGATCATCAAATCACTTCTCGCCTGTTCACCCTGGTATATGTTGTTACAAATTGGATAGCCAGGTGGTGAAGGATAGAACACTAGAGCCTGGTCTTCAGTCGCTTCCAAGCCTTTATTCACACACAGCTCAACATTACACACCCTCCTATAAATGGATACGAGAGTCTACAACTGATACCCACCACCTGAATACAATTAACACTAATTGATATAAATCACATAGATAGAATTAACAGATTCCCTTCTCTCTCTAAATAAAAAAACTTTATATATACAATACAAACAAAAATTTCAAAAATCAAAAATTTCCATACTCTGTGCAATTTATACTATTCAATGCATTACACTGTGAGGCAACCCTCCTCCAGGACCCCTAATAGTTTCTTTGTACATATACTTCTTTTAGTAAAACAATCCGACAGTTGATGGCTTGAATCCATCCATTTAATTTTAGAGATTTCCTTTCTCTCCAGCATTTGTTTCAAGTCAGCAAGATCAATCAGTAATCTTTTCTCACTCACATTTTTTGTAGAGTGTACATTATCCCACAATGAACGATTGTCTACATAACATTCAATGGGTATACTATCTTAAGTACTCCCATTGTACAGGATGTTACTCAAGATATTTGCCAAATAGAATCCCATATCCACTGCGTCTACAAGAGCAGGTGTTTCAGCCACCAGAGTACTTTTAACAACCTTTTTTATTTTCTAAGTTTCCCAGGCTAAAGGACATTTCTGATTCTTCACCCATATGTGAAGCATCGCTAAAGATAACTAGCTTCATTTTCTTTGGGTCACCTAAGTATGGGAACTTAAGCACACATTTATCTATATTTAATTTTCGTAATGTTTTATTTTTTTATTCTCTATTACGGGGTGTTTCATTGAAGTACTTAACTCCAACACATCAAAACTAGAATCTTGTCTAGTCTGAGTGCACAACCAGTTCAACGGACCAATCAAGCTTCATATTTGCTCTGTCTCTTCTTTAGATGTCACATCACCTTTCTGTGATGACCTAGTACGTTTAACCAGGATAGGAGTAACACTTTCTAAATAGGACTGTTGATTTAAAGTTATACCAGACCCACTCTGCTTAATATCTAAACCAATATATTTAAAAGCCCCACAGGCCTGACTCCCAATTTTAAATTCTACTCTAATCTTATCAATGACGAATTTCTCAAACTCCGCAGTACCACCCCATAAGAAATCATCAGCATGCATCATGAAAATACATGAATGTTTTCCATTATAGTACCAATAAAACATTGTGGGATCTGCTTTTAGTTGAACACAACCTATTTTCAGTAAAGCAGATCTCACCAAAAAATACCATACCCCGGAAGCATAATTCAGGCAGTGGACGCATTTGTTTAGTTTCCATAGTTTTCCTTCAGCATCTGCTGCCTCTTTAGATGGTTTCAAAAACACTTCTCTCATAAAAGTATCCCCCTGCAGAAATGCGGCTTTTATGTCAATTGACCTACACTCCCATGAATATGTTGCCAAAAGAGCCAAAAAGATTTTGAAGATTACCTTTCCAGCAGTGGGCGAATCCACTCAAACATCTGTATCGCCCAGTTTCCCTTCAAAAACCTTTAACTACCAACCTCACTTTAGCCTTATAAGTCTCATCTGCAAGGACCTTTTCAGTACAAACCCATCTATGCGACAAATCTGGTTGACCCTTATCTGTTACCTCAGAATAAACTCCAAATCTTTCCAACTATCTAACTCCCTTTGTTTTGCCTCCCTTACTCATTTAGCCTCAAGTTTATTGGCAGCCACCAAAATGTCACGATCATGACGACTTCTTCTTCTAGTTCTGTTACGTGACAATTCTATGGTCTTTGTTTCATCGTCTGACCTCGTCAAGTGATGTCTTCTACTTCCACTTCCATGTCTGTAGAGACTACTACTGCGAGATCCCCCTCTTTCATCTCTAGTTCGCGATCATTTTCTGATGTGAGATTCACTTCTGGACTCCCTATCACTACTTATACTCCGCTTTTGTACTCTCCACTCTTTTACTCCATTCTGCCAGTCCATGAACCTCGCTTCTTGGCCACCATCCTGAACATTCAACCAATATTTAAACCTACCAGTAGCTTTGCCTGCACGTCCCAAAATTGTTGCATCCCTCCGTTCATTAGTCCTTTCTGGAGCATATGTTACCCATGTACCCACTTAGGGTAATTGGTCTGTGGATGTGATAGTTCGTCATGTGTTTCTTGATCACTGACATTAGCACTGTCCAGCCTTTGATCTACCTCAATCTGTTCCTCAGGAACCTCATCAAAAAAATTATGAACATCTGAGGCACAAGGCGCCTCATTTACTTCTATCAACGGCTCAGAGTCCGAGATTTTATAATTAATTCCAATTAATTGTGAGGAATGAACCTTAACAGTTTGATTACCGTGTTGGACAAGTACCATCTTACCATCACGACCTATTACCTTACCAGGGCCTTTCCATTCCCTATGACCTTTCCTTTATAGAATGCCAAATCTCCTGAATTGAACTCTGTCTCAGATGGTCTAATACGATGCCTCAGTGCTCTACAAATTTTCTCTAATACCTCAGCCTTGATAAAAAGCCTATCTCCCTGCAATTGTAAACAATTTTACAACACCAAGTTATAGTCCAGCAATTTTATTTTAAATTCACAAGCTTTCGGAGGCTTCCCCCTTCGTCGGGTGAACGATGTGACATCGTTCACCTGACGAAGGGGGAAGCCTCCGAAAGCTTGTGAATTTAAAATAAAATTGCTGGACTATAACTTGGTGTTGTAAAATTGTTTACAATTGTCAACCCCAGTCCATCACCGGCATCTCCACATCATATCTCCCTGCAGGCATAGCGTTTAAATGCTCAGAAAAAGTGGCACTAATTGTAGTACCTTCAAGAGCAAGAGGCTTATCACAAAGAACAGAAGGTAATTTGGGATTGTGCCCATAGACTAGTTTACGAATTATATTCTGCAACCATCTGAAGAGAATTCTTTGCATGAACTGCCTATGCTAGGGCAGTTGACAATTTACATTCTGTTTGATCAGCCAAAATTTTATGCACCATGCTATCAATCACAGCACGATTCCTTTCACAAAGACCATTGCTAAAAGGGCTCTCAGCTGCTGCATTCATGACAATTATATTCATATTCTCACACATATCTCTGAACTCTGCATTAGCGAATTCATCTCCATTATCAGTCAAAAATTTTGCTGGTGTCCCAAGTACAGTTCCTATCCATTTTTCCATAATTTTATCTAGAATAACCTTCTTCTCCTTACTATATATTAGTGTAGAAATACTAAATCTCATAGCCAGGTCAATAAAATGTAAGATGAAAACATTTCTGTCTTTGTCCCATACCTTTAGACCCATGGCAACTACCTTGTTAAAGTCACGTGCTAATGGAACACTTACAACAGGACGTGGGTGCGTTTGTCTATACTTCTTACAGATTTCACAGTCCTCACTCATCTCTATTAGCCTCGTAAACTCATCAACTATACCTGCATCTTTTAGCAGGATTTTTAAACGTTGACAAGTAGGGTGGGCAAATTGTCAATGTAACTTTAAGACAATTTGTTTTTTTTCTCTCTTATCCTTATCGCTTGATGCCATTAATACTGATCTAACACGCTGATGAGAAACATTAGGTTTTATTAAGCGGATACAATAATGCCTTGACTGGATAAGTTGCAAATCAACCGATTTCCCAAAAATGATTGCCTCATCGTGTTCCATGTCAAGTTTCATTTTTGCCTCTTTCATGGAAGGTTTACCCAAAAGCACAGGTATCTCACAAGAGACTACATCTGTACTTATAAAATGGCTTGCTCCAGCTATCTCACATGGAATTACGACTCTCTTGAGTAACCTCAAGGCGTTGTCATCTCCAAACCTAAAACATGTAGAACTTTTATATTCCTTAACGTTGCATTGATCCTCACTACTTAGTGAATCAAGATAACATTTTAACCAATCTACCCCGCATACAGTTGAAGGACATGTACTATCTAACACAGCACAATTAAAGGAATCCGCGACTAATACAGACATCACAGGATTAAAACTCCTTATGACAAGTATAACCTGTTCAGATTCATCATTATCTTCATCCTCTTCCTCAGAACTACTTTCTTCACGCGTCATTTCAAAGACCATATGTCTTTGATCTGGGCAATTCGCCTCATAATGATACTTAGAGTCACATCTAAAGCATCTACTGATTTTTCCTTGGGCATTCCTGGGATTCATTCGCCTGTTATTACTATCTCAATATTGTCTTCTGTTGATATAACTGGATTTGCTGTACCTGCTTTCATCACCAATCTGGCTGTCTTTAATCCTTCCATCATATTGACACCTGCATCCGGTCTCTTAAAAATTTTGAAACCTGGTCTGGCGCCTGCGTTTAGTATCTGGAACACTTTGAAACCTGGTAATCATCGAATATTCTATTCTTTGTGTCATAGCGGAAGGCCTCATTTGTTCCATGAAGGCTGAAGGGAATGACTGTTTTCCCAGGCAGCCATTTGGTCCAACAGAGTCTCCTTTTCTGAAAACTGGACGCCAGTTAGGACCAGTTGCCCGTCCATATGAGAAACCTTAGCACAATCTAGTAATTTAAACGCTACTACCGATCCAGGGAATCCCAATTTGAACTAGAATCATAGAATCATAGAAGTTTACAACATGGAAACAAGCCCTTCGGCCCAACATGTCCATGTCGCCCAGTTTATACCACTAAGCTAGTCCCAATTGCCTGCACTTGGCCCATATCCCTCTATACCCATCTTACCCATGTAACTGTCCAAATGCTTTTTAAAAGACAAAATTGTACCCGCCTCTACTACTGCCTCTGGCAGCTCGTTCCAGACACTCACCACCCTTTGAGTGAAAAAATTGCCCCTCTGGACCCTTTTGTATCTCTCCCCTCTCACCTTAAATCTATGTCCCCTCGTTATAGACTCCCCTACCTTTGGGAAAAGATTTTGACTATCTACCTTATCTATGCCCCTCATTATTTTATAGACTTCTATAAGATCACCCCTTAACCTCCTACTCTCCAGGGAAAAAAGTCCCAGTCTATCTAACCTCTCCCTATAAGTCAAACCATCAAGTCCCGGTAGCATCCTAGTAAATCTTTTCTGCACTCTTTCTAGTTTAATAATATCCTTTCTATAGTAGGGTGATCAACCTTTTGTACGATTTGTTAAAGTCCATGATATACTCTTCCATTGAATAACCGTCTGTTTTCCGAAATCTAGGAAATGCTGACCAGGCCTCATAGGCACTTAACAGGTCATCTTTCTTGTAGATTTGATCCAGAAATTCTATTAGAAAGGTAAAACCTTCATCATTATCCAAAAGATCTGCATCCATCTCAGAAAAAACCTTACTTCGTTCAGGAAGCAACAACACCAAGGCCATGCCTTGTTTTCTCTTTGGCAGAGTAGTAACCCGTGTCCGCATATCAACCTCATTCTTCCACTGGTCATAAGGTTCAAACTCCGAGAACATTGGATGGAAATTGTACCTCCATGATTTAAACTTTCTTTCTTCCATTTTCCAGAATGGCCACTAGGCTTTCGAGGTTTTTGTTTTTATGTCCAAAAAAAAACGTAGTATTCAACCTCCACCTTTAGGCAACCATTTTCTACTACCACGTTACAAGTTGGATAGCAAGGTGGTGAAGGATAGAACACTAGAGCCTGGTCTTCAATTGCTTCCAAGCCTTTATTCACACACAGCTCAACATTACATACCCTCCTATAAATGGATACGAGAGTCCCCAATTGTTACCCACCACCTGAATACAATGAACACTAATTGATAGAAATCACATAGATACAATTAACATATGTTCCTTATTCCTGGCCTGAATCTGGAGCCAACTCCTCATGTCCTCTTCCCCATGCAGACCAACATGGATAATAGAAATCGGTAGATAATTGTATCACCACAAATTTTTATCTTGCATAGCAATACACTAGTGATGGGAGGGATGCCGACAATACAAAGTAACAAATTGTAGTTTTTATTTAACAAAAAAAATGACATGGAGTACAAATAACTAATGAAATATGAGCAGGCTGCACAATAAGCTAACATCTCATGTTTGTCCATGAGAATTCTGGTCGATAATTGGGCAGGCAGATAACTGGAGTGCAGATAATGGAAGATCCACTGTAGTGTCTTTTTCAACACTATTTCCTTATCTGAGCAAAGCAGAATTCTGAATCCAATCTAAATTTCCTGGACATTTTTTTTTGGTCAGAGATCTACATCAAATTGCATGGCACTGAATTTTCATTTTGCTTCCTTGTAATTTTTTCCCAACTGAAACCTAGAGATAAGGAAGCTCTTTTTCTTCCAAATCCAAATCAAATGCACAGTTAAACAGCAGGTTTTCTGTTCAAGGTTGTGCACAAATTAGTATAAACCAAATGAGTTGCATAGTCTGCTGCCAGATACAGACGGAGAACTCACTAAAAGCAGTGTTATTCAGTAACTGTCCAGCACCTCATTTTATTCCACATCCTGCTACCTGCTTGATTTTTCTATAAGAGTATGGCAGAATAGGGGATTGTGGTCCTGGACTAGCAATTCTTTGGTCATGAGTTCAAATACCAAGTTGTAAACTTGAATTCTGGGAAAAATAACTACCAGAAATGTAAAAAAAAATCCCAATAAACCAACATTCACCCCAAGACACCCCCCTCGACCATGGCCGACTTACCTGGCATCCCCTCCCCGGTTGTTTTCCGTCCCGAAAGGCAGCCAGCCTGTCAATTGCCTTCAATTGAGTTGCGATCGCAGATTCCATTTGACTTCCGGGTTTCCCACACGATAATTTACCCACCTGCTCAGTTCCCGGCTCCATGCTAAAATCATGCCCCCGTCTCTATAATCCCACCATTGCCCGCAAAATGAATGTTTACATTTTCCAACTATCAAGAAAAACACAGGTGAGATAATTATAAGCTGTCTGTTTACTTCAAAATTCAAGTCGTTTTTTAAATGAAAAATGAATTATAATTCAAGTAGTTTTTTTCTTATTCGTTCATGGGATGTGCACGTCGCTGGCAAGGCCAGCAGTTATTGCCCATCCCTGATTGCCCTTGAGATGGTGGTGATGAGCCGCCTTCTTGAACCGCTGCTTGAAATTAGAATGAGGAAAGACATTCTCTTTTTTTCTCTCTCATTTTTAGAAAGCAACACACACCTGCTGTAGCTTTTATCAAATCATTTCCATTTTTCACATACACAAAGGGCATGATTTCAACTTGGAGCCGGGAAACCAGCCCCTCCCTTGATATTCACGTGGGGAACGTGGAAGCCAAATGAGTGCATGCAATCTGCGATCGCAACTCAATTGAAAGTGAGTATTTGTGCTTCTGGGTTTCCCATGCACCAGGCAGCCAGATTGACAGGCTGGCTGCATGTCGGAGGGGAGAGGAGCGGCGAATCGGTGGGGGGGGGCGGGTGTGGGAGAAAGAGAGAGATCGTGGGCCCTGGAACAAATCGGAGGGGGGGGGGTGTAGGTGGGGGGCGTGGATGACATGGGGGGGGGTCCAGCGTTTGGACCGGGGTGGGGGGAGTCCAGTCTGCATCGGGATCGGGCGGGATCCAGCCAGCATCGGGAGTGGGGGGTAGTTGGACAATCGTGAGGTCATGTCGCGCCAGGTGAGCTTGTTGAGCTTGGAAGAACCACTCCTGCTCCTCCGGGCCTACAAACAGTGCAATAAAGGTACTCACCTGGTCGCTCTGGCCCTTCTCACCTGCTTTCACCTGACATGAATTGGAAGCGATGGGAAACCCAAACAGATAAGGTTGAATTCATTTTACTTTTGTAATACACAAAAACTTAAGTACCTCAACTATTTCGTAGAATCATAGAATCATAGAAAGATTACAGTGCGGAAGGAGGCCATTCAGCCCATCGAGTCCGCGCCAGCTCTATGCAAGAGCAATCCAGCTAGTCCCATTCCCCCGCCTTATCCCCATGGCCCAGCAATTTTTTCCTTCCAAGTACTTATCCAGTTCCCTTTTGAAGGCCATGACTGAATTTGCCTCCACTACCCCCTCGGGCAGTGCATTCCAGATCATAACCACTCGCGGTGTATAAAAGTTTTTCCTCATGTCACCTTCGGTTCTTTTGCCAATCACCGTAAATCTATGTCCTCGGTCCTTGACCCTTCCACCAATGGGAAAAGTTTCTCTCTATCTACTCTGTCTAGACCCTTCATGATTTTGAATACCTCGATCAAATCTCCTCGCAACTGTGTCCGTTCCAAGGAGAACAACTCCAGCTTCTCCAGTCCATCCACGTAACTAAAGTTCCTCATCTTGGAATCATTCTATTAAATCTCCTTTTTTGTTATTCATTCATGGGATGTGGGCGTCGCTGGCGAGGCCGGCATTTATTGCCCATCCCTAATTGCCCTTGAGAAGGTGGTGGTGAGATGCCTTCTTGAACCGCTGCAGTCCGTGTGGTGAAGGTTCTCCCATTGTGCCGTTAGGAAGGGAGTTCCAGGATTTTGACCCAGTGACGATGAAGGAACGGCGATATAGTTCCAAGTCGGGATGGTGTGTGACTTGGAGGGGAATGTGCAGGTGGTGTTGTTCCCATGCTCTTCTCCTTCTAGGTGGTAGAGGTCGCGGGTTTGGGAGGTGCTGTCGAAGAAGCCTTGGCGAGTTGCTGCAGTGCATCCTGTGGATGGTACACACTGCAGCCACTGTGCGCTGGTGGTGAAGGGAGTGAATGTTTAGGGTGGTGGATGGGGTGCCAATCAAGCGGGCTGCTTTGTCCTGGATGGTGTCAAGCTTCTTGAGTGTTGTTGGAGCTGCACTCATCCAGGCAAGTGGAGAGTATTCCATCACACTCCTGACTTGTGCCTTGTAGATGGTGGAAAGGCTTTGGGGAGTCAGGAGGTGAGTCACTCGCCGCAGAATACCCAGCCTCTGACCTGCTCTCGTAGCCACAGTATTTATATGGCTGGTCCAGTTAAGTTTCTGGTCAATGGTGACCCCCAGGATGTTGATGGTGGGGGATTCGGCGATGGTAATGCCATTGAATGTCAAGGGGAGGTGGTTAGACACTCTCTTGTTGGAGATGGTCATTGCCTGGCACTTGTCTGGCGCGAATGTTACTTGCCACTTATGAGCCCAAGCCTGGATGTTGTCCAAGTCTTGCTGCATGCGGGCTCGGACTGCTTCATTATCTGAGGGGTTGCGAATGGAACTGAACACTGTGCAATCATCAGCGAACATCCCCATTTCTGACCTTATGATGGAGGGAAGGTCATTGATGAAGCAGCTGAAGATGGTTGGGCCTAGGACACTGCCTTGAGGAACTCCTGCAGCAATGTCCTGGGGCTGAGATGATTGGCCTCCAACAACCACTACCATCTTCCTTTGTCCTAGGTATGACTCCAACCACTGGACAGTTTTCCCCCTCTCTAAGGCCTTCACATCTTTCCTAAAGTGCGGTGCCCAGAACTGGACACAATACTCCACTTGTGGCCGAACCAGTGTTTTATAAAGATTCATCATGACTTCCATACTTTTGTACTCTATGCCTCTATTTATAAAGCCCAGGATCCCGTATGCTTTTTTAACCACTTTCTCAACCTGTCCTGCCATCTTCAACAATTTGTGCACATATACCCCCAGATCTCTCTGTTCCTGAACCCCTTTTAGAGTTGTGCCCTCTAGTTTATGTTGCCTCTCTTAATGTTCTTCCTACCGAAATGTATCACTTCGCATTTTTCTGCGTTAAATTTCACCCATGCCACCAGCCTGTCTATATCCTCTTGAATTCTGTCGCTATCCTCCTCATTGTTTACTACCCCTCCAAGTTTTGTGTCATCTGCAAATTTTGAAATTGTGATCTGTACGCCCAAGTCCGAGTCATTAATATATATCAAGAAAAGCAGTGGTCTCAGCACCGACCCCTGGGGAACATCACTATACACTTCCCGCTAGTCCAAAAAATAACCATTCACCACTACTCTCTGTTTCCTGTCCCTTAGCCAATTCTGTATCCATGTTGCTGCTGCCCCCTTTATTCCACAGGCCGCAATCTTGATGATAAGCCTACCATGCGGCACTTTATCAAACGCCTTTTTGAAAGTCCATATACACTACATGAACCACATTGCCCTCATCTACCCTCTCTGTTACCTCATCAAAAAACTCTATCAGGTTAGTTAAACACGTTTTGCCTTTAACAAATCCATGCTGGCTTTCCCTAATCAATCCACACTTGTCCAAGTGACTGTTAATTCTGTCCCGGATTATCATTTCTCGAAGTTTCCTCACCACTGAGGTTAAACTGACTGGCCTATAGTTGCTGGGTTTATCCTTACACCCTTTTTGAACAAAGGTGTAACATTTGCAATTCTCCAGACCTCTGGCACCATCCCCATATCTAAGGATGATTGAAAGATTATGGCCAGTACCTCCGCAATTTCCACCCTTACTTCCATCAGCATCCTAGGATGCATCCCATCCGGACTGGGTGACTATTTCAAGGAGGTACATTGGCCCTGTAAGTATTGGCCCACTGGCTTTAAGTGGGGGCGGGACTTCCGGGTGTCTATTGTGCACACGTGTCTAAAAACGCCTTGGTCAAACCCAGAAGTGGGCACGTGGAGCCGGGATGCGGCTATTGGCTATTATTTTAACCTCCTAGCTGCTCCCAACCCACCCGTTCTTGGAGGTTAAAATTACCCTCAAATTACCCCCAAAGCCTCTCTTTTTTAAAAAAACCTCAATATAAACTTTACCTTAACAAAGCTTTTGAAATTTGTCATCTCAGTTTTCTACTACTTTAGAAAAGGACCAAAGAGACTTTGGTAGAATACTTCTCTCTGAGTCTCCATCATTTGGCTAGCAGAAATATTACTGATGCATCCTGAGAAATTGTGCACACTGTATGTGCTTAGACTGCATAATTGGTTTCAGCTAACAGTTTCTGGGCAAAACTATCAAGTCCATGCCTAGGCTTTTGGGAGAGGGCGACGCCTTCAAGGAAAAACTTTAATGAAGGTATTATAAGACACAAAAGACAATTTCATGGATTAATTTAATCATGTTATTATGAAATAGTTATTTTTATATTTTTTATTTTGTTTAAACGCATATTTCAGGTACTAAAAAATTCAGTTAGTAAGAAAATGGCAAAAATTTCAGAAAGCATTTTAAACAATTTACGGGGAAAAGATAATACAGAGCCACCCACTAGCCAAAGGCTGTAATTATATAGTGATACAGGGTTTTTCCATTTTAAATGTGGACAAAGGATTTTATAGTGGGGAAAAAGTTGATTAAAAAGTGTCACATAGAATTACATAGAATCTACGGCACACAAACAAGCCATTTGACCTAACTGGTCTGTGCTAGTGTTTATACTCTGCACGAGCCTCCTCTCACTCCAATTACCTCTTCTCAGACTGCCCCATATTCCTGTATTCCCTTCTCCCTCATGTATGCATCAAGCCTCCCCTTAAATGTGTCAATTCTTTCTGCTTCAACCACTTCATGTGACAGCGAATTCCACATTCTCACAAATCTCTGTATAAAGAAATTCCTCCTAAATTCTTTATTCGACCTGTTAGTGGCTCTCTTACATTTATGTCGCCTTGTTCTGGACTCACCCACATGGAAACAGTTTCTCCATGTCCACCCTATCAAACCGCTTTTACCTTTAAGGAAGTAAGTTTTTATATACATGAAGTAAGGTTTTCTAGACAGGAAGTCTGTGCAGACATAAGATTTTTAACGAGATATGCATGTATACATATATAGGTGTAACTATTGACAATGTGGTCGACCTGCGCCATTGGCAACGCCATAATGACTATTGACACCTCAGCTGGCCCAGTATTGTACTATTGACACTGCCCGATATAGGGTTAGGGTGTTGGGGTTAGGGGTTACTGGTTAGCGTTAGAAACTGCTATTGGGGTTAGGGTATTAGGGTTAGTGGTTGGGGCTACAGTTAGTGGTTAGGGTTAGAAACCACTATTGACAACGCCACTGTCACTAGATATGTTTTTTATATAAAGCAAGGTAGTTGAGTCGAAGCAGGGAATTCTAGAGTGCAGGGTCAATTATGATTTCAGCACTTTATGAAACAATTTTCCTTAGCAGTATGTTGTTAGCTGAGCACTGTGCATATATCTCAAAGTATCAGTAGGTGGCGTTCTTTGATTGGGAGTCATGCATGAGCATAAGCATGAACGTGTTCTTAACTGGACATTTGTTGATAAAGAGTGGTAATATCATCGTTTATTATTTTTTTTTTAAATCAGCTGAGATTATAAACTTACTTCAGTAGGAGTATAGTTGAAAGTAATTGATTTTTTAAAAAGTTTGCACATGATTTGTGTACTGGAAAGTGAAAAGCTATAATCTAACATCTGCCACATTAATTTTTTAATTCACGAACATAAGTACGAGGAACAATGTAAACACTGGGGGTGGTCCAAAGAATATGCTTTAAAAAAGAACTCAGAGACTAAAGATAGTATTTCTATAACACTTGTTGGGTTATTATCATGTAAAGTGTATTTATCCAAATTAGAACTATTATTTATAATAAATCATTCAATCATCAGAGTCCTTACAACTACTATTTTAAATGTTCTTAAACTGCATTAGTGCCAGGAACATAAAGCATATGGCAGGAATTGCTATTTAAAGAGATGCTTGTGAACGACCTTTTTGAGGGTACTCATTGTCCAATGACTGGACTTCTTTCACTGGTCTCGTTACCACACAACTCGCAGCTCCTGCATCCAAGAAGTGGAGATGCCGGTGATGGACTGGGGTGGACAAATGTACGGAGTCGTACAACACCAGGTTATAGTCCAACAGCTTTATTTGAAATCACAAGCTTTCGGAGCTTTGCCCCTTCGTCAGGTGAGTGAAGGCTTCCATAAAGGCAACGCATATATAGTCAGAGAACTATATATGCGTTGCCTTTATGGAAGCCTTCACTCACCTGACGAAGGAGCAAAGCTCCGAAAGCTTGTGATTTCAAATAAAGCTGTTGGACTATAACCTGGTGTTGTACGACTCCGTACATTTGCATCTAAGAAAGCAGAATGAGCAGATTTTTCTCAGGCCAATATCAGTGCTACTGTTGACCAACTGTAGGTCAGTAACAGCAGCCAGCTGGAGATTTCTTCTTCAACTTTTTTTCCACTCCTACAGCTCTCTTCTCGCCCTCCACCCCCCCCGACCAATGAAAAGATACCTGTCTTCTACTTGGCATCTACTTGCAAGACGTGGGACACAGCAGAGTAGGGAGCTGAACCTTTGTTCCTCCGGACTCCCTATCTAACTCAGTGAGTTAAGCCACTTAGTAGCTGAGCCATACAGATGAGGGAGGTCCCAGGTTTGGGCTGTGCTGCATTAATTGATCTCAGCAAAAACATTGATAGGGTTACTACAATCAACCTCAATACCCCTGGGTTAGGGGTTCCTGCCCCTACTGGAACTCCATGTACATTGACACTGGGAAAGGATCAAGCTTGGTGGGATGACCTTCATGGTCAAATAGACTGTCAATACTTACTGCCAAAGCTCACAAGTAAAAAAACACTTAGATAAGATACGAGAGGACAACTGGAAACCATGAAACTAACCCCCAGCCTTCAGAAGAAGCAAGCAGGGGAAAGAATTGGTGAAAGAAAACATGTGGTCTTCCTCTATGTTGATGCTCCATGCCACCCAACTTTTGAATAATTAGGACCATCTGTTTTTCAGAGACCCACCTGGGTGATTATCATCCTAACCTTGTTTACAAGTCTACTGTTTTAACCAATAATAATTGATTACAAGATGAGGCAGATTCTATATTATCAATGGAAGCCTTTAGCACAATTCTATCAGTCTGTCATGCGAAAGAAAAAAAAGTAGTGAGATAGAAACTAATTACAAGAAAACCAAAGCAGCTTTTAATATAAAAACAGAAATGCGGAAATACTCTGCAAGTCAGGCAGCATCTGAGAAAGGAAGAAACAGAATTAACCTTTCAGGTCGATGACCTTTCGTCAGAATAATATATTGGGGCAGAAATTGCTTGGAAAAGAACGGTGAGCTCAACAGCACTCACTGTTGTTAGTGGCACATGTGCTGTGAAACGCGGAAATCTGGAATTTGCTCCTACTGGTTTGCCGACGATATGACAGCTTTGAATTAAAGGTATTTCACCGGCTGCAAGCAGTGAAATCATTGAAAAAGCACGAACTTGCTCATCTGCCCAGCTGGAAAGTAACTAATATCACCATAAAACAGGTAAGCTTAAAAATACCAGGTCTAAACTAAGTTTAATAATAGCACGGTAAGTCTTAATGACTGCCAAACAACTAAAATTAACTTTTAAAAATGTGGAGTCTCATTCCTTCTTATTTTAATAGTTTTTGGTCATGAAAAGATTTCTTTTTAAAAATTAAAAAATTTATTTTTTGTTACTTTTCCCTTCTGTCTCTTTTATTTAGTTCAATTATTTCTTACCCTTTTTTTTCGCCATCTATAACTGTTTTTACGATGATTTTAATGTTGTACCTATCACTTCCTGATTTTCATGTTCGAAGCCTGCAGTTTTGCAGCGTGTCGAAAATGCTGCGATCTGATTGGTCGAGGGGAGAGAGCGAACTTCTCACTTCTCCCACAGGTCCTAGCTTCACCTGAACTGATGCTGGGCTCTTCTCCGCTTCCTATTCAAGGAAGCGCCCGAAGTAAAAGCTCGTTGGTTAGTATAAATCCAATGTAAGGAATCTTACAACACCAGGTTATAGTCCAACAGTTTTATTTGAAAATCACAAGCTTTCGGAGGCTTTCTCCTTCGTCAGGTGACACTCACCTGACGAAGGAGAAAGCCTCCGAAAGCTTGTGATTTTCAAATAAAACTGTTGGACTATAACCTGGTGTTGTAAGATTCCTTACATTTGTCCACTCCAGTCCATCACCGGCATCTCCACATCAAGTATAAATCCATGGCAGGGCGAGTACTGTTGGTTCACACTCCAAGCAATTTCTGTCCCATTATTTTGCAAATAATGTAATATGACCCAGCTGTTACAAAGTTTCTGAGATTGTGATTTCAGCACATTTGTTACTTTACATTAAAACATAAGTTTATTTATTATTTATTTACTAGTGCATTTCTAGTGGCATTCCTCATGAAAGTTGGATGCTATGATGTTTTCAGTGAGAGCACTGTGCATATTGGAAAATGTTTGTAAGATTCAGGCTCCAGATCAGAAGCTGCCAGCATTAAATGACTAACTTTCTTTCTATTTTAAAATTGTTTAGCACCTCTAACAAAGTGTGATAGGTGAAACACACATCAGACATACTGGTTTTATATATTCAATAGTGGATAGGCTTTTTAAAAATAAGGACAGGAGTGTCACACTATGTAAAGCAGAATGTATTATTCTGTTGCTGTAGAGAAGCTATGTTCCTTTAAGGCTATGAAGACTAATTTCTGCAAACATCAGGCGAGGTCAATCAGAGATTAGTCACCTTGATAGTTGACAACTGTGGGGCTCCTATGAAGTCCTTGTGTCTAAAAGCAGAATCCCAATGGAACTATCCTTTGTGTTAAATACCTTTGGACAAATGTGCTGATGGCAGAAAGCAAATCACAGGACATATGAAAGAAAAAGGAGGAGGTCCTGCTAAGGGAATATCAGAAGTTAGGAACTAAATTAAAAAACAGGACCTCATGGGCGTTAATCTCAGGATTATTACCCGAGCCACGTGTCAATTGGCTTAGGCAAGGTGCAAAAAAGATTCACAAGGATGATACCAGAGCTGAGAGGATATAATTATCAGGAAAGACTAAACCGGCTGGGGCTCGTTTCTCTAGAAAAGACAAGGCTGAGGGATGACCTGATAGAGGTCTTTAAGATAATGAAAGGGTTTGATAAGGTAGACGTAAAGAAAATGTTTCCACTTGTGGGGGAGTCCATAACTAGAGGTCATCAATATAAGATGTCACTAATAAATCCAATAGGGAATTCAGGAGAAACTTCTTTACCCAAAGAGTGGTAAGAATGGGGAACGCGCTACCACAAGGAGTAGTTGAGGCAAGTAGGATAGATGTATTTAAGGGGAAGCTCGATAAGCACACGAAGGAGAAGGGAATAGAAGGATGTGTTGATAGGCGTAGATGAAGTAGGGAGGGATGAGGCTCGTGTGGGGCATAAACGCCATAGACCAGTTGGGCTGAATGGCCTATTTCTGTGCTGTAGATTCAATTTAACTCAATGCAACACAGTTGCAGAGTATTTTTCAAATTTACTAAACTTTGCATTGCATTGCATAGTTGATACAGTGTTCCAGTTTTGATCACGTGTATTTCAATATGTGCTTTGATGTTTTGTGGCTTTTCTAGTGTTCCTATATTGTTTTGGTGTATAGTTTTATTAAAATTGTTTAATTTGCACTGCTAGATAATTCTGATTTTTTTTCAGGTATAAAAACAACTTCAATCAACAGGTGTTGTACAACTGCCAATTTCACAGTTGTAAAGTCTGACTTGAGGGCATGTATCCAAAATCTGATCATTATAATTGATATTCACAGAGGTTAGCAAACTTCTTAAAAGTTTAAAAAAATTCAGCCCATTATGATGTTTTAAAATTTCTGTTGATGGTAAAATGCTGATTATCCTATTAATCTTTTTCTATCATTACAGATGTCACCGGCATATCGAAGCTAACTAGCAGCAGCCGTGCATGTGTTTGAAAATGTATGCACCAAGTTCTGCTTTCCCACATTCAAAACGATGTGAGTAGGTAGAATGACCAAAACCCCCTGTTGGCATTGTTGTTTTAGCTGCACTCCATATTGCATTGTTTGGTATAGGACAAGTGAAGCATAAGAATCTGTTTAGGAACATAGGAACAGGAGTAGGCCATTCAGCCCCTCATACCTACTCCTGGCAGTACAGACAAAATCTGAAATTTGCCATGAGAGGGAGTTATGGGCACAGGGTGGTCATTCATCATAGCACAGGGACTTAGTACATTACTGTGCTGCACAGTAACCCTATCTTCAATATTGGTGAAATTAAATAGCTTCCAGCATGAGGGAAGCGGTTAGTACGTGATGGTTAATCTCAGCAGAAAAAGTCACTTGCAGATGAGACGGTGAAAAAAATACATGCATAGCACAGATGAGTTGCATGAAGGTAAATATCCAAAATTTTAATTTTGCACATCATAATTTTAAGTAAGGAGTCATTACTTTTCAGAATTTAAAACATCTTAATTTGTAGATGTGTACATGTGGGATTGCATAGTGTAGTAGGATGGTGCATTGTGCTTTCACCACTGGAACTTGGGTTATTTGGTATTCTCTGTGTAAGCCACAGAACCATGATTTGTTATATCCTGTTTGTGTCATATGTTTGAGGTAATCGCACTGTTAGCCTCAGGACCTGTCTTAGAGAACATCATGGGTCAGACAAATATCTTTCCTGGTTTCTGCAGACCACTGCTGAAATGACTGTTTTGAATATAGTGCTGTGAATTATATTTTTAATATTTGCTTATGAGAGGTGGCTAATCACTTGAAATCTGTCTCTACTTAACAATTTTCCTCTGGAATTATATCTGTTGCCCAAAATAACTCCAGTATGTGGGGAAGGAAGATCAGGCAGGCAGCCCATCACCAACAACCTGCCAGCTGCTGGCATTTCCAGGATTTCTTTCTGTCCATCCAAATTTGGGAAGTTGTATTTTGCTGAGGTGTAAATAATCGGAAAACATGTCTCCTATATTTGTGTCAAAGCAATGCTGAACACTATGAATTCCATGCCTCCAGGAGTGCTGCAATGGTGGTGAGGAATGGAGTCTAATCATTTCCTCTGCCCCAATTTTACAAAATATTTTTAAAACCAAAGAAAATGCTTTTGGCTGCCCCAGAGGCATGCAACACTATTGCAGGGTTCCGAGGCCTGGAGCAATGATTTCCCTCCTTCCCTTTAGATGGATTCTCTGACACAGGTGGAAATCCCATCATTAGCCCAATTAAAATATTCAAATGACTCTGAAACTGAGAAATCAGCTAGGGGGAGGAGAAGATCCCGCTGAAATTGTGTCAGCATTGCGGCAGGGATAAAAACAAGCCCCAAGTCCAGATGGCCTTGATTTGTTAAACTTTTTAATTGCAAAGATATTAGAGTTGATCTCAGCAGAAACACTTCCTGATAACTTCTACGTAACTTTCAGTAGATTGACTCTAGAAGATCGATCACTTGTTACCTTGACTGGAGGCCAACTTTGTACATTTGAGTGACAACTATATATTTTTTGTGGCAACACCGTCTTAATTACTTTTGTCTTGAGAATAGATGAAATACTTTACTGAAGTAACCTAGTTATCCTGATAAGAGGAAGTCTCTTGAGGGAAGGGATTGATTGACAATGTCATTTCCTGGTGGAGATATATCTGGGACCATCTCCCTCAGTTTAAAAATGTAATCCCTTACCACTCCTTGTGTGGATATGTTCTTGCAGAGTTCCATGGGTATAAGTACAAAAGAAACAATATAGGTGCTATTTCAGTATTAGGTGCTATTTTAGTATTTCCATGCTAATATTTCAATATTAGCATGGAAATAGTGAAAAGTCACGTCTTCTATTATTTTGTTATAAACGGAGAGAGCTCGCAAAAGTGCAATCTGCTGGACTATCAATTGCTACTGCTTATTTGTTACTTTTAATAAGCCTATTGTGTAATTTTTAAACCTAAACCATGGTTTGATATAGTATTCTGTTTCCCAAAGTCTAAGAAATCACAAGAAGGCTCCTGTCATCTCCAGTAAGCTAAATACAATAACAAGGCTTTATATTTGGCCCCTAGGCAATGCTACATTATCAGATATTGTGCATGTAATGTCACACTGTGCTTTGTAGTGAGCAGGGGCTTATTTACAGGTTTGGTCTTTGGCACAAAGCACAAAATATCTAGGTGAAGTATAAAACCCCTCCCTGGCCACTGTCTGAGGCTGAATTGGACTGTTCGCAATCTAGACATCCTATTTGACCCTGAGCTGAGGTTCCGACCCCATATCCTCTCCATCACCAATACTGCCTACTTCCATGTCCGTAATATTACCCATCTCTGTCCCTGCCTCAGCTTATCTGTTGGTGAAACCCTCATGCATGCTTTTGTTACCTCCAGACTCGGCAATTCCAATACTCTTTTTTGTTATTCCTTCATGGGATGTGGGCGTCGTTGGCGAGGCCAGCATTTATTGCCCATTCCTAATTGCCCTTGAGAAGGTGGTGGTGAGCCGCCCCCTTGAACCGTTGCAGTTCGTGTGGTGAAGGTTCTCCCACAGTGCTGTTAGGTAGGGAGTTCCAGGATTTTGACCCAGCGACGACGAAGGAACGGCGTTATATTTCCAAGTTGGGATGGTGTGTGACTTGGAGGGGAACGTGCAGGTGGTGTTTTTCCCATGTGCCTGCTGCCCTTGTCCTTCTAGGTGGTAGAGGTCGCGGGTTTGGGAGGTGCTGTTGAAGAAGCCTTGGCGAGTTGCTGCAGTGCATCCTGTGGATGGCTGGCTTCCCGCCTTCCACCCACCATAAACAAGAGCTCATCCAAAACTCTGCTGCCTTTTGCTCCTCCAATTCTGGCCTCTTGCGCAGCCCCGATTTTCATCGCTCCACCTTTGGCGGCCATGCCTTCAGCTGCCTAGGACCTAAACTCTGGAATTCCCTACCTAACCTCACCACACTCCTTTAAGTTGTGCCTTAATACCTACCTCTTTGACCAAGCTTTTTGGTCACCTGTCCTAATATCTCTTTTTGTGGCTCGGTGTCAAATTGTGTCTGATGACGGTAGATAAGCAATGGCGAACATTTAAAGAAATAAGTTATAATTCTCAACGAATATACATTCCCTTGAGAAATAAAAACTCGGGAAAAGTGATCCAACCATGGCTAACTAGAGAGGTTAAGCATAGTATTAGATTAAAAGATGCTTACAATGTTGCCAAAAAGCATAGTGAGCCTGAGGATTGGGAGGGTTTTAGAAAGCAGCAAAGGATGACCAAGATATTGATAAAGAGAGAAAAAATTGAATATGAGAGTAAACCAGCAAGAAATATAAAAACAGATTGTAAGAGCTTCTACAAGGATGTAAAAAGGAAGAGATTAGCGAAAGTAAACATGGGTCCTTTAGAGGCAGAGTCAGGAGAAATTATAATGGGGAGTAAGGAAATGGCAGAGACGTTAAACATATATTGTGTCTGTCTTCACGGTAGAAGACACAAAAACAAACTGGAAATAATGGGGAACTACTTCGATAAGGTGCCACACAAAGAGATTGTTACACAAGATTAGGGCTCATGCGATTGAGGATTGGTTAACGGACAGAAAACAGAGAGTAGGAATAAATGGGTCTAATGAGAGTGAAGAACTTAAAGTAATTAAGATTAGTAAAGAAAAAGTACTGGAGAAATTAATGGGACTAAAAGACGACAAATCCCTGGACCTGATGGCCTACATCCTAGGGTTTTAAGAGAGGTGGCTGCAGGGACAGTGGATGCATTGGTTTTCATCTTCCAGAATTCCCTAGATTTTAGAACGGTCCCTGTGGATTGGAAGGTAGCAAATGTAACTCCACTATTCAAGAAAGGAGGGAGAGAGAAAACAGGGAACTATAGGCCAGTTAGCCCGACATCAATTGTCGGGAAAATGCTAGAATCTATCATTAAGGACGTAGGGCACTTACAAAATCATAATATGATTAGGCAGAGTCAACACGGTTTTATGAAAGGGAAATCGTGTTTGACAAATCTATTAGAATATTTTGAGGGTGTAATTAGGAGGATAGATAAGGGGGAACCAGTGCATGTAGTATATTTGCATTTTCAAAAGGCATTCAATAAGGTGCCACACAGGAGATTGTTACACAAGATTAGGGCTCATGGGATTGGGGGTATATATTAGCGTGGATTGAGGATTGGTTAATGGACAGAAAACACAGAGTAGGAATAAACGGGTCATTTTTGGGTTGGCAGGTTGTAACTAGTGGGGTGCTGCAAGAATCAGTGCTTGGGCCTCAGCTATTTACAATATATATCAATATCTAAGATGAGCAGACTGAGTGTAATGTATCCAAGTTTGCTGACGATACAAAGCTGGGTGGGAAAGTAAGCTGTGAGGAGGACGCAAAGAGTCTGCAAAGACAGGTTAAGTGAGTGGACGAGAAGGTGGCAGATGGAGCATATTATGGGGAAATGTGAAATTATCCACTTCGATAGGAAGAATAGAAAAGCAGAATATTTTTTAATAGGTGAGAGACTAAGAAAGGTTGGTATTCAGAGGGATTTGGGCATCCTTGTACACAAATCACAGAAAGTTAACATGCAGGTACAGCAGGCAATTAGGAAGGCAAATGATATATAAGCCTTTATTGCAAGGGAGTTGGAGTATAAGAGTAAGGAGGTCTTGCTGCAATTATATAAGGCTCTGGTGAGACCATGCCTGGAGTACTGTGTACAGTTTTGGTCTCCTTACCCAAGGAAGGATATACTTGCCTTGGAGGTGGTGTAACAAAGGTTCACTAGATTGATTCCTGGGATGAGAGGGTTGTCCTATGAGAAGAGATTGAATAAAATGGGCCTATAAGAATGAGAGGTGATTTCATTGAAATGTATAAAATTCTTAGAAAGCTTGACAGGGTAGATGTTGAGAGGCTGTTTCTCCTGGCTGGAGAGTCTAGAATGTGATTTAGACAAGTTGGGTGAGTGGGCAAGAACATGGCAGATGCAGTATAACGTGGATAAATGTGAGGTTATCCACTTTGGTTGTAAAAACAGAGAGGAGCCAAGCGGAGCGGAGGGAGCGTCCGATAAAAGGCGGGATTTCAGAGCGCTGAGAACAGCTGAGAGGAGCCGAGCGGAGCAGAGGGAGCGTCCGATAAAAGGCGGGATTTCAGAGGGAGCTGCGACCGAGTTCGAAGTGACGTCAGGAATCAGATCGGGACGCGACACAGGGGAGGCACCTGATTGGTGAGTAGGTTCAGGTGAGTATTTCTACTTATCTACAGTAACTAAAGTAAAAAGAAAGGGAAGGTCTGCAGGTCTTATAGGAAGTAGCGTTTTTTTTAGTGAATCAAGGTCCCTAGTGTAGTTAACATTCTCTAAATTAAGAACAATTTAAAGGAGTGAACTCCTTAAAGGGAGTGGTAAGTAGTTTTTCTTTCCTTTTTTTTCTCTTGACATTGTAGTTGTTGTTAAGCTAACTTAAGGGTTAAGTCATGGCAGGAGATCCCACAGCCGTGTCATGTTCCTCTTGTGGGATGTGGGAATTCAGGGATCCTTCCTGTATCCCTGATTCCTTCACCTGCGGGAAGTGTGTCCAGCTGCAGCTATTGTTTGACCGCTTGACGGCTCTGGAGCTGCGGATGGACTCACTTTGGAGCATCCGCGATGCTGAGAAAGTCGTGGATAGCACGTTCAGTGAGTTGGTCACACCGCAGATAAAAATTACTGAGGGAGATAGTGAATGGGTGACCAACAGACAGAGGAAGAGTAGGAAGGCAGTGCAGGGGTCCCCTGCGGTCATCTCCCTCCAAAACAGGTATACCTGGGCCATTGGAACCGGTTCTGGGGGAGGTGCGACCAGTACAAATTGGACGGTCTGCATCTGGGCAGGACTGGAACCAATGTCCTAGGGGGAGTGTTTGCTAGTGCTGTTGGGGAGGGTTTAAACTAATGTGGCAGGGGGATGGGAACCGATGCAGGAAGTCAGTGGGAAATAAAGTGGTGACAGAAACAAAAGGCAATAAGGGAGAGTGTACAGAACATGACCGGACAGATGGTCTGAGAAAGCAGGGCAAAGACCAAGGGAAGTCTAGATTAAACTGCATTCATTTCAATGCAAGAAGTCTGATGGGCAAGGCAGATGAACTCAGGGCATGGATGGGTACATGGGACTGGGATGTTATAGCTATTACTGAAACATGGCTAAGGGAGGGGCAGGACTGGCAGCTCAATGTTCCAGGGTACAGATGTTATAGGAAAGATAGCGCAGGAGGTAAGAGAGGAGGGGGAGTTGCGTTCTTGATTAGGGAGAACATCACGGCAGTAGTGAGAGGGGATATATCCGAGGGTTCGCCCACTGAGTCTATATGGGTAGAACTGAAAAATAAGAAGGGAGAGATCACTTTGATAGGATTGTACTACAGACCCCCAAATAGTCAACGGGAAATTGAGGAGCAAATATGTAAGGAGATTACAGACAGCTGCAAGAAAAATAGGGTGGTAATAGTAGGGGACTTTAACTTTCCCAACATTGACTGGGACAGCCATAGCATTAGGGGCTTGGATGGAGAGAAATTTGTTGAGTGTATTCAGGAGGAATTTCTCATTCAGTACGTGGATGGCCCGACTAGAGAGGGGGCAAAACTTGACCTCCTCTTGGGAAATAAGGAAGGGCAGGTGACAGAAGTGTTAGTGAGGGATCACTTTGGGACCAGTGATCATAATTCCATTAGTTTTAAGATAGCTATGGAGAAGGATAGGTCTGGCCCAAAAGTTAAAATTCTAAATTGGGGAAAGGCCAATTTTGATGGTATTAGACAGGAACTTTCAGAAGTTGATTGGGAGAGTCTGTTGGCAGGCAAAGGGACGTCTGGTAAGTGGGAGGCTTTCAAAAGTGTGTTAACCAGGGTTCAGGGTAAGCACATTCCTTATAAAGTGAAGGGCAAGGCTGGTAGAAGTAGGGAACCTTGGATGACTCGGGAGATTGAGGCCCTCGTCAAAAAGAAGAAGGAGGCATATGACATGCATAGGCAGCTGGGATCAAGTGGATCCCTTGAAGAGTATAGAGATTGCCGGAGTAGAGTTAAGAGAGAAATCAGGAGGGCAAAAAGGGGACATGAGATTGCTTTGGCAGATAAGGCAAAGGAGAATCCAAAGAGCTTCTACAAATACATAAAGGGCAAAAGAGTAACTAGGGAGAGAGTAGGGCCTCTTAAGGATCAACAAGGTCATCTATGTGCGGAACCACAAGAGATGGGTGAGATCCTGAATGAATATTTCACATCGGTATTTACAGTTGAGAAAGGCATGGATGTTAGGGAACTTGGGGAAATAAATAGTGATGTCTTGAGGAGTGTACATATTACAGAGAGGGAGGTGCTGGAAGTCTTAACGCGCATCAAGGTAGATAAATCTCCGGGACCTGATGAAATGTATCCCAGGACGTTATGGGAGGTTAGGGAGGAAATTGCGGGTCCCCTAGCAGAGATATTTGAATCATCCACCGCTACAGGTGAGGTGCCTGAAGATTGGAGGGTAGCAAATGTTGTGCCTTTGTTTAAGAAGGGAGGCAGGGAAAAGCCTGGGAACTACAGACCGGTGAGCCTGACATCTGTAGTGGGTAAGTTGTTAGAATAGAGGGTATTCTGAGGGACAGGATCTACAGGCATTTGGAGAGGCAGGGACTGATTAGGAACAGTCAGCATGGTTTTGTGAGAGGAAAATCATGTCTCACGAATTTGATTGAGTTTTTTGAAGGGGTAACCAAGAAGATAGATGAGGGCTGTGCAGTAGACGTGGTCTACATGGACTTCAGCAAAGCCTTTGACAAGGTACCGCATGGTAGGTTGTTACATAAGGTTAAATCTCATGGGATCCAAGGTGAGGTAGCCAATTGGATACAAAATTGGCTTGACGACAGAAGACAGAGGGTGGTTGTAGAGGGTTGTTTTTCAAACTGGATGCCTGTGTCCAGCGGTGTGCCTCAGGGATCGGTGCTGGGTCCGCTGTTATTTGTTATTTATATTAATGATTTGGATGAGAATTTAGGAGGCATGGTTAGTAAGTTTGCAGATGACACCAAGATTGGTGGCATTGTCGACAGTGAAGAAGGTTATCTAGGATTGCAACGGGATCTTGATAAATTGGGCCAGTGGGCTGATGAATGGCAGATGGAGTTTAATTTAGATAAATGTGAGGTGATGCATTTTGGTAGATCGAATCGGGCCAGGACCTACTCCATTAATCGTAGGGCGTTGGGGAGAGTTATAGAACAAAGAGATCTAGGAGTACAGGTTCATAGCTCCTTGAAAGTGGAGTCACAGGTGGATAGGGTGGTGAAGAAGGCATTCGGCATGCTTGGTTTCATTGGTCAGAACATTGAATGCAGGAGTTGGGATGTCTTGTTGAAGTTGTACAGGGCATTGGTGAGGCCACACTTGGAATAGTGTACAGTTCTGGTCACCCTATTATAGAAAGGATATTATTAAACTAGAAAGAGTGCAGAAAAGATTTACTAGGATGCTACCGGGACTTGATGGTTTGACTTATAGGGAGAGGTTAGACAGACTGGGACTTTTTTCCCTGGAGAGTAGGAGGTTAAGGGGTGATCTTATAGAAGTCTATAAAATAATGAGGGGCATAGATAAGGTAGATAGTCAAAATCTTTTCCCAAAGGTAGGGGAGTCTATAACGAGGGGGCATAGATTTAAGGTGAGAGGGGAGAGATACAAAAGGGTCCAGAGGGGCAATTTTTTCACTCAAAGGGTGGTGAGTGTCTGGAACGAGCTGCCAGAGGCAGTAGTAGAGGCGGGTACAATTTTGTCTTTTAAAAAGCATTTGGACAGTTACATGGGTAAGATGGGTATAGAGGGATATGGGCCAAGTGCAGGAAATTGGGACTAGCTTAGTGGTATAAACTGGGCGACATGGACATGTTGGGCTGAAGGGCCCGTTTCCATGTTGTAACTTCTATGATTCTATGATTATCTGAATGGTGATAGATTGGGAAAAGGGGAGGTGCAACGAGACCAGGGTGTCCTTGTACACCAGTCGCTGAAAGCGAGCATGCAGGTGCAGCAAGCAGTTAGGAAGACGAATGGTATGTTGGCGTTCATTGCAAGAGGATTTGAGGACAGGAACAGGGATGTCTTACTGCAGTTGTACAGGGCCTTGGTGAGACCACATCTGGAGTATTGTGTGCAGTTTTGGTCTCCTTATCTGAGGAAGGATGTCCTTGCCATGGAGGGAGTGCATCAAAGGTTTACCAGACTGATTCCTGGGATGGCAGGACTGACATATGAGGAGAGATTGGGTCGACTAGGCCTATATTCACTAGAGTTTAGAAAAATGAGAGGTGATCTCATCGAAATATATAAAATTCTAACAGAACTAGACAGACTAGATGCAGGGAGGATGTTCCCGATGGCTGGGGAATCCATAACCGGGGTCACTGTCTCAGGATATGGGGTATGCCATTTAGAACTGAGATGAGGAGAAATTTCTTCACTCAGAGGGTGGTGATCCTGTGGAATTCTCTACCACAGAAGGCCAAGTCATTAAATATATTCAAGAAGGAGATAGATATATTTCTTAATGCTCGAGGGATCAAGGGATATGGGGAAAAAGCGGGAACAGGGTACCGAGTTAGACAATCAGCCATGATAATTTTGAATGGCGGAGCAGGCCCTAAGGGCCGAATGACCTACTCTTGCTCCTATTTTCTATGATTCTATGGGTCGTAGTTTCAAGATAAGGGGTCGGACATTTAGGACCGAGATGTCAAAAATTTCTTAACTCAGAGGATTGTGAATATTTGGAATTCTCTACCCCAGAGGGTTGTGATGCTCAGTAGTTCAGTATATTCAAGATTGAGATTGATAGATTTTTGGACACAAAGGGAATTAAGGGATATGGAGATAGGGCAGGAAAGTGGAGTTGAGGTAGAAGATCAGCCATGATCTTGTTGAATGGCGGAGCAGGCTCGAGGGGCCGTATTGCCTACTCCTGCGCCTATCTTTTATGATCTTGTAACGTTCCTGTGAAGTACCTTGGGACGTTTTTATTACATTAAAGGTGTTTTATAAATGCAAGTTGTTGTTGTAACAGTGAGATCCCAGACTTAGAATGGGGACTGGTCTGCAAGGTGCATTTCAAGTACTGACATGGACAAAGCAAGCACGCTATCCAAACGCTGTGTATCCACGTAAAATGAGGACAGGTGGCATACATGAAATAGTGTCATGTGATCCTTACCTAATCCACTAGCAGAGGCAAATTGGTTTAACTTTTCATCAGAGGAATGGCACCTATGACGGTGCAGTGGTCCCTCACTAATGCACTGGGGTGTCAGCATAAACGATGTATTCAATTGAGCAGAATACTGCTCTGCAACGAAGCGGACTGATGGGCTGCACAGCCATTTCTTATGTTGATGAGAAATTACAAACCCCTTGAAATTAACGGAAACAAATATTTTTTAAAAATCCCCCCCACCCCAAATAAAACAAAGCAAACCGTCACTGAAAGTATTTCAGTCCAGACTAGTCTTCAACCAATAAGCAGATCGTTGTTTGGGAATAACATCTTGAACTTTTTCTTTAACAACATCAAGCGACATTTCCGCTAACCCCGACGGAAGAACGCAGCGAGCGGCCGGACGGACGTCACTGCGCGCTTCACGTCCCGCGCGTGAAAGACGTCATCCGCCGTGAAAGCCAGCGGCGACGCAGGCGTCCTGAGTAACATCCGGGCTCGGATAGGATGAATCCTAAATTACAACATGGCGACGGAGGGAGGAGGGAAGGAGATGAACGAAATCAAAACTCAGTTTACTACCAGGGAAGGTGTTTATAAAGTGTTGACTCACTCCGAATACAGCCGGCCGAACAGGGTGCCTTTTAATTCCCAAGGATCCAATCCAGTCAAGGTGTCATTCGTAAATGTGAACGACCAGTCCGGCAATGGGGACAGAATTTGCTTTAATGTGGGCCGGGAGCTGTACTTTTACATTTACAAAGGCGTAAAGAAGGTAAACATCAAGATGTTTTGTGTTTCTATATTTAGGGGGAAGCGAATTAAGGCAAGGCCTTTAAAAAACCGCTGTGAGCACATACGTGCACTACTGTGCAGTACCTGGTTGGCAATCAGTTGTTATTGCGGGTGTTAAGGGTGGGAGCTCACCCCTCAGGCTAGCTTGTCACCTACACCCCCCCCCCCCCCCCCCCACCACCAAGCAGTTATGCAAGTAGCGTTCAGTTTGCAAACACGTTTGGATTAGTGTAGTGGATTAAGTAATCGAGCGTTTGCAGAGATTCCATCCCCTTATATTGAACTGTATAAACTGGGTTCATTTTGCGTATTTAATGTATTATGGTTAAACAGCACTTCGTCAAGCATTTTAGGATTATTGCATAAAAAATAATAACCATGTGTAAAAAGAAATGGAAATAAATCGTAGAGAGTGGTTTAAATCATGTTTTCTAAAATTGTCAAAATTGTAGTGTCCTACAGATAATGGTAGGATTAAAAACGTTCTGCGGATTACCTTTACCAAAAATTTTAGCATATTTTAAAACTTTATTTAAATAAAGTATTGTCACTAATTTAAAACATTTTACCTTTTCAAAATGAAATTTCAATGAAGATTTTTGTTGGGGGAGGGAATAGGAATGTTAGCAGTTACGTCCAGTTATGTTGGCAAGACTGTCTCTTTTAAAACATGACCTCTTTAGAAGGCACCAGACATTAAAGTGTCAGATTTTACATATGTTTTCTGTTATTTTCCAAGGGAGTTATTGTGCCAAATTTCTATTAAAAAAAATATAGACACCTTTTTAAATTTTGCAATTATTTGCTTGAGCATGGATGATTCATTGGGTTGTGTAACTTTGTGTATGGTGATGTACCTTGTACATACATTAACTTACAGGGTTCAAATGCTCTACTAGTCCAAGGTCTGATAGCTGTTTATTTTTGGATTAGTAAAAAAATATATATTGCCTTAATATAATTGATGTACAGACCGTATCAGAGACAGAGGTGGAGATAATAAATCATGTCTGTATTTGAATGTGTTGAATATTTTCTTTTTAAAAAATTGAGCACTGATTTAAAGAAATGGGGGAAAAAGTGAGGTGATACAAGGAAACAAAAGAAAAACCAAAAGTGGGAAAAATGGGTATTGAGTACATTTCTTGAGATTACAATATTTGAACCAATGAGTTTGAAATTTGATGAGCATCCTTCTATCTATGTTGTGGAGAGCAACCCACGAAAAAGTCATTTCACCCTACTTGAGTTATTTGGATGATTACTAGGAAGAAAGATGAGGAAAAATGCATAAGTACTTTGCAGGATGTTGTGAATTATTGAGATTATACAGTTGTATTTATTGATCTTGGTAGATGCGGGAGGAAATATCTGGACATGAGACAAATTAAAAATGCTAAATTAAAATTTCACCTATTGCATTTTTACAGAAAGGGATTTGAACATGTTTAATTTGCAGATGGAGAGAGACAATTAAACAGTTGCAGAACTATGCACTTTAAAGTGACCTGTAGCAAGTGTTTGTATGAAGCTGTTAATGTTTATAGCTGTAAACAATTTTACAACACCAAGTTATAGTCCAGCAATTTTATTTTAAATTCACAAGCTTTCGGAGGCTACCTCCTTCCTCAGGTGAACGATTTGGAAATTGTATGTTTATTGTATGTTTATAGCATACAAGATGGACGGTTGTTTACTGGCATAAATAGTTACTGGAACCACTGTAAACAGCAGGGTAACCATTTTTAGTCAGCAGTTTCTTACATTTGACTCACTGCTCATTAAAATCTGTTCATAATATTGGTTGAGGAAGCACAATAGTTTCTATTTTTCTAAATGGTTTGTAATCTCCCCATATATATTTTGGCTGATTTATATGTTTTAGTAAGACTTACAGTACTGTTGATCTCAGAAATTATACAGTGACTAAACAAGCTAGTAGGTACTAAAGTATTATTTATATCCTACCAGATGGATTTTTGTTGAGTATTAATTTGTCTTAATCAAATATATTTTATGAGTTCTAATAATGTAAAAATACAAGCTTAGTTCTCTCTTTCTCCTCCTCCCACTTCTATAACTTTCATTTGTGTCTCCTTGAGGCAGACAGCATTCCACTGAGTGTACGCAGGTGATTTCCTGCTTGGTTATTGATAGTATCATTCTTGATGTAGTTGCTGTGTCCTCCATGGGTGGGTGTGCAGGTAAGCAAGGTCTTTTTGGGGTAGAGATAGCTTCAAGATATCCCACATGCTAACGGAAGTTCAGAACCAAGTTAACCTTCTGCAGTGGACTCAGTAGAGCAATCACCGAGCCAGCCAGATCTGCAGTACACCAGAGCACACAAAACTAACCTGGCTTACTTAAATGGAACTTGGAGGCTAGACCTGTCACTCGAGACTGGGATTCTTCCTGTTCTGTTCCAGGTAACCCTGTGTGTAGGATGGACCTGGCTGGGGCAGCAGAGCTCTGTATTAGTATCTTTTAGGGTAGTTGTAAATAATTTAGCATTGTGAAGAAAATGCCTTTAAGAAAATTTCTAGTTCTATTGTAAACATTTTTCTATTGAAAAACTTAAATGAAGGTCCAAAGTTTAAAATACTAATGTGGGAAATACTTTAACATACTTAGAGAGATGCAATTTGACAAGTTTGGTGTTGCTGCTAGTGGTTAGTAGTATTTTGTTTTAAAGTTTTTGTCTTTATCAAATCAACATTGGAAGATGGTCAAGGGAAGGAGGATGACCGTATTAAGGTATATGAAATGGTATAGATAAGTAAACCAAATATTACTTCAGGAAAGTAAGACCAGAGGACTTAATTGGAAATTAATGAGAAGTAAATTTTTAAAATATTTAAAACTTTACTGTGTCATAAATATTTATAATCTATCAAACCAGGTAATAAAAGCAAAGATATAATGGTTAATCAAATTACATTTGAGTGCCATGATGGGAGAGTGCTGTACTAGAGGGATGAGCTTTTTCTTGTATTCTTATGGTAGCTGGTATGGGAAATGGAAAATCACACTAGGGCGATCTTTTGAGATTGGGTCTAAGTTCATTTAGTGCAGAATAGAGGAGTTTTACTGTGTGTCTGATTATGGTACACCTAACGTGGGAGTACTTCATGCTAACACTGGGAATCCGAAATTGGGAAAATGTTCCATTTCTCAGCACTTATTTTGTATATGTTTGGGGTGGAGCTTTTAAAATTGTGACTGAGTGCAGTGTTTCGAGTACATCCTTTTGTTGAATTCCTAATTAATATTTTCTCTCCCTCCTTTACATGCCATTTTTCATTGCTCCTCCTCTCCAGAAGATATTAACTCCTTGCTGGGGTACGGTTTAATGGGCACTAGTTGCTGGTATCTTGATTAAGTAGTTATTCTTCATGTGTGAGCCTAGATATCTGTTGGATGCATTACAGCTGAATACGATTCTACTGTCGTCAGTATCCACACATGCATGCTGACTTGCAACAGGGGTTACTGAATTCTGATCAGTAGTGGGAACACTGGCCATTCCCTGCCCTCTTCCCCAACCCAGATGCACTGAGGCCAAGTGGGTGGGACTGGAAGTAGTGAGAACTGCAAAGTGCCTTGCCACCCTGTGGCTAGATTTGAACATTACATTGCTATTTCAGTGTGGTGCCTCATTATGATGCCACTTGGCGCTTTTTAAAAAAAAAGTCTGGTACATTGAGACTTGAGAGGATTTTCTCCTGTTGCCATATCTCAGGTTATTGGAATTAAGTTCTGCCTTTACCTATGAGATTGTTGGTTTGAACCCTATAATATTGCGGAGCAGCAGCACTGGAAAGCCCTAGAATTGTGGTTGGTAAGTTGGAAGGCTTGATCAGCTATATTTGTTGGGGTATCTATTTTTAAGACTTTATTAATGTAATGCCATATGCGCTGGAGTAAGTGTAGTTGTTTGTTTTACCTTTAAATTTGCTTATGCATGTGTTGTCAGACTTCTTGTCCAGCGTCAAATCCTAGATGAGTTATAAGTTCTTCTTGGCCAACAATGGGATGACCAAGGCCATTCTATGAGGCTTCCACCACAAATTCTGCCTCCTTGCTACTGATTCCCTCTCCTTCCCTGTCGGGCTGAATCAGGCCATTGCAATCTTGGGCATTCCGTTTGACCCTGAGCTGAGCTTTCAACCCCATAACCAATCCATCACTAAGACCACTTATTTAAACTCTGCAACATTGCTGGCATCTGCCCATACCTTAATCTCTCTGCCACTGAAATCTTAATACATGCTTTTATCATCTCCAGACTTGACCTGGCCTCCCACCCTCCACCCTTCATATACTCTAACTTAACCAAAAATGTCACATATATCCTGTCCCACACTGAGCGCTGCTCGCCTATTAACTGCATCCTCACTGTTAACCTCCAAAGCATTTAATTCAAAATCCTTGAACTTGTATGTAAATCCCTCCTTGGCCTTGCACCACCCTATTTCTGCAGTCTCTTTCAGCCCTTTATTCTTTCCCAAAAATTCCATTCTTTGATTCTGGCCTTCTGTGTATTCAACCTACACCCTTTGCACCCCCGCTGGTGACGGAAAGCCTTCAATTGCTTCAGTCATGCTCTCTGGAGTTACCTCCTTAAATCTCTCGTCAATTTTCTCCAGGCTGGACTAGATCAGCATTTGAAGGACTTCTCAGTAAGCTGCTGTTGGCTGCCCCCTCTGGTTATGAGGCAGCTGAGAGGGACCTTATATGGGGAAGAAAATATTTACAAATGTGATGACAGAAAGATGTTTCATAAGTTAACCTTCTGATGTTGTTGCAACTGATCTACCGATAAGGTGCATGGTTAGAGAGAAATGTGACCATTCTTCTACTTAAAAAGAACTTCAATATCTTAATAAGCTGCTTTGTGTCCTTGATGATTTACTGACATTGTCAATACTTCACTTTTTATTCTTTATAAATGTACTGTAGGGAACAGGTAATTTTTTAATGAAACTAAGAACTGAATAGAATTTTGTGCCCTAGCATATATGTTCATATTATTAAAGGTGTGAAATAATAAATTGGAATAATCTACAAAAAAAAAACACTGGATTGCCTGAATTGATCTTTTAGGCCCTTTTCAAAGTCACAAATGTCATCCTATGTGACTGTGACCATGGTAAACCATCCCGTCTCATCCTTCTCAACTTGTCTGCAGCCTTTGACATGGTTGACCACACAATCCTCCTCCATTGTCCAGCTGGGTGGGACTGAGCACACCTGGTTCCATTCATATCTATCCAGTCGTAGCCAGAGAATCACCTGCAATGGCTTCTTTTCCCGCTTCTGCACCATTACCTCTGGATTCCCCCATAGATCTACTCTTGGCCCCCTCCTATTTCTCATCTACATGCTACCCCTTGCAACATCATCCGAAAACACGACGTCAGGTTCCACGTGTACTCTGACGACACCCAGCTCACATAGGATGTCATTTGTGACCTCACCACCACCTCCCTCGACCCCTCCACTGTCTCTGATTTGTCACTCTCCTTGTCCGGATGAGCAAAAATTTCCTCCAACTAAATATTGGGAAGACTGAAGCCAGTGTCTTCGGTCTCTGCCACAAACTCTGTTCCCTAGCTACTGACTCCATCCTTCTCCCTGGTCACTGTCTGAGGCTGAACAGACCTTGGCGTCCTATTTCACCCTGAGATGAGCTTCTGACCACATATCCTGTCCATCACCAAGACCGCCTACTTCCACCTCTGTAACATCGCCCATCTCTGCCCCTGCCTCAGCTCATCTGCTGCTGAAACCCTCGTCCAAAACTCTGCTGCCTGTATCATTACTCACACCAAGTCCCGTTCACCCATCACCTTTGTTCGCTGACCTAGATTGGCTCCCGGTCTGGGAATGCCTCAATTTTAAAATTCTCATCCTTGTTTTCAAATCCCTCCGTGACCTTGCCCCTCCCTATCTCTGTATCCAGCTCTATAATCCTCCGAGATCTCTGCGTTCCTCCAATTCTTGCCTCTTGCGTATCCCTGATTTTACCATTGGTGGCCATGCCTTCAGCTATCCGGGCCCTAAGCTCTAGAATTCCCTTCCTAAACCTCTCTGCCCCTCTGCCTCCTTCTTTAAGATGCTTCTTAAAACCTACCTGTTTGACCAAGCTTTTGGTCACCTGTTCTAATATCTCCTTATGTGGCTCGGTATCAAATTTTCACTCCTGTGAAGTGCTTGAGACATTTTACTACGTTAAAGGTGCTAAAAAATGCAAGTTGTTGTTTTAAACAGAATTTGACTGGTGGATAGTACCCTGGTCAGATGTTACCAGAGTACCAAGGAGTTAATTTCCATTACTTTTAATTCATGCATCCTGTAAGATCTTCTATCTCCAGTAACTGATTACATAATATAACCCTAGATTATATTGCTTAGATTATGTGGTCATACTAAATATCCTCTTTCACACTTTTTATGATTATTTGTAGAGTATCTGCATGTTTGATTGCAATCAAGCTTGGCTTTAAATCTTTAAATGGGGTGGGAAAAATGAGCACAGAATCAACGTACTGGTACACTTACACCAGCTACCTATGTCGGACCATGGCTGCAATAGTGGTTCCAACCAGACAATAGCCCATTCATACCATCTAACTAGAACTCCCACGTTTCCTGCCTAGGAGAGTTCCCTTCCCAAAAGTTAAAATGTAAATGTTTAGATAGTATGGGTGCTGATATAAACATTTAAATTAACTACATATAGGTTTTAAAATATGGCTAGCAGGAACTCCGTGAGTACTTTTTAAACATGGTTTTACAGTCCATTGGAGTTACAAATTGCAGCTATATTTTTAAATTAAGAATAAGGAAAGGGAATATACCTTAAATGGTAATATTTTAAATAGAGCACAGGTGTGCACATACACAGGTCATTAAAGGTGGCAGCACAAGTAAATAAGGTCATAAAAGTCAAATACAATCCTTATTTTGTATCTAGGAGCATAACAACAACGTATGTATATAGTGCCTTTAACATAGAAAAATGTCCCAAGGTGCTTCAGAGATGTAATTAGACAGTAATGGATGTTGAGCCAAAGAAGGAGATATTAGGAGGGGTGAGCAAAAACTTAGTCAGAGAGGTGGGTTTTAAAGAGGATCTTAAAGGAGGGGATTAGGGAGGGATTTCCAGAGCTTGGGGCCTAAAGAGCTGAAGGTATGTCCACCATTTGGTAGGGGGAGGAGTGCATAAAAAGCTACTGTTAGAAGAATGGAGACTTCTGGCGGGTTGTAAGGTTGGAGGAGGTTACCAAGATGGAGAGAACTAAGGCTATGAAGATATTCAAATACATGAGAATTTTAAATTAGAGGCATTGGGAGACCAGGAGCCAATGTAGGTCAGCAAGGACAGGTATGCTAGGTGAGTGGGACCTGGTACCGGATAGGATACAGACAGAGTTTGAATAAACTGAAGTGTGGAGGATGGGAGGCCAGCGGGGTTAGGAAATTGTTGGAACAGTTGAGTATGGAGGTGACAAAGGCATAGATGAGGGTTTCAGTAGCAGATGGGCTGAGGTGGAAGTAGGCAGTCATTGTGATGGAGAGTTTGTGGGGTTGGAAGTTGTATTTGGATTATAACATCAATATTAACCTGATGAGACGTGTTTGCTACAGGTACGTGGAACATATTTTTGACTTAAACATCAGAACAACCCACCTATTATTCTTTTCTGACAAAAGGAAACTAATTTCTCCCCTTGTGACATGTGGAGCCCTACCTGGCAATTCTGCAGATTTACTCCAAAGATCAACAGGTGTGCAGAAACATCTTTCTATACAGCATTGTATTAGATACTTCCTGAGTTCCCTTGAGAGTGAGAGAAAGCAGGGAAATTGCTTTTTGCTGCAGGCATGATGGCTTGCATGGTACTTGTGCTTACTTTGTTTTCCACAAATGGGAAAGGAAAAGTACCCACCCTTCAGTATGACCTACTCACCTAAATAAAAAGTTCTTATACAAAGCTTTTGCATAGTTGCAAAAGAAATTTTGCATTTCTTGTAGGATGAAGTCGCTTTCCAGCCATTGATTTTATTTTTTGTTTGGCAAAATATTTGTTATGGGAAGTTAATAAAGGTAATTTTATCAGAACGAGAACTCTGCCTTTTGGTGTCAGGAAGAAATTTTATAATCAGACAAAAGAGAAAATCCAGATTGTAAGAATGCAACCCATTTAGCTCATCTTACAATTGAGATCTGATTTCAGGACCCAATCTGACCTTTTTAAACACTATATCATTTTACTCTCTGCTGATTGAGGAGCCACTCCAGTTTCCTTTTGTTTCAAATTCAGAATTGTTGGGTCTATTTAAAAACCCCAGCATTTTTTTTGCCCTTGCATCTGTGACAGATTTTGCTGTGGTTTTCAACACAAGTTGGACATGAAAATTCTCCCTAACACAGGAAAATACTTGTGCCCTGAGAAAATGAAAAGTTGTACTCTGGGAACTCTACTGACTCAAATAATTTGCTACCAAGCATATTGCGTTTAAGCGTTTTCATAAACAAGTTGCTTATGTACTTCAACAGCCCAGGATTTGTAAACAAAACATATTCAAGCTAACAGAGACAATGTTCTCCTAAGCAATCAAACTACTTTAACAGTATTATGAATCTCTTAACGGAGGACTACGATTGCTAAGGATGACTTGGATAGCTAGAATCTTAGCTCTTACAGCATCCCACAAAATATTGAGGGGAGGGCATTTCTTTCGGAAGATAATGCATAAGACAGTTGCATCAGGAAAATATACGAAGGACAACTCATACTAATTTTATTACATGAAATGGGCACAAGCAACTTTGGGTGGGAGAATCTTTGGAGAACGCATTACTTCTAAAATGTGTCCATACATAGAGAACAACACATGTTTTATTGAATTCTGTTCTCACTGATTTTTTTCCCCTTCTTGAAGGCATTGACTTCTTGCTCAATTACTATTCCATTGGCTCTAGGGTCATTCATTAACTCGTGTAGTCGACCATTATTCATGTATGAACCTTGATAGTAACTGTTGCCAGACTATTGAACTGCAGGAGACATCATATCTGAGCTCAATTCTGTCTACACACACTTCCAGCAAGATTTGCTTGATATCGCACAGAAGCCCAAACCCTGACCTTTTTTCTTTCCTCATTTCCCCTAGCCCTCAACTTGCAGTGCTGAGGCCAATTGTGATGCCCCTCTTACTGTTACTGCCCTGATCAGCTAACTTAGAACAGACCGAGCATTGAACCTGGCACTTTCCTGATCTGTGTGGATCAGCTACTCACTGCATAAACTTTCTGAATCATCAAGGGAGCCCATATATAATTTTTTTTGTCGTAGAATAATTTTTTTGATAAAATGAAAACTTCGTTCCTGGGTGCAAATGAGTTGAACTGAAAACTTTATCTATGTAGTCCCATCAGCCCCTTATTTCTTATCAGGTACTCTTACTTGAGATATCTGTACTGTGGGTAAAATGGATTAATAGTCCTTATAGGAAAGTCCTGGTAGCACTGTGCTGTTGACTACCTCTGTACAATCCTCCACAGTTACACGTTCAGGTGTGTTCCCCGATGGGAGTAAATTTTCAAATGATACTGTATGCAAACAACAATTACACATAAATTCACTTCCCCCACCCCCCCCCCCCCTTTTCTCTTCTATGGGGCCAGGTAGGCTATCTAGAGGAATCCTTTTGCATTATCATTGTTAAAATACACTTGCCAAGGATATACCCAAGAGTCGAGTTGAGGGTTTATGTCCATGATTTCCCACACTGAGTTCTTGATGTCAATCATACTGCTCTGTAGAAGCAGGGTCTTCACTACAAGGCTGTTGGCAAAGTTGCCCAGGCTACACTTGCATACTCCCGAGCAATCAGTTTGAGTAGCATTAATGGAGGACTGAGTAGGCAGTGCGCTCGTTCTTGGCCAAGGATGCTGCGTGGTACTAGGGGACCAAGAAAAGGAGGGCAAAATAGCTGGAATTCCAACTAAGAGGGAAAATGTTAATATAAAAATATGTATTTATGCACATTACATGTGAGGGTGCTGTGGTAAATTCAGTGTTTGCAGTAAAGTTCTTCAGAGCTAGCTGTTTAACTTGACTCTGTCTGATAGAATTGCGAATAAAATTTGGGTGTTTTCAATTCTGGTAAAACAACAACTACTTGAATTTATGTAGTGCCTTTAACATAGTAAAACTTCACAGAAAAAAAAATTGATGCCAATCAAAGGAGATATTAGGAGGGGTGACCTTAAAGCTTGGTCAAAGAGCTGGGTTTTAAGGAGGGTCTTGAAGGTGGAGTGGCAGATATATTTAGGCAGGGAATTCCAGAACACAGGGCCTACGTGACTGAAAGCATGGCCGCCAATGGTGGGGCGAAGGGAGATGGGTACAGAAGAGGCTGGAGTCAGAGGAATGGAAAATTTGGGAGGGTGTTGTAGTGCTGGAGAAAGTTAGCGGTAAGGCCGTAAAGGGATTTAAACACCAGAATGTGAATTTTAAATTGGAGGCTTTGGGGGCCAGGAGCCAATGTAGATCAGGGAGGACAGGGTTGACGGGTGAGTGGGATTTGGTGTGGATATGGGCAGCTATTTGTCTGCTGTAAATATTTTTAAAGTGGGATATTACCTTGGAAATTCCTTTTTAATGACCTGATTTACAAATATGGTATTGAAAATTGTCATTTAGAAACCACTGCTTTTTGGGTGAAGGTGGACTGCAATGCTGCTGGAATGTTTAATTGATTTGCGTTCTAATAATACCATTCCTGAAAATAGTTTGACTTGAACTGATGACAATCAAATAAAAACAAAGTTGCAAGTATGATATTTTAAATTAATTGTAATCTTTTTTTAAAAAAAGACACTGAGCTGAAATTTGAACTTGATTTTTCTTTGTATGAATTTTTGTGCTCATTGCGATGAGAGATATTAGTGCTGCTAATGAAAGATGCATTTGATTTTTAGGAACATAGGAACAGGAGTAGGCCATTCAGCCCCTCGTGCCTGCTCCGCCATTTGATAAGATCATGGCTGATCTGTGATCTAACTGTAACTCAGATCTGTGATCTGTTATCCTAATCCCTGTATTAAACATTCTCAGACCAGACATAGCAGGGCCAAATGGAGAGTAAAAAAGAAAGACTGAGCTTGCATATATATAGGTCCTTTCACGACCTCGGGATATCTCAAAATGCTTTACAACCAATTTGGCACAGCAAGATCCCAGAAACAGCAATGAGATAATGACCCGATAATCTGTTTGTGATGTTGGTTGAGGGATAAATTTGACCAGGACACCAGCAATGTTCCCATTAATTTTTTTTGGCCATGTGCAGAATGAATTTGGGTTTGTGCACCGATAGAAAGGCTGTGTGTGCCACCATTTAAAAAAATATCACAACTTTGAATAGAACATCTTTTTAGAAACCATTATTCAGGATATATAACAAACAGAACAAATGTACAAAATAATGGATAATTGTAACAAGGCGAGCTGGCGAGGATTTTTAATTAAATAAAACTAGTTGTAGAAATTTCAGAAGTAAATACTACGACCAGAGGAATGGGGACATCCTGATTGAGACCCAGAATCTGTAGATGACAGGCCAGATAATGGAGAAGAGGAGGGTGACTGTCTCTGGTTTGGATGTTTTTATTGTGTAAATAAAGGCTGTGTCTCTGTTAGTCATGTGGAGCAGCAATATGGTTTAATGATTCAGCTCAGTCTAAATGGGGCAGAACTGGCAAATAAAACGTCTGAAAAATAATGAGGCAGTGAGGTGCTAGTACATCAGGGCTTTACCAAGCCAGAGGTTGTTTAAGCACAAAGTGAAATTGTCTGCTAAAACTGCTTTTGGCATGTTAACTACCCAGTTCTATAAACTGTCACTTAGACTGGCACCGACTGATCAAGGACAGTCAGCACGGACTTGTTAACGGGAGGTCGTGTCTGACTAACTTGATTGAATTTTTGGAGGAGGTGACAAGGAGGATCGATGAGGTAGCGCAATTGATGTAGTCTATGTGGATTTTAGCAAGGTTTTTGACAAGGTCCCACATGGCAGATTGGTCAAAAAAGTAAAGGCCCACGGGATCCAAGGGAATGTGGAAATTGGATTCAAAATTGGCTCAGTGGCAGGAAGCAAAGGGTAATGGTTGATGGGTGTTTTTGCGACTGGAAGGCTGTTTCCAGTGTGGTGTTGCAGGGCTCGGTACTAGATCCTTTGCTTTTTGTGGTGTACATTAACGATTTGGACTTAAACGCAAGATTGGAGCAGAAATGAAGAAAAATTTTTTCACCCAGAGGGTGGTGAGGGTTTGGAACTCACTGCCTGAGAGGGAGGTAAAGGCAGAAACCCTCAACTCATTTAAAAAAAAATACCTGGATGTGCACCTGAAGAGCCGTGACCTGCAGGACCACGGACCAAATGCGAGAAAGTGGGATTAGGCTGGATGGCTCGTTTCTCAGCCGGCGCGGATACGATGGGCCGAATGGTCTCCTTCTGTGCCGTAAATTTTCTATGATTCTATACCCCGATACACATGTGCCTCGGAGTTCATTATTTTCATGATCAGTAATTTTTTTGTGCCTGATATGCAGTATATGTCTTGGATCTAACGTGAGTCCATCACACTTGAGATGTCATACTTCGGACATCACATTTGCTATGTCAAAAGTATAAGAAAAAAGCCAGTCGTTTCCTTCTGCTTTTTCTGACCTTCATTGCCTTGTCTCTTCCCAAGGGTTAGGAGCCTGGGCTTTTCTGCTAATGTACAGAAACTTCCCTCAATAATTAGCTTCCAACTGACCTCAGAATCTGCCTATTGAGACCACAGTACAGAAGTTACTGATGTTTTTCAACACATATGCCATTGTTTCAGCAGTGATTATATCTCCTAACAGTGAAGGAAGGAAGCAAACAACCACTGCTACCACCATTGCAAAAACCTAAACCGTTACTACTTAGGCATGCAGACGCACATTATTCCCCTGCTTGATGAATCTGCCATTTTTTCCCCTTTCTCTCTTTACTCCTCTTCAGTTAGTGACTTACATCAAGGTACAGCTCTGAGTGTTAGATGTCCTCCGGCACCTCATCCAAATGACCATTCTTCACATAACAGCTGGGACAGTGAAGGCTGTGTACTTCTGTTAACGCTGCAGGCAGAGGTAGCCCTGCTATCTGAGCTGCATCTGGAAACATTCGCCTTGTTGGTGCTTCCAACTTCACCAGTGCCATAGATACATGGCACAAATGGGGTATAGCAGTGACTCAGTTATTAATTTGCATTCCTGCTGTGGAATCAAACCATGCATACTAGGTCCCAGATCCAATCCCTGGTCTGGCCTGTGCAGTGCTGTGTTTGCCAATGGCTATTTGATCATGGGAGAAACGCAGCTGAAATTCAGAAATGTCCTTATCTAAATGCATGCACACTTCAGGAGGGATCGCTGGATTTAAGTCTGGAGCAAAAACGGAACCTTTCTCCCCTCTCTAGTCCAGTAACACGGATGGAAAATGTTGTGTCCCCACCATTGGCTTACTCAGCCAGAGAGGGAATTGAACCTGATAGGATCTTGATCTACAGGACCTAGTTGTTTACACACTCGACACCCAGGACACCTACCTCAAACTGACTCTCCATGGTCACGGATGCACACAGAGCCAGATCTGAGCATGGGCAGCAGGGTCTGGAGCAGCTGCAGACACAAAGCATGAGGACGACCAGGGTCTGCGTCAATTCCAAACTCCAGCGCATCCGCTCCGCCGGATATGAAGATCCACCAGACACAGCAAGATCATTTATTTATATTCACCTGGATGTGACTGATGATGATACCTGTGGTCCAGGTTTGGCGCGTGGATGGAATGAATAAGTGCGCGGCAAACAACAGAACGCTGCGCGGCCAAGCACACATGCAGCTTAGAGGGAACAGTGGACATCAGGGAGAATTCCCTTGTTCTTTGAATAATGCCATGGGATCTTTTACATCCACCTGAGAAGGAAATCGGGCCTCTATTTAATTGGATAGTTTTTTGAGTAAAATTTGGTTCTGGTTCTATTACTCTATCTACATACAGACTTAATTTTAGTGATGATGTGAAAGTTGAAGTTTTAGAACACACAACATGTAGTGTTTGGTTGAAAGAGGAATATAGAAACTTGTAATTGAATAGGACAAAGCAAGCATAGAGCATTGTTCTACCAGTACAAATTATATCTCTGGTTGCTTTATTATACAAGTAATCCATCAAGTTTTACCTTTATTTTACAACTTAATCCTAGGTTACAATAATAGTAAAATTTTATTTTCTGTAATGGTCTATCTCTGTCCATTAGCATAGGCTGTGCTAAAATGAAAGCATTTAAGTTGTCTTATGGAAGTATTCATTTTTGTCACTAGCTTGGCATTGTTCAATTTAGTTTCATTTTTCAAGATTTTGTTTTATGCTTGGTTATCTGCTGCCTTAAGGGTAATCTGTCTACTGTGAATAATTTTAGCACTGTCTACTTCTCTACACAATGATGTGAATATCTCTCTCCCAACATTAACACTATGTGACCAATGAGCCTAATTTTGTTTATGGTGGATTCTAGTCGTTGTTCCCATTTAAAATTATGATGTTGCCAAGCCTTTTTAAATTCCTAGTGCCCAAAAGCAAAGCTATATGTTGGGAAACTGGGAAAATTCGTGGGTGAACTTATACCACAAATTTCCATTGTCCCTACACAATACAGTACTGTCCTGCACAGGTCAGATTTTCACAACTTGGCGATCTTTGCTTCTGCATCTCACTCAAACTCGTGCTGTTTAATGTTAGAATTTGGCTTGAAAGAAAGAACCTGCATTTATATAACACCTTATAGTGTCCTCATTATGTCCTAAAGTGCTTTACAACCAGTAGATTACTTTTTGATGTTAAATCACTAATGGTATAAAGCCTGGCCCACACGTACGATTTTTTAAAAAAGGGTTATTACATGAAAAACAGCAATTTTCTACTCTTGTATTGAAAATCATTTTTTTTACAGTTCTTTCAAATGGCGAATACACGGAGAATGTCAGTAACATATTATATTAGACATGCACTGCAAATTTACATCATTATACAATTTGTGATTATACAAATTTTTTTTTATTCGTTTGTGGAATGTGGGCATCGCTGGCAAGGCCAGCATTTATTGCCCATCCCTAATTGCCCTTCAGAAGGTGGTGGTGAGCCGCCGCCTTGAACCGCTGCATTCCGTGTGGTGACGGTGCTGTTAGGTAGGGAGTTCCAGGATTTTGACCCAGCGATGATGAAGGAACAGCGATATATTTCCAAGTTGGGATGGCGTGTGACCAATGAGCCTAATTTTGTTTATGGTGGATTCTAGTCGTCGTTCCCATTTAATCCTAACAGCGCTGTGGGAGAACCTTCACCACACGGACTGCAGCGGTTCAAGAAGGCGGCTCACCACCACCTTCTCGAGGGCAATTAGGGATGGGCAATAAATGCCGGCCTCGCCAGCGACGCCCACATCTCATGAACGAATAATTTAAAAAAAACTCTGAGGGGAACGTGCAGGTGCTGTTGTTCCCATGGTGCCTGCTGCCCTTGTCCTTCTAGGTGGTAGAGGTCGCGGGTTTGGGAGGTGCTGTCGAAGAAGCCTTGGTGAGTTGCTGCAGTGCATCCTGTAAATGGTACACTCCCTTCACCACCGGTGCAGCCACGGTGCGCCGATGGTGAAGGGAGTGAATGTTTAGGATGGTGGATGGGGTGCCAATCAAGCGGGCTGCTTTGTCCTGGATGGTGTCGAGCTTCTTGAGTGTTGTTGGAGCTGCCCTCATCCAGGCAAGTGGAGAGTATTCCATCACACTCCTGACTTGTGCCTTGTAGATGGTGGAAAGGCTTTGGGGAGTCAGGAGGTGAGTCACTCACCACAGAATACCCAGCCTCTGACCTGCTGTTGTATCCACAGTATTTATATGGCTGGTCCAGTTAAGTTTCTGGTCAATGGTGACCCCCAGGATGTTGATGGTGGGGGATTTGGCGATGGTAATGCTGTTGAGTGTCAAGGGGAGGTGGTTGGACTCTTGTTGAAGATGGTCATTGCCTGGCATTTGTCTGGCGCGAATATTACTTGCCATTTATCAGCCCAAGCCTGGATGTTGTCCAGGTGTTGCTGCATGCGGGCACGGACTGCTTCATTATCTGAGGGGTTGCGAATGGAATTGAACACTGCAATCATCAGCGAACATCCTCAGTCCTGACCTTATGATGGAGGGAAGGTCATTGATGAAGCAGCTGAAGATGATTGGGCCAAGGACACTGCCCTGAGGAGTTCCTGCAACAAGATGAGGTGATTGACCTCCAACAACCACGACCATCTTCCTTTGTGCTAGGTATGACTCCAGCCACTGGAGAGTTTTCCCCCTGATTCCCATTGACTTCAATTTTACTAGGGCTCCTTGATGCCATGCTATGTCAAATGCTGCCTTGATGTCAAGGGCAATCACTCGCGCCTCACTTCTGGAATTCAGCTCTTTTGTCCACGTTTGGACCAAGGCCGTAATGAGGTCTGGAGCCGAGTGGTCCTGGCGGAACCTAAACTGAGCATCGGTGAGTAGGTTATTGGTGAGTAAGTGCCACTTGATAGCACTGTCGACGACACCTTCCATCACTTTGCTGATGATTGAGAGTAGACTGATGGGGCGGTAATTGGCCGGATTGGATTTGTCCTGCTTTTTGTGGACAGGACATACCTGGGCAATTTTCCACATTGTCCGGTAGATGCCAGTGTTGTAGCTGTACTGGAACAGTTTGGCTAGAGGCGCAGCTAGTTCTGGAGCACAAGTCTTTAGCACTACAGCCGGGATGTTGTCAGGGCCCATAGCCCAAATAATAGCCAACATCCTTACTATGTCCTTTAAAACACTTATATGCCTTTTAACCATTTGGCAACATTTTATTGCCAATAAGTAGCAATCAGGAATTTGTAAAAATAAATACACCTTTAACCATTTCAGATTAGTCTTGGCTTTAATTTTGATTACTGGTATAATGAAACAAGAAGATATTTTGGTGCAGTTTGGCTCATTGCAGTCTTTGTTTCATGAAAAGCTTATATTTTCTTTTTGAAGTTACTCTACCTTGTGGCTTATTGTAGGCATGAGGTGATGAAGGGTCTACACCTGAAACGTTAACTTATGCATTCACTCCACAGATGCTGACTCACCTGCTCAGTGTTTGTCATTTTCTGTGTTTTTTTCGGATTTCCAGCATTTGCGGTTTTCTTTGCTACCCTATTTCCAACTCTCTTTCCTGCCACCTCATCAAGAAAAGGTCATGCCTTACAATAACAATTCTCCCTAAGGGAAAATCCAGCTTGTTGCATTTAAATTGATCTTGTTTAAATATTCTACAGAATTATGCATCAGGCAATGTGTTTTAACTGTATATTTCATTGATAGCTCCAATATGATTAAATATAAATATAGATTTTTTTTTCTGAGAAGTAGTGCTGGAATAGCTAGTAGATTCTATAGATTCTGACACAAATGTCTGATTTCAGGCTAGATGTAGAGTACTAAGGTAATCGGAAGAAATTTTTGTTTTACTTGGGTATCTTCCACAAATAGCTTATCTTATGCAGGTGCATAACAAAAAAAAATGCTTGTGGCAGTAATATGCTATACTTGATATTATATCCTCATGATGTCATTGAAATCTTCGATTAATTTGACCTCTTCCTACCTATAATTCAAATACCACAGTCACGGTATAGGTTTAAATCCATAGTGGATCATTAGTGCATTTGGCTCCCAATGGTTTGCAGAATAATATATTGTGTGAAGTCACTTATCTCTGTAGCTTCTTTTTAAAGTATGTGTCTGATGCCAACTTTATTCATTTGCACCTCCTGTTGAGTTTTGCCATTGTTCAGATGATTGTTGACGGCACCTTGAACTTTGTCCTGGTTTATGATGCCATCTAATTCTCTTGATTAGGCTACTCCCTTTGTAATTGCTTTTGGGTATTCATTTTTCTATATTTGCATGCTATGAGAGAGCTATACGTGGTAGATTTTAACAGGAAAGTTATTTATTAAGAAATGAGAGGTTAATGCTGGGAAATGGAGTCACTTTTGGTTCATGAATGCTTTGCCTAGTACCATGTACCTCACTTAATATGAGCTGAATATAGAGTAAAATTCATTTTACTGTGCCTTATACTAACCTCAGAAATATACTCCCTTTCTGCTCTGATAGGAGAGGAAACTGCATCCCATCAGTCTGTCTTTGAGCCCAGGTTGCAGAAGTAAAAGGACTGTGTGCTAACTCATTACACCTCTCAAACTTCTGCAGTTAGTAGCTCTAAATATTTATTACACTCTCCAATGTGGTATATGAGCAAACAAAAATGTGATCACTACTTGTTGCAAATATATACGCAAACAATGCTGCTGCATACCTGGTTGCTTCAAGACATTTAGCATTTCCACCGTTGGGGTTTAGAAGCGTCAACCCCCTGAGCTTTTGGAGTTGGAGCTAGCAAATTGGGGCTTTGGGAAGTGCAGGTGGGGGAAGAGAGATATTGGACTCTGCCAGTCTTCGAAATCTTTTCTCATTACATTCTTTAAAGGTTAGGGTCAAGTAAGACTTTGGTTAGTTTATGTTATATAGTATGCATCAATATAGCTGCAACTGGTGTGAAGCAAACTTTAGATTCTTCCCACGCCAAGACTTGTATTTCGTTGCAGTCGTCTTCAGTGTTAACTATACCCCCCAGTTTGGTGTTATCTGCAAATTTTGAAATTGTACTTCCAGTTCCCGAGTCCAAATCGTTCATGTAACTGGTAAACAACAGTGATCCCAGGACTGATCCCTGTAGAACACCACTTCCCACCTTCTACCAGTCTGAGTAACTACCTTTAACCCCTACTCTCTTTCTGTTTTGTAGCCAGCTTGCTATCCATTCTGCTACTTGACCCTGACTCCGCATTCACTGACCTTAGTTATGAGTCTACTATGCGGGACCTTATCGGAGGCCTTTTGAAAATCTAAGTATATTACATATAATGCATTGCCCTTATCTACTCTTTGTTACTTCAAAGAATGCAATAAAGTTGGTCAAGCTTGACCTTCCCTTTTGAAATCCATGCTATTATTTTTGGTTTCTAGATATTTTTCAGTTTTATTTCCCTGCTTTATTTCACATTTTTAGAAGTAGTTTAATTATTGAATAATTACCTTGAAGTGTTACAAAGCTGCATCACAGTTGAAAAGGGGTCAGATATCATATGAACCTCGAGATTTTTACATAATCAAACTCTGCTGTTATTTTTCTAGCACAGTGGATGTAAACTCAATTTGTACATAACTATTAAATTTTGCCATCATTTTAGATCTAATCTTTTAAATTACTGTGTTTGAATTTTAAATGATTGTAGTATTGCACTCTTATCCCAGCCAATTCTGTCTACATCTGCTTTAAGGTCAGCTATAGTGACAGGCTCACTGCTATGCACACATTTTGTCCGTAGGATAAGCTGCAGATGGATAGAAATATATCCACACTATTGCTAGCAAAAAGTTAGGACTGATTACAGCAATTTAAATCTTCACAATAGCAAACTTATTGAATTGTTAGTGATTTTACTGCTAGTAGGACATTATTAAATTGCATTAGCTGCAAGTTTCTGATCATGAAAAGAATAACAACGATATGCCTTTATTATGTATGAACTCCCAATGGAAACTCATCCTGTGTGTATGTATGTAAGTTTTACATGTGTCCAAGTTTTAAGATATTTTACATCAATAAAACAGAGTCTGCATTAATGTTTTGCTGTGGTTTAAATATCCGTGACCTTAGAAATGAGGTGACTGGCAGTTGATCTGCAGCTACCAGTTTGCATTTTATAACATTGTGCAGATACTGCTTATGTGCACTGCAGCAGGTTCAGAATGTTCTGGCTCAGACCAGTTCCCAGTCTCTTAGAAGAATGGAAAGATTATAGTAAATATTGACTATTTTAAGCTGGCATGCAAAATCTTGGCTTTAATATCAAATGCATGGTAATTTATATTTAAAAGTGACTCTTTATTTGTTGAATTATTAATCATTTATTTATGGAAAAGCTGTAGGCTATATAAATGCATGTAGATATTTATTGGCATAGCTTGGACATATTCACCTCATCAAGTATACCATATTGAGAATGAGAAGCAGCACACTTTCAGAATGTGGTCTGAGAAGGAGATGGAGTTTGACTGGCTATTACATTTAATTAACAACTTGAAAAAAAACAGTGATACCAACCTTTTTATTCCATAATTTTTCACAATTTTCTTGGATATGCAGGCAGTATGCTCCTTTTGTATGTGTATTATTACATTTTTCATTAAGGGATCAGTGAATATATTTGAATCCATCCTAGGAAATCTTATAGCAAGTCTAATAGTTATGTCTCAGTGGTTTGCTTGTGTACCTCTACTTGATCGACTTGCTTGTCTGGGCAGTCTAGTGCATGGAGTGCAATCACCAAACCAAGCTACTGAGAAATCCACACAGGCAGAGTTTCTGTTTGTCCAATGTGGACCACGCACACTCCTCTTGTAAGGACACAATCAATTACCTAGGTCCAGAGGACTTGGATACAAGTTGGCAAGAGTCAAGTGTGCAAAGGGGAACTGCTGCAACTTAACAGCTAAAGCAGTACAGTTTATCGGCACAGAGCACTGGCAATTATCCTGCTGCCTATCCAACAAGAACCACCCAACTCGTTAAGAGAATGGGTTCATGGGATTGTCTGGAACTAAGTGGGAAGAATCTGGTTTCCAGGCGAGGTTACCCCTCTAGAACCTGTTAAACATCAGCAGTGCCCTGTATTAGTGCAGACTTGATCTTCGGTGCAAGATGCGTGGGATTTGCAGGGTGTGTCCCTCCAGCTCTTTGCTTTTCATTCGCGGTCTTGTGCGTGCCCGAGTGGCCCTGGAGAGGATCACGTGGTGACCAGTGGCACCACAGGATGTTGTATTATTAAAGAAACACCCTAGATTGTGATTTAGTTTTATTTTGTACATCTTAGTGTGGACAGACCATGTGTGCTAGCCATGTATTAGTGGTGCCCTCCTTCTGAGGGGGACTTGTAAAGTGCTTTTCAGTCTGTTTTCCTTAGACAGGAGAACATGCGTGGCAGCAGGTGCAATATTACAGTAACCAGAATACCCAGCAGGGGTACAATTCCTGGGTCATGCAATCTGTTGAGATTCGGGAGTTTCAATCATTTTCCACAGAAAGGATCTGGATATGATTTATGTTAAAGTTTTGCTTTTCAATTAAAGCGTGTTTACAAAAAGTTCAAACCGCACCTTACAAATCACATGTTGGAGCTGCTGGGACAAAGAGGTTTGGTATGATAATGAGCAGCAATTGTAACCCATGATTGGGAACAATAGGGGAGAAAGGATCTTGTCTCATGCTCCCAGCAAACATTCATACCCTAGTGTGTTGGCGTGTCCCTTCCAGTTAAGCTTTACATGAAGCTAGTTTCAAAGGGCGGCGTCCGCAGTAGCAAGCCTGATTGGCAGCTATTCTGGTCAACCAGGGGACGGGAGGAAGGATTCGGAATCATAGACATTTATGGCACAGAAGGAGGCCATTCGGTCTGTGCCGGAATCAAGTTTTTAATTTCTTGAAGGGCAGGGAACAAGACCTGCATGCTGAAAGGCAGTTGGTGAGGTCTGCTGAGAGAGAGAGGCAAGTAAGGCCCAGGTAAGTTACCTTAAGAATAAAGCTGACTAAGCCTGCGCACACCTTAGTCTGATTCAACGCTAAGACTGACCCGTAACCAAGACAGGAGGATGTGGTTCATAGTTTTTCTTTAGAAGGTGGGCCTGATGTTAAGTTGGAGTATGAGAGATTTATTACAACTGTACATTCACTTTCTGACTAAAATAAAGCAGATTACTTTGCCTCACTAAAGTGCTAATCAGCCCACCTACTAGAATGGAGAAGTGCACAATGGCACATGACAAGAAGGGGACACATTGATACATACCCCCACCCCGAGTTATGCTATCGTATAAGTAGATATTGGGCAGCGCAAGTTACTTTTGGAATATAAGATGTGGGTTCTTATGGGAGTGACCAGTGCCACTTAAACCATGAGAATATCTATGGCAGACCCGAAATTTCTAACACTATTGTTTAACTAGATATCGAACAGTAAAAGGTGCACTCCAGATCGCAGGGAACAAGAGATCTCCGAACGCAAGTGACTGGTGACGCTGAACCTGAAAGAATATCTGGTGTAAAACCCAAAAATTTATAACAACCCTATGTGGACTACTGCAATTGGATCTCTTCTGTCTCCCATAGTAGCTGATCTTACTTTTCCTCCAAGTGCACTGCTCTAGGTCCAGTTAATGTAGGAATTTTATGTAGTTGAATGGCTAAGTGCTCCATATGTCTAAATGATCATTTTAAAAACAAAAAGCTAATTCTGGAATCTGCCACACACTGCAATTTTACTACCTTTTTATTGTGTATGTTATTTTACTCTGCTTATACAGCATAGCATCATCAAGTAAATGTGAAGGAACATTAGAGTTTGAACAATGTAATCTTCAAAGACATGTTTAATTTAAAATGCTTTGGATGGAATGTCTTCATGAAATTTGCAAATTAGTTATTCTAATAGTTTAAATTTGAAATGCTGTTTTATATTTTCTCTGTACATCCACCTAGTTAGTAAAAATGTAACAGAAGTTGTAGCCATTCTGAAATTTGACCCTGGTTATACTGTATATTATGTGCCCTAGCGGTTCTGATTTCGACTGATCTGTTCCCTGATTTACAGTATGACCATGCTAAACTGTTCCCAATCTGGGCAGCCACAGTTAAGGAAGCAGTATTCCTTGCTGGTTTTGTGCTCATTTGCCATGAAAGCAGCTGTTTATTTTTGGTTTCTGAATGGCATGCAAGTAGTGTACCATGTAAAGATGTAGATGATGCTATAGGTGCAGCCACTGGGAACACGCACGCACGCGCGCACACGCACACACACACACTCTTTTTTGCAGTGGTTTATATCTTTTGCATGATGCACATAATATAAAGCAATCCACGCATGCTTGCTAAAAATGAGGTTTTCTAAAGCCTGCCAAAGAGTTGAGTGTAAGAAACAGCAGTTGATGAATGTTAATACATTTTCTTATGGTTTCCCATTGTTCTACCAGCTTTCTAGCCATTGCTTTCGCTTGCTTCAGCTTAGATCAATAACGTGACAAGGTAGATTTCAATGGAAAAGGTCTTTTCGACCATTTCATATCCATCTGCCAGAATACCAAAGCCACCACTTTCCCATTGCAGCTTCTGGCTTTTTAAATGAGTCCAGTATCCTGGACTCATTCATCCTTTTCTGCTAAGCAGCCCCATCTGTTGATCTGTGTAAAGTAATATTTCCTAATATCTTCCCGAAATCAACAAGCTAAGGAACTTCCTTGCTACTGCAAAGCAGAGGTTTACTGTGGTAGGCCCAAGAATGCATGAATTTGAATATATACACATGCGCATACACTCCCCCTCTTTGGGGGAGAGAGAGTACTAATGGGCTCCAGTACAAAATCCCACAAAGCTTCTATCTGAGCTGGGAGGGACCGCACTTTTCTTGTGCCATTGACATTGTCTGATGTCATATATGCAAGGGAAAAATATTAAACCTAGCTGCCGCTCTACAGAAGCGGGTAGGTTTTGCCTTCCGTTGAACTGTCTTTTAGTTTGCCCTTTGGTTTAAATAGCATGTGAGATACTTGGTAAGCCCAGGTAAAATGGAAATCCCTTCCCTTGAATCTCTTCTGCCCATCAGGATGATGAGACAATGAGGATCCCAGACTGTTCCACTGTTACTGTAACTGCTGGTGCAGTATTTGAGCAGGAGATATTCTGCAGTGCGGTGGAACTGGTTATACCTCTTTCGACATGAAAGTGGAGTGATGTACTTCATGCAGCCAACATACCTAGCATTCATCACTGAGAATCAACAAAACTTACCTGATGGTGGCCAAGGTGATTTGGACCTGAATTCTCTTGGAGTTTAGTGCCTGAGCTCTAGAGCTGTTTTAAAAAAAAGTCAGTTAATGATTAAAATTGATTTTTTTTTTCCAGAGAATGTACAAGGTACATTAATTTGTAAGTACTTTCAGTAATTACTTCAGTATCTTTACATTGATATCATGCATTGAATATCCAAGTATTTATCTTTTATAAGATAGGGATCAATTAATTTGTGGTAGCCATGTGTTGTATTATTATGATGTGGAGATGCCGGTGATGGACTGGGGTTGACAATTGTAAACAATTTTACAACACCAAGTTATAGTCCAGCAATTTTATTTTAAATTCACAAGCTTTCGGAGATTTTCTCCTTCCTCAGGCAAATGTTTCAAGATCTCCTTGAAGCCTACGCATTTATACATATTGAACAATAATAAATGGTGTTTACAGACTGCCTCTGCAACTGCCCGTTGCCAAGGCAATCACCGTGTTCAGACAGAGAGGTGTTAACTGCAGAACCTCCGAATACACATTCAATAAAAAAACAAACAGGGAAAAAAAACAGAGAAAAAAAAACACAGAGAGAGGCAGAAACATCGGGAAGGCAGAGAGAGCCAGCAAATGACCCATTATATTAAAAACAGATAACATTTGTTCGCTGGTGGGGTAACGTGTAGCGTGACATGAACCCAAGATCCCGGTTGAGGCCGTCCTCATGGGTGCGGAACTTGGCTATCAATTTCTGCTCGACGATTTTGCGTTGTCGTGTGTCTCGAAGGCCGCCTTGGAGTACGCTTACCCGAAGGTCGGTGGATGAATGTCCATGACTGCTGAAGTGTTCCCCGACTGGGAGGGAACCCTCCTGTTTGGCGATTGTTGCGCGGTGTCCGTTCATCCGTTGTCGCAGCGTCTGCATGGTCTCGCCAATGTACCATGCTCTGGGGCATCCTTTCCTGCAACGTATGAGGTAGACAACGTTGGCTGAGTCACAGGAGTATGAACCATGCACCTGGTGGGTGGTGTCATCTCGTGTGATGGTGGTATCTGTGTCGATGATCTGGCATGTCTTGCAGAGGTTACCGTGGCAGGGTTGTGTGGCGTCGTGGACGCTGTTCTCTTGAAAGCTAGGTAGTTTGCTGCGAACGATGGTCTGTTTGAGGTTGGGTGGCTGTTTAAAGGCGAGTAGTGGAGGTGTGGGGATGGCCATAGCGAGGTGTTTGTCCTCATTGATGACATGTTGAAGGCTGCGGAGAACATGGCGTAGTTTCTCCGCTCCGGGGAAGTACTGGACGACAAAGGGTACTCTGTTGGTTGCGTCCCGTGTTAGTCTCCTGAGGAGGTCTATGCGATTTTTTGCTGTGGCCCGTCGGAACTGTCGATCGATGAGTCGAGCGTCATATCCCGTTCTTACTAGGGCGTCTTTCAGCGTCTGTAGGTGTCCATCGCGTTCCTCCTCGTCTGAGCAGACCCTGTGTATTCGCAGGGCCTGTCCATAGGGGATGGCCTCTTTGACGTGGTTAGGGTGGAAGCTGGAAAAGTGGAGCATCGTGAGGTTGTCCGTGGGCTTGCGGTAGAGTGAGGTGCTGAGGTGCCCGTCTTTGATGGAGATTCGTGTGTCCAAGAAAGAAACTGATTCTGAGGAGTAGTCCATGGTGAGCTTGATGGTGGGATGGAACTTGTTGATGTTATCGTGTAGTCTCTTTAGTGATTCCTTGCCGTGGGTCCATAGAAAGAAAATGTCGTCGATGTATCTGGTGTATAGTGTTGGTTGGAGGTCTTGTGCAGTGAAGAAGTCCTGCTCGAACTTGTGCATGAAAATGTTGGCGTATTGGGGTGCGAATTTGGTCCCCATGGCTGTTCCGTGTGTTTGGGTAAAGAACTGGTTATCGAAGGTGAAGATCCCACGTAATCCCCGCGTGGGAGACTTCTACTGCCTCCCAAAGATACACAAAGCCAACACACCCGGACGTCCCATCGTATCAGGCAACGGAACCCTGTGTGAGAACCTCTCTGGATACATCGAGGGCATCCTGAAACCCATCGTACAGGGAACCCCCAGCTTCTGTCGTGACACTACAGACTTCCTACAAAAACTCAGTACCCACGGACCAGTTGAACCAGGAACACTTCTCACCACGATGGACGTCTCGGCACTATACACCAGTATCCCCCACGATGACGGCATCGCTGCGACAGCATCAATACTCAACACCAACAACAGCCAATCTCCGGAAGCCATCCTACAACTCATCCGCTTCATCCTGGATCACAATGTCTTCACCTTCGATAACCAGTTCTTTACCCAAACACACGGAACAGCCATGGGGACCAAATTCGCACCCCAATACGCCAACATTTTCATGCACAAGTTCGAGCAGGACTTCTTCACTGCACAAGACCTCCAACCAACACTATACACCAGATACATCGACGACATTTTCTTTCTATGGACCCACGGCAAGGAATCACTAAAGAGACTACACGATAACATCAACAAGTTCCATCCCACCATCAAGCTCACCATGGACTACTCCTCAGAATCAGTTTCTTTCTTGGACACACGAATCTCCATCAAAGACGGGCACCTCAGCACCTCACTCTACCGCAAGCCCACGGACAACCTCACGATGCTCCACTTTTCCAGCTTCCACCCTAACCACGTCAAAGAGGCCATCCCCTATGGACAGGCCCTGCGAATACACAGGGTCTGCTCAGACGAGGAGGAACGCGATGGACACCTACAGACGCTGAAAGACGCCCTAGTAAGAACGGGATATGACGCTCGACTCATCGATCGACAGTTCCGACGGGCCACAGCAAAAAATCGCATAGACCTCCTCAGGAGACTAACACGGGACGCAACCAACAGAGTACCCTTTGTCGTCCAGTACTTCCCCGGAGCGGAGAAACTACGCCATGTTCTCCGCAGCCTTCAACATGTCATCAATGAGGACAAACACCTCGCTATGGCCATCCCCACACCTCCACTACTCGCCTTTAAACAGCCACCCAACCTCAAACAGACCATCGTTCGCAGCAAACTACCTAGCTTTCAAGAGAACAGCGTCCACGACGCCACACAACCCTGCCACGGTAACCTCTGCAAGACATGCCAGATCATCGACACAGATACCACCATCACACGAGATGACACCACCCACCAGGTGCATGGTTCATACTCCTGTGACTCAGCCAACGTTGTCTACCTCATACGTTGCAGGAAAGGATGCCCCAGAGCATGGTACATTGGCGAGACCATGCAGACGCTGCGACAACGGATGAACGGACACCGCGCAACAATCGCCAAACAGGAGGGTTCCCTCCCAGTCGGGGAACACTTCAGCAGTCATGGACATTCATCCACCGACCTTCGGGTAAGCGTACTCCAAGGCGGCCTTCGAGACACACGACAACGCAAAATCGTCGAGCAGAAATTGATAGCCAAGTTCCGCACCCATGAGGACGGCCTCAACCGGGATCTTGGGTTCATGTCACGCTACACGTTACCCCACCAGCGAACAAATGTTATCTGTTTTTAATATAATGGGTCATTTGCTGGCTCTCTCTGCCTTCCGGATGTTTCTGCCTCTCTCTGTGTTTTTTTTTCTCTGTTTTTTTTCCCTGTTTGTTTTTTTATTGAATGTGTATTCGGAGGTTCTGCAGTTAACACCTCTCTGTCTGAACACGGTGATTGCCTTGGCAACGGGCAGTTGCAGAGGCAGTCTGTAAACACCATTTATTATTGTTCAATATGTATAAATGCGTAGGCTTCAAGGAGATCTTGAAACATTTGCCTGAGGAAGGAGAAAATCTCCGAAAGCTTGTGAATTTAAAATAAAATTGCTGGACTATAACTTGGTGTTGTAAAATTGTTTACAATTGTATTATTATGGTCATTAAATTGTCCTAACGGAGACTTACTTCAATTTGCTAACCATAATCCTACTAGATTACTTATTTAGGGAAAATAAATAGGCATTCAACTCATCCGCACCTTAACTTCAAAGGTCTGATATTTTTGTAGCTGTTTTACAGCAGTGCTATTATAAACAATTTTAGAAGACTTGCATAACCACTTCTATAAATCTGCTCTTCACTTTGTGCAGTAGTTTTCCGATAGCATTTCTTCTGTCTTTAAGGCAGCAGTATAAGCTTTCCAGCAATGGCAAATTCAGTAATATCTGTTTAACTGGAAGAGAATCTACAGGCTGGCTGCACATGACTTGTTAAAGGCTCACAATTTGAAGTGAAAACTGAAAATAATGAAAAGGGGAAAGAAGGAAAATACAGTAAAGTAAAATTCAAACCTAAGTTTATTTTAATATATCAACTTAAATTTTTGTGTAACTTTGTTCTATAAAAATGTCTTTCAGTATGAGTCTCGGTCTTGAACAACGTCAGGCAATATTATGTTTGGCAGAACTTGATTAAATTTCTTGCATAATTTCAATTTTTAAAAAAATTATGTGGGATATTTCTGGGCCTTTCCATAGGGCATGATACATGAGTTAAACTTCAGTATTCGAGGTACTATGCTACAGTAAATGGTAAATGTTTCCTATTAGGCTAACTTCAATAAACTCTTCATCCAGTGAAACAGATCAAATTTCCGTTCGTCCTTGTGCTGTGAAGCAGCTAGTATTGAAGATGCAAGCCACTTTTATATTGTTAAGGCAATTTGGTTTGCTTCCAAATTATTTTTGTGTTTTTAAGGGAAGGAAAAAATAGTAAAGGCACATAAAACTTAAACTATCCACATGTTTCCCAGAGAAACTATTTTAATATAGGTGTGCTAGATTAAATCACTTGTAGAAATTCCTATAGAGGATAATTGTGAAACAATAGCACTCTTAACTCTCTTCCTCCTCCCACCCTTTGTGATTGTTACTAGTTATTGCATTTCAGCTTTTGATTACAAAATTGTTACTTAGGAACATGTATGAGTTAGGGCATTTTAATGTTATCTGTTGCATAACTGTAGCTGAAGTAGTTTGTAAAAATATTCTGCAGGTGTAATTGGAAGCAGGCAAAATGTCTTTGAAACCAGTTGGAAATTAGGAAGGTTCATAAAAATTTAAATCTGTTTACACCTGAGTCGACAAAAATAAAAATATGATAAATGTTCCTTTTTTCTTTCTTAGGCTGCAGATTTAAGTAAACCTATAGACAAGCGGATATACAAGGGAACACAACCCACCTGCCATGACTTCAATCATCTGACCGCTACAGCAGAAAGTGTCTCCCTTCTTGTGGGCTTCTCTGCAGGCCAGGTTCAACTTATAGACCCTGTAAAGAAAGAAACTAGCAAGTTATTTAATGAGGAAGTAAGTATCACATGATGAGGACTGAAACTTGTCATTGTGCGACAGTGGTCAGTCACCCTACATTTTCACTCTTTATTATCCATGTTTATAATTGGCAGTCATAAACTGATTATTCTCCCTCATTCAGAAATAACCTCATCCTGCAGGAGTAAATTTGGTTCTCAAAAGGTAAAACCACAAAGTCCAAATCACTTTTAAAAATGTTCTGACATTGTGATGATAATATGACTGTCCCAGTCCATCTTGCATAAAGGTATCTGCGATAATAAATTTGCTTTACCAATTTTAACCTGGCTTCCTTGAGATAGCATTCAAAAGCTAAAGAATAGCAGCTGAAATTTAATGTAGAGTAATATCAAATATTAAGAAACTTACAGAATGATGGGCATTCATTAGCAAAGGAGAAAAAGTTGCGAGTAATTATCGGTTACTGAAATTATGCAGTCGTTACGAGACTGTTGTTAAGTCCTATTATGTTTGTTGAAAACATTTGATTTCCTATCAAACAGATTGGTAATAGTTTATTTATCCACATTAAATTAGACTGCCATTCAAAGACAGAAGTCACAAGACCCCATACTTTTAACAGTATATTTGCAGTAGGCTTGAGAGGTCAATATCATCTCCCTATCATATACTGTGCCTCAATTCTCTTCCTCATATATCAACAGCATCTCAGTTACAGATACTTAAAATGTAAAAACCCTTCTGCTCCCCAGTATTTCCTCAAGAACTTAGTTGGATGATTTTTGTGAGCTTTTCTTAAATTTATCTCTTGCTGCAAAGTGTTTACTGACATGTCCAATTATAATATGGTATAATTCTGCCGAATCAGCACTGTACCTCTTCCAAGGCCAACATACCTTTCCTGAAGTTCGGTCCCTAAAACTGAACACAGTACACCAGATGGGGTCTGACCAAACCTTTGTACAACTGAAGTATCACTTCCTCACTTTTGTATTCCAACCGTCTTGAGGTAAAGGCGACCATTCCATTAGCCTTTTTGATTACTTTTTGTACCTGTGCACTAGCTTTTAGTGATTTCTGTACATGGACGTCCTTAAATTAAGGCTGGCACCAATATGTTCCTCCAATGACAGCTTATTTGATGTATTATTAAAAAGTCTCCAATCTTGATTCTTGTTGATGCAATAAGACAACCATTGCTTTGATTGCCAGTCTAAAATGAGGACTGTTATTCCCAATACCTCCGAAGGGTTATATACCCTTCAGTAAGGAAGTTGAGTCATTAAAGGGGTCTTCCTGATCCCTTCGTAAGATGTTCAAGCAGTGGATTGTTGCCCTGTAGTAAATCGTGGTTTTTGGGGGGGGGGGAGGTGATTTTTCAGGTGCAGATCCTGATACACTAGGAAAGTGTGTGGAGTATGAAGATATGACCACATGGAAACATTCAACTAAATATGCACATCAGTTTAGGAAGTGGGGAAAATGGATGCCTCAAACCTTTATATATGAATGATATATAAAGAAAATGAGAGACTTGGAGATTTTTGCTGGGGGGAGGCTATAATATCATTGCGTAGTCTTTTATGTGAACTTGATCATACCAGAGATGGACCTATCTGGTTTGGCTGTTGGTAGGGATAGGAGACACAAGGGAAAGGCAAGCAGTTTGTGCTCAGATCAGAAGAGGGGATCAAGAACTTCGTAGTCAAATAAGGGAAGTATATACAGGAACAGATACAGTTGTTATGGGTGACTTCAATTTTAGGGTTAGATTGAAAATCCTAATGCAATAGAAGTGAAAAAATGATCTTAGACACAATATAGGATTACTGTATGGAACAGAAAGAGCCCACAAGAACAGGTTCAGGATAGGATTTTGTAGTAACAGTCAGGAGGTGGTAGACACATCAGGAATCAGATCACCTTGGCAGCAGTGATCTCATATAGTAGAGTTTAAGATTAGGCTTATGATGGAAAAGAGAATAGGTGCAATAGAAATATTCAGCTTTAGAAAGACTGATTTTGAGAGGATAAGAAGTGAGGACAGCACTGTTTTGGGGGGGGGGGGGGGGGGGGTGGGGAAGGGGAAGCATTGAAGAAAAAATATATCCTGTTCAGAAATACTATACACGGAGTACAGAAAGAACAGATACATACCAGAAGGCTAACAGAGGAAAAAGACTGTTATGGACAACGGCAGAAGTAATGTAGGGAATAAGGGCAAAGAAAATGATTGTTCATAAATTAATGGGTAGCACAGTGAAGCAAGATCAAGCTAAAGGAGATTAAGAAACTGATCAGAAAAGCTAAAATAAAAATTGAGGTTAGGCTACAGGGAATATTAAAAGAAAAGTCAACCATTTCTATAAACATTTTTGCAGCAAGTGAGTATGAAAGGAAATGGTTGACACCATTGAATCATTCCACATGTATTACAAAATCAAGGGATAGCAAATATACTAAATTCTTCTTTGTTCACATGGCAAGACTACCCAAAGTCTCCTTTATCAGAGGTTGAGTGACCAAGTTAGGGATGGGGCAGAGGAAGTACTAAAATAAATAGAAATAGATAAGGTGGTCACTGAAAGGCTGTAGAAGTTAAAGGAAGATGAGGCATTTGCCTGGATAGACTTCATAACAAGTGTACTTAAAGTGGCCAGCGAAAATGGTTACATCAATGCAACTGTCTTTAGGAGTCATTAGAAACTGTAGTAGTGCCTTAGGATTGGAAAATAACTAACGTAATACCAAAAAGAAGCATCATCCTGAAAGAGGGGTTAATAAAACGCTTACAAAATATATGGTATGGTAAGAGGTTTGGCCTAATAAATTTAATGAAGTTCTTTGAGGGAATGATGGACATTGTTGATAATAGAAATTCTGTGGATGTGATTGCACAGCTTTTGAAATAGTGCCACACAAGTGAGTCCACAAAGTAAGAAGACATGAAATGGATGGAAAATTGGCTAAACCAGAAAAGCAAAAGGCTGTTGTGAATGGAGCTACATCATTATGGCAAGAGGTTACTGTTATATATACAAATTATTTGAAGCAAAGCTACCTAAGTTTGCAGATGACACCAAGTTTGGGGGTGGATGCAAACAACAGGGAACAGCAAACTTAAAAATAAAGATCTGGATAGGTTTAAAGGTGAGCTGGTGATTGGCAAATTACATTTAATGTGGACAAGTGCAATGAGACTAGGGAATGGAAATAAAGAGTGAGAATATAAACTAAATGCCCCTAGGCCTTGGGACACAACAGAGGCGATGGATCTGTGGGTATTGGTGCATAGCTCACTGAAACTAACAGCATAGAGTGCGGCAGCAGTAAGAATAACTAGCTGAATTTTAAGATGCATAGTCAGGATGGAGCACAAATCCCAGGACATGATGGAGTCTGAACAAGGTACTGGTATGCGCACGCCTGGAGTACTCTACAGTTCTGGGCACCGTACTACAAACATTAGAGGCCGTGCAGAAAAGGGCAACCAAAGTGACACCTAGCTTAAAGCACCCAAGCTATGAGGAGAGGTTGAAGAGTCTGGGATTGTTTATTCTGTGGAAGAGAAGGCTGAGAGGAGATACTACTCAGGTAATCAAGATTCTTAAGGGAGTAGATAAATTTAACCCCAATAATAGGTTTGAGATTACCTTGAGCTGTAGGATTTGAAGTTCCCAGAGATTTTCTGGTTTTGTCATGGATGGTATACTTTGGCATACTGCTACCAAAGCTCTGTTCAAAACCTAGTTTCTCAATGTTGGATAGGCTATATTGAATTCTTGCATTATCCTTTATTGGTTACCTCACAGTTTGGTTCTTTGCTGTACCCTCCTTTATTAGGAGCTGCTTGTCTAAATTGGCCAATCCAGCAGGCCAGGTTTTCAAAGTATATTCCCCATTGGACAGATTTTGACTTGAGGATATAAAATGTACCTTTTTTTTTAATGGTCCTGCAAATCCATATTTGATTATTGCCATCCCCTTAGAGTTAAAGTGAAGGAATGTTATTTCTGATGCCACCCAGCTGGATCGTCACGTGTCTTAGTATAATTAGTTGAATGGTTTTCAGTTTGTCAGAGCAGCAACGTCAGCATTTGACCTGCTTAACTGTGGTCTTCTGGAACTATTTTAAATGTTCAATCTTGCTTTCAGGATCTCATTTTTTCCCCTTTTTTTAAATAAAAAAGCACTTCACCATTAGGACTTTGCACATATTTTCTTTATCATTACAATTTTATAAAACTACAACTGTATTACATTGGATCTGTAAGGAAGTTAACAGATGAAATCTGTAACAGTAAGGAATCATGGCAGAGGGGAAAAATGTTGCTTATAGTATCATAGTATGTTACAGCACAGAAGGTGGTCATTCGGCCCATCGTGTCTGTGCTGGCTCTTTGAAAGAGCTATCCAATTAGTCCCACTCCCTTGCTCTTTCCCCATAGCTCTAATTTTTTTCCCTTCAAGTATTTATCCAGTTCCTTTTGAAAGTTGTTATTAAATCTGCTTCCACCACCCTTATAGGCAGTGCATTCTAGATACTCATAACTCTGCGTTTTTAAAAAAAAGTTTCCTCATGTCGCCTCTGGTTCTTTTGTCAATCATCTTAAATCTGTGTCCTCTGGTTACCGACCCTTCTGCCACTGGGAACAGTTTCTCCTTTAGATATTCACTCTATCAAAACCGTTTATGATTTCGAACATCTCTATCAAATCTCCTCTTATCCTTTTCTGCTCTAAGGAGAACAACCCCAGCTTCTCCAGTCCCTCCACATAACTGAAGTCCCTCATCCCTGGTACCATTCTAGTAAATCTCTTCTGAACCCTCTCTAAGGCCTTGACGTTCTTCCTAATGTGTGGTGCCTAGAATTGAACACAATACTCCAGCTGAGGCCTAACCAGTGTTTTATAAAGGTGTAGCATAACTTCTTTGCTTTTGTACTCTGCCTCTATTAATATATGATGTGGAGATGCCGGTGATGGACTGGGGTTGACCATTGTAAACAATTTTACAACACCAAGTTATAGTCCAACAATTTTATTTGAAATTCACAAGCTTTCGGAGGCTTCCTCCTTCCTCAGGTGAATGTGGAAATGAAATCCTCGAACCTTTCGCATTTATAAATCACAGAACAATACCTGATGATTATAGATAGTCTTTCCAACTGCCCGTTGCCAAGGCAATCACAGTGTGCAGACAGAGAGGTGTTACCTACAGGGCCACCGAATATACAAACAGCCAAAAAAAAGAGAGAGGCAGAAACATCCGGAAGGAAGAGAAAGACAGCAAATGACCGGTTATATTAAAAACAGATAACTTTTGTTCGCTGGTGGGGTTACGTGTAGCGTGACATGAACCCAAGATCCCGGTTGAGGCTGTCCTCATGGGTGCGGAACTTGGCTATTGATTTCTGCTCGACGATTTTGCGTTGTCGTGTGTCTCGAAGGCCGCCTTGGAGTACGCTTACCCGAAGGTCGGTGGCTGAATGTCCTTGACTGCTGAAGTGTTCCCCGACTGGGAGGGAACCCTCCTGTCTGGCGATTGTTGCGCGGTATCCGTTCATCCGTTGTCGCAGTGTCTGCATGGTCTCGCCAATGTACCATGCTCTGGGGCATCCTTTCCTGCAACGTATGAGGTAGACAACGGCCAACTATGTTTCTGCCTCTCTTTTTTTGGTTGTTTGTATATTCGGTGGCCCTGTAGGTAACACCTCTCTGTCTGCACACTGTGATTGCCTTGGCAACGGGCAGTTGGAAAGACTATCTGTAATCACCAGGTATTGTTCTGTGATTTATAAATGCGAAAGGTTCGAGGATTTCATTTCCACATTCACCTGAAGGAGGAAGCCTCCGAAAGCTTGTGATTTTCAAATAAAATTGTTGGACTATAACTTGGTGTTGTAAAATTGTTTACAATCTATTAATATAGCCCAGGATCCCATATGCTTTTTTAATCGCCTTCTCAACTTGTCCTGCCACCTTCAAAGATTTGTGTACATACACCCTCGGGTCTCTCTGTTCCTGTACCTCCTTTAAAATTGTACCATTTAGTTTATAATGCCTCTCCTCATTCTTCCTACCAAAAGGTATCACTTCACACTTCTCTGCATTAAATCTGCCATGTGTCTGCCCATTTCACCAGTTTGTCTATGCCCTCATGAAGTCTGTTACTATCCTCCACATCGTTTACTACATTCCCAAGTTTTGTGTCATCTGCAAACTTTGAAATTATTCCCTGTATACCCAAGTCCAGGTCGCTAATATATATCAAAAAGAGCAGTGGTCCTAATACTGACCCCTGGGGAGCACCACTGTATACTTCCCTCCAGTCTGAAAAACAACCGTTCACCACTACTCTGTTTTCTATCCCTTAGCCAATTATTGTATCCACGCTGCCACCGTCCCTTTAATCCCATGGGCTTTAATTTTGCTTACATGTCTGGTATGTGGTACTTTATCAAATGCCTTTTGAAAGTCCATATACACAACATCAACCGCACTACCCTCATCAACCCTCTCCACTTCTTCATCAAAAAACTCAATCAAATTAGTCAAACACAATTTCCCTTTAACAAATCCATGCTTCAAGTGCCAATTAATTTTGTTCTGGATTATTGTCTCTGAAAGTTTCCTCTCCACCGATGTTAGGCTGACTGGCCTGTAATTGCCAGGTTTATCCCTCCATTTTTGGACAGGGGTGTAACATTTGCAGTCCTCTGACACAGTCCCCATGTCTTTTGTAGCCTCACTGGATACTCAATACATTGTCAATCAGTCATCTAGTCAAAGGAAAAGAATCAGAATATCCTATGATTCTACAGTGGAAGAAAGAACGCACACGCACACACTCCATCAGCAGTTACCGAAAAGAGGTATTCAAGGCCTGCTCCACCATTCACCCATCGTTTTCTAACTCCAAAGGCTCATAATGAATTAGGATCCCTAATTTCAGGGACACACTCACTTCCGAAACATAATTTAGTGGTATGAAGTGGAGGGATTTCCATATTCCCTTAAATGAATCTTCAGCTTCATCCAACTATGTGATATGGGACATAAAACCCTCTGCAAAATTCCTTTCTTCACATCCTATTAATGCCTATGAATTTATTGTGCTATAGCTCTAATGGAATGGAGGAATGGATTCCACTGCTGTCGGGAACTGTGCTTCTAGCAGAAAAAATATTCTATTGAAGCAACTATTGTAGTAGGATGCAGACGGATTAGACTACGATAAAATATATTTGAGAATAATTAATACGAGTAGTAGGATACTGAAAACAATGTCGAAGGCACCATGTATGAGCCAAAAGAGTATTGGTTACACATTGAGTCAAGATATTTTTACCTAACTCACTATTCCCAAGTTGGATTGTTAAATTTATCAAACAAAACCTGGGGATATCTATGATCTTAAGGTATGACACCTATGTTGCTTCAGTGATGCACTGGTTCGCAAAACATATCCCAGTAGGTGTCTACGTGTGTGGCTTGATTTATTAAAGATCAAAGTGACTAATCCAACCAATATGATTGCGATAAATATCTATTTAGATTTGGTCATTCAGGTCGTTGACATTCAGTAGTAAATGGCTCTCTGCTATATATTTTGATAATCAAAACAATAGAATTATAAAGAAGGCTAAAATAATATTTTAATGGTACCTGGCAAAGGTTGCTTATAGAGAACATTGAATGTATTTTGTTTTAATTTTGTTAACTTTTATCCATGCTTCACTACAGTTTAGAAGATATTACAGTGAAAGTATTAATGGGTGTCTTTTTTTCCCTCAACAGAGATTGATAGACAAGTCACGAGTAACCTGTGTAAAATGGGTGCCTGGCTCAGAAAGCCTCTTCTTAGTATCTCATTCCAGTGGCAATATGTACTTGTATAATGTGGAACACTCCTGTGGTACCACGGCACCACATTATCAGCCATTGAAACAAGGAGACAATTATGCAGTTCACACCTGCAAAAGCAAATCTACAAGAAACCCTTTGCTCAAATGGACAGTTGGAGAGGGTGCCCTGAATGAATTTGCATTCTCTCCTGATGGGAAATACCTTGCTTGTGTAAGTCAGGATGGATTTCTTCGTGTGTTTAACTTTGATTCAGTGGAGTTGCACGGTACAATGAAAAGTTACTTTGGAGGACTGCTGTGTGTGTGTTGGAGTCCGGATGGAAAATATATTGTAACAGGTGGAGAGGATGACCTGGTGACCGTGTGGTCTTTTATAGATTGTCGTGTAATAGCCAGGGGACATGGACATAAGTCATGGGTCAGTGTTGTTGCATTTGACCCTTATACCACTAGTGTAGAAGAAAGCGATCCTATGGAGTTCAGTGGGAGTGATGAGGACTTCCAAGACCAAATACACTTCGGCAGAGATCGAGCAAATAGTACACAATCTAGGTTGTCGAAAAGGAATTCTACAGACAGTCGCCCTGTAAGTGTCACATATAGGTTTGGCTCTGTTGGGCAAGACACACAGCTCTGTTTATGGGATCTGACGGAAGATATCCTGTTCCCTCATCAACCTCTTTCACGTGCTCGGACACACACAAATGTGATGAATGCCACCAGTCCGCCAGCCGGAAATGTTGCAACCAGCACTGGAAGCAATGGCAACAGCAGCATCACAACAACACCCAGCAACTCCTTACCTCCTCCTCTTCCTCGATCAAATAGCCTTCCGCACTCGGCAGTTACAAATGTCAATAACAAAAGCAGCGTCATGGATGGTGCAATTGCTTCTGGAGTCAGTAAATTTGCAACGTTATCACTACACGACCGCAAGGAAAGACACCATGAGAAGGATCACAAACGAAATCACAGCATGGGCCACATTTCCAGCAAAAGCAGCGACAAACTAAACCTAGTTACCAAAACTAAAATGGACTCAGCTAAGACTCTGGGGACTTCTCTCTGCCCTAGAATGGATGATGTGCCCTTGTTAGAGCCTCTTATCTGTAAAAAGATAGCACATGAAAGACTGACTGTGTTAATATTTCTTGAAGACTGTATAGTCACTGCCTGTCAAGAGGGATTTATTTGCACATGGGCAAGGCCTGGTAAAGTGGTAAGTCTGAGCTCTTAGACCTTAGTTGCAAAAAAAAATCTAAGTTCAGTCAATTCCTCTTTGGAGCAAATTAATTATTTTCAAAATAGCTGCTTTTTGACCAAAATTATGATTTCCTTTTCACAGCCACTGTTAAGTCCAAATATTGAAAGATATTAATTGCTCTTGAGAGAAAATTGTTCTGAAGTGACTTGCTCTTAAAGCAGTGCTTAATGTTGCCAGTCAAAATCGCTGATGTGACACGAATAAACCATGAGATGTGGTAAATTAATATTTTTTTAAATTACAAAATGAGAAGGTGTAATCTCTTTCACCAGGCCTGCCATTTCAGGTCCACATTGTGGAGGGATTACAACAGCATGATCTCCAGAAAACATTGGGCCACCTTTACTATGATTAACACTAGTGTGGTCTGTCAGATTTATTGTATCCAGTTTGATTTTTTTTTCCCCCTCACAAATGGGATTCGTAGATGAGAGTGCACCACCCTTTCACTAATGTAAAGTATCAAAATGGGTGTGTATGTATATATCTGTGTGTATATATACATATGTATGTGTATATAGAGATATATATCTCTATATGAAAAGCATCATTTATAAGAGGATAGATAATTTTTTTTCTAATGAAGGTTAAGTGCTTCTTTAAATGGAGTAATCTGTATAATATCTTTATTTGTCTTAAACATTGGGTATATTTATCATGTCCTGTATTAACTACTACTGTACATCTCTGTAAAAAGTTGTGCATGTTTTCATGATCTGGTGTGTACCAGAACAGTCCACAATTTTTACAGTGGAATCAGTGAGATGTCAATTTCTTTAGTTCACAGTTTGGACAAGAACCGCCAGTGAATACTGCTAGTGTATATTAAATGGATGTATGCTGTATATAAAGTTGTTGTTTCACTTTTTCTGACTGTGGTAACAAGTTTCAGTTTACAATAAGTGTCATCACATCTGAAAATGAAAGCTTTTGAATCAAAAATTACAAACTCAATATAGTCATCAATACTGTAGTTTTTTTGTTGCTTTTTTTAAAGTGCATAATTTTATTTGCTTTGAAACCTTTGCATTACTGTAAATACGGAAGTGAGATAAGAATATACTTTCTGCACAATCTCACTTTTTAAAAAGTAAATACTTCAGATTCAATTTTCCCTTAACTAAGAAAATAGAATTATGGCACTGCACCTTTTCAATTTTATTTGTCTTGGAAGCATGCTAGCAATCAAAGATCCTCAAATATTAGTAAATACAGTAACGATCTATGAAATAAAATGTTAAGAGATGGATTTAAGGTCTGGCGCTTTTAATGATCTTAACCTTAAATTGTCAATGATTTAACTCACCACCACCTTCTCAAGGGCAATTAGGGATGGGCAATAAATGCCGGCCTTGCCAGCATTGCCACATCCCATGAACGAATAATAAAAAAACAAAATGGCACGATGGATAAATTTAGAGCAAATTATAAGGCCTTGTACAATTTGAACAGGTGTTAAGATTTTAAATCCAAATCTTAACCCAATTTATTTAAAACTGATATCCCAGTGAACTTATTTGATCTTTGGCATGAGTGTTCAGACTTTTTTTTAGAAATGAGTCATTACTGCAATAGCTGTGAAGTCCCCGCGATGCACATTTCAGGCAAACATTTTCTGATGCCATGGATTTGTGGAGGGTGAACAAGTGTCAAACACTAATGGATTATGTAATTCAGTAACTGTTTTATTTTTAAATACACATTGTCAGCTTTGTTTTTAAACAATAATTGTTTCACCAGAAATTTTTTTTTAATTAAGACTTGCAGGTTAAAAATCTTTGTTTCCAAAAAAGCAGAATTCTGCCTATTGCTCTTGTTGATCTTAGATTTGCATTGATTATTGACTTACTGTCATCCTGAGGTCATGACCCATTTTATTTTATATGTAAACTAAGGTTTTTGACATACCGTCCAGGCGACCAACTCCTATTGTGTTTAATTGTATGACATTACGATAAGTTCCACATTTGTAACTGAATTCATGAAAATATTGCAAATGTTTCTTAAATATTTTTTGTGCAATGTAGCACCAATAATCTGTTCTAAAACAAAATAATCGGCCTGTACTGCTGTTCTAAGTTTAATATTTCTCATTGTGTTTCATGGATCAAGAAGGACACTGAGTTTAACAAACTCTATCGATGGAGCACACATTAAGTATGCAGATATGCAAGTCATTATCTGAAGTATACATATTTAAATATTTAATCCAATTTCTAAGTTAGTGTGCAACTTGCATTTTATGAACTCATTCCAGTTTCCTAAATTGACTATTATGTGGAAGTTAGGTAGTTTTTAGGGTAATGTGTTTGTGCTCTCATTATTCAGTAACCTCATTATATCCCATAAACAACTTCCCTGGAAGGTTAGCCAAGTAAGAATTTGATACCATTGCCACTCCATCCTTGTTTCTTTCACCTGAAGAGGCATTTCTAATGTCTCAAATAGTGGTCCACGAGCATTTGAATGGGCCCTCTTAATTACTATCTGATTTCACCTAATTCTTTTTAAGTATGCCTGCTGCTAGGATCCACAAGTAGTTTTAGCTTTGAACGTAAGTACTTTTGTCCATGTACTGTTTTTCAAGCAAGCTTTCAGTAAGCTAGTCATAAACTGCATTGACCGAGATTGCAGACTGGACTGCAGCCCTACTAGAGGTTGCTCTCTGGTATTGAGATGCAGGGGAGGAGAATTTTTCTCCAGTGAAAACACAGTGGAAGTGATGATTTACATACCTGGCTATGAATAATTGAGTGAAATCATGGTTCAAATTCATTTTGAATTCAGCATTAATAAGTGTTGGAAGCTGTGTAATTGGGATTGCAGTTAAAGCAAGTAAAATACTGCATAGTCCAATAATTAATAGTTATTAACTTTTTAGAGGGATGTGCATTTGGGATATTGTAAGCTTGATAGTCAGAAAACCTAGCATCATTGGGAAGAAATTAAAATAGGTCTTGATCTCCTGAAACATTGGGACCTTGATCTTAATCATTCATCTCTGAATATTAAGACGGTGTGATTGGGATAAACAAATTAATACTGTTCTGCACTTTTCAGATAAATTATCCGTATTGGTTTGCCATATAAATTCTTTGTTGCATTGTTAGAGATAGTTTTGCCACATACAAAAGGAGCACACTTACACTTTTTTTAGTTATGCAGTGTTCCTTTAAACATAACCTAATATCACCTTTAGATCATTGTTCAGGTATGTTGTAATAATCAAAAACCTTTTCAGCTGCATATAATTCTGATTTTCAAGTGGAAGTAATCTATCTTTCATCAGTGAAATCATTTTTAATCAATTCCCCCCCCTCCCTGCCCTCCCCGCCCTCCCCATAGCAGCTGAGCCCTACCCTTGTTTTAGTTTGGAGGGTTTTCTGTAGCTGATTAGACATCACGCTATTTCATCTCTTGGCACCTGTGCTGTTTGTCAACAAAATTCATGTTTCAATAAGGTGATCTAGTATTTGGTTTTCTCCCTAGGGCAATGCCCTTCTTAGTGGTCCAGCAAAGAAATAATTTAGTTGTACTGACAAATGGAACTGGATTGTCATCTGCAATCTGAGAAATGTGAAATGAAGGCCATAAAGACTAACTCAATGTGATGATTATTAAAAAAAAATTGTAAATTTCCAAAATTTTGTTCTGCAGCTGTCTGCCATTCTGCTTTCAGTATATACTGGTTTGCTGTGGAGAGATTCAACTTGCAACACTGAACCTTATGCAGAGTGTTGGTTTGCTGAATTTTCCTCATTCAAGCCACTACCAAAATACCATATTTCACCTGGATTTTTTTAAACTGTAAAAATTGTTCTGATTCAACCTTTTGATTGAAAAAAATCCATTGCAGAACAAAAAATGTGGTTAATGCAGTATGATTGGTGAGTAATTGAAATTTCCCAGTTTCCTTCTCCTTTAATTGCTTTGCTGCACTAAGCTTTCATGATTGTGAATTATGAAGTGATCATCAATTTTAAAATACTTTGAAACATTAACAATTTCTTAGTGTATTTAAATTTAGTAATTTGGAAACTTTGTGTATGTGTGCAGTTTCTAAAGATAAAGTGTTGTGCTGATCCTTCAACACTTGGAAATGCGAGAGAGTAGGCTAGCTTTAATGGCCACTGGCTATTGATCATGGTTCAGCTGTTGGAAGATGCTATGAATAAAGTTTCACTTACACTTGAATTTGTCTTTCCCTCTACATAGTGCACTTTAAGGACAGGTCTGCTGCAAGTAGTTGTTAGGAATGCGGAAACTAGGAGAATTTAAACTGGGCTGCCCATGGGAAATTCGTAAGTTTCCCATAGCTTAATGTGTACTCTAAAATCCATGGCTCACCATTTGAACTTCTAAGTACAGTGAACAGCATTCCTGATGACTGGTTGCATGAGAAAGAGTTGCATAGACAGGAGAAGGCGCATGCAAAGATTTGCCATTGGTTTTTGTGCAGATTTTGTGTACTGTTGGTGTGGATGCAGCTGCGGCAGCTCTTTTGTTACTGATATAAAAAAGGGAACAGCCTGACTTGAGCAATGGAAACTCCTGTATTACTTCTCCAGACATGGTGGTGCTCATGGATCTGGCACTGAATAGATTTGATAACCAAGATTGGGAATTCACTATATGAAAATTCTAATATAAATATTATTATACAGGATATAAGGCTAGGATTAGAACCTATAGCACATGTAAAAACAATTTGAGTTATAAACTTAGCTTTTTGCATAAGGTTATATACCATCACCTAAGGAAGCATTGATGCTCAAAGTGGTGAATTTAACCAACGCATATAATTGGTATACCTGAAAAATATTTGAGCTTTATTTTCTAGTTACTTCACAGAAATAGTCACATTGATTACTGAGGTTGACGTCTGGCAGTAAGATGCTAATCTTGCATTGCTGTTGCAAGGTTTAGTCCTGGAGAGTTTTTAACCATGTGATACGTTTAGTCCTTATTTAGCTGAGCACCTCTTGAGGAATCCTAGAGAAAACCTAATGGGAGATGCTCCCACCTGACAGCATCAGGTGGTGAGTTTGTAACTCCAGTAACATTTAAGTAAATTTGTGCACTTCATATTGGCTTAATAGTACTGTAAATTCAGAACAAATCTGTACATCATAGTGTAAATTAACTTTAATAAAGCAAACACCATTACCTTTGGTTAACAAATGCAGTAGATGACTATATGTGAGACTTTGTTGTAATTTCTATGTAATTTTATGCTCATAAGTCTAGGTAATTTGGGAAACTCATTAGCTGTCACAAGGAGAAAACTAAAACTCTTGCAGTAGTGTGGATACATGTGTTTGTATTTGTTTCCAGGCTGAGAGAGACTACAAGTCCCATAATTGTCTACCTCCATCCTTTGGCTGATTTTATCCCTGGCCATTAACTCTCCCTCTTCCCCACCCCCCCCCCCCCCACATTGGAAATTCCTCTACGACCCCCTCATGCCAATCAGGAGGTCCAGAGTCATTTATTTTTACATGTGTGGGAGTGTATTTATGGCAACTTCTATGTATGAGTCTAAGGTGTTAATTGCATGGGATGAAGTAGAAATTTTAAAATTCATATTTCCTACTGTGCACCCCTGATGCACTATACTCCCCATAATATTCTTTTGGTGACTAGCAGTTGGCATTGAGATGCAAGCTATAACAAAAGCCTAATGTTCTGTTGTTTTTCCCTCTGATACTGTATAGGCAAGCTTCAGTAGCAGCGCTGTATCAGATTGTAAAGGAAATGGACAATATTTTTGACTTGGCACCAGAGGGTGTAAATATTGTCATTTAACACCTTTGATTCATACTGGGAAATATTCCATCCAATCATATTTGTGAACTTCATGGAAAATATAAAATTTGAACATGTCTTTGTAATATGCCTAAGCCAAGCATTGTATTAGTATTTCAAACTGCATCACATTTGTCCTATTTTCATAGTTTGTCATCCTCGCATAAAATGTTTTCAGTGCTCAATACGTGAGTCATTTGACTGCCAAATTTTATCTAGAGCCAACTGCAATATAGAAGTTTAATAATTTCTATATAAATGTTTTGGTGTTTTCTGTTTGTTTTGGACCTGTTGATTGAGTTTAGTTTTTATTTGCATTTCTCCAAGTTCTAATCCAAGCATAACTTTACTAATTATGCATTTATCAGGATTTTCTTTTGAAAAGGTTCCCAATTTACCTATACCTTATGATGCCTCATTAGAAAAACTTGAAACACTTAATGGGTCATAAATAACAAATGAATTCATATTTAATACAAATGTCAATGGTATAACAATTTGAAATGCTGTATTTACAGGGCTTATTGTCATCCCAAAACCAAGCCAATTCGCCGAGTGGAACTGTAGTATAGCCATCGCACTACTGCTAGCAAATCTTCGCCACAGGATAAGAAGTAATGACATTGGAGCCAGGAGCTGTTCTTCAGCCACAGAGCTTTAGAAGCTTTATTATAGTGGTGTTTTTGTTCAGGATTCTGCTGTGAATTGTGTAGAGCTAACACTGGGGGAACAATGGCGAGTGTAAGCTGTTGACTTGGGCTTATCTGTTCCAGTAAAATGGGAAAGCTGCTAACTCCAAGGATCTTGCTAACTTATTACCTTGGTGTTAGCAGTAAAAAAAACCAAACAGTTTTATGAATCTTAACTTTTCAATTTTCTTTGGTCTTTTCAGAGTTGATGTACATTAATCATATGTATAGTGAAAAAAATTATTAGAACAAAAAAGCTATGTCTATTCCCAGTACATTAAATGGTCCTGCGAATTAGTATCTCACTGTTGTGTACTTTGCACTGATTTTTGTTTTGCTTTTTTTTTGTTTTTAAACAAACTGGTTGGAAGACAGCGTGGAATGCACTCAGCAGAATTGAGTCATTACTTTCTGGCTTGAATTTGTGATTCAGGAGGTGGATGTTGCAATCATAGATTTATATTAAAAAAAAAAGTTGCACTTAATAGTTTAATGCAAGTAGAGAATTACTTAAAAAAAAAATGGGATGTGCAAAAACACCCAGAACAGGTATGTTGTGGACAAAAGAAAATTCTTAAGTATCTATTAAACATTTATTTTAATATTGTTTCAAATTGAACCAACTGTGTACTATATGTATAAATATTGTTAGTCATGGGGCAATGATCATTTACACTAGTTGAAGTTTCATCTTCATTAATGAAAGTGGTTTCTAATTCAGAAAATATACATAAAATCTTGAATATAGTTTTTCTGTTCATTTATTTTCAGTTGTAAAAAAATTAATTTGGCTGTAATTAATCCTTTGTTGAATTAACTTTGGTACAAGAGGAAATCTTTAGATTAAAAATTAAGGCTATCTCGGCTGTAAAGTTCTCATAACCAGTGCATATTTTAAATTTCTGAGCTTTGTACTTCTGTGGTTGATGCATCACCAAGGTCCAAAAACTAGCACAGGGACTTACTAGATGCCAATTAGGAACAGCTGTATTGAGGAATTGGTTGATGCAGTTTCTTTGTGGGTTAGAATTGCTAGGTCATAACAGACCTTCGTCAATGTAAGAGAATTTAGGATGTGCCAAATATTTTAAAGTTGTCATGCAATCTAACTAGGAATTGCTGTAGGTTGGGTTATGTTGCATCATTATAAATTTGCTGTACATACTGATGATTTGTTGGAAGAATGTAAAAGTACAGACAAAGCTTGAATAAATGATACCTTGCGTACTTCTTGATAGTTTTTTTTACTTGGTAAGTCACGTAACATGTATTTTAAACTCTCTCCTGATGAGAATCGACATACTGTTTTTTGTTGAACATGGAAATCATGAAGTAACTGAAAGCATGAATTTCCAGCTTTGGTGCTTTTGACAGACCATTTATAATGTCCTAATTTCACTTCAGTGAAAACTGACAAACTACTGCACTAATTGGCCAGTTTGATACAATAGAAACATGATGCTAGAAGCATATTCTTGTAATGAATGATGTACACAATAATTTTACTGTATTCTTAGGTGTTATTAAGGTTTGAATGTATGTGATTAGCTATCAGCCAGTGCCTGTGCAGTAAGCCCTGTGTGTAGACTGTAAGGCATCTTCCAACAACCAGTACTTCAAAACTAGGCCTGCAGAACAAAAGTATGAAAACAAACTATTTCTCTTACTTTGCCGCTAAACTTCAGCACTTAGACAGAAATAAAGTTTCAAAAACTACACTTTTTTGTTGCAATGTTTGTTTCAAACTCTCAATCTATCCTTTTTAATAAAATTCATTTAAAACTACAGCAGGCATTTTGAAATGGACAATTTGGACAAACTGCTCTATACATATCTGCCTTTTAAATAGTAGTTAATTGTATATTCTAACTATTTAAGTGAGATGTGAGCAATTATTACAGCAGTCCTTGTTAACATCCAGTACAGCACATAAGAATTATGTGCCTTAAATTAGTGATGGCTTAGACAGCCCACAGACCAAATGTGGCCTACGAGCGTCTTTGATCTGTCCTGCAAAGCTCTGGCTGATTCTCTTTAATATTTCTTACATGGTATACTCGGATTTGTAGTTAGTGAGAAAATGCTAGTATACAGCATTTGTGGCTCTTACGTCGGACAAATTCTTTTCTGGTTCTTGAGCTTTGAATGGTTGGCCTCATCTGTTTACGGACTTGGGATGAAAGACAACATAACGTTGCATTTGTTTAATTAAATTACAATGGCTACTTCATAAACACTTAATAAATCTTTTATGGCCATATATTGGTAATTACTTACTGTTGATCTTTCTCATTCTTTGAAAGTTCTTCGAAGTTTCCATACAAAGTAGGAACTTCCTAAAGGGAAGAAAAATCGCAATCAAGGAAACTCACTTTTTATAATTTTACATTTCAGGCCAGTTCTTCCCCAAGTTTTGAGGTAGACCTTCACTTCAGTACGTTGAAGCAACAGCGAGGCCTTCACACCCAGCAACAGCATTGAAAAATGTCAGTATAATTGTGGGTATAAAAGATTGCTGGTACATAACAGTCTAAGAAATTACAATGATGTTCCTGACTCCAGTGTGTGCTAAGCCTTGGGACTAGGCAGCAGCGTCGCAACTGATTGCTGGAACCCTAACAGCTGTAGGCTGTCTGGCACTTTTGAGTCATGTCATCAAATGGAAGCCCTTCATGGCCCTTATGGCAGATTTCTCTCGTCATCAAACTGTGTAGAGAATTCCATGAGCTGTCAAGTTTTCCTGGGTCAGTATGGAGTAATGAATAACTGTGTGTTCTCTTATTTTTGTATGTCTTCTCATAATTCATGTCTTCAGATTAGTGTATATCTTCCCTTCTGTGTGCTTTCTCATATTCTTGCATGTCTTCCCTCTTGTGTGCCTTCTCATATTTCTTCCTGTGGCACAAGCCATGAGAATGGCTGACTAACGTTTGAAAGGTTAACAAGTTAATGCTTTAGGTTCACAGACTATTAGGAGTTGTGCATTATGGAGAGCTCATGAGATCTATGTCTAAATAGCTCTTTTGGAAAATGGCCTAGACATGCACTTGATGGAGTGCCCGGTCACATGATTAAGATTGAGGGCATCTGTTGTTTTAGTCTCAAGCTGCTGTGCTGGCGGATCCACTGATCTCTATCTGCGCTGGTGCCGGATTTTCAGCATGAGCGTCGATGATAGTTTCTCTTCTTTCCCCTTACCCCGACTTAGCTAGTTCATATGGTGGGCCACTGTTGCGTTATTCTTTAGTTTGTATTTTGAGTATACTGCCCTGCAAACAGTTCTCTAAGCAGCTGCCAGCTAATCAAGGTCTTCTGAACTAAAACTGGTTTATATGGGAGGGAGGGTGCCATATTCTCCTTGGGCGAGTGCTCTGTATGTAAGGAAAGGGTTAACCAATGCTGGAAGCAAGGTGTCAAATACAGTCTGATTTACAGCAACTACTTGGGATAATAGTAAATATATCAGAGGCTACACAGTTTAAAAAAAAGTTTAGTTGCATTGAGGCATTGGAAAGATGGCTGCAGCTATCATTTGTCATATATGTGTAGTTTTACTGTGTTTAGAGCTCAAAGCAAATTACCAATACTAAATATTAACCTGAATTTCCTAGATCAGGTACTTTGAAAGGGATGGCATCATCTATGAACAAGTCCTCCATGGCTGCAGTTGGGATTTCTATCGGTTAATAAATCTCACCCATTGGAGCAGGGACAATATAGTCATGAACTGCTTTCCTTGACAATTTTGCTGACTACACACGACCAGCTGCATTTAATTCAAGTCCTTCCTGGTTTATCAATATAGTTGCTAATAACCAAAGGAATTTGGTAAAAATCCTAAGAGCTGATCTTAGACTAATGGCAGTAAGATGAACTACAAAGATATTTCCTGCAGGATTCATCCAGTGCTATGTAGAAGTATGTCTTTCAACTTGAATGATCTGCAACCAATGAGGGCTAGTCAATCAACCTTATAACCAAAGCCAGCAGCAAATTAGTGCAGCTTAACATAAAATAAACATATGTACACACAAATTATTATACAACCTTCTGCATACCTTAGCCCTTATTCACAACTTTCTGTTTAAAATTTAGGATTGTATAGATAGCCATCTCTCTCAATGGGTAACAGTAGTTCTTATAATTAGACCTTGTTTCCTACGATCCAGAAGTTGGACTTTGGTAATTTGCCTTTGCAGCAGTATGCACCCCAAGGATTAACAATTATTCTAGTTGCAGGTATCTGTGTATTGAATTAAACAAAGTCTCAAACTGCGCTACCACGGTCACATTTTGGAATGGAGTAAATTAAATAAAACATATTTTACTGATACAGCTAATATTTACAATTAAATAGAAATAAGAAACATGAAAGTTCAGCAAGTACTGTAAAGTACAATCTAAATCATACATTCAATTAAAGTCCACAATGGGCTAATTACTGATCATAAAAACATCTTCAGGTGGAAAAATTAAGTCTGATACTTGGACAAAGTTCTGTCAGTTTTTGACTACTTGTAACACTTTCTAAATTGAGATGTGATTTAACATATCGTAACCCACACAGAAGGAACTAAACGGTATTGTTCATCTACCCATACACTAGCATTCAGAAGAACTGCTGAATAGAAGCAAACTTCCATTTTTAACCTATTTGAAGGGGATTTTTGGATACATTTAACATTATTACATTCAAATATACAACTGACAATTCTACATACATTATCCAAACAAAATATATAAGGCAAATGTGGAGCTAGAGAGATTTAAGACCATATACATTTCGGATTCCAGTTCCAAATGAAATGCATCCTCTGTACTTTAAAAATGAAATAAAGCAATTCAAAAATTGTGATTCTCCCTAGTGTCGAATGGCATGCAGGTTCCTCCTCCGCAATTTAATAACTTGTGGACCTTTAACAGGTTGATTATGTTGTAAGCCTCATTCTGGCCCCATCCCCAACACTCTTGATTTATAAAGTACCACTTGAGAATACACAAGTTTACAGAAAATGACGGCAAAACTTACTCTTTAGTAACTATATTTCAATTAAACTTGAACTGTACACATTGCTGATATCTTAGTGAAAAGGTACCTCATCATCTTTGATTTCCATGAATCCATTGCATTACAATTTCATCCTATATTATATTAATGGATTTTATCTTTATTAATCTTTAATCTGATCATTTTTACCACCATTTACTAGCCCCAATATTTAATTCCAATACAGTTAACCTTGTCCGAACAATCATATCTCCATCCCAATGTTGGCATCCTACCCTTCCATGTCTCCCTCTGATTTTTTTCAGCCTGGCAGAAATCAGAATGATCACAATTTAAATTTGAAGGAATCACATAGCCCTCAAAACTTCCTTAGAAATAGCTTAATTTGAGGTTTACATAAAATAGACCTTTAACAATAATGTAATTAAATCAGTAAACTGTTACAAGCCCTAAGGAAAAATGGTGGAAAACAGAATAGGCATTAAAAATCTGCTCCTCTTCCCCTTCTCTTTCTCCCCCCCCCCCCCCCCCCCCAAGTAATGGAATAAGTACATGTCCAAAATACTCAATTAAACCCTTAACCTCCTCATTTTCCCTTTTTCCCTCAACCCCCAGAAACAGACTTTCAGATTGCACCCAAACCTTCATTGCTCCTCTGAAAGCTTCAAGCTCTCCTGTAAAGTACAAAAAACCATGTTTGATATTATTGACTTCTAAAATATTTCTGAAATAATTACATTTTCCTCTTAGTTGGAGATATTTCAGGGAACACCCTATTGCTTGACTGAAATTTTAACACACCATGCTTCCAAGCAATAGCAAGAATCCTGACTTTATTTGAGAAGTGTACCAAACTTGGACAAGACCTCTTACTCTTTAAGCTTTGGTCTCTGTGCTCTTTGCACCCTATCAGTTGGGTAGTGTATAGTAAACTGATTCATATTTTTTCCTCATGATCGTTAGGCATCCTCATCAAGTGTAAATTATAAAAGATCAATCTTCCTGGACAAAGTTTTTCTCAGCTTTTTGTTACATGGGAGTTTCAAATGTTTAATGTTGTTTCGTAGTGCACCAAGCTGATCTTCAATGGAAGGGTGTCTTTCTTTACGCTTAGTGGTTTATTTATGATGCTTTTGTATTTCTAGCTTAAAACATAACTTCCTTTAACTTATCTGCTTTTTTTAATTAGTGCAGGTCTTCGTGCTTTCTATTTGTTTTATCAGTCAAGTTGGGAGAGGCTTGCAGGGCACCTATGTCATTATCCCTGACAATGACAGTAGTCCATCTCAAATTTTTTGTGTTTTCTTCCTTATCTGGAAATTACCTGGTGCAATATTGCTTCTGAAAGTTACAATCTTAACTTCTACTTGACATTAATACAATAACTAATAAAATGTAACAAGTTTGAGATGTGAAGTGCCATTTTTTTCAGATTAACATTGTTTGGTTTGTTCAATTTTTTTTCTTAACTGTATGTTTTGTGGGCTTTTAACATTATTTTCCAGCATCAACTGAACAAATATTTAATTGTAGTCCTGAGCTAGTGTATCACTTGAATAAAAATTGAAGTTAAGAAAATGGCACAAAGAGATTATAGCTTCCATTTTGTAGGGAAAATCATTCAGGATGGATAATATATCATTGAATTACATAGAAACTACAGCACAGAAACAGGGTATACGGCCCAATTGGTCTATGCCGTCATTTATGCTCCACATGAGCCTCCTCCCTCCCTTCTATTCCTTTCTCTTTTGTGTGCTTATCTAGCTTCCCCTTAAATGCATCTATTATTTGCCTCAACTACTATAGGGGGATGAAACATTGGAACTTTGAATTGACAACCACCTTCCACCAGAGTATTACATGACTGCATTTTTGGAATATTTTCCATATAGGTGCCCAAATAGCTGCCAAGGGAGAATGTAACTCTGAAAGTAGATGTGTGAGCTCTAATATTCCAGAGGGTTAAAATTCACAACTGGCAAAAATATAATCATGGATACACGTTCTCATTTCTAATCTCATGTTTAATTAGAGGTGTAGTTCAAAAAGTATTGTGAAGAAATAGTTTGTATGCAAACTACATTTTAGCAGTGCACTAATGAACAATTACAATATATAACATTGGTTTATTGAATTGAGATTTTTTTAAATGGCTAAAATGAATACTAAAATGCTACCTAGAAAATACAATGATTAGTCTGATTTTAATTTTATTCTATTTATAATTCTTTAAAATGTCAAATATTTAACACTAGATAGTTTAATATTCACAAAGGCTTGCCATTAACTTTAGAATTGTGCATGTATTGAAAAACAAACCTTCCACAGGAAGTTTGCTTCACACAATTTACTGCCACTGTTTGCATTCCACGAACTGTGTCTGGTATTTTGAAAATTTAATGGGCTGAAGATAAAGTAAATGACAAATGGAGCAAACTAGCATTTTGTTCTCCCTTTTTTTTGGCTCAAAAAAAAGCAGGAGACAAAAAGGAAAAAAATTATACGCCATATGAGAAACTTGCATTCATCGAAGAGCAAATTCCAACAAGAAAGTTCACCTGTTTTAGTAAAACTTCCAGTATATTTGTGTTGTATGTCTATAAATTAATTATATGGTTGCAAAGTAAACTATATTTGGTAATCCATTAATATGATTGCAACTTTTTAATAAAACTGCCATTTAATGGGCTAGAAAAAAATATGTTGAGACTACAGACAATCTATTAAAATGATCAATGTAGGAACTTTGGCCTAAAGAAAATCAAAAATCTCTTTCTGCACAAAGTCATAAATATTGTAATATTTCTGTGAAAATACATGACAGTTTAAATGTTTTTTATGAAATGTAAAGTGAGTGAAATTTCACTCTGTAAAGCTGATTAATGTTTTAAGACTGATAAACACACATCTTGCTCCATTTTATGTAGACATTTTGTGGAGATTGGGGAAGGGGAAATTTGTAACTGTTCACAAATATTGACCCATGTCTTCCGCTTTTGATCAGCAAGTAAAATAACTTTATCCAACAACAGGAACCTTCCTCTCAGGTTAATTTGATAACTAATAAAATGTATCATGTTTAAATGTAAAGTGCCAATTTTTTTCAGATCAACAAATCAAGTGTCACATTGTTTGGCTTGTCCAATTTTTTTTTTAAACTGTATGTTTTGTGGACTTTTAACACATGACTTTCCAGCATCAACTGAATGAATGCTTGATTGTAGTCCTTAGCTAGTGTGTCACTTGATTAAAAACTGAAGTTAGGAATAAGGCACAAACAAACCTGATGGTTGGCCTGCAGACCAGTGGAAGACTGTTAAAATATGGTCTCTTACAACGTCTTTCTTTTTTTAAAAAACATTACAAGAGCTTTGATGTGTAAAGGAATGGTTATTGAATATTCTTGAATCGTAATTGTTCTCAGTAGCCATCACTTTTTCTTTCTGTAGAGGGTAAATTGTAACATTTCGAAGTAGGTTTCCGTTGTCCTGGACACTGTATAAATAAACGAAAACCTAAGAATGAATATAGTAGTAACAATATCAACTGAACTTGGTTCGCTGACATCTAATCCAGAATATGAAACATGCAAATACTATGCATTATAAACTAAAGCATAACTCTTCCAAAAAAAAATGTTTAGTAGCTTCTATTCTGGGATACCAAAACTGTTCATAATTTCATATTTCAGGATTAGTTGAAAAATAATACACTATTTCCAAATTGCTATGCAAAATAGGTGTACATAGTAGATAGTTTAAATGGAAATTCTGATCAAATGATTTCCCCATCTCATGCTCAATACCACAAATAATGAAAGGCTGAGTATTTTTCATAATTGAAAATACTGGTAGCACTACTTATGCTATTATATCGACACATACCATGGGTAAGGAAAGCTATGCAACTCTAGAAATTGTAAGGATGCTTTTCCTTTTAAAGGTGGAAGGTCTTTGCACTCTTTACAAGAGGTTTAGTTAATTTTCAATTCTTTCAATTAAAGGGGCATCAAAGAACAACAACAACTTGCATTTATATAGCGCCTTTAATGCAGTAGAACGTCCCAAGGTGCTTCACAGGAGTGTTATCAAACAAAATTTGATACCGAGCCACATAAGGAGATATTAGGATAGGTGATGGAGGTAGGTTTTAAGGAGCTCCTTAAAGGAGGAGAGAGGCGGAGAGGTTTAGGGAGAGAATTCAAGAGTGATAGGTGAATGGGACTTGGTGTGAGTTAGGATACGGGCAGCAGAGTTTTGGATGACCTCAAGTTTACAGAGGGCGCAAGTTGGAAGGCCGGCCAGGAGAACATTGGAATAGTGGAGTCTTGAGGTAACAAAGGCATGGATGAGGGTTTCAGCAGCAGATCAGCTGAGGCGGGGGACGGAGACGGGCGATGTTATTGAAGTGGAAGTGGGCGGACCTTGGTGATGGAGAGGATATGGGGTTGGAAGCTCAGCTCGACGTCAAATAGGACGCCAAGGTTGTGAACTGTCTGGTTCAGCCTCTCAGTGGCCAGGGCGAGTGATGGAGTCAGTGGCTAGGGAACGGAATTTGTAGCAGGGACCGAAGATAATGGCTTCGGTCTTTCCAATATTTAATTGGAGGAAATTTCTGCTCATCCAATACTGGATATCGGACAAGCAGCGTGACAAATCAGAGGCAATGGAGGGGTCGAGAGAAGTGGTGGTGAGGTAAAGCTGGGATATCATCAGTATCGGATAATGTCGCCAAAGGGCAGCATGTAGATGAGAAATAGGAGGGGGCAAAGGATAGATCCTTGGTAGACTCCAGAGGTAACGATGCAGGAGCAGGAAGAGAGGCCAGTGCAGGTGATTCTCTGCCTACCACTGGATAGATAGGAATGGAACCAGGCGAGGGCAGACCCACCCAGCTGGATGACTGAGGCGAGGCATTGGAGGAGGATGGTGTGGTCATCTATGTCAAAGGCTGCAGACAGGTAGAGAAGTATGAGGAGGGATAGTTTACTATGGTCACAGTCACATAGGATGTCATTTGTGACTTTGATAAGGGCCGTTTCAGTACTGTGGCAGGGATGGAAACCTGATTGGAGGACTTCAAACATGGAATTGTGTGAGTCCATCCAGAAAAATACTTATAGTTCATCCCAACATGGCATCCAACTGTTTCTAAAATGCCTCCAAGGCTTAATCCTCCATTACCCTACCCAAGTCCATTCCAGGTGTTAATCATTCCTTGTCAGTGTTAAATTTGCTGTTCACCAGTTTGAGCCCGTGCCACTTGTCCTATTATCACAGTCTGAATTGATGATAGTGTGCTGGTTTCACCTTTAATTAATACCTTTAATTATTTTATGTATCTCTGAGGTTCCTTTTTTCACAGCTGAAAAGTCCAAGTTTCTCTTGTCTTTTCCTTAGTTATCAGTTTTATGGTTCTTTTCTACAGCAGTTCTGGGAATTGAATGTCTCCCTTGTGCCTTGGAAATCAAAACTGGACAAGTTCTTAAACAAAACACTGTACAGTTTTAGGATGACGTGTTCTGAATTGTACTCTACTGAATTGACAATACAGTTCAGTATTCAATTTGCTTTGATTGCTGTTTCATAGTGCCAAGCACACTAAAATCCCAAGATCTCTTTTACTTTTGCATTAAGCTACTTTGACATATTTCATGCAGTACACATGTTGGCTTCTTTTTCTTCAAAGGCTCTTAAGTGCAATAAATTTCATCTGCCACTTACAGATTTCATCTGTGCAAAGATGAAAAGATTTTTAAAAAACGCACATGCTGGAAATCTGAAATAATATCTGATCTGATGAAGGATGTGCAACCAACACATTAAACTTGTCCTTTCTCTTTACAGACACTGTGTACTTCCAGCTTCATCTGTTCTTATTGCAGATTTTATCTGGCTGTTGCAACTGGCCTGGTTGCCTCTATGAAATAGAGGTAGTGGAATCTCTGGAGAAGAGTAACTATAATTTGATCAAATTTGAGATCATCTAGCAATCAGAACCAGTGAGGACAAGGACAGATATATGATTTCAGGAAAGTAGACTTTAGGGGAATGAGGAACAAACTAAAAGAAATTTGCTGAGTGATACCTTGGTCAAGGAAAAATGGAAAACTTTTAAATCAAGAATACTAAATATGCAAGGCAAGTACATATGCAAGAAAAATAAGTGTAAGCCTAACAAACGGGCCGTGAATTTCCGTAAGGGTTCCACTTATCTCAAGGCACTGTTGTCAATCCACATCCTGCACCACTGATAAATCTGTCACTCACCTCCTCACCCACCATAGTTCTTCTCTGTCAGCACCTGGCTATCAGGGAACCTCAATTGTGCAAAGGAAAACCTCTGCAAACACCCAAGCACCATCTTTACTTAAAACCACTCTGTCAACTCACATTGCTTGCCAAAAGGAGATCTGTCAGTCTTCAATGACACATGATTTAAAGGGATAATGCCCCTGCACTTCTCACCCACATGGGATGCGTGCATTAATATGGAGGAAGTGTCTTGGCCAATCATGTACCTTTAACATTGAGTTCTCTCCCTCCAAAGGAAAAGTTTAAAAACCCTGCCCTAGAAATTCGATTGCACTGCGCCCATTTTACAGGCCTAAGGGTCCAATATGGTGGGTGGTGCACATGATCCATCCCTCCTATCCCCAATACAGCAACAGTTCTTACCACCACCATCCAATGCCCTTCTTTCAGTCCAGCCTTATGGGTCTTGCCCTCACTTCAAATATTAGCAAAAACACCAAATCCAGAAAAGAAATGAATCCAACAACCCAATTCCATCTGTGTATAATATTTAACCCTGTTGCAACCCCATAGCGCTTGTCTTAGTGCTCGTTTACCAATCCTAGTGCTCCTACAAAGTGTTTCCCCAGCGGCTAGAATTTGAGAAGTGGAAGGCTGCTGGTCCAGCTGACTGTGTTGTACTATTCTAACAAGGGCACTGATGGAGCGGATGAGGGAGGAGCAGGCATGCTGTCGTCCACCTGAGAGAGGACAGCAGGGGCCTCTCCCATAGAGCCAAGGCCATTCATCTGATTGAGACTGTGCCTCAGCACATCTATGGCTCTGCATGAAAACAGAGTGCAGGAATTATGTGAGGCTCCGGAAGCTCGTGTCAACATTGGCCCCTAGAGCCAAGATATCTTGGCAGCCGTCTGATCTTCCATGGCAGCAGTATGAGCTGCCATGGAAGCTGTCAGGTATCAGCAGAGGCTCCATTGTTATGGGCGCTACTATCATGTTCATGGAGCTGGATCACACTGCATGTTGGACAGAATGGACTCAATGCTTTGCACGAAGCCCCAGTACAAGTTGCAGCTGGACTCCTCCATGCTCTGAGCCATTGCGCACAAGCTTGCTGGCAGGCTTTCCAGTGCACCAATCATTTCCTGGAGTATACCCATTAGCTTTCTTCAGTAGACTGGATTCTCAAAGTTAGCATCTGCGTCCTCTGCAACAGAGCTAGCATGTGATCTAGCTCTCCGGCAAGTTGGCACCTGTGGCGTCCTAACCCCCTGCCCCAGCTCCTGCACACTTGTGGCTCGTGATTCACCATGTGAAGACTCCTCCTCTAACTTACCCTCTAAAGTACACGTGGAGCCAGTCTCCGAGCTGGAGCTTGCTAGGGTCAGATGGAATGACACTGCATCTTCAGCAAGACTGGCCTCCTCTTTGTGAAGTGGCACAGGGGCCTTAACATTTTCAGCACCTGAATTGAAAGAGAGGGTCAAAGGTTATCTTTTAGTGTGACAAGGGAGCAGAGAGAGATGGGTGGCTTGTGAAAGCAGCTGCAGTTTGTCATGCAGTGTGTGTAGGATGAGAAGGGAAAAAGATGAGGTGAAGAAACCCTACGCGATGTCTTCTCCAGCGTTGACACTCACCATGGCCATTACTTGCCTCCTGCCCATGCTGGCCACAGGGGAAAGCGTGTGCAGGTGGGTTCTGCCTACTCTGGTCGCCACCTCCTGCCGCGCGACTGTCTCCTGCAATAAAGGAAGAAGTGTATTAGTTAGAGCCTTGAGGTGTTTTGAGAATTTGTCATGGTCCAATTGTTCATATGTTGTGTGGAAGATGTGAGGTGTGGGGAAGTGAGGGTTACAATAGTAGTAAGAATAAGAAATGCAGAGCGTGAGAGCAGGAGAAGGAGGTGGAGTGAAGTGTAGTGCAGTTATTGTGGGAGAGTAAAGGAAGCAGGGGTGGGGAGTGTAGTAATTAACATGGCTGCAGGTGGTGCAGGTAAGGAGAGAGCAATTGATGTGAGAAGTAACATTCTTACCTTGACAACTCTGGTGAGGTCATTTAACTTTTTTCTGCATTGCAGCCTTGTCCTGAGAGCTGATCTCCTCGGCGACCTCTTCCCACTGGCAGTAGAGGTGTTGCCTGAAGGGCTTTCGGCCCTCTGGTGGGGGGGAACAGAATTTCCATTCTTTTCTCGGCAGCCAAGACCAGGACCTCTAAAACTGCATTTGAGGACATGGGTGCCCTCTCTGTGCCTCTTCCAGACATTTTAGACCTTTCACGGCACTTCTCTGCTGCTTGCAGCTGGAGTGCACCTCCCGTTCAAGAGGTGCTGGCTGCCTATAAGTTGCATCAGTCAAGCTTGAATTCCTGCCGCTCTGGGTACGGTAGCATAATGGTTATGTTACTGGACTAGTAATCCAGCGGCCCGGACGAATAATCCGGAGTCATGAGTTCAAATCTCACCACAGCAGCTGGGTAATTTAAATTCAATTAATTAAATAAAATCTGGAATTAAAATACTAGTATTGTTGTAAAAACCCACCCGGTTCACTGATATCCTTAAGGAAAGGAAACCTGCCGTCCTTACCTGGTCTCGCCTATATGTGAGTCCAGACCCACAGCAATGTGGTTGATTCTTAATTGCCCTCTGAAATGGCCTCGCAAGCCATTCAGTTGTAAAATCTTGCTTAAAAAAAAGTCATTAATAAGAATAAAACCAGATGGACCACTAGGCACCGGACACGATAAAGGCAAACCAAGCCCAGTCGACCCTGCAAAGTCCTCCTCACCAACATCTGGGGACTTGGGCCAAAATTGGGAGAGCTGTCCCATAGACTAGTCAAGCAACAGCCTGACATAATCATACCTTTCAGCCAACATCCCAGACTCTTCCATCACCATCCCTGGGTATGTCCTGTCCCACCAGCAGCCATCAAGCAGCATTTGCTCACCGTGCTCAGTTTGGGTTCCGCCAGGACCACTCGGCTCCAGATCTCATTACAGTCTTGATCCAAACATGGACAAAAGAGCTGAATTCCAGAGGTGAGGTGAGAGTGACTTCCCTTGACATCAAGGCAGCATTTGACCGAGTGTGGCACCAAGGAGCCCTAGTAAAATTGAAGTCAATGGGAATCAGGGGGGAAACAAGTGTCATTGCCTGGCACTTGTCTGGCACGAATGTTACTTGCCACTTATCAGCCCAAGCCTGGATGTTGTCCAGGTCTTGCTGCATGCGGGCTCGGACTGCTTCATTATTTGAGGGGTTGTGAATGGAACTGGCGTGCCCGGCGAGTCCGGCGAGTTGCTGCAGTGCATCCTGTGGATGGTACACACTGCAGCCACTGTGCGTCGGTAGTGAAGGGAGTGAATGTTTAGGGTGGTGGATGGGGTGCCAATCAAGCGGGCTGCTTTGTCCTGGACATACGCACCAGACACCACACATGTCTGGTGCGTATGTCAAGTAACATACGCACCAGACATGTGCCCGGCAATGACCATCTCCAACAAGAGAGAGTCTAACCACCTCCCCTTGACATTCAACAGCTTTACCATTGCCGAATCCCCCACCATCAACACCCTGGGGGGTCACCACTGACTAGAAACTTAACTGGACCAGCCACATAAATACTGTAGCTACACAAGCAGGTCAGATGTTGGGCATTCTGCGGTGCATGACTCACCTCCTGACTCCCCAAAGCCTTTCCATCATCTACAAGGCACAAGTCAGGAGTGTGATGGAATACTCTCCACTTGCCTGGATGAGTGCAGCTCCAACAACACTCAAGGAGCATGACACCATCCAGGACAGAGCAGTGCGCTTGATTGGCACCCCATCCACCACAAAGATTCACTCTGTCCACCACCAGCACACAGTAGCTGCAGTGTGTACCATCTACAAGATGCACTGCAGCAACTCACCAAGGCTTCTTTGACAGCACCTCCCAAATCCACGACCTGTACCACCTAGAAGGACAAGGGCAGCAGGCGCATGGGAACACCATCACCTGTACGTTCCCCTCCAAGTCACACACCATCCAGACTTGGAAATATATCACCATTCCTTCACCATCACTGGATCAAAATCCTGGCACTCCCCACCTAACAGCACTGTGGGAATACCTTCACCGCACGAACTGCCGTAGTTCAAGAAGGCAGCTCACGACCACCTTCTCAAGGGCAATTAGGGATGAGCAATAAATGCTGGCCTTGCCAATGATGCCCACATCCCATGAATGAATATAAAAAATTCAAAAGGAGGTGTTAGACATCAGTGGCCTGCTGCTTCTGATGTTTAGCATGCAAATAGTCCTGTATTGTAGCTTCATGAAGTTGGTGCCTCATTTGAAGTTATACTTGATGCTGATTCTGCCCTTCTATACTGCCCATTGAACCAGGATTGATCACTTAACTTGATGAAGAGGAGTGATGGATGTGTCAGACCATGATGTTACAAATTGTGATGGTATATAATTCTGCTGATAGCCCACAGCGCCTCATGGATGCCTAGTTTTGGACTGCTAGATCTGTCCTTAATCTGTCCCACTTAGCACAGTGGTAGTGCCACATTACACGAGGATGGTGTCCGCACTGTAAAACGAGACTTTATCTTCACCAGGACAGTGTAGTGGTAACTCCTACCTATCATGGAGACATGGCTGTGACAGGGAGGTGAAGACAGGGTCAAGTAAGTTATTCCCTCATGTCAGTTCCTTCATCACCTGACGCAGGCTCAGTCTGACTATGTCCTTTAGGACGTGGCCACTTTGGTCAGTGGTAGTACTACTCAGCTACTCCTGATGGTGGATGTTGATGTCCCCCAACCAGAGTACATTTTATGCCCTTGCTTCCCTTACTGCTTCCTCCAAATGGTGTTCAACATGGAGGAGTACTGATTCATCAGTTGAAGGGAGGACAGTAGGTGGTAATCGGCAGGAGGTTTCCATACACTTGACCTGAAGCCATGAGATTTCATGGGATCTGATGTCAATGTTGAGGATTCGCAGGATGTTGAGGATTCCCATATGACTGTGCCCCCATTTCTGGTAGGTCTATCTTGCCGGTGGGACAGGACATACCCTGGATGGTAATGGGGGAGTCTTAGAGTCATATCTTTCAGCCAACATCCATGAGTGTGACTATATCAGGCTGTTGCTTGACCACTCTTTGGAACATCTCTCCATCTTGGGCACCACTCCCCAGTTGTTGATGAGGAAGAGTTTGCAAGGTTGACTGGGTTGTGATTGTCTGAGACTTGTGATTGCCTGAAACTTGTCCTTACTTGGCCATTTCAGAGGGTATTATGAGTCAACCACTGAGAGCTTGAATTTCCACAGTGATCTTTGCTGGTTCTCACCTCATCCTCCACAACCTACAAGCCATCCACAACACTGCAGCTCATGTTCCCCCCTCCACCAAGGTTTGTACACTAATCACCCAAGTCCTTTCTAAGCTCCACTGACTCCCCATATTGCAGAGAATTGATTTCAAGATCCTCTTCACCTTTTCTAAATCCCTCCATGGCCTAGCCCCTCCAAATGTATTAATAATACATTTTTTAATATTCTGAATATATCCATTGAAAGAGGAAAGTGCACCTAAAAGGTGAGTAATCTATCTGTTCTTCACCTGTTCTGCAATGCAACACAAGAGAATGGAAGAAAAATAGAAGGCTAATCACACAATCTACTTTACTCCCATATAATCAGCAACTATAGGTCTACTCTAACTATTAATGCAAACTTAGTCCTTAATACAATTAACATAGCTTTGAGCTTCTAAACTTGCCTATTTTTGATGAAGTATAAAAATGATCTTAGTGGTATAAATATTGATTGTCACAAACTAAAAAAAAGATAAATTTGAACATAAATCACCGAAAGTGGGAAAATATACAAAGTACACAATGACATGTTTACTTGGCTGGATCACAACGTTTATGTTCTCAAGTGACCCATTTAAAAGACAACTCCCAAAATTCAATCCAAAAACTCAAAAAAATCCATGACTCAAGGGTCAATATTATATTTGAAGTCAGCAGCGGGAGCAGGACTGCAATGATTAGAAAGAGTTTCCATTTAAATATAACAGTACTGGAACATCAGAGCAACAGCTGTTGGAATGTCCTCTATATTCCTTCAGTTCTGTTATATTTAAATAGCAACTTTCCTGCCTCTTACTGCAGATTTCAAATCTCTTCCCACTGTATTCATTTTGCTGGACTGTCTCCAGTTTTAAGACAAAAAAGGGGCCAATGCTGGAGTCAGGATTGAGCATCTGCCGTTAGTTAGACTTGCCCTTGCACGTTTAGTTTTTAAAATTTTTTGCTTGGCAAGTTGCTGAAAGTGTGAGCTGATAACGTCATAGTGAGGGAAACAGGGCATCTGGGACCTGAGTGAACAGGGCAAGCAACTGTGTAACTCCTTAACCAATCAAATTGAAGGATTGTGAAATTAACAGCACAAGGACTGAGAAAGAAGTGTAAATTAAAGCGGGTGAATTCAATGTCACATCAGGTACAGAAAGAAAAATAAAGGGAAAGAATGATTGGATTAAGAGAAAGAGAAAAAAAGACAGAAAGGAAAAGTAAAAAAAAATTTAAATCTTAAATTTTACATTTAAAAAATCTCCAACAACAATTAAACCCTGAAGGAATGATACTCCACGCTTGTAAGTTAACTTTCAGTGCCAGAGAGGATGACTGGCAGTAATTAACACTTATCACGTCATTAAAAAGGTACTTAGACTGAAATGGATAATACTTGACTTTCTGTGGTGAGTTTAGTTCGTATCTACCATGCAAGTACAACAACTTTACGCCATTCAATGCATTTCAATGGTGAGCCAGACAGCGAGATGCTGTTTTCGCAAAGCTAAATGGCAGAGCAGTGCAACTGAGCAACTTTTGGATTTTTGAGTTTAACTGTGCGTCTGCCCCTTGCCTGAAGTTGCTGTACGATTTGCACACAAATAACAGTGAACACCATTAGTCTCACTGTTATTTTGACAGCAAATTGTGGCCCATTATAGCACCGGAGGAGAGGAGTGCATTTTTATTGGCTGTCAACTGTCCCTCTGCTTTGCTACTCTGGCATCGTCAGCTTATTGTGTTGTTTATGTGACCGTAATCCCTTTGACTCTTTCACGCGCTGACAAATTTCAGCTATCCATCACTAATGTGGATATTTTTCAAATGTCAAATATCATAGCTTGGAGGAGCCTGAACATTCTTATCAGGTGTTTTGGTCAGCTATTTCTTTACTCCTCCAGGGCTGTAATATTTAAATGATAACACTCCCTCCCAACACCAGTCCAGGCCGATTGAAAAATCACAGATAGCCCAACAGGATAGAAACAGAAAGAGATTTAAATTCAGCAGTGGGGGCTGAGACTAAAGCTGCAAACAAGAGTGGTCATTTAAATATCACAGTGCTCGGGAAATAGAGTGGAGCAACAACTGATAAGAATGCAGACAGAACACTGCTGCTGCTGGATCCACCATCTTTGATTAAATTATTCCATTAGGAGGAAAAACCTGAGAGTATCATGTATTAGATGACCTCTCCTTCCACCAACTTTAGCCCAAACCAGGGCATACATTTCTTGTCTTGTATATGAATTTATATGGTATTTTTTTTCAAGTGTAATGTTGGATATTGAGCAATATGGTGCTCTATTGGGATGTAAGGTCATTTATACCAAGACCGTAGCTATGGATTTAGTACAGTACTTCCCATGGAGCTTGTGAACTGTAACTATTTTGAAAGAAATATAGCAACTAAGGAAAATTCTTCATTTTCAGAACACTAAATGTAACCAAAGATATCAGCAGCATAAACCATTTGACAAGATCCTGTAAAGGGAGAGGGATGCAGAACATGTAGTCTTTCTTGCAAATTAACCAATGTTTTTTCCAAACACTTGGACTGCTGGTCACATCTCTTCTGCAAATACTACAAAAGGCCAATTTCTCATTACAAGTCATTAAAGAGGTTGTGGCTAAATGGAACTTAGGAAAAGGAGTAGGCCTTTCAGCCCATTCCGCCATTCAATGAGATCATGGCTGATCTGTATCCTAACTCCATTTACCCAACTTGGTTCCATATCCCTTAATATCCTTGACTAGCAAAGATCTAGTGATCTCAGATTTAAAATTATTAATTGAGCTGGCATCTACTGCTTTTTGTGGGAGAGAGTTCCATACTTCTACCACCCTTTGCGTGAAGAAGTATTTCTTAACTTCTCTCCTGAAAGGCCTGGCTTTGATTTTACGGTTATGTCCCCTTGTCCTTGACTCCCCCACAGCAGAAAAAGTTTCTCTCTATCTACCTCATTAATTGCTTTCAAAATTCTAAAAACCTCAATCAAATCACCCCTTGCCCTTCTATATTCCAGGGAATACAAGCCTAGTTTATGTAATCTCTCCTCATAATTTAACCCTTGGAACCCTGGTAACATCTGGTGAATCTGCACTGTACTCCTTATTCTTTCTAAGGAGCAGTGCCCAGAACACCAGACATGGTCTAACCAATGCTTTGTATAGCTGTAGCAAAACTTCCTCCCCTTTACATTCTAGCCCTCTAGATATAAAGGCTAACATGTTAGCCTTTTTGATTATTTTTTGTGCCTGACCACCACATTTTAATGATCTGTGTACATGGACCCCTAAATCTCTTTAGACCTCCACTGTTCCTAGCTTTTCACCATTTAAAAAAAACTCGGTGCTATCCTTATATGGTCCAAAATGGATGACCTCACACTTACCTACGTTGAAATCCATCTGTCACAGTTTTGCCCACTCACTTAATCTATCAATGTCTCTTTGTAATGTTATGCTCCCGTCTACACTACATACTCTGCCACCAATCCTTGTCATCAGCACACTTAGATAACTCAATATCAAGTAATTAATGAATATAGTGAATAGTTGAGGCCCCAGCACAGATCCTTGTGGGATTCCACTAGTCACTTGTATTCAATTCGAGTACATACCCATTATCCCTACCCTCTGTCTTCTATTGCCTAACCAATCTTCTAACCAGGTCAATAATTTTCCTTCAATTCCATGAGCTTTACATAGAATTACATATAGCGCACAGCACAGAAATGGGCCATTCGGCCCAACTAGTCTATGTCGGTGTTTATGCTCCACACGAGCCTCCTCCCACCCTACTTCATCTTACCCTATCAGCATAACCTCTAGTCCTTTCTCCCTCATTAGTTTATCCAGCTTCCCCTTAAATGCATCTATGCTATTTGCCTCAACAACTCCATAATTTTAGCTAACAGTCTCTATGTGGCACCTTATCGAATGCCTTCTGGAAGTCCATATAAACTACATCCATAGACATTCCCCTGTCTACTACTTTGGTTAGATCCTCAAAAAATTCAGTAATGTTCATTAGACATGACCCATCCTTTACAAATCCATGTTGTCTCTCTCTAATCAGCTCAAAGTTCTCTAAGTGCTCAGTCACACTTTCCTTAATTACAGATTCCAATAATTTCTCCACAACAGATGTTAGCTTAACAGGCCTATAATTTCCTGGTTTCTCTCTCTCACCTTTCTTAAATAATGGAGTTACATTTGCAATTTTCCAATCTAAAATGACAATTCCTGATTCGAGAGCTTTGGGAGATTATGGCTAAAGCATCTGTAATTTCCTCACCTACTTACTTTATAACCCTTGGGTGGAAACCATCAGGTCCTGGGGATTTGTCAGTCTTTAGTGCCATTATTTTTTCTAAATCTGTTTTTTGCTTAAGTTAACTTTAGTGAGTTCCAGTCCTTAATTCATTATTAGTTTCCCTGGAATGTCAGGGATATTATTCTCTTCCTCTACCGTGAAGACTGACACAAGATAATTATTCAACAAGTCTGCCATTTCCCTATTTTCATTTGCAATATTACACACATCTGTTTTTAAAAGGACCCACATTATCCTTGACTACCCTTTATCTTCTAATACAATTGTAAAAAATTTTTGTGTTAATCTTGAGGTCCCTCGCAAGTTTCTTTTTGCATTCCCTTGTTGCAGCTCTTACTATCTTTTTTGTCTTCCTTTGCTGTTCTTTATATCTCTCCCAGTCCCCTGGATCTACACCATTCTTTGCACTTCTGTATGCTCTTTCCTTTAGTTTTATGTTATCTCTCACCTCTTTTGTCGACCATGGCTGTTTTATTTGTTAAGTGGAGCTCTTGTCCCTTAGGGTTATATACTGAGCCTGTATTAAGCTGAATTCTTTTTTTGAACACCTTCCACTGTTCATCTGTAGTATTACCCGATAACAGTTTTGACCAGTTTGCTGTCATCAGTCTCCGTCTCATCCTGTTGAAGTTAGCTGTACCAAAATCTAGAATCTTAGTAACTGCGTTAAGGTTCTCCTTTTCAAACCCAACACTGAATTCGATCATATTATGATCACTGTTAGACAAATGTTCCCTTACTGTTAGATTATTAACTAAGGCTGGCTCATTACTCATTACTAAATGTAGTATTTTCTGCCCTCTTGTTAGTAAGGAGGCAGGCCTCTGAGTGAATGAGTTGTACTACAGTGCATGTTGCTGATTAGGGTATTGTCCTAAAAATGAAGATTCTTCCCCAGTTGCTATAAGTTTTCAAGTAGTCCTAGTCCTTATGCTTTGTGTCATCTTCAACAGACTGCACTGACATATCACTTAGTTTCATTCAATGTAGGACTGCATCTCTTCTTCACAGATCAATTGTAGTTAGAGCAGGTGTAGAAATGTTGCTTGCTGTACTTGGTAACTTTCGTTTTGTTACATCAAAAAGTGCCCCAGTTCCATTGCAATTTCATCCATTGATCTGGGCCACCCTGTAATTTGGAGACTGGTTAATCACTTCTTTCACATTCTTCTTGATTTGTCAGCCAATTCACTGCTTTGACATCTCTCTAACCTTGACTAAGGTTAACATCACTAACCTTGACATCTCTCCCATGATAGCAGGACTTGGTTTCCTGAGTTGGCAGAATAAAGGTTTGAAGTCCTCACTCATTTATTTGATATTTATTTATTTGTCTGGGCCTTTGATTTTAGAAGTAGAAATTGGATAGTGCTGACCTGCTGGCACGAACTGGGGAACTGGAATGATCCCTGCGCCAGAACAAGTACACCCGAGGCCCAATCAAAATTGGGCCTTGGGCCTCATTTAAATTAGACCGGTGAGCTGTGGGCACTGCTGAAGCGGACATCAATTTTGGACCGCTGCGACCCTGACAGAGGCCCTCAGATGAGTTCTGGGATCAAGTGGGGGGTAGGTGATCGGGAGGAAGCCGAACAGGGCAGGCAACAGTCTTCGGCACTGCTATGGAACTGGGAGGAGCACTCCTTCTCGTCCTGGCTCCAAATTCAGGTCTGAATTTTTAAAGAAAATTACCTTTTTGGTAGCAGCCTCCACGTAGACCTGGTTCTCCTGAACACAGACGGCCCGGCGCAGCTACGTTCAATTTTGGGAAGGGGTCCTAAAACAGGCGATAAGCCTCTTATTAACATATGCAAGGGGTTGGACATATTTCATATATCTTTGAGGCATGAAATTAGCCCTTTTTTGTCCCTGTTTTCCGAGGTGAAATTTCTAGACCCTGTATTTTCATTCAGTGATGAGTTGTTGATTTTCCTCCCCATCCCTCCCCCGCCTTCCGCACCTCCACGGCTGCCTCTACCTCCTGTTTAAACTTTTTTCCCAACTTTTTCTTTTTCCGCACAAATAGATATAACTCACAGTGCTTGGTGTGGATCTCTGTGTCTGGATGTATTCTTTTGTGACATCTTAGTTAATGCACTAAGGCCCTTCTGTTGAACCCCTTCTTATACATTTGTATAATTCCGTACCCTTAATAGGTTGGTCCAGTTTGTCCAAGACCAAACCAATTTCTCATACCGCTCCCTATTTTTTCTTAGAATTTGGTAATAGATGCCTACTGTGTTTTTCTCTTTTTTTAATCAAATCAATCAGTTGAGTTAATGGTGTAAATCTATTTTTTTTTCAAGATGGTATTTCCCCCTCTCTATGTTCATTATTCTTGCATTTTGGAGTGTGTTGCCTGCAGTAACATTGATTTTTGTTGTATTGGCTGATTTGCTTTTTTAATTGTTTTTTGAAAAATAAATAGTTGTACAGTGATGAGGTGCTCCCCATATCAATATAGGGACTCCCAGAAACATGTAAAAGAAAATCTTACCTAAACTAAATTATCCCTGGTCATCAGTAGTCTTCCTGATTGACACAACCTCATTCTGAAGAGTAGAAAGATTGAATGGGTCCTCCTATTTTTAGGGGATGAAGGGAAAGAGACAAAAAGACAAACATAATGCTCCTTCCTTTCTTATACACCCAAAGGTCCTTGAAGGCTTTGCCTCTAAATCCACATGTATTTTGGGCCTATCACCATAACCCATTCCTGCTAAAGCTCTTCCTCTAGCCATAGGAAAGTGCCATAGCTGAATGGCAAACTGAGGAATTCCTTCCTGGAGAAATTAGTCTTTGGTCAATCTTACTAGTCAAAGCCATCATGGGAATGTTATAAACAAGTATTTCTCACAATGAACCATACATAAAATAACCACATGGGGATACAAACTTGAAAATCAGAGCCATAGGGGGGAATTTTAACCCCCAGGACAGTTGGGACAATGGCGAGGGGGGGGATGGTGTTAAGTTCTTAAAAATGGGAAACCGACCCAACCTACCATGAACGCCCCAACCTCCAGTTTAACCAGGGTGGGTTGGGGGTTGGGCGAGTAACCCGCTCTCGAGAGGCGGGTTGGTAATTATAATGTGTTAATGCGGGTTGGTAATTATAATGTCCCAGGATTCGGGAAACCCAGCAGCTGAAGGGAGGCAAGAACTGCTGGATCCAGCAGGTAAGTGCTTTTCCAGCACTGCTTGTGGACCAGGAGGAGCAGGAATGCTTCACCCCAGCCCTCCAAGCTAATCTGCCTCCCTCCCCACGATCGGCCGACACCCCTCCCGGCCTTTCCATAAATATCAGGGCCATATAGTATAGGGCAAACATCGTGAATTGGGAATGCAAGCAGGTACATCTGTTGGAAAACCAATTACAAACCTTTAGCATCCAAGGAAAAATATGTTCCTTTTATGACTGATTCCTCTAATACATGCAAAAACTGATAATGGTATGCACAAGTAAGAAATAAAGTGCCCCATAATAGGCTTGTCAGCAAAATTCAAGCCCATGGGATAAAAGAGGCCGTGGCAGCATGGATATGAAATTGGCTAAGTGACAGGAAACAGAGAGTATTGGAGAATGGTTGTTTTTCGGACAAGAGGAAGGTATACAGTGGTGTTCCCCAGGAATCGGTACTAGGACCACTGCTTTTTTGATATATATTAATGACTTGGACTTGGGTGTACAGGGGCACAATTTCAAAATTTGCAGATAACACAAAACTTGGAAGTGTATTAAACAGTGAGGAGGATAGTAATAGACTTCAAGAGGACATAGATAGGCTAGTGGAATGGGCGGACACATGGCAGATGAAATTTAATGCAGAGAAGTGTGAAGTGATACATTTTGGCAGGAAGAATGATGAGGCAATATAAACTAAATGGTACAATTTTAAAGGGGGTGTAGGAATTTAGAGGCCTGGGGGTATATGTGCACAAATCCTTGAAGGTGACAGGACAGGTTGAGAAAGCAAGGAAGTTATGTTGAACCTTTATAAAACACTGATTCGGTCACAACTGGAGTATTCTGTCCGATTCTAGGCACCATACTTTAGGAAGGATGTGAAGGCCTTAGAGAGGGTGCAGGAAAGATTCACTAGAATGGTTCCGGGGATGAGGGCACTTCCGTTACGTCGATAAGACTGGAGAAGCTGGAGTTGTTCTCCTTAGAGTAGAGATGGTTAAGAGGAGATTTGGTAGAAGTGTTCAAAATCATGAAGGTTTAGAAAAAGTAAATAAAGAGAAACTGTTCCCATTGGCAGAAGGGTCGAGAACCAGAGGATACAGAATTAAGGTGATTGGCAAAAGAACCAAAGGCGACATGAGGAAAAACTTTTTTTACGCAGTGAATAGTTATTATCTTGAATGCGCTGCCTTAAAGGGTGGTAGAAGCCGATTCAATCGTGGCTTTCAAAAATGAATTGAATAAATACTTGAAGGGAAAAAAATTGCAGGGCTATGGGGAAAGAGCAAGGGAATGGGACTAACTGGATTGCTCTTTCAAAGAGCCGGCATTGGCTCAATGGGCCGATTGGCCTCCTTCTGTGCAGTAACCAGTCTACGATTCTAAATTGTACGAGCATTGGACTAGCAAAGGATGTTTGTAATAGGACATAAAGCAACTTAAAATCAAAAGAAAACAAATTAATATACAAAAATTAAAATCATATATACTTGATTTTATATATACAGGCAGAACACTGAAAATTTAGTAAACAGCAGAATCCAATGAGCTAATTGAATTTTAAATCTCGGCTACCTATTAAGTGTTCTCCTGCTTAATTAAGAAATAAGTTTTGTGATTAAATGAGCTCAATTTTTATTAAAAGTCTCTGTTTCCTTATCAGTATCCATAGAGCAATTAGCTAATACATCATGTAGTTGATGCGGATAACAATAGAAATCATATTTCTTTTACCAAATAAGAATCATGGAAGTTGTTTTTTGTTAATTAGACGGGAGAGTCCTTTACGTTGAAAGCTTACCTTCACTTAACTGTGAAATTTAATTTTTTAATAATGTTAGATTATCCACCATAGATATGGCTTTTCTCATTCAACATCACATCATTTTACAGAGAAAATCTCCTAGTTCAAACCATGGATAGTTAATCTTCCCCCATTTGTGTTTATATAAGGTCTTAGATACATTGGCTGATTGATGCTGAAAGAGATTATCTCAAGATGCAGCTGTGAGCTGTTGTAGAACATGGCTCAGTTCTTGCTAGTTAAAAGTAGCAGTGTCTTCCAAACATTCCTTCTCATCTTCAATTTTCTATCTAATCTGGGAGTGTAGAAGCGATTTATGCTTGGCTGGACCCTGACATGTCTTCACAATGAGAAGAACCAAGCTTTGATATTCTGGTAGCCAGGATTACATTCCAGTGGATAAGTCAGCTGTGCTGACCTCTTGTACTAAGATTGGAGCAGGCTTTGCACTTCAAAATGTCATATGATGATAGAGGACAGGGAAGACATGTCAGTAACCAAGCTCATAGTGCAGGACAATACAATTGTCAGAAAATTAGGGAAGATGATGAGGCAAATCAAGAGTGGTCACTAAGTTTGAGTTTTAAAAGCCTGTAAACTGTTAGAGGAATGGAAAAAGTTATCCTAGGAAAATAATGAATTACAGTAAAAGATAGTGTGATAAGAGCACCACAGATTGATGTAATGAAAACTCATCTCTCTTTTTCTGTACTAGCTGTAAGCCTCTGTGAAATAAGGTTGGTCGGTCTGAACTAAATTCCTAATGAACACGTGCCCGTAGTACATAAATTCCCACAATTTAGCACAATTTGGTAAACTCACTGAGCATAACACAGAGATTAGTGCAAACAGAAAAGAAATTCACATTGATAAATTGGGGTTGCGCTTCTGATATTGGGGCTAATTGGATAGAGTAGAGGGTGGTTTACTCTGCATCTGGCTGTGCTATACCTGATCAGGTATTGCTCAATTTTGGCAGTGGGTGTTCAAAGTGGAAAACTGCATTCCCAATTCTTGCATCCCTCATTTTAAAGAGCATGAAAATTAACCAAGATCTTAAAATGTGATTTTATTTTAAATTTATAAACTTTGAAACCAATTTGCCTATATAACATTCACTGCAATTCAAAATAATGAATTGTGTGAAATGTTTGAGAAAGAATTCATATCTATATAGCACCTTATTGCATCCTCAGGTTATCTCAAAACACTTCACAACTAATGAATTTCTTTTTTGAAAGGTTGTTGTTATATCAGCAAATGCAGAAGCTAATTGTGGACAGCAAGATCACACAAACAGAAAATGAGTTGAATGACCATTTAATCTGGGTTTTTTTTGGTTAGTAATGTTGATTCAGGGAGGAACGTGGGCCAGGACATTGGGAGAAATTCCTGCTCTTCTTTGAATATATCCTCCTGAACAGGCAGACATCTTCGAATACAACCTCCTGAACAGTTTTAACATCTCATCCGAAAGATAGTACAGATAGTACCTCACTCAGTATAGTCCTGAGGTGTCAGCCTAGATTATGTGCACAATTTCTTGAACCCACAACCTTCTAATTCAGAGGTGAGAGTGTTACCAACTGAGTTACATTGATACTCGGCCGATAAGGCACTATTTAAATAACCTTCATTCTTGTTTTCCCAACTGGAGAATTAGAAAGACCCTAATGCATTCAACAAATAGGAATTCTACCTGAATACGTAACTTATCTTCTTTAACTGCTCCGTTAGGATGGAAGATTTTGAGGGTTACTCTATTTCGGGTATGTATTATCTGCTCCAAAATAGAAACATTTAAAAAAATTCCTTTGCAAGAGTTTCCATTTTCAATGACTCACTGCATGATGTGACATGGAATGATACAGATGCAGAAGTCCCATGTTATGAACCCTAGACTCTTCTGAATTAGCATGGGGGCAGGGGGGCAGGAGGCAACACAATTCCTGGGTCAGGATAGTTTAAAAAACATATTGCCCAATGTTACTACTTCTGGAAACTATACATAACCCCTGCTGGAAGTGTGCATATATGAATGCCAGATACGGATAAGAGTGCACTTAATTAAAAAAAAAACTTCATAACATTCACTGTCCAGACAGTCACATGAAAAAGAACCAATGGGGCCATAATATCTGGTACAATGGGCTCAATTTTCAAATGGAAGTCCGGGTGCGTTGGGGGCAACGAAAATTGGGAAAATTTGGAGCGGGTAAGGAAGCCAGCTCCAACCCGCTGACTTCCACGTTTCACAGACGCATCTGTGCGCGCACGCTTCAGGAATCTGGAAGTCCTGCCGGCAATTAAAGCTGGCGGGCTGATATTTAAAGCAGTTGTTAAGATAGTTAAAGTTGTTAAAGTACTTCATTTTATGGTGATTGAGGCTGGGAAAGGATTTTCATTCTGCCTCAGCGTGTTTCCCATCCTGTGTGTAACACTCCATGTTGAAGGTGTCGTGTTTCAGCCAGCAGCCATTTGGACATTTAAATCCCTGTTTGACAGATGGGGATAAAAGGTGAGTTATTGCAGCAGGGCACGGAGTTCTCTCAGACAAACTTTTGGCTGGGAGATCTTTGTGTTTAGACTGAGAATTCTTGGTTTCCACTCAGAATTCTTCTGTTTATACATAATGACCAACTTTCCGGATCCCCTCAAACTGACACCATCAGGATTGGGGGGGGGGGGCAGGGAGGGGTCCGATGGCTCCCGTAACTGTGCCACCATTCCACTCATGCAGGAGTTGGACTCCTCCATCCTCTGCACTATTATGGACAGTGTGCGTGGCACCTGTTCCAGTACCTCGCAAATGTGCTGCTGTCTCTCGATCATTCTCCTTTTAAAGGATGGCCCCGGGGTTCAGCATCTGCGTCCAGCTGAGCAGAGCCTGGAGAGGAATGTGCTCACCGAAGCGCACTCTCCACAGCTGCCCCTGCCACCAGTGTCTGCTCGTGCTCACTTGTGTGTGGTGACTCACCAGGTGCCAACCCAACTAACTGACTACTAGGGCCCACCAAGGTGTGAGTATCTGCACTAGTGGATAGCTCACTGAGATGTGATGGTGCGCCCTCGGAGGCCTGGAGCTCGTGTGAGGAGTTGCCCTCCGCCGTCACTGCGGTTGTTGAATGGCCTCTAAGAGAACAGAAGGCAGTATTAAGCACAGATGTGTCATGTTGCAATGAGCATACTGAGGTGTTCAACATGCCAAGCATTGTTAACATCAATTCATGTTGTGTGTGATGAATGTTAAAGTTGTGTCACCAGGCGTTTTTGCGGTGCCAGTCTCGGCGTCCCCGACAGATAGGCGCTCGAGGGTGCGGTTGATCTGCAGGGCCTCCTCCTCTGCGTCTGTGAGGGCCACTATTTATGGAGGCTCCCCTCCAGTCCTCGCCCTCTCGCGTGCATTCCCTGAGCTCTCATCTCCTAGAAGGGGAGAAAGTACAGGCGTGTGAGTGAGTCATGGTGAAGTGGCCAACTGAAGGATGCATTGCTTTGGGTGAGGCTGACCGTGAAAGAGGTGCATCAGAGGGCGAGTATGAGACAGAGACATCACACTGGATCAGGATCGGGGTGAGCGGTAGTGGTGGGGTGACAAATGGGGAGGTGAGGAAGTGCAGGTAAGTTGAGGATGAGCCTTAAGTGGGTGTGAGGAATGATGTGATGGAGTACTCTTGGCAGTCCAGAATGAGTTTAAGGTGGGTGGTGATGTGGAACATGGAATGCAGGAGAATCAGTAAGTGTACTCACTTTTGCTGACCTAGTTAGGTCATTGAAACGTTTCCTGCACTGGACCCAGGAGCGGGAGATGTTGCTGCTGCTGGTGACCTCCTCTGCCACCTCGAGCCAGGCCTTCTTGGTGGCAGAGGCAGGGCATTTCCTTCTGTCAGCCGGGTAAAAAATTTCCCTCTTCCTCCTCACCCCGGCCAGTAGCATCTGGAGTGAGGCATCATTAAATTTTGGAGCAGCCTTGCCCCTGTGCTGCTCCATATTGTGTGTCCTTGGTCTTTGCTCCAGCGAAAGCCATTGGAGCAATGGCCCTTTAAATGTAGATGCTCCAGCTGACGGCCTGTCATGCAGGTGCGCAGTCCGCCCACTGCGCAGCTTTCGGACGGCAAACCCGGTAACCACATTAAGGGCCACCGATTAACTCACATTCACGTGGGGAACAGTAAGTTTTTGTTACCCGGGTTTGCCGCGTGCCCATTGACCACCCCCTCCCCGCTGCCTTCCCACCACCCTTTGAAACTTGAGCCCCATACCTCAGTATGAGTCAGCATCTTTAGGAGTGGAGAGGTAAGAGGACAAAATAAATTGGACCAAAAAAACATTTAGTTTGTTTGTACATAGTTCTTGAAATTATCCACCTCCCTTATTCGCATATAGGAGCAGAAAGAAACCTTGTGGATTTATTGCTAATCCATGCCTCCAGCAATGAAAACAAAATGAAAATGGCTCCATGGAGCTATCATCTGTAATGGAGGTAGGAATGGCAGTGGGTTCTAACTGAAACAATGTGAAGCTGTTATGTCCCTATAATTTTCCTGGTTGGGTTAACTGGTTACCCATGGTATGTACACTTTCATTCAAATAATTGACGACTACATCTGAAAAGAAGTATATTTCTGTCGAGTAGAATCAATATACCGAGTTTCTGACAATACTGCAGTTTATGACATCGCCTTTAGCCTGAACAGTGCCTGTTTTACAAATCCTTAGTGTGGGCATCATGTGCAAAATCGTGAGAACTTTTTAAAGAAAAGAATTGTGGTATTTCTTTAACTAGAATTGAGCAAAACATCAAAATCATACCTTGCTTTTTCCAATGTATTGTACGGATGGCACCTGGGGTAGAGTTCCATTTTCAGCCAGTGATGCTGTTGGAAAGACTGACTTTAAAGTCTGATTGGGGTAACCAGCTATCTTTGTTGTAGATGGCACATTCAGCTTTGGCAATTCAACAGGATACGGAGGAATTTGGCGTCGTATAGGAATCCCCTGTGGATAGTTTGTGTGCTGCAGTAAATTTTGCATGCTTAACAATTGTTTTACAATCCCCCCACTGAACTTTTCTTCACATCAATATCCATATCAGACATGGGTTAGCATAATAACTTGTAAAAATGGCACCTAAAATGAAAGAATGTTAATTGTCATAAAAAGTAATCTTTATTTAAATCAAACACCATGCAAAATGAAGAACAGAATTATTTCATCTGTGAATGACCATCTGCTCCAGGGTTCTGAAGGAAATTTAATTATGATTTACAAAGTCATAAGTCTGCTAATCAGATGGGAAAAAAGCACTTGCTTAAATCCTGAAAAATAAGTAGTTGAGAAACCACAAGGAAAGTTTAGGCCTCACCTGCCCCGGGGTTGCCCCGCCTTCTGAATGCGAGACCTTCCCGAAATCCCCTTCCCACAAATTAACTTGCTTTTTTTATTCATTCTTTGGGATTATGGCGGCGCTGGCAAGGCCGGCATTTATTGCCCATCCCTAGTTGCCCTTGAGAAGGTGGTGGTGGGCCTTCTTCTTGAACCGCTGTAGTCCATGTGAAGATACTCTCAACAATGCTGTTACGTGGGGAGATTCAGGATTTTGACCCAGTTACAATGAAGAAACGGCGATGCATGTCCAAGTTGAGATGGTTTGTGACGTGAAGGGGAACTTGGAGGTGATAGTGTTCCCATGCACCTGCTGCCCTTGTCCTTCTAGGTGGTGGAGATCTTGCAGATAGTGGACATTGCAGCAACAGTACGCTGGTGGTGGAGTGCCAATCAAGCAGACTGCTTTGTCCTGGATGATGTCGAGCTTCTAGAGTGTCGTAGCTGCAACCAGCCAGGCAATTGGAGAGTATTCCATCACACTCTTGACTTGTGCTTTGTAGATGATGGAGAGGCTTTGGGGAGTTAGGAGGTGAGCTACTCGTCACAGAATATCCAGCCTCTGACCTGCTCTGATAGCCATCGCATTTACGTGGCTAGTCCAGTTTAGTTTCTGGTCAATAGTGACCCCCCAGAATGTTGACAATGGGGGATTCAGTAATGGTAATGCCATTGAATGTCAAGGAGAAGTGATTAGGCTCTCTCTTGTTGGAGATGGTCATTGCCTGGCACTTGTGTGGCGCGAATGTTACTTCCCACTTATCAGACCAAGCATGGATGTTGTCCAAGTCTTGCTGCATGCAGGAATGGACTGCTTCATTATCTGAGGAATTGAGAATGGATCTGAACATTGTGTAATCATTAGTGAACAGTCTCACTTCCCCTTGATCCCCATTCACTTCAGTTTTTCTAAGGCTTCTTGGTGCCTTGATGTCAAAGGCAGTCATTCTAACCTCGTCTCTGGAATTCAGCCTTGTTTGGACCAAGGCTGTAATGAGGTCAGGAGCAGAGTGGTTCTGGTGGAACATAAGATGAGCATCGTTGAGCAGGTTATTGGTGAGCAAGTGCAGCTTGAAAGCACTTTTGGCACTCCTTCCATCACTTTGCTGATGATTGAGAGTAAGCTGATAGGACGGTAAATGGCTGGGTTGGATTTGTCCTGCTTCTTGTAGACAGGATATACCTGCACATTGTCAAGTAGATGCCAGTGTTGTAGCTGTATTGGAATAGGTTGGTTAGTGACATGGCTAGTCCTGGAGCACAGCTTTTCAGCACTACAGCCAGGATGTTTTCGGTGCCTGTGGCCTTTGCTGTGTCCACCCTGCACATGCATTTCTTCTTATCACGTGGCGTTAATCAAATTAGTTGAAGACTGGCATCTGTGATAGTGGGAACATCAGAAGGAAGTCGAGAAGGATCATCCACTCGACACTTCTGGCTGTAGATGGTTGTGAGCGCTTCAGAAATTTCTCCTAATATTTCATCTCATTCTCTTGGTAACAATTTCAAACTGACGACCCTTTATCGCTAGCTTCCCAACCAGAGGAAATGGTCTTTCTCTATTCACCTTATCAAAACCCTTCATAACTTTAAAAACCTTTATTAAATCTCCTCCACCTTTGCTTCAGTGGAAATAGCCTGAGTTTCTTAAGATTTTCCTCATAACTATAGTTATCCCATCCCTGCCAACATATTGGTAAAACTATAATGTATGTTTTCTTTGGCTTTAGTCTACAATGTGTTATTTCTATAATGTAGTGCCAAAAACTACACACTGTACTCTAACTGTGGCCTAACTGTTGCCTTGTGCACAAACTGAAATACTGTTATACACAAAACACAATGAGGTAGATTTTTTGCTTTACCCCATGGGTGATAAGCATGTCCTTGGTGGAGTGCAGAGAGGAAAATCAGGTGGGAAGGATCGCACGCCCGTTACAGAACCCACCGACCTTAGTTTCATTAATTCAAATGGAGGGAAAATCAAACAGGTTCTGTTTCTGGCATATGATCCTACCCACCACAATTGCCTCTCTGCGCTCCACCCAAGCCATAATTAATGCCCAGGTGATAAGTGATGAGAATTGGTGGATAATAGATACGGAGACTGTAATAGACCAGTATGGAAATGGTTAATCAGGGCAGCAGCAGATAACCTATGGCTGACTTGACTGATGAAGGAATTTGCTAGTTTAGCATCGTTAGACTTTGTTTTCTATAACTGTAAATTTTAGCTTTTTATTTGTCAAACATGATAATGTGATCCTTAGGCCACAATGTCTCAAAGTAACTTTTCAGTGCCTAGTTACTGTTTTGCAGTGTTATGTAACAAAATGGTTTAAACAGATTGTTTTTGAGCAAGTGAATGAATAAGGAAGTGAAATTTGTGGTTAGAAGATGATAAGAGTATTGAGGTTGGAAAAACAAGTAATATATGTCTCTGCAAAGAAATATTGCACTACAGGATCATAGAGGCATACTTGGAAGGTAACAGGTTCCTAAGAATGAATAATAATCAGACTTATGATTAGCAGACACAGATGGATGGACAGCAATTGACTGCAGGAAGAATATGCTGTGTGATAGGGTAACTAGTACTTACCGATTTAAATTGCAAGGATACCAGTGTTATTTCAGCAAAAGGGAACCATTTCCTTAAACATGACTTCCTTTCTTCATGCAATAAAGTCTATGTAAAGCCTGTGAGACAAAGGGAAGTTGCTGCTGGAGCAGGATGCTAAGTGTTATGAATAGTGATAAGGAAAGGTATAAAGAGAGATGGTATGCATCTAGGCTGGGAGCTACAGTGAATCCTCCACAGAAGACAGAAACCTCTGTTGGCTCGGTTTCCATGACAGAAATAATCAGTATGTCCTGATGATAAATACTGCCCTATGAGTGGCTTACTCTCATGCTGTTATGGTCAAAGTTGCTGTTTGCTGGTATACATGAAGTCTGTCATAAATAAAGGTTAAAGTGATTTTAAAAATAAGCATCTGCATAATCACAGGCCTGGATCCAAATTAAATTTAAAGATGGTGTACCATTATATAACAAAATCTACCCCAATGTTTACTGAGAATAATAAAGAATTAATTGTTTTGGAATTTTAAGATAAACAAAGGCATGTACAGGTGTGCAATCAATAGTGCCTGTTGTGTTTAAAGTGGAATCTGTTTTCATATCTCTATCAGACAGCCTCTCTGTCATGAAAAAAATCACTTGATATTAACTTTAGCTGAATAAAGCTTTTGAAAATTGTCTTCTAACTGTTCTTCAAATATATTGGGAAAACAACCAAATGAGGCTGAAGAAAAACATTTTTCTAGTTGGGCTAACAAATCCTATTGAGGCATTCTTAGAAAATGTGCACACTGTGCATACTCAGACTGTGGGATCTCCCTTAAGCTAACATTGATAGCTTTGTGGAAAAATAATGGAGTAGATTTTCATCTTTGTCACCTGGGCAGTAATCTGGCACCGGAACGAATATTGAGTGCCTTTAAAGGGCAGGTAATCCGCACTGCCAGATTACCACCCATGCAATGAACACCTGCTTGTTCTTGGGTAGTAAATGATATTAATAGCTTTGTTGCACATTGTAAGATGTTAGGCCTGGATAAAAAAAATCAGTTTACAATTATTAATGTAATTCAGAGTCCATTGTTAAGTCTATATTAAATAATTAAATATTAAGTCCGTTAACGAAACATGAGACCAGACCAGTGTTTAACATATAATGTTTAAAAATTTAATTTAGGGTCCCTATTTTAATTTTAAAACTTCCTGAATCATTTAAATATGCCACAAATTTATGCTTCTGCAAAACCTAATTTTATATTTATTTCAGGTAATTTTAACAAAAGTTTGTAATTTGTTTTAATGGTAGAACAATAGATTAGCTGGTCAAACTGAGTAAGTCAAGGTGACAAGTGGCAATGTCTCTTATCTTACCCGTTTCCGTCCCTTATGTATTCTCCAGAGGTTGTGCACCACACCTGGGCTTAGATTGTTCTCATTCCCTTCGAAGCATTTAACTGAACGCTGTATAGTAGCAGCTTGTTTCTCTGCCAATCTACAGGGAAGAGAAATCACAATGAATGTGTTTATTTTGTATGTTTTACTTATGTGAACCAGTATTCTTCTATCTCAACTTAAATAATCTATATATCTTGTTAAAGATTTTACATCGGCCTGCATTTTCTGTCTACAAACCTTTCTCCTGTTGTCACATTTTGTGATCACATGTTTGTGTCACTTTTACCACTGTAAATGTCTAAAACCACATTTCCGATTCAATTTTCCTATGTCAACTTTCACCATCATCATTTGTTGATGAACCAATCAAATCATTTAAAATGTTTTTTCTGGGCGCACGGGGGCACAGGGAATAGTCCCTGCGCCTGATTGGTGAGGCCTGAGGCACATCTGATATTGGGCCTCGGGCCTCATTACAATTGAACCGGTGAGCTGTGGACACTAAAAGTAGCTCGCTGGCGAAGTGAAATGAAAGATCGGGCCACTGCAATGCCAGCAGCGGTCCTCAGGTAAGTAGTTAAAGTGGACTGGGAAAAATGGGAGGGGGGGAGGGTGACCGGAAAGGAGGCAACCAGGAAGGGGGGGAGCGACCAGGAAAGGAGGGTGGATGGTTGGTTGAAGCCTAACTTGCAGTTCTTCTAAGAACTGACAGTTAGCCACATGTAAACCTGATTTATCTGAGTGCAGCCAGCATTGGGTGCCTCACGGCAAATCAATTTTGCAGAGGGGCCCTCAAAAAGGCATTAGGCCACTTACTTGCATATGCAAAGACACTGCACAGTGATTTTTTGGCCTGTACCAATATGGCAAGCGGCACACTTTTGGCTCATAATGAGTATGCGCTTCCAGCGTGCCATATTAGAGGCTTAGGAATCTGTTTAGCGCCCAAAAAACAGGTGCTGCATACCAAATTTCTAGGCCACCAAGTTGTATGGTTTTCCACAGTCCACTTTGGATGTCACTACCTCAAAGAAATCAAGGAGGTTGATCAGACAGGTTCTTCTCCTGAATCTATATTCGCTGCTGTTTACTAGGTTATTATCACTCAGATAATACTCAAATTTGCTCCTGATAATTGATTTCATTGTTTTACATGGAATGGAAGTGCGACTAATGGGTCTGTAGTTGCCTGTGTCCGTTTTGTCATCCTTTTTGAATATCTGCTAGTGTTGTAAACAGATTATAAAATATTCATTCTAATTATTACAGTATTCTTAACAAATCAGAAACACCATGAAGTTAGAAAGGATATTAAATAGTATGAGGGATACTGAGAATATATAGTATCATGACGGTATTCTATTGTTGTAGCAACTCTCAGACCTGATTGGGTTGAATTGAATTTCAGTACTCAAGAAATTGGCTATAAATCTTCTCAGGCGATAAATCCATATTTTCTCTGATTTATAAAAAATTATTATATACAGATATGGTAGCTCTCATGCTTTGACTGCTTTCTTTCAACCTGGCCTCTTTGTTACTAAAGATTCAATTAATTTTCAACTAAATTCCGAAATTGTGAGGTTCATGATTTGTTGAAACAGAATTTCTACTTTGTAAATTCAAGTGTCCAATTCTATAAAGTATTGATATTTGCCTACCAAAAGTGAAGAACAAAAATAACTGCACTTCAAAAGTAATTTGTATAAATCACTTCAAGACATTTCTCAGGGATGAAAGATGCCCCTAAATAAATGCAAGTACTTTTTTTCCCCTTTCAACTGAATTACTCATGTTTTGGGGTATTATACTAATTTTATCCCAGGGCCCTGAGAAAAAAAATTTTGACACTTGAGTGGAAAACCCAATAGGAAAGTCAGCAGTATGTTAATAACATTTATTGAAATATTCTTTGAAAACCCTGAAACGCCAGACACACCGATATCTGGGATTATTACCAACTTTTTAATCAAAGTAAATTTACTGCTGTGTTTAAAGTGAACAATCTATAACAACAACTTGCATTTATATAGCGCCTTTAACGTAGTAAAACGTTCCAAGGTGCTCCAAGGAGCGTTATCAAACAAAATTTGACACCGAGCCACATAAGGGGGTATTAGGACAGGTGACCAAAAGTTTGGTTGAAGAGGTAGGTTTTAAGGAGCGTCTTAAAGGAGGAGAGGTAGAGAGGCGGAGAAGTTTAGAGAGGGAATTTCAGAGCTGAGGGCCTGGGCAGCTGAAGGCACATCTGTCAATGGTGGAGCGATGTGCAAAAGGCAAGAAATGGAGGAGCACAGAGATCTTGGAGGGTTGTAGGGCTGCAGGAGGTTATAGAGATTTGGAGGGGCAAAGCTGTGGAGGGATTTGAATGATGTGGAGATAAGAATTTTAAAATCGAGGCATTCCCGGACCGGGAGCCAATGTAGGTCAGTAAGCACAGGGGTGATGGGAGAACGGTACTTGATGTGAGATAGGATACGGGCAGCAGAGTTTATGGAGGGTGGAAGACGAGAGGCCAGCCAGGAAAGCATTGGAATAAACGAGTCTAGAGGTTTCAAAGGCATGGATGAGGGTTTCAGCAGCAGATGAGCTGATGCAGGGTGGGAGACAGACGACGTTATGATGGTTGAAGTAGGCGATCTTGGTGATGGAGCAGATATGTGGTCGGAAGCTCATCTCAGGGTCAAATAGGATGCCAAGGTTGCAAACGGTCTGTTCAGCCTCAGGCAGTGGCCAGGGAGAGGGATGGAGTCGGTGGCTAGGCAACGGAGTTTGCGGCGGGGAACAAAGACAAGGGCTTTGGTCTTCCCAATATTTAGTTGGAGGAAATTAATGCATATCCAGTACTGGATGTCAGACAAGCAGTGTGACAAATGAGAGATAGTGGAGGAGTCGAGCGAGGTGGTGGTGAGGTAGAACTGGGTATCGTCAGCGTACATGTGGAATCTGACATTGATGATGTCGCCGAGGAGCAGTGTGTAGATGAGAAATAGGAGGGGGCCAAGGATGCATCCTCGGGGGTCTCTAGGGATAATGGTGTGGGAGTGGGAAGGGAAGCCATTGCAGGTGGTTCTCTGGCTACGACTGGATAGATAAGAATGGAAGCAGGCAAGCGCAGTCCCGCCCAGCTGGACGACAAAGGAAAGGTGTTGGAGGAGGACGGAGTGGTCAACTGTGTCGAAGGCTGCAGACAGATTGAGAAGGATAAAGAGGAATAGTTTACCATGGTCACATTCACACAGGATGTCACATAATGTGCCAGTTAGCATTCCTATTGTGGAAGGAACAGAGAATGAGGAGACTTTCAATGTTATACCTATGATGACAAATCCATTTCTGAAAGTGCAGAATAAAAACTTATGATTTTATGTAAGTATTAAAGGGAAACATTTTTAAAATATCAATACAAATGTAGAAAATTCACCTAGCGACAGATGCAGAAGAGTTTAATTTTTTAAAAGAAATTTATAGATTTTAACAGTGCAGATAAAACATTAGTACTTTTTGTGGTCAGACGGTTTAACACTGAATGAAAGCTGCATATAGTAAGAACATAAGAACATAAGAAATAGGAGCAGGAGTAGGCCAATCGGCCCCTCGAGCCTGCCCCGCCATTCAACAAGATCATGGCTGATCTGATCCTAACCTCAAATCTAAATTCATGTCCAATTTCCTGCCCGCTCCCCGTAACCCCTAATTCCCTTTACTTCTAGAAAACTGTCTATTTCTGTTTTAAATTTATTTAATGATGTAGCTTCCACAGCTTCCTGGGGCAGCAAATTCCACAGACCTACTACCCTCTGAGTGAAGAAGTTTCTCCTCATCTCAGTTTTGAAAGAGCAGCCCCTTATTCTAAGATTATGCCCCCTAGTTCTAGTTTCACCCATCCTTGGGAACATCCTTACCGCATCCACCCAATCAAGCCCCTTCACAATCTTATATGTTTCAATAAGATCGCCTCTCATTCTTCTGAACTCCAATGAGTAGAGTCCCAATCTACTCAATCTCTCCTCATATGTCCACCCCCTCATCCCCGGGATTAACCGAGTGAACCTTCTTTGTACTGCCTCGAGAGCAAGTATGTCTTTTCTTACGTATGGACACCAAAACTGTATGCAGTATTCCAGGTGCGGTCTCACCAATACCATATATAACTGCAGCAATACCTCCCTGTTTTTATATTCTATCCCCCTAGCAATAAAAGCCAACATTCTGTTGGCCTTCTTGATCACCTGCTGCACCTGCATTCCCGACGCCATCATTCCCGGCCAGAAAAACTCCTGCCCTGCCTCCAACCCATTGACTGACACAATGGTGTCAATAGACATGCCAACGAAGGCGAGAAATAACCAAGTGTTACACTGATTGGAAACTTTGGCTCACCTCAATTCTCGAAAGTAAGGATGCTGTAATGCCCGCTTGGCAGTGATTCTTTCTTCAGGGTCATATTCCATCATTGCACACATCAATGAAATACTCTCAGGATTGGTGCGCGGAATAAGACAAGATATTCCTGTTCCCTTCTTTTGTGGAAAGTCAAAACTCATAGCCCGTGTTCTACATTGAAAATCATATAAAGTGGCCATTATTTTACTCATTAGTTTCAAAAAGCAGCTTTAAAGATTAAGTAAAAGATATTTGAAAAAATTAACAGAAGAAACCACACAAATTGTTTAAACTTCAATGCCTAAAGAATGACATATTACCTACCTTGTACAATCATCTTCATTAAGCAACCTCCACATACCACAGGAATAAGCAAAGATTGCTAATAGGGAAAATCACAGGGGCTTCATTCCTTTAAATAATTTTTGATCTTGACAATGTCAATATGTCAACCAAATGATCTTCCCTCCTCTATACATTGTAAAAGTATCTTCCATGCGATAACAAAAGCAGAACACAACAATAATCATAAACAACTGTATACGGTCTACGTACAGTTATAGCAGCCACCAACTATCCAACAGGGATTCACAGCAATGGTGTTTATTCATGGTGGTTGGGATGCACCCATCCTAGCTTCAGCGCTACTGAAGACATTGCCCAACAACCAAGCTGCCCTCATCTTTGCTCCTTACAGCCAGGGTGGATAAGGGATATTATGAGAGGCTAACTAAGGACTTGCAGATAAAGAAACAAATTTGCATGTTTTATATTAGGTGTGGATGAGTATTCAAGGCAAGCGGGAGAGTTGTGATACACCAAAGAAAAAGTGGATACAGCAAAGTAACAATGCAGTACTACACTAGTGCACGATAAACATAGGGGTAGCAGAACCTTGAAAAAAAACACTATTCAGGAACACCAGGCTGTGATAGCTTAAGTCAAGGCTTCAGCAACAGAACATAAGTTGGCCCCCATGCTTCTAGTTGAGTAGAGTATGGGAAGTATGAACAATTGTTCAACACCCTTGATAACAAACTGTGTGGTGAAATTAAGAGGAGAAAAAAATGGAAATATGTTATACAATTTGTATGGAGTGGTGTGGTGACATTAAAGAAAGAAAAGAATGATGGACCAAGCAAGCTGGAGAGAAATTTAGAGATGCTCAGATAGGACAAGAAAAGTTCCAAGGAGGAGAAGCAGAGTGTGCAGGCCTTGTGGGAGGAAGAAAACAAACAGAATGTTGAAATGTGAAAGGAAGATTAAGGAATAAAAAATAATATATTCATATAACTCATCATGTTTCTCAAAATTACTTCAAAGAGCTTCAGATACAATTAATTACTACTGAAGTATGATGACTGTTGTGTAGGTAAACACGATACCCATCTTGTGGACAGGAAAACCCCATAAATCAGCAATGCAATGAATAAAGAGCTAAATCTGTTTTGGTGGTGTTTGATGAGTGAAGAATACTGGCTAGCAGATTAGGAGATCTCTCTGCTTTTCTTTGAATAGTGCCATGGAATCCTTAATGTCCACCTGAACAAACAGATAGGGCTTTAGTTTAATATCTGATCCAAGAGCTGCATCTCTGACAATGCATTATTAGATTAGATTATGTGCTTGTCCTAGACTGGGGTTTAAAATCATAGTCTCCTGACTCAGAGAAGAGTGTGCTACTGGTTGAACCAAACAAACTACTTTTTAGTGGCAAGCGAAGAACTTTTGTGACAGGGACACATCAATTAAAAAAGTTGTTGTTTAGTGTGGCAGAATGAAGTATTACAGGTACCAAAAGAAGAGTTAAAAAGCCACCTGCAATGTATATAAAGTGACAGTTCAAGGAATGAAAAATGGAGTATGATTTAGTGAGACCATTGGTAATAAGTTCGGAAGTTAATGTGATCAAGTTTAAGGTCAAGCACTTTGGTCCAAAGAAAGATAAATCGGAGTATTTTCTAAATAGAGCGAAACTAGGAACTGTAGAGGAGCAGAACGATTTGGGAGTTCAAATACATAAATCATTAAAAGCTAGTAGATAGGTACAAAAAGCAATCAAAAAGGCTAATGGAATGTTGGCCTTTATCTCAAGGGGGCTGGAATATAAAAGTGTGGAAGTTATGCTTCAGTTGTACACAGCCTTGTTGAGACCCCATCAGGAGTATTGCGTTGAGTTTTGGGCATCGCACATCAGGAAGGATATATTGGCCTTGGAGGGGGTGCAGGACAAATTCACCAGAATGACACCGGGGTTTAGAGGATAAATTATGAGGACAGGTTGCATGAATGTAGCTTGCATTTCCTAGAGTATAGAAGATTGAGGGGTGATCTGATCGAGGTGTTTAAAATGTTAAAATGATTTGATAGGAGAGATACGGAGAAATTATTTCCTCTGGTGGGGGAATCAAGAACAAAGGGACATTATCTTAAAATTCGAGGTAGGCCATTCAGGAGCAAAATCAGAAAGCAATTATTCACACAAAGCGTAGCAGAAATCTGGAACTCTCACCCCCAAAAGGCTGTGGATACTAGGATAACTGGAGCTTTCAAGACTGAGATAGATAATTTTTTTTATTTGGTAAGGGTAAGGGAAATAAAGGGGAAGGGGAGGTGGGGTGGCTATGTTAATAAAGGAAGGAATCACTGTAATACAGATAAATGATATTGGGACAAAGCATCAAGATAATGAAACAGTTTAGGTAGAGATAAGGAATAATAAGGGGAAAAAAACACTAGTGGTCGTAGTATATAGGCCTCCTAATAGTTGCAACTCTGCTGGAAGAAGTATTAATCAGGAAATAGTCGGGGCATGTAATAAGGGAACAGCTATAATTATGGGGGATTTTAACTATCATATTAACTGGACAAATCAAATTGGGCAGAGCAGCCTTGAGGAAGAGTTCATTGAGTGCATCAGGGATGGATTTCTTGAGCAGTAAGTAACTGATCCTACAAGGGGGCAGGCAACCTTGGACCTGGTCCTGTGTAATGAGTCAGGATTAATTAATAATGTCCTAGTTAAGGATCCCCTTGGAACGAGCGACCACAACATGGTTGAATTCCATATCCAATTAGAGGGTGAGAAGGTTGATTCTCAAACAAGCGTACTGAGCTTGAATAAAGGAGACTATGATGGTATGAGAGCGGAATTGATTAAAGTGGACTGGGAAAATAGATTAAAGGGTAAGACGGTACATGAGCAGTGGTGTTCATTTAGGGAGTTATTTTACAACTTTCAAAATAAATATATTCCACTGAGGAAAAAAGGGTGTAAAAGAAATGACAGCCATCCGTGGCTAAGTAAAGAAATCAAGGATAGTATCCGACTAAAAACAAGGACATATAAGGTAGCCAAACTTAGTGGGAGGATAGAAGATTGGGAAGTCTTCAAAAGACAGCAAAAAGTAACTAAAGGATTGATTAAGAAAGGGAAGTTAGATTATGAAAAGAAATTAGCAAAAAATATAAAAACAGATAGCAAGAGTTTCTATAGTTATATAAAAAGATAAAGGGTGGCTAAGGCAAACGTCGGTCCCTTAGAGGATGAGACCGGGAAATTAATGGTGGGAAACATGGAGATGGCAAAAATGCTGAACAAATATTTTGTTTCAGTCTTTACGGTAGAGGACACTAAGAATATCCCAACACTGGACAAACAGGGGACTCTAGGGGGGGGGAGGAGCTAAATACGATTAAAATCACTCAGGAGATTGTACTCAGTAAAATAATGGGACTCAAAGCGGATAAATCCCCTGGACCTGATGGCTTACATCCTAGGGTCTTGAGGGAAGTGGCAGTAGGGATTGTGGATGCTTTGGTGATAGTTTTCCAAAATTCCCTGGACTCAGGAGAGGTCCAGACAGATTGGAAAACTGCTAATGTAACACCGTTATTTAAAAAGGGTAGTAGGCAGAAGGCTGGAAATTATAGGCCAGTTAGCCTAACATCTGTGGTGGGTAAAATTTTGGAGTCTATTATTAAGGAGACAGTAACGGAACATTTAGATAAGCATAATTTAATAGGACAAAGTCAGCATGGCTTTATGAAGGGGAAGTCATGTCTGACAAATTTGCTTGAGTTCTTTGAGGATATAACGTACAGGGTGGATAAAGGGGAACCAGTGGACGTAGTGTATTTAGACTTCCAGAAGGCATTCGACAAGGTGCCACATAAAAGATTATTACTTAAGATAAAAAATCACGGGATTGGGGGTAATATTCTGGCATGGGTGGAGGATTGGTTATCGAACAGGAAGCAGAGAGTTGGGATAAATGGTTCATTCTTGGACTGGCAACCAGTAACCAGTGGTGTTCCACAGGGGTCGGTGCTGGGTCCCCAACTCTTTACAATCTATATTAACGATTTGGAGGAGGGGACCGAGTGCAACATATCAAAATTTGCAGATGATACAAAGATGGGAGGGAAAGTAGAGAGTGAGGAGAACATAAAAAACCTGCAAGGGGATATAGACAGGCTGGGTGAGTGGGCGGAGATTTGGCAGATGCAATACAATATTGGAAAATGTGAGGTTATGCACTTTGGCAGGAAAAATCAGAGAGCAAGTTATTATTTTAATGGCGATAGACTGGAAAGTACTGCAGTACAAAGGGATCTGGGGGTCCTAGTGCAAGAAAATCAAAAAGTTGGTATGCAGGTGCAGCAGGTGATCAAGAAAGCCAATGGAATGTTGGCTTTTATTGCTAGGGGTATAGAATATAAAAACAGGGAGGTATTGCTGCAGTTATATAAGGTATTGGTGAGACCGCACCTGGAATACTACATACAGTTTTGGTGTCCACACTTAAGAAAAGACATACTTGCTCTCGAGGCAGTACAAAGAAGGTTCACTCGGTTAATCCCGGGGATGAGGGGGTGGACATATGAGGAGAGGTTGAGTAGATTGGGACTCTACTCATTGGAGTTCAGAAGAATGAGGGGCGATCTTATTGAAACATATAAGATTGTGAAGGGGCTTGATCGGGTGGATGCAGTAAGGATGTTCCCAAGGATGGGTGAAACTAGAACTAGGGGGCATAATCTTAGAATAAGGGGCTGCTCTTTCAAAACTGAGATGAGGAGAAACTTCTTCACTCAGAGGGTGGTAGGTCTGTGGAATTTGCTGCCCCAGGAAGCTGTGGAAGCTACATCATTAGATAAATTTAAAACAGAAATAGACAGTTTTCTAGAAGTAAAGGGAATTAGGGGTTATGGGGAGCGGGCAGGAAATTGGACATGAAGCTGAGTTCGGATCGGTCAATGCCCTGTGGGTGGCGGAGAGGGCCCAGGGGCTGAGTGGCCGGGTCCTGCTCCTACTTCTTGTGTTCTTTAGATTTGTGGTTGGGATCAGATCAGCCATGATCTTATTGAATGGCGGAGCAGGCTCGAGGGGCCGATTGGCCTACTCCTGCTCCTATTTCTTATGTTCTTATGTTAAAGCAAAAGCGAGAAAATGGATTTAAGGTACAGATCAGCCATGAATGGTGGAGTGGGCTTGAGGGGCTGAATGGCCTACTCCTGTTTCTAATGTTCCTATAAGTGTGGAATTTGATAATGAACTAAGGTGGTGCACTTTGTACAATTAAATCAACAGGTTGTTCAAGAGGTGTCCAAAAGTGCTGAAGGATTTGTGGCAAATTTTAAAATGCTGAGGAGGATATCAGAAGGAATGTATTGTCAAAATGTTGGAAATGTTGATGAAGTGGGAAAGAATAACATTCAAACCAAAGAAAAGCAGATATTTGTCACCGAGGAAGGGAGATGTGAGGCCTATTAATTTTGTGGTGAGAGAGCAACTCATACAAAGTCTTGTTGACAGAGGGCAACAGGAAAGTGGGTACATTGGAGACTGGTTTGCAGCTTGGGCAAGACAGTCTTAACAGAAAAATGTAATGCTTCCAGTTTGGCTTGATTCAACAATTGCTGTGGCCATTAACCATCTACCAAGTGGGAGTTCCAGGGATTGAGAAGATGCGGAGTAAAAGTTTAAAGTGGCGATATCAGATCAACCACATGTTGTACACTCTTCCCGATTTTCCTTTCCACTGCAGTCAATCTACCACTGCCTATTTTACACCCACACCAAAGTTGAAAGTTTCGCCAACTGTCTTTGGTGAAGAGAAAGGTAAAAGTATAAGAACAGGAAAACATCAACTGAATTAACCTGAGTAAATATGTTGAGGTTAACAAACAGATTACTTTATTTTTAAATGAGAAAATTATTTGACACGCTAGAACGAAAGAAGCCCCAACCAACTGACATCAAGCAAAGGTGATTTTATAAGATGTGGAAAGGTGGTTTTCAGGATGTGAAAAAGGAAGATGGTGTAGCCAACAGTCTTAATGTCAAAATGTCTCAAAGAGATAGCAATCATTTCTGAATAGATTTTTTTTTTGACAACTTGGGCTTACTCTTGCAGTGTGTGAAGGATACTGAAATAAAGAATAAATGCTTTACAGTTTTTAATTCAGTTATTTTCCATTTGTATCCTTTCAATACTTCCCCTTCTGTATTCAGCCATGAGGGAAAGCAAAAAGACCAAGGAGATCTTGTCTCACTCTTAACATAGCTAAAGTGAATGTAGGGTTTCTTACCAAAGGACTAGCTGGACTCTACCATAATCTATTCTCATTCCAACTGTTTGGGATTTTTTTATGATTCTATTTTATTAATGCCACTGCTGAGAAAAGGCAAATTGATTGCTAACAGCAATTGGTGAATCAGTGCATCAATTGCCATTAGGCCAAAGTATCTATCGGCTTCAATGCTTCATGGTTCATAAAACACTTAACATGAACCAAAAAGCTTAACTCTATGTGTTTGCAAAAAAATAGTAAATAAACCTAAATAATTGTTTTTAGATTACTTTACATCACAGGTCTAAGTATTTCTGTGTGAATCACTACATTGGAACTAAAATATTCTTTTTCAAATGCAAAGCATCTTGAGTGCATGGTGTAGATGTACACAGAAATTTTCTGTTCCGGTCCAAATAAAATGTACACTAGTGCTTCCTGGAATAAATTTATGAGGAAGATTTCCACTATTTACTATGTATAACAAAATCATCATTGTGTATATATATATATATATATATATATATATATACACACAATGATGATTTTGTTATACATAGTAAATAGTGGAAATCTTCCTCATAAATTTCAAAATTTGCAGACGACACCAAATTGGGGGGTACATATAGTTAACTTTGAGGAAGACTGCGACACAATACAGGACACTAATAAACGTGCAGAATGGGAGTGTAATTGCAAATTAATTTCAATATCAATAAATGTGAGGTATTACATTTTGGTAGGAAGAATAAAGAGGCCACATACTGCTTGGATAACAAGAGTCTAAATGGGGTAGAGGAAAGAGGGATCTGGGGGTACAGATACACAAATGACTAAAAGTAGTGAAAAGAAAAGACTGAGGAGTGACCTGATGGAGGTCTTCAAGATTATGATAGGGTAGATGTGGAGATGTTGTTTCCACTCATGGGAGAGACCAAAACTAGGGGCCATAAATATAAAATAGTCACTAAAAATCCAATCGGGAATTCAGGAGAAACTTCTTCACCCAGAGAATGGTTAGAATGTGGAACTCGCTACCACAAGGTGTAGTTGAGGTGGCTAGCATAGATGTATTTAAGGGGAAGCTACATAAACACATGAGGGAGAAAGGAATAAAAGGATATGCTGATAGAGTTCGATGAAATTGGCATGGACCGGTTGGGCCGAATGGCCTATTTCTGTACTGTACATTCTATGTAATATCGGTGGGAAGATTTCCACTGTTCACTGTTCATAGTTCTATATATATATTATGAAGGGCCTGATCGGGAACAAGAAACTAAATAAATTAAATAAAAAACCATGGAAGGAAGTGAAAACACTAAATGAACCTACCTTTGCACCCTGTTCGATGTCTGATGTCACCCCCCCACCCCCGATGACCCCCACTTCACCCCCCCCATGTCCCCCTCTTCACCCGCCCCCCACCACTCCCGGGTCTTCCAGTCCAGCGCCAGATCTTCCATTCTCCCCTCACCGGTCTTCCATTCCAGCACCGGATGGCGTCTTGCTGTCTCTCTTTCTCGCACCCCCCACCCCCAACCACCTTACATTGCAGCTCCTGACGGCAACCAGCCTGTCAATCAGGCTAGCTGCCGGGCACGAAACCCGAAGAGGACGTTAATCATCATCAATCAACATGCGATCGCGTTGGAAACGGTAAGTTTTGTTCATGCGGGTTTGCTGCACTCCCCTTCACCCTCCCGCTGCCAACCCGCCACAATTGTAAAATCGAGCTCTAGATGTTTTTCTATTACATCTTTGAGTACGGATTCCATTATCTTCCTTACTACCGATGTTAAGCTAATTGGTCTATAGTTCCCTGGACTGATTCTATCTCCCTTTTTAAATATAGGAATCACATTAGCTGTCCGCCAGTCCTCTGACACTATTCCCTTTTCTAATTATTTTTTATATATCTATGTAATAGTGCCTCTGCTATCTCTTCTCTAACTTCTTTTAACATGTGCAGATATAATCCATCCTCTCTAAGTTTGATTAGTTTATCAATCGTCTCCCCCCTTTCTATCTTAAATGTCTTTATATCTTTTTTGATTTCTTCTTCTAATGTCATGCCCAGCATGTTAGTCTCCCTGGTAAATATTGAGGCAAAGTAATTATTTAATATTTCTGCCATTACCTGTGAGTTTATCATGTGTATCCCTTAGTGGTCCTATTCCTATCCTGATTTTTCTTTAGTTATTTATGTGACTGTAGAATACTTTACTATTTCTTCTTATATTCCTTGATAATTTAATTTCATTGTTTCTCTTTGCCTTCCTAATTGTTTTTTTTAAACTTCTTTCCTAACCTTTTCGTATTCCCTTTTGTCATCCTCTCCTTTGTTGTCTATGTACTTAGTGTATGCCTTTTTCTTTAGTTTCAATTTTGTCCTTATTTCTTTATTTATCCATGGTGTATCATTACTGGCTAGTTTGTTCTTGCTTTTTAGTGGGATATATTTCTCCTGGTCTCTATTGATCACCATTTTAAATGTTTCCCACTGCTGTTCTATTTCTTTGTTTGTCAGTGAATTTTTCTAGTTTATTTTCCCTAATTCCATTCTCATCTCTTTAAAATCAGCTTTTTCCCAATTTATTACGTTGGTCTTTGTCTTACTTATGTCATTTTCAATCTTTATCTTAAACCTTATTATGTTGTGATCACTATTGCCTAGGTGTTCCCCGATGCTTACTTCTCCTTTCTGTCCTGGTTCATTTCCCATTACTAGATCCAGCAGTGCTTCCTCTCTTGTTGGGCTTTTTACATACTGAGTAAGAAAGTAGTCCTGCACACATTGTAAAAACTCAAATCCCTGTACCCCTTTACCTACATCTTCTGATCAGTTTATTTGGGGATAGTTAAAATCTCCCATGATTATTATTCCATGTCCTTTACTCATTTCACATATTCTCTTAAATATTTCTTCTTTCACCTCCTTTCCACTATTAAGTGGTCTGTAGTATACCCCTATTAGCGTGATCTATCCAGTCTTATTTTTTATTTCAATCCATATGGATTCTGTTTCTATCCTTCTGTTAGTTATGTCCCTTTTTCTATTGCCATTATGTTATCTCTAATTAGTACAGCTACTCCACATCCCCGTCCTTCCTTCCCTGTCCTTTCTGGTTATATTATAGCCTGCAATATTTAGTTGCCAGTCCTGTTCTTTGTGCAGCCATGTTTCAGTTTTCCTACTACATCTGGTTCGTTGCTACAGATTATCGCCTCCAGTTCCCCCATTTTATTTTGGACACCGTGTACTTTGCTGTACGGCAGTTTAATTCATCTTTAATAGTTGTTCCTTTTACTTTATTTTTAACAGTCCTTTTATACTTCTGTTATATAACTGTATTTGTTCCTTGATCGTTTGACAGGTATGTTTCCGACCTCACATTACGAATCACATTATGTACTGCATGAGATAAGATAACATGGTGCTGTTTTAGTAAACCGCAGAGGGAAATGCAGCCACTATTATAAATGGTTGCAGTCATCATATTAACAGAATTAAGAAAACAAAGTTTTTAACTAAAAATTACTCCAGCAGTGCAGTATGTCAAAGCCCCGAGGCACTGCACCACAAATTGGTAGAACACAGTTTTACGCTTACAATTGCTATATGTATGTGATCATTTCTGGCCAATAGGAGAAGATGCCAAGTAGAGTGAAAGATGTTTGATATATAGAGAGAAATACATCAGTCAGTCAACATGTACTTCTCCTGCACTCTCCTGTTATGTGCATCATGTCGAGCCATTAAAAAGCATTAACAGCATATGGTCCAAATCTAAACTCTGATGGGTATTAAGGTTTATCATAAATTGGAATGTACTTACTGCTTGAACTTTCTAAGGGTTTCAGAGTTTGGAGTACCAACAACTTCATGGATTTTTGCAATTTGGTCAACTTCATTAGAACCAGGAAAAAGCGGCTGTAGGCTGCAGGGAAAAAAATCCTTGAAATAAATTTTAAGTAATGATTGTGTATTTCACTATGTTGAAAATCAGTTATGTGTGTGTATATTGGATCTCCTGTGGCATTAGAAATACATAGAGATTACAACATTTGGCCCAACCAGTCCATGTCAGCGTTTACCCATCAGGTGAGCCAATAGTTTTAATAAAATTTACCCACTCTGTTCCCATATCCCTTCATCCACCTAGCCAATCTAATCTAATCTTTAACGTTAACGTAGTTTCTGTCTCAACCACCAACCCTGGAAGTGAATTCCTCAGCCTCACAACTCTCTTTGTAAAGAAGTTTCTCCTGCCCTCTGTTCTAAATCTCCTACATTTAATCTTGTATTTCTGGCCTCACGTTCTTGACCCTTCAACTACTGAAAACAGTCTGCTTCTATCCAGCCTGTCCGATCCTTTAATAATTTTAAACATTTCTATCATATTGCCCTATAATCTGCATTGTTCTAATGCAAAAAAGCCCCAATTTTTCAAGTCTTCTTCATACCAGGCAGCATCTTAGTGAGTGTGTATTGTACCCTCTCTAAAGCAACAATGTGCTTCCTACAGGGTGGAGCTCAATATTATGCATAGTACTCTAACTGAGGTCTTGGTAAGGTTTCATATAGGCTCATTATTACCTCTTGGCTTTCATATACTGTACCTCTTGTGATAAAACCTAGAACTCCATTAGCTTTTTTTTAACAACCATATCAACTTGAGGTGCTGTCTTTAATGTCCTATGAACTTGTACTCCCAAATCCCTCAGCTCTTCCACAGCACCAAGCCTACTTCCATTCAGAGCATAATTACTACTGTTATTTTTTTTACCAAAATGTATCACCTCACACTTATTGACATTGAATTCCATCTGCCACTTTTTAGTCTATTCCCCCATCTTATCAATATCCTTTTGTAACTTCCTTTGGTCCTTTAAAAAATTAACTGTACCTCCTATTTTGGTATAATCTGAAAATTATGACACCTATCCCTCTAGGCCTATATCTAAATCACTGATATACACAGTGAACAGAAGTGGCCTCAGAAATGAACCCTGTGGGACACCACTACCCACTTCCAACCACACTGAAAAACTGCCCTTAACTCCTACTCAGTTTTCTCTCTTCTGACCAATTTTTATTCCAGTTTCCTATCCTCCCTCTAATTACATATCCCTTAATCTCCCATGCATTATCTTGTCAAAGGCTTTTCTAAAGTCCATGTACACTACATCACTGCATTGCCCATCTGTTACCTCTTCGAAGAATTCTAAGAGGTTTGTCAAGCATGGTCGTCCCTTTTGAAATCTATGCTGGCTGCTTCTAACCATTTTCTCAATATTTAGATACATGGTAATTTCATCCTCAACTAAAGACTCTAGCATTTTCTTAACCACAGGTGCTAAGCTAACTGGCCTGTTATTACCCGGATTAGCTCTGTCTCCCTTTTTAAAAATGGGTACTACATTGGCCACTCTCCAGACCTCTGGCACACATCCACATTCATTAGAGCTTTGAAATATAATTTCTAGCCTCTGCAATTTTCTCCTATTGAGTCAGGAAAAAGGGAAATAAATAAATAATTGAGCAGGTTTGTTCGAAATAGGAGGGAATCATGACACAGAAAATTAGATTTTTAGTACACACACATTTATATATATATATATATATATATATATATATACACACACACACATATACACACACACGTACAAGCAATGTTCAGGAAAATATTATTTTAAAAACCTGTCAAATCTCATTCATATTAATTTTAAAATATAACCTATTTTGATAGATCTCACACAAACACACAGCTTGCGTTTAAATAAATTGGTGAACCATTACACATTTATGGATCATAAAATTTGCCTACATAACTACAAGCATTGCACTTCAAAGTAATTTATCACCAAATATAAACTGAGAACACCAAAATTATTTAGAGTCAGAGTTGGTAAACGTAATGCATGACTGCTTCAAGACTCAGTGCATAAGGGAAGCCACAAGAGGCAGTGCTCATCTTGACCTGGCAATCGTAAATGACCAGGACAACGTACAGAAAATGGAAATCATGGTGCCCTTAGGGAACAGCAACCACAGGATGTTTAAGTCAACATAATCTGGGATTCAGAAATATCAATTGTCAAAAGCTAGGTATATCACTTTAAAAGAGTTAACTAGAAAGAAATGAGGGAATAACTTAAGCAAATTGATTGCAGGAGGTTGTTCAAGATCACTCCAGTAGAGGGCAAATGGAACACCTTTAAAAGGCATAACGTTGAACCGGGGGGATAAATATATAACTAGACCCAGCAAGCGCAGACTAAGCAAGCATTGTCCTAAATGGATCAACCAATAAATCAAAGTGAAACAAGGAAGAAAAATGACATCTACAAATCTTGCAGTGAGAAAAGGGATGAGGTTCATTGTGATGAGGAACATGTTAAGAGGGTGATTGGAGGGGTAAAGAGAGACCTAGAAAGAAGCATAGCTGCAGACGCAAAACAACAGTAAGAAATTTTTACAGTACTTCAATAGATAGAGAGCAAAGAATCATAAAACATGCAAACGAACCTGAAACTGAGGAAGAAACAGGTTTAAAGGGCTGAAAACCAATAAATCCCCAGGGATAGAAGGTATTTATCGAAAAGCGCTAAGAGACACTAGGGAGGAAATTCGTGAGGCACTGACAATCATTATGAGGGAGTCACTGGATACTAGGGAGGCACCAACAGTTTGGAAACAGGCTTAAAATGTGCAATAAATCAATTACAGGCATCTACACACCCATTAATCTTACTTCAATTTCATGTAAAATAATGGAATTGATTATCAGGAGTAAACTTTGATAAAAGTTGTGAATGTTCATTGGAATCTCTAAACTAACTTTCATTGTCGAAAGCATTCTGATTCAGCCTCTTCATCTGAATCCTAATCTATGTTTTCCAACTCTGCAGTTCTGTAATTTTAACCCCTTGAGAGCTACATTTAACTTAATAGTATCATTTTTACATCAAGATCCTCCCTTGGTGGCACTGTCAGAAATCCCAAAATGCCTTCCTCATCCATAATTATCTTTTGATCGTGACCAAATGTGAAACACTTGCGACAACAACTTACATTTATATAATACCTTTGACGTGGAAAAATGTCCCAGGGTGCTTCACAAGAGGCGTAATTAGACTAAAATGGATGCTGAGTCAAAGAAGAAGATATTTGATGGGGTGACCAAATGCTTGGTCAAAGAGGTTGGTTTCAAGGAGGGTCTTAAAGGAGGACAGGAAGGTTAAAAAGCAGAGGGGTTTAGAGAGGGAATTTCAGAGCATGGGGCCTAGACGGCTGAAGGCACGGATGTGAATGGTGGGTCAAAGAGAGGGGTGGGGATTACAAAAGGCCAGTCAGAGAAACATGGAGTTTGGGAGGGAATGGGTTGTAAGACTGGAGGAGGTTACAGAGTTAGGAAGACAATTCTGAGACACCTGATAAACGCTATACGACTTCAAATCTTTTCATGTCTTTTTCCTTTTTTTAAAAACAATCATATACCCCAAGTGTTAAATAACTTTCACAGTCACTATACCATCAATTAGTCAATTATGACAATGTCTGTTTTGTTAAATAGAAGTTCTGACATTTATGATGGACATAAGATATGCAGCTCTGATTAAAGTACCAGCCTAGCCACTATGGGGTTGTGATGTTTATAATAAATGTGCTAGATGAAAGAAAAAGGAAGAACCCATATTCATATTAGGGCCTTTCTGTACCCTCAGGCTGCTTCATAGAAACATAGAAACATAGAAAATAGGAGCAGGAGTAGGCCATTCGGCCTCTCGAGCCTGCTCTGCCATTCAATATGATCATGGCTGATCCTCTATCTCAATATCATATTCCCGCTCTCTCCCCATACCCCTTTGATGCCTTTTGTGTCTAGAAATCTAACTAGCTCCATCTTAAATATATTCAGTGACTTGGCCTCTACAGCCTTCTGTGGTAGAGAATTCCACAGGGCACCACCCTGAATGAAGAAATTTCTCCTCATCTCAGTCCTAAATGTCCTACCCCGTATCCTGAGACGGTGACTCCTCGTTCTGGACCCCCCCAGCCAGGGGAAACATCCTCCCTGCATCCAGTCTGTCTAGCCCTATCAGAATTTTATATGTTTCAATGAGATCCCCTCTCATTCTTCTAAACTCGAGTGAATACAGGCTGAGTTGACCCAATCTTTCCTCATACGACAGTCCTGCCATCCCAGGAATCAGTCTGGTGAACATTCGCTGCACTCCCTCTACGAAGTCTTTTTCCTTTTTTTAAAAACAATTATATATCCCAAATGCTAAATAACTTTCACAGTCACTAAACCATCAACTAGTCAATTATGACAATGTCTGTTTTGTTAAATAGAAGTTCTAATATGTATGATGGACATAAGATAAGCAGCTCTGATTAAAGTACCAGCCTAGCCGCTATGGGGTTGTAATGTTTATAATAAATGTGCTAGATGAAAGAAAAAGAAAGAACCCGTATTCACATTATGGCCTTTCAGTACCCTCAGGCTGCTTCAAAGCACTTCACATCCAATGAAGTACTTTTGAAGTATAGTTACTATAATAATGTAGGGAAACACAGTAACCAATATGCACACGGCAAGGTCCTACAAACAGCAAGAAATATATGACCAGATAAATCTGTTTTAATGGTGATGGTTGAGGGATAAATATTAGCCAGGACACCAGGAGAATTGGAGAATTCCTATGCTCTTTTTTAAACTCTCCCATGGGATCTTTTATGTCCACCTGAGAGTTTGGACAGGGCATCTGTTTAATGTCTCAGCCAAATGACGGTACCTTCAACAGTGCAGCACTCCCTCAGTACTGTATGAAGTATCAGCCTAGATAGTGCGCTTAAGTCTGTGGAACTGGGGCTTGAACACACAACCTATTGACTCAGAGGTGACCATGCGACCACGGAGACAAAGCTTACATCTAATGATGGGTAAGGAAGCACTTATTGGTGCGTCTGCATTAGTGCGGCTGCATAGCGTTTTATCGTTTTCATTTAATCTACACTGCTGTTTAGCTTTCTTTTTTCAGAAACATTAGAAATACTATATAATCCTACGTACCAATTCATTTACCAACTATTCTCTCAGTTTCAGAAAAATGTCCAGTTTTCCAATACTACTGACATCCTAAATGTTTAACTATAATTTTACTTATCAATTTGCTTGAACAGCACCTGATTAATTATGCATTGATAGAGTTTCTCTTTAGTATTCTAACCCCACATATATTTTCATCATTCAATACTCTGGTGAACAATCAGATTCATTTAAACAGCAGTGGATGTCCTGCAGCTGGAAGTTGCGTGTATACAAAAGGATAGGAAACATCACTATTGCATACGTCCTGAAGCCAAGAAAACGACATACTTCTGCCAATGCACATCACAGAGGAGAAAAAGCAGCAGTCGAGATACTGAGCTCTCAGGTCATGCACGTGTAGAGGAATGGAAAACACTGAATGAATGAAACAGAAAGCAAGGCTGAGCCTCCTGAGAAATGGGGACCCTTTTCAGGGAAAAGTTATTCTGCTCTGCTCTCTGGCCCGTATCCCAGACTACCCAGGAGTAATGTGAGATATATACATCAAAACATATTAAAGTCAGAATGTGGGGCGTGCGTTCCATTGAAAATTCCTATGTAAACTAGTTCTTATGGGAAATCTCATTATAGAAGTGTCTGCATATTGCAATTACCTGTTACCCCTGTAGGTGGCACTGTAGTTTTTAACTGGTTGCTTTTTAGTGACTGTTAATACCCAGTCAAGAAGCTACAGTTCTCCAAATAGGGGCAGGCAAGCTAAAATATCAGTTAAAACTGGGAATTAAAATTCATGATCTTAATGCTCTGTTGGATCCCCTGAGCTACTATTTGGTTAACTAGCTGTATAGTTTTACTGAGATGCCAAATGGCTCAAAAGGCATAAACATTTTTCAACAACATATCAAATAATGCTTCTACAACAATACTTAAAATTTGAACTTCACCTTGTTATTTCATAGAAAACACAGCCAGTGCTCCAGATGTCCATTTTGAAACCGTAGTACCCATCTGTAAGGAGGCACTCTGGGGCTCGATACCATCGGGTGGAAATATATTCTGTATATGGCTGCTTTGAGAATACACTCCTACAGGAACCAAAATCTGCCAACTTCAGCAAGTTTTGCTGCAAAGGTAAACCCAGTATATTTAAAACATGGAGTAGTTATCAATACTACCTTTCTATATTAAAAAAAACTGTTTTAGAAACTAGTTGCAGAGAAGAATCTTAGCATACACTTCATTTGTCCATTTCAGTTTCCTTTTTTGAATATTTTTGTTTAAATATTAAGTAGTATTGACATCACAGGAACTGGTTGAAAGAAGTTACTAAGCTAAGGCAGTGTAACAGAACTGAATTATTATTAATAAATACAGGTCATTAATTTAGTGTGCTTCAATAATTTATGTAATTTAATCCAAGGAATATTCAGCTTCTCTTCCAAATCAGTTTCACCACTCACTATTTTAACAAAAATAAAATTAGCCGTAATCATTTGTTACCATTTGAATTTTTACAAGGATAAGACTCAATCTTCAAATTCATTCTGGCTTTTGGTCTTTTAAAAATTTTATTTCAGTGCAAATCCAAAATCACTGTACAGCCCCAGCTTTTTAAGATGGCTGTTCATTTCAGCACAATAAGAGATGACAATTCTTATGGATAATCTTTGTTCATAATTCCCCAAAAATGGCTATCCTATCACATTTTGTAGGTAAGCTCAATTTCTGGACTGACAGCAAAACTTACTGCTCAGACAACAATTAATATGTAAGATGAATAGAATTCGATAGATGATGAATAGAATTATACAGAAAGAAATCAAACAGGACAATTCTAGGGATTAGAAACTACAGTTATGAGGAGAGACTTGAGATACTGGGACTATTTCCACTAGAGCAGAGAAGACTAAGAAGAAACTAAAGGCAACTTTTTAAAATTATAAAAAGGTTTTGTTACAGTGACTAGCGAAAGACTATTTGCTCCGGTCGGAGAGTCAATGACGAGGAGTCAATTTAAAACCATCACTAAGAGAGTGAGGAAAGAGGTTGGGAAAAATTTCTTTATGCAGTTGTTGGAATATAGAATGTTTTACCACAGGGAAAAGCCAAGGCAGATACCATTGCATCTCTTAAGGGAAGGGTGAATAATATTTGAAGCAGAATAAGATACAGGGCTATGGGGAGACAACAGGAAAGCGGGATTAGTTTTGGATTGGTCTAGCGAAGAGCCCGCACAGCTACGATGAGCCAAATTGCCTCGTTCTGCGCTGTAACTTTTATGGTTCTGTTTTTTTCTGTTTAAATGTATCATAATTCTTTGTAACTAACTGATTTTAAGAAGAATTTTGTTGATGACACTCTGGGCCCAAAATTGCTTGGCTGTTTTGGTGAACTTCCACTATAATTCCAGCAGCAGTCTGATGGAACAGCCACAAGTTCCACTGGAACAGCAAAACAGCCACAAGTTCCACTGAAACAGCCTTATACTGGAGCGTCCAGTAGCCTTGTTTGGAGGCAGAGCTTCTGCCCACCCTAAACAAAGGACGTGGAGGGGGCTGAGTTCCCACCTCTTCATCCTCAAAGTTTGAAGTCCTGTACCTTATGAAGCACCTTGAGACTATTTTCTATGTCAAAGGCACTACATAAATTATTGTTGTTGCTGCTGCTGCTACAGATCATAGTTGGCCTGCTTTACAACCAAAACTGTTAGAACATTAGGTTCATGTTGAACATTCGTATGATATGCATGGCATTGGAAGGTGTGAATGGTTAGGTTGCACCAATGGTTATCTGCACATGGCATCACCGGTGGAATCTGCAGTGCAAACTTCAGTTATGTAGGCCAAGTGTCAGCTTGGTTCAGTGGTACCATTTTCACCTCTGAATCAGAAGATCCCATTGTTGATTTGAGCATATAATCTAGTCTGACATTTCAGTGCATTACTGAGGAAGCGCTGCATTGTTGGAGGTGCTGTCTTTCAGTTAAGAAGTTAAACCAAGGTCCTGTCTGTGGTACTATTCAAAGAACAGCAGGAGTTTTCCAAATTCTACAAATATTGAAAGAATCCCAAAAGTCAGTATCAGCTACCTAAAGCAAAACAGTGCTACTGATGCAGAAAACATGTTCTTATTAGCATATACAGCTGCAGAAATAACCTGCTGTTAAGTCAATAAATATAGAAAAGCACAGAAATCTGATGGCAGATGGACCAAACTTTCATGAGCCCTCTCAGTATGGAGGAAGGTCTGCACCTCTCTGTAGATCCCTCTGGATCCATCAGTCCTCTCCTCAATCTGACATAATGGGGTGCTCCCCAAGTGGATTAAGAGCCTGCTTTGAGAAAGTGATCAGCAGACGAAGTCAACTGCTCCATGAAGGCCAGATTATGCCTTTTCATCAGTTAGTGGAAAAATTTCACCTCTCCCAGCACAAGCATTACTGCTACCTCCTGAACCAAGTGAAGCAATCCCCCTCCCCTTTCACCCCGGGAGCTCTTCCTCCACTCCCAACAGTCTCCCACAAACACAACTCCATCTTGCGCACCATGGTCACCTAATGACAAAAGACAACACAGAGGACCCGAGAGAAACCTGGCAACAAGAAATAGGCTATTTGTTAATGGAGGAGAAATGAGAAAAGTTATAGAGACAATCCTCAATGTCATCACCTGAAACAAAATGTCTGAGGGTTAAGCCCAAGATCATACATTACACAATCTCCACAAATTTCCCCCTCCATACCCTACAGACTAAGAATAGATACATTAGGGTCGATTTTCGGATGGCCGAGCGGGTGCATTCGTGGCGGGGGGGGGGGGGGGGGCTGCTAAAATTCAGGATTCCCAGGGTGGGTCCGGAGTCCGGCTCCAACCCGCCCACTTCCGGGTTCCCCAATGACGCGTTTAGATGCAATTAAAGCCAGTGGGATCCCACTTAAATCAATTAATTAGAAAGTTCAGGTCGTTTGCAGACCTGATTGGGAGGATATTTTAGGAGGGGTGGGATTTTCATATCAACTGAGCGTGTTTCCCACATTGGGGGAAACACTCCAAGTTAAAACAGACGTGTTGCAGCCACCAGCCTGTGGGAGCTGCAAAGGTCCATTTGACAGGTGGGGGGGGAGGGGAGTCCCTCATTCATTGCAGGAGGCCACTCTGTCACTGTGGACAAAGTTTGGCCTGTACCACCCTCCTCCTAACACAAAAATTCACAAACTTGGAACCTCAACTCCGGTGTACAGACACATTTACCTACCTTGCGGACCCCCTCAAACGTACATCTTGTGGATGGGGGCCGCCATAGCTGCAGTTATGACTTCATCGGAGCATCACCAGCCTCGCCGGCCATGTCATCCACTTTTGACACATGGAGCTCCACAACACAGTGCTGTGACACACTCACCTGCACAGCAGGGGGGAGGGCAACCGCAGAGAGAGATGAGTCGCAGAAGGCACTACCCTCGCCACAGGGTCTACAGACCGAGGCTCAGCTTCCTGGACCTCTCTGAGGAGCAGTACACACAGAGGCTCAGAGTCACTCGACATGTAGTCGTAGACATCTGCAGCCTCCTTCATGCCGAGCTGCTCCCGGCTGGGCCAAGCACCATCTTCTTACCTGTCGCTGTCAAAGTCACCACTGCCCTCAACAACTTCTCCTCCGGATCCTTCCAGGGTGCCACCAGGGACATCGCCGGCGTCTCTCAGTCGTCTGCACAAAAGAGCCCTGCAAATACACCTACACCCACTCTGCAGTGACACAATGGGTGGCATCAGGTGTGGGTCTTTATGGTGATCCTCAGGAAAGGGGATTATTGCACAAACCAGACAAGATTTGCAAAGACGTGGCAGTAGTGGTGGTAACAAATTTTAATGTGCTTGGCAAAACAAACAAAACTAAATGAAAAACATGACATTCTGTCATACACCATTGTGCATCCCCTTTGTGCTCACAAAACCTTAGCCTTACGTTTACGGGAACCCCTATGTGGTGTTACCCCTGTGGCTTCAGCAGAGGTAGTGGCAGGTTGCTCTTGTCCATGCCCTGACCAATGAGATGCTTTGCGCGGACGGCCTCTGGGTTTCGGTGCCCGTGAGGGCCCCTCCAAAGACTGCTCCACTTGCACCTGTACAGGGGCAGACTTGGCCACCTGGAGAGGAGACAGCATTGCGGGTACTTGTTGAGAGGGGGGCAACGGGTGAGACGTGGGAGCGCTTTCAGTGGTGTCCCCACTTCCATGTCCCCTTTCGCCATCATCCCTCTCCTGGGCCAGGCCCACATCACTCCTTCCACCCTGCTGGACGACAGTTTGGAGGACTTGTGTGAAGCCTTGGAAGGCCAGGTGTAATGTATCTGTCAACCTGTTTAAGGCGGCAGAATGTCGCTCACCCTGAATCCGAACGGCCGTTGTCAAGGCCTGAATGAACTCATTGTTGAGCTGTGCTTGAAGCTCGATGGAGGCTAGCCTTTCCTCCATCGCAGACATTCCAGCACCTACCCGCTACACTATCTCAGAGATGCCTTCACGGCCATGTGACAGTATTCCACTCATGCAGGAGTTGGACTCCTCCATCCTCTGCGCAATTGTGGAGAGTGCGCGTGGCAACTGTTCCAGTACCTCGGCAATGTGCTGCTGGCCCTTGATGACTCTCCTTTTCATGGCTGGCCCCCAGGGTTCAGCATCTGGGTCCAGCTGAGCAGAGCCTGGAGAAGAGTGCTCCCACAGTCGCGGACCCACCACGGCTGCCCCTGCCACCAGGGTCTGCTCGTGCTCACATGTGCGTGGTGACTCACCATGTGCAAGCCCAACTAACTGAGGACGGGGACCCACCGAGGTGTGTGCATCTGCGCTGGCGGATGGCTGGCTCAGATGTGACTATGCCCCCTCAGAGGCCGGCAGGTCCTCTGAGGAATCGCCCTCCGCAGTCATGGCGGTTGCAGATGGCCCTGCAAGAGAACAGAAAGCAATATTAAGCATGTGGACAGATGTTGAGGTGCTGCAGATGCCAAGTGATGTTAAGATCATTCGCTATCATGAATGCTGAGTGTTAGATTTCTGTCACCAGCCGTTTGTGCGCTCCCAGTCTCGGCGTCTGCCATGGACAGGCACTCCAGCTTGCGGCTTATTTCCATTGCCTGCTGCTCCGCGTCCGTTAGGACCACCTGGTGTGGCGGGCCCCCTCCAGTCCTAGCCCTCTCCCGGGCATTCTGGCATCTCTTCTCCTATCAAGGCAAAACACAGAGAGGCGTGATTGAGTGATGGTTGCATAGTGACCCACTGCATGCATTGGTGTGGGTGGGGGTGACCGTGAGGGAGTTGCATGGGAGGGTGCATTTGGGATATAGCCATGAGATTGTATGAGGATTGGGTTGCTTGGTAGTGTTCGAATGGGAACTGGGGTGGTGAGTAAGTGCAGGCAAGGTGAGGATGATGGTTGAGTGGGTGTGAGGAGTGATGCGAGAGCATTGTGGTAGCAGTGCAGAAGGAGTTGTATGGTGGTGGAGGTGTTGTGGAAGACGGAGTGTGGGAGAATGCGTAAGTATACTCACTTTAGCTGACCTGATTAGGTCATTAAAGCGCTTCCTGCACTGGACCCTGGTTTGGCCGACATTGCTGCTGCTGCTGACCTCCTCTGCCACCTCGAGCCAGGCCTTCTTGGTGGCAGAGGGAGGCCACCTCCTCCCATCAGATGGGAAAAACGTTTCCCTCCTACTCCTCACCCCATCGAGCAGCACCTGGAGTGAGGAGTCAGAAAACCTTGGAGCAGCCTAGCCTATGGCCTGCTCCATTCTATTATTTTGGTTCTTTGCTGCAGGAGGAACATTGGAGGACTGCCCCTTTAAATAGGGCTCCTCCTGCTGACAGCCTGTGATGCGGGTGCGCAGTGCGCCCGCTGCGCAGGTCTGCAATGGGAAACCCGGAAGCACACGTAAGTACCTTCAATTAGGCTGTGATCGTGTGCAGAGCACCCCGATTTCACTGGGCGCGTTACCCACGTGCCCAGTCGACCCCCCGCTGCCAACCTACCTCCCTCCTAATATCGGGCCCATTAATTCAACCCAAATACCTAATTGTTCTCAATTCAAGCACAGTCATGTCAAGAAACCAGAATGCATCAACATAAACCTCCCGTAAATACCATATAATCAAAATGTACCATGGCTTCAGAACATAGGAACAGGAGTAGGCCCCTTGAGCCTGTTCCGCCATTCAATGAGATCATGGCTGATCTGTATTCTAACTCTATCCACCCGTCTTGGCTCCACGTCCCTTAATACCCTTGGCAAGCAAAAATCTATCGATTTCATATTTAAAATTATTCATTGAGCTAGCATCTACTGCTTTTTGTGGGAGACAGTTCCTCACTTCTACCACCCTTTGCGTGAAGAAGTGTTTCCTTATTTCTTTCCTGAATGGCCTGGCTCTGATTTTAAAATTATGTCCCCTTGACTCCCCCACCAGCGGAAAAGGTTTCTCTTTCTGCCCTATCAATTGCTTTCAAAATCCTAAAAACCTCATCAAATCACCCCTTAATCTTCTACATTCCAGGGAATACAAGCCTAGTTTATGTAATCTCTCCTCATATTTTAACCCTTGGAGCCCTGGTAGCATTCAGATGAATCTGCACTGCACTCCTTCCAAGGCCAATATATCTTTTCTAAGGTGAGGTGCCCAGGACTGTACACAATATTCCATATGTGGTCTAACTAGGGCTTTGTATAGATCTAGCAAAACTTCCTCCCCTTTATATTCTAGCCCTTAGTTATAAAGGCAAACATTCCATTAGATTTTTTGATAATTTTTTATTCCTGACTACTATATTTTAGTGATCTGTGTACATGGACCCCTAAATCCCTTTGGACCTCTACTGTTCCTAGCTTTTCACCATTTAAAAAATACTTGGATCTATCCTTTTTTGGTCCAAAATGGATGACCTCACACTTACCTGCATTGAAATCCATCTGCCACAGTTATGCCCACTCAATTAATCTATCAATGTCTCTTTGTAATTTTATGCTCCCGTCTATACTGCGTTAATAAACTTGCAGAATGGGCGTGTAAATGGCAAATGAATTTCAATATAGATAAGTGTGAGGTGGTGCATTTTGGCAGGAAGAATAAGGAGGCCATATACTGCTTAGATAATAAGTCTAAATGGGGTAGAGGAGCAAAAGGATCTAGGGGTACAGATACACAAATCATTAAAAGTAGCGACACAAGCTAATAGGGATTCTAGAGGGATAGAATTGAAAAGTAGAAAAGTTATGTTAAACTTGAATAAAACCTTGGTTATACCACACTTGGAGTACTCTGCACAGTTCTGGTCTCCATAATATAAAAAGGATATAGAGGCATTGGAGAAGGTGCAAAAAAGATTCACAAGGATGATACCAGAACTGAGAGGATATACTTATCAGGAAAGGCTGAACAGTCTGGGGTGTGTTTCTCTAGAAAAGAGAAGGTTGAGGGGTGACCTGATAGAGGTCATTAAGATAATGAAAGGGTTTGATAGGATAGATGTAGAGAATATGTTTCCACTTGTGAAGATGTCCAAAGCTAGGGACCATAAATATAAGATAGTCATTAATAAATCTAAAAGGGAATTCAGGAGGAACTTCTTTACCCAAAGAGTGGTAAGAATGTGGAATACGCTACCATAAGGAGTAGTTGAGGCAAATAGCACAGATGCTTTTAAGGGGAAGCTAGATAAGCACATGAGGGAGAAAGGAATAGAAGAATATGTTGATAGGATTAAGAACATAAGAAACAGGAGCAGCCCCTCAAGCCTGCTCCGCCATTCGGTCAGATCATGGCTGATCTTCGATCTCAACTCCACTTTCCTGCCAGATCCCCATATCCCTTAATTCTCCTAGAGTCCAAAAATCTATCCATCTCAGCCTTGAATATATTCAACAACTCAGCATCCACAGGCCCCTGGGGCAGAGAATTCCAAAGATTCACAACCCTCAGAGAAGAAATTCCTCCTCATCTCAGTCTTGAATGGCCGACCCCTTGTCCAGCAACTATGCCCCTAGTTCTAGGCTCTCTAGCTAGGGGAAACAATTTCACAGCAGCTAGCCTATCGAGCCCCCTCATAATCTTATGTGTTTCAATGAGATCACCTCTCATTCTTCTAAACCTCAGAGAGTATACGCCCACTCTACTCAACCCCTCTTCATAGGACAATCCTCTCATCCCATGAATTAATCTAGTGAACCTTCACTGCACAGCCTCTAAAGCAAGTATATCCTTCCTTAGATAAGGAGACCAAAACTGTACGCAGTACTCCAGGTGAGGTCTCACTAAAGCCATGTACAACTGTAGTAAGATTTTCCTGCTCTTATACTCCAACCCCTTTGCAATAAAGACCAACATGCCATTTGCTTTCCTAATTGCCTGCTGTACCTGCATACTAACTTTTTGTGTTTCTTGTATGAGGATACTCAAGTCTCTCTGAACATCAACACTTAATAGTTTCTCACCATTTAAAAATATTCTGTTTTTCTATTCCTGCTTCCAAAGTGAATAACCTCACATTTCCCCACATTATACTCCATCTGCCCCTTCTTGCCCACTCATTTAACCTGTCTATATCCCTTTGCAGACTCTTTGTGTCCTCCTGACAGCTTACTTTCCCACCTAGCTTTGTATCATCAGCAAACTTGGATATATTACACTCGGTCCCTTCATCTAAGTCATTAATATAGATTGTAAATAAAGAAGGGCCAAGCACCGATCCTTGCGGCACCCCACTAGTTACAATCTGCCAACCTGAGAATGACCCGTTTATCCCTACTCTCTGTTTTCTGTCCTTTAACCAACCCCATGAGCCCTTATCTTGTGTAACAACCTTTTATGTGGCACCTTATCGAATGCCTTTTGAAAATCCAAATATACTACGTCCACTGGTTCCCCTTTATCTACTCTGCTAGTTACATCCCCAAAACCTCTAATAAATTTGTCAAACACGATTTCCCTTTCATAAAACCATGTTGACTCTGCCGAATTATATTATGATTTTCTAAGTGCCATGTCACTATTGCCTTAATAATGGATTCCAGTGATTTCCCAATGACCGAACTGGCCTGTAGTTCCCTGTTTTCTCTCTCCCTCCCTTCTTGAGTAGCAGGGTAACATTTGCTACCTTCCAGTCCACTGGGACTGTTAAATGAAGAGAGGTGGGAGAAGGTTCGTGTGGTGCATAAATGCCGGCATAGACAAGTTGGGCTGAATAGCCTGTTTCTGTGCTATGGACTCTATGTAACCGATCATTGTGTCATCGGCAAACTTGGATATATGACTCTCTGTTGTGTTACCTAAGTCTTTAATAAAGATAGTGAATAGTTGAGGCCCCAGCACTGCTCCTTGTTTGACACCACTAGTCACTTCCTTCCAATTTGAGGACATACCCATTATCCCTACTCTCTGTCTTCTACTGCCTAATCAATCTCTAAACCAGGTCAATAAATTGCCTTCAATTCCATGAGCTTTAATTTTAGCTAATAGTCTCCTATGTGGAACCCTATCAAATGCCTTCTGGAATCCATATAAACTACATCCATAAATATTCCCCTGTCTGCTACTTTAATTACTTCCTCAAAAAATTCAATTATGTTCTTTAGACATGACCTGCCCTTTACAAATCCATGTTGTCTCTATCTAATCAGCTAAATTTCTTTAAAGTGCTCAGTCACACTGTCCTTTATTATAGATTCCAGTAACTTCCCCACAACAGATGGTGGACTAACAGTCTATAATTTCCTGGTTTCTCTCTCTCACCTTTCTTAAATAATGGAGTTACATTTGCAATTTTCCAATCCAAGGGGACAATTCCTGAATCGAGAGCACTTTGGAAGATTATGACTAAAGCATCTGCAATTTCCTTACCCACTTCCTTTAAAACCCTGGGGTGGGATCCATCAGGTTCTAGGGATTTTGTCAGTCTTTAATGCCATTATTTTTTCTAATACTGTTTTCTTGCTTATGTTAACTTTAGTGAATTCCAGTCCTTGATTCATTATTAGTTTCCCTGGACTGTCAGGTATATTATCCTTTTCCTCTACTGTGAAGACTGACACAAAGTAATTATTCAACAAGTCTGCCATTTCCTTATTTTCATTTGCAATATTACCCACATCTGTTTTTAAAGGGCCCACATTACGCTTGATCTACCATTTTTCTCCTAATATAATTTTAAAAACTTTTTGTGTTAATCTTGATATCCCTCGCAAGTTTCTTTTCGCATTCCCTATTTGCAGCTTTTACTATCTTTTTTGTCTTCCCTTGCTGTTCTTTATATATCTCCCAGTCTCCTAGATCTACACAATTCTTTACACTTTTGTGTGCTCTTTAGTTTAATGTTATCCCTTGAAGAGTATAGAGATTGCCGGAGTAGCGTTAAGAGAGAAATCAGGAGGGCAAAAAGGGGACATGAGATTGCTTTGGCAGATAAGGCAAAGGTGAATCCAAAGAGCTTCTACAAATACATAAAGAGCAAAAGAGTAACTAGGGAGAGAGTAGGGCCTCTTAAGGGCCAACAAGGTCATCTATGTGCGGAACCACAAGAGATGGGTGAGATCTTAAATGAATATTTCGCATCGGTATTTACGGTTGAGAAAGGTATGGATGTTAGGGAACTTGGGGAAATAAATAGTGATGTCTTGAGGAGTGTACATATTACAGAGAGGGAAGTGCTGGAAGTCTTAACGCGCATCAAGGTAGATAAATCTCCGGGACCTGATGAAATGTATCCCAGGACGTTATGGGAGGTCAGGGAGGAAATTGCGGGTCCCCTAGCAGAGATATTTGAATCATCGACAGCTACAGGTGAGGTGCCTGAAGATTGGAGGGTAGCAAATGTTGTGCCTTTGTTCAAGAAGGGCGGCAGGGAAAAGCCTGGGAACTACAGACCGGTGAGCCTGACATCCGTAGTGGGTAAGTTGTTAGAGGGTATTCTGAGAGACAGGATCTATGGGCATTTGGAGAGGCAGGGACTGATTAGGAACAGTCAGCATGGTTTTGTGAGAGGAAAATCATGTCTCACAAATTTGATTGAGTTTTTTGAAGGGGTAACCAAGAAGATAGATGAGGGCTGTGCAGTAGACGTGGTCTACATGGACTTTAGCAAAGCCTTTGACAAGGTACCGCATGGTAGGTTGTTACATAAGGTTAAATCTCACGGGATCCAAGGTGAGGTAGCCAATTGGATACAAAATTGGATTGACGACAGAAGACAGAGGGTGGTTGTAGAGGGTTGTTTTTCAAATTGGAGGCCTGTGACCAGCGGTGTGCCTCAGGGATCGGTGCTGGGTCCGCTGTTATTTGTTATTTATATTAATGATTTGGATGAGAATTTAGGAGGCATGGTTAGTAAGTTTGCAGATGACACCAAGATTGGTGGCATTGTGGACAGTGAAGAAGGTTATCTAGGATTGCAACGGGATCTTGATAAATTGGGCCAGTGGGCCGATGAATGGCAGATGGAGTTTAATTTAGATAAATGTGAGGTGATGCATTTTGGTAGATTGAATCGGGCCAGGACCTACTCCGTTAATGGTAGGGCGTTGGGGAGAGTTATAGAACAAAGAGATCGAGGAGTACAGGTTCATAGCTCCTTGAAAGTGGAGTCACAGGTGGATAGGGTGGTGAAGAAGGCATTCAGCATGCTTTAATTCATTGGTCAGAACATTGAATACAGGAGTTGGGATGTCTTGTTGAAGTTGTACAAGACATTAGTAAGGCCACACTTGGAATACTGTGTACAGTTCTGGTCACCCTATTATAGAAAGGATATTATTAAACTAGAAAGAGTGCAGAAAAGATTTACTAGGATGTTACCGGGACTTGATGGTTTGACTTATAGGGAGAGGTTAGATAGACTGAGACTTTTTTCCCTGGAGAGTAGGAGGTTTAGGGGTGATCTTATAGAAGTCTATAAAATAATGAGGGGCATAGATAAGGTAGATAGTCAAAATCTTTTCCCAAAGGTAGGGGAGTCTAGAACGAGGGGGCATAGATTTAAGGTGAGAGGGGAGAGATACAAAAGGGTCCAGAGGGGCAATTTTTTCACTCAAAGGGTGGTGAGTGTCTGGAACGAGCTGCCAGAGGCAGTAGTAGAGGTGGGTACAATTTTGTCTTTTAAAAAGCATTTGGACAGTTACATGGGTAAGATGGGTATAGAGGGATATGGGCCAAGTGCAGGCAACTGGGACCAGCTTAGTGGTATAAACTGGGCGACATGGACATGTTGGGCCGAAGGGCCTGTTTCCACGTTGTAAAGTTCTATGATTCTATTTCTCACCTCTTTTGTTGACCATAGCTGTTATATTTAATAAGTAGAGCTCTTGCCCCTTAGATATGTACTGGTCCTGTATTAGGCTAAATTATTCTTTGGAATATACTTTGTAAAGGTAAACTCTTAAGAATTCAATTAACAAAAAAATCTGATCCCCTTGCAGATTTACCGGAATCCACACACAAACCTCCCAGGATCCTAAGACTATAGATTGAAATCAATAGGCTTGTATTTTATTCTAGGTCAGATGTGGCATTAGTGAGTTTAACAAAGTCACAGCAGTTAAAAAGTGAATAGTACAGAGGAGTATCTCACTGTGGAGCAGAAGAAAGAGGTCTGCTAGAGCAAAGAATTTGCAACAGATTCCCCAGCATAAGAATTCTCAGGCTTACCAGGAAGGCTGTGACAAGAGATTTGCCACTTAGGCCACACAAAGACCTACACAGAGATTCAGTCAACTGTTGTTAACAAAAAAATGTACTGTACCTAGAAGTGAACATTAACACAGCTTAAAATATGACCCCTTTTTTAAAAAATCCCCAATTGTAGATTGGAGATTCAAACACTTGTGTTAGCATTTCATCCAGCGCCTATTCACCATTATAGATTTTTTAAAAAATGATTAATATATTTTTGGAAATTTTATGGAATAAGGCAGGACACTGATTCAGAACTCACTGGTCCCTAAAATCTGCGGAAATGCTCTGCCATATAGGTGTAGGGGAGCTCTGTACTTCACCTTGCTGAAGTATCTGGTGTTGGGGGTAGTTCCCTCATTAACATACTACTGATGGGTGCCCAGGTAACTGGCAACATCTTGCCAAAAAAAAGGTAAGGACCCATTTTCTTTAGGGCGTCCAGAGAAAATCCCAGCCTGGACCACTAGATGGGCTCCACCAATGGCAGGTCAAGAGCTGATACCCCTGGTGGAATTCAGCATACCGGCTGCGTGGCATTGCCCAGGCCAGGGATGAAGACATTCCTGGTCTGGGAATTCTCTCCCCTTTGTCCCACCCCGGAAGCTACTAGTGAAGGCTGGGGCTCACATATCTGGTTTCCAGCCTAATTCTCAGACCTTCTGCTGCAATCCCTGCAGACCACTGGAAGTGCACTGATACAGCCCATGGATTTTCAGGGCCATTTTAAAAAGCAGACAGGCAGCTTGAAAGTTATGGATTAAATTTTGTAGTGGTGTGAAGACTGGATACCCCTTGTAACAAATTCCTCTTTAACCACAGATGGGAAAACAATTTCCCCTAAAGATGATTTTAAGAAATCCTCAAAAAGAGGCTCAATCATTTGGGTAAGACCACAGCATTTAAGTTTGGGCACTTATACATTAAAAGTTTCACAAGCGGCTTAATGGATCAAGGATTAGGCTTGGGAAGGGAGATCAAAAGTTTGAATCTAATTGGCACGTCTCTTACTTTCTGTTTCCATGTGAGGTAGCGTCTAGCTACTAGCATTGTAAGGTATTTCACCTTTTTTGATTTTTTTGGCCATCTTTCCACAGAAAGGATTTAGAAAAATGAGTTACTTTTTAAATATTGTGTTTCAAAACATAGAGGGCTATAAATTGGGCCGTGTATCGCCCGTTTTGTAGGCACTGCGCGGCCTCGTAAGGACCCAAAATGGCATCTGGAATGCGCGCACACATATCTAGCGTGACGTGTGCTGGACACCATATTGGTAAAGGCATTTGCGCACGCGCACTTAACGAATGCCAGCAGCATGTAAAGTAGGGCGATTATGCGGTCGATCAGTGTGCAATGCTGATTTAAAAGGGACAGATGCGATTTTGGAACTCAGCGCTCCAGCCAAAGCACTGCCTTAACCTCGCACAACTGAACAGGTCGTAAACAGCATGGAGGACCCCCCCCCCCACCACCAGAGCTATTTAAAAGAATCATGTAGGATTTACAAGTGCATTGCTGGATTATTGCTTCTGGCCGCTGATGCATTTGTACCTATTTTTAGAAGTCTCCTACACTTGAATACTAGAACGAGGGAACATAGCCTAAAAATTAAGAGCCAGGGCTTGTAGGAGTGAAGGTAGGAAACGCTTCTACACGTAAAGGGTGGTAGAAGTTTGGAACACTCTTCTGCAAACGGCAGTTGATGCTAGCTCAAATGTTAACTTTAAGGGGCCGGTTTTCAGATGGCCAAGTGGGTACGTTGCGGGCGGGGGGGGGGGGGGCTCCGAAAATGGCGGAATCCCGGAGCCTGGTGATGTTGCTCATCCTCGGATGAAGTGATGAATGCAGCTATGGCACCCCCCCACAATCCTGACGGTATGAGTATGAGGGGGTCCGCAAAGTAGGTAAATGTGTTTGCACAGCAGAGTTTAGGGTATAAATTAATAATTTTGAGTGGAAAGACAACCCTGGCTCCAACCCGCTCACTTCTGGGCTCCCCAATTACGCGTTCGGGTGCGTGCGCAGCTCCCGCATACGGGACTCCCACCGGCAATTAAAGCTGGCCGTATGATAATTTAGATACTTATTTAGCTAGTTGAGGTACTTGACAGAACTCATTGACTGAAGATTTTAGCAGGGGTGCAATTTTGAAGGATCCTTAGCGTGTTTCCCGTGCTGTGGGAAACACTCCAAGTTGGAGCAGACACGTTTCAGCCAGCAGCCAGTGGGAGATGCAAAGGATTATTTGATAGTTGGGGGGGAATACCTCATTTATTGCAGCAGGGCACTCTGTCACTTCAGACAAAGTTTTGCCTGCAACACCTTTGTTCTTCCACTCAAAATTATTAATTTATACCCTAAACTCTGCTGTGCAAACACATTTACCTACTTTGCGGACCCCCTCATACTCATATCGTCAGAATGGGGGGGGCACCATAGCTGCACTCATCACTTCATCCGAGGACGAGCAACATCACCAGCCTCGCCAGGCACGTCATCCACTTCCGCCACGTGGAGCTCCACAACACAGTGCTGCGCTACACGCACCTGTACAATATAGTCGTGCAACTACACATATACCCACTGTAGGGTGAGCCAATGGGTGGCATCAAGTGTGGGTGTTCATGATGAACATCATCAAAGGGACTTATTACACAAGCCAGTCAAGAATGGCCAAGACATGGCAGTAGTGGTGAGAATAATAATATTTAATGTGCCATTAACAAAAATCAAATATAAATAAAAAACATGACAAACCGTCAAACACCCTCGTGCATCCCCTTTGTACTCACAAAATCTTTGCCGTACGCTTCCGACTACTCCTACATGGTGCTTTCCCTGTGGCTGCAGTAGAGGTAGTGGCAGGTTGCTCTTGTTCATGCCCTGACACATTAGATGCTTTGGGCCTACGCCCTCTGGGTTTCGGTGCCCGTGAGGGCCCCTCCAAAGACTGCTCCACCTGCACCTGTGCAGGGGCAGACTCGACCACCTGGAGAGGAGGCAGCATTGCGGGTACTGGTTAAGAGCGGGGCAATGGGTGAGACGTGGGAGCGCTTTAAGTGGCGTCACATCCCTCTCCTGAGCCAGGCCCGCATCACTCCTGCCACCCTGCTGGATGACAGTTTGGAGGACATGTGTGAAGCCTTGTAAGGCCAGTGCTAGTGTATCTGTTTGCCTGTTTAAGGCGACAGAAAGTTGCTCACCCTGAGTCTGAAAGGCCATTGTCAGGACCTCAATGGAATCATTGGTGAGCTGTGCTTGAAGCTCGATGGAGGCTAGCCTTCCCTCCATCGCAGACATTCCCACACTTACCCGCGACACTATCTCAGAGATGCCCTCACGTCCCTGTGACAGTATCTCAGAGATTCCCTCCTGTACCTGTGCCCCCATTGCACTCATGCAGGAGTTGGACTCCTCCATCCTCTGCACGATTGTGGAGAGTGTGCGTGGCACCTGTTCCAGCACCTCGCAAATGTGCTGCTGCCCCTCGATCATTCTCCTTTTAAAGGATGGCCCCCAGGGTTCAGCATCTGTGTCCAGCTGAGCAGAGCCTGGGGAAGAGTGCTCCCACCGACGCGGACTCTCCACAGCTGCCCCTGCCACCAGTGTCTGCTCATGCTCACATGTGTGTGTGGTGACTCAACTAAGTGAGGACGGGGACCCACCGAGATGTGTGTATCTGCGCTGGTGGATGGCTCGCTCAGATGTGACGGTGCCCCCTCAGAGGCCGACAGGTCCTCTGAGGAATCGCCCTCCGCCGTCGTGGCGGTCGCTGAAGGCCCTGTAAGAGAACTGATGGCAATATTAAGCATGATGGCAGATGTTGAGGTGCTGAAGATGGCAATGGCATGTTAACATCATTTACTATTGTGAGTGCTGAATGAAAAAGTTCTGTCACCAGCCGTTTGTCGGGTGGCAGTCTCGGTGTCCCCGAAGGACAGGCATTCGAGGGTGCGGCTCACTTCAAGAGCCTCCTGCTCCGCGTCCGTGAGGACGACTTGATGTTGCGGCCCCCCTCTGGTCTTCGCCCTCTCCCGTGCATTCTGGGCTCTCTCCTCCTATAATGGGAGAAAGTAGAGAGGCATGAGTGAGGGGTGGTGACGTGGCCAACCGCTGAATGCATTGGTTTGGGTGAGGCTGACCGTGAATGAGATACATCAGAGGGTGAGTATGAGACAGAGCCATGACATTGTATGAGGATTGGGTTGAGTGGTAGTGGTGGGATGAGTACTGGGGAGGTGAGTAAGTGCAGGTAAGTTGAGGATGAGCTTTGAGTGGGTGGGAGGAGTGATGTGATAGAGTAGTGTTGGCATGTACAGAATGAGTTGTGGGGTGGGGGCGGTAATGTGGAAGACGGAGTGTAGGAGAATGAGGAAGAGTACTCACTTTGGCTGACCTAGTTAGGTCATTGAAGCGCTTCCTGTACTGGATCCATGTGCGGGAGACGTTGCTGCTGCTGGTGACCACCTCTGCCACCTCGAGCCAGGCCTTCTTGGTGGCAGAGACAGGCTGGACATCCCATCTGCCGGATAGAAAATATGCCTCCTCCTCCTCACCCCATCCAGTAAAACCTGGAGTGAGGCATCAGTAAATCTGGGAGCAGCCTTTCCCCTGGGCTGCTCCATTCTATAATTTTGGTTCTTTGCTGCGGGAGCAGGATTGGAGGACTGCCCCTTTAAATAGAGCTCCTCCAGCTGACAGCCTGTGATGCGGGTGCGCAGTCTGCCCGCTGCGCAGGTTTGAAACCTGGAAGCCACGTTAAGTGGCTCCAATTTATCCGTGATCACTTGGGGAACGGGCGGATTTTATTGGGCGGGTTACCCACACAGCCAGTCGCCCCCCCGCTGCCATCCCGCCTCCCTGGCAATATCAGGGCCTAAATCTGAGATTGATAGGTTTTTGTTAACCAAATGTATTAAGGGATATGGAGCTACGGCAGGTGTATGGAGTTAGATCAGAAAATCAACCATGATCTCATTGAATGGTGGAACAGGCTTGAGGGGCTAAATGGCCTACTCCTGTTCCTATGTTCTATAATAAAGTTTCAGTATTCTACAGGGAGTGGGCTGGCTAGCTGACAGGCAACAGCAAGGGCACTGGCAGGGTGGCAGGGGTGGGACAGGAATGCTGTCACCTTGAGAGAGGACTGTAGGTTCATGTTCCATGGAGCCACTGCCACTTGCTGCCTCCTGTTATTTTTATTTATTCGTTCATGGGATGTGGGCGTCACTGGCAAGGCCAGCATTTCTTGCCTATCCCTAATTCCCCTTGAGAAGTCGGTGGTGAGCCGCCTTCTTGAACCGCTGCAGTCTATGTGGTGAAGGTTCTCTCACAGTGCTGTTTGGTAGGGAGTTTCAGGATTTTGACCCAGCGACGACAAAGGAACAGCGATATATTTCCAAGTCAGAATGGTGTGTGCCTTGGAGGGGAACACGCAGGTGGTGTTGTTCCCATGTGCCTGCTGCCCTTGTCCTTTTAGGTGGTAGAGGTCGCAGGTTTGGGAGGTTCTGTCGAAGAAGCCTTGGTGAGTTGCTGCAGTGCATCCTGTAGATGGTAAACACTGCAGCCACGGTGCACCGGTGGTGAAGGAAATGAATGTTTAGGGTGGTGGATGGGGTGCCAATCAAGCGGGCTGCTTTGTCCTGGATGGTGTCAAGCTTCTTGAGTGTTGTTGAAGCTGCACCATCCAGGCAAGTGGAGAATATTCCATCTCACTCCTGACTCGTGCCTTGTAGATGGTGGAAAGGCTTTGGGGAGTCAGGAGGTGAGTCACTTGCCGCAGAATACCCAGCCTCTGACCTGCTCTCGTAGCCACAGTATTTATGTGGCTGGTCCAGTTAAGTTTCTGGTCAATGGTGACCCTCAGGAATTTGATGGTGGGGGATTCAGCGATGGTAATGCCGTAGAATGTCAAGGGGAGGTGGTTAGACTCTCTCTTGTTGGAGATAGTCATTGCCTGGCACGAATGTTACTTGCCACTTATCGGCCCAAACCTGGATGTTGTCCAGGTCTTGCTGCATGTGGGCATGGACTGCTTCATTATCTGAGGGGTTGCGAATGGAACTGAACACTGTGCAATCATCAGCGAACATCCCCATTTCTGACCTTATGATGGAGGGAAGGTCATTGATGAAGCAGCTGAAGATGGTTGGACCTAGGACACTGCCCTGAGGAACTCCTGCAGCAATGTCCTGCGGCTGAGATGATTGGCCTCCAACAACCACTACCATCTTCCTTTGTGCTAGGTATGACTCCAGCCGCGGGAGAGTCTTCCCCCTGATTCCCATTGACTTCAACTTTACTAGGGCTCCTTGGTGCCACACTCGGTAACATGCTGCCTTGATGTCAAGGGCAGTCACTCTCACCTCATCTCTGGAATTCAGCTCTTTTGTCCATGTTTGGACCAAGGCTGTAATGAGGTCTGGAGCCGAGTGGTCCTGGTGGAACCCAAACTGAGCATCGGTGAGCAGTTTATTGGTGAGTAAGTGCCACTTGATAGCACTGTCAATGACACCTTCCATCACTTTGCTGATGATTGAGAGTAGACTGATGGGGTGGTAAATTGACCGGATTGGATTTGTCCTGCTTTTTCAGTGGACAGGACATACAGGGGCAATTTTCCACATTGTCGGGTAGATGCCAGTGTTGTAGCTTTACTGGAACAGTTTGGCTAGAGGCGGGGATGTTTACTAAGCCTCCTCCTCCCGTTAGTTGTTTAATTGTCCACCACCATTCACGAATGGATGTGGCAGGACTGCAGAGCTTTGATCTGATCCGTTGGTTGTGGAAACGCTTAGCTCTGTCTATAGCAGGTTGCTGCCGCTGTTTAGCATCTAAGTAGTCCTGTGTTGTAGCTTCACCAGGTTGGCACCTCATTTTTACGTATGCCTGGTGCTGCTGCTGGCATGCTCTTCTGCACTCCTCATTGAACCAGGGTTGATCCCCTGGCTTGTTGGTAATGGTAGTGAGGAATATGCCAGGCCATGAGGTTACAGATTGTGCTGGAATACAATTCTGCTGCTGCTGATGGCCCACAGATGCCCAGTTTTGAGCTGCTAGATCTGTTCTGAATCTATCCCATTTAGCACGGTGGTACATAAGAACATAAGAACATAAGAAATTGGAGCAGGAGTAGGCCAATCGGCCCCTCGAGCCTGCTCCGCCCATTCAATAAGATCATGGCTGATCTGATCCCAACCACAAATCTAAAGAACACAAGAAGTCGGAGCAGGACCCGGCCACCTAGCCCCTGGGCCCTCTCCGCCACCCACAGGGCATTGACCGATCCGAACTCAGCTTCATGTCCAATTTCCTGCCCGCTCCCCATAACCCCTAATTCCCTTTACTTCTAGGAAACTATCTATTTCTGTTTTAAATTTATCTAATGATGTAGCTTCCACAGCTTCCTGGGGCAGCAAATTCCACAGACCTACCACCCTCTGAGTGAAGAAGTTTCTCCTCATCTCAGTTTTGAAAGAGCAGCCCCTTATTCTAAGATTATGCCCCCTAGTTCTAGTTTCACCCATCTTTGGGAACATCCTTACTGCATCCACCCGATCAAGACCCTTCACAATCTTATATGTTTCAATAAGATCGCCTCTCATTCTTCTGAACTCCAATGAGTAGAGTCCCAATCGACTCAACCTCTCCTCATATGTCCGCCCCCTCATCCCCGGGATTAACCGAGTGAACCTTCTTTGTACTGCCTCGAGAGCAAGTATGTCTTTTCTTAAGTATGGAGACCAAAACTGTATGCAGTATTCCAGGTGCGGTCTCACCAATACCTTATATAACTGCAGCAATACCTCCTTGTTTTTATATTCTATCCCCCTAGCAATAAAAGCCAACATTCCGTTGGCTTTCTTGATCACCTGCTGCACCTGCATACCAACTTTTTGATTTTCTTGCACTAGGACCCCCAGATCCCTTTGTACTGCAGTACTTTCCAGTCTCTCGCCATTAAGAAAATAACTTGCTCTCTGATTTTTCCTGCCAAAGTGCATAACCTCACATTTTCCAATATTATATTGCATCTGCCAAATCTCCGCCCACTCACCCAGCCTGTCTATATCCCCTTGCAGGTTTTTTATGTCCTCCTCACTCTCTACTTTCCCTCCCATCTTTGTATCATCTGCAAATTTTGATATGTTGCACTCGGTCCCCTCCTCCAAATCGTTAATATAGATTGTAAAGAGTTGGGGACCCAGCACCGACCCCTGTGGAACACCACTGGTTACTGGTTGCCAGTCCGAAAATGAACCATTTATCCCAACTCTCTGCTTCCTGTTCGATAACCAATCCTCCACCCATGCCAGAATATTACCCCCAATCCCTTGATTTTTTATCTTAAGTAATAATCTTTTATGTGGCACCTTGTCGAATGCCTTCTGGAAGTCTAAATACACTATGTCCACTGGTTCCCCTTTATCCACCCTGTACGTTATATCCTCGAAGAACTCAAGCAAATTTGTCAGACATGACTTCCCCTTCATAAAGCCATGCTGACTTTGTCCTATTAAATTATGCTTATCTAAATGTTCCGTTACTGTCTCCTTAATAATAGACTCCAAAATTTTACCCACCACAGATGTTAAGCTAACTGGCCTATAATTTCCAGCCTTCTGCCTACTACCCTTTTTAAATAACGGTGTTACATTAGCAGTTTTCCAATCTGCCGGGACCTCTCCTGAGTCCAGGGAATTTTGGAAAACTATCACCAAAGCATCCACAATCCCTACTGCCACTTCCCTCAAGACCCTAGGATGGAAGCAATCAGGTCCAGGGGATTTATCCGCCTTGAGTCCCATTATTTTACTGAGTACCATCTCCTGAGTGATTTTAATCGTATTTAGCTCCTCCCCCCCGAGAGTCCCCTGTTTGTCCAGTGTTGGGATATTCTTAGTGTCCTCTACTGTAAAGACTGAAACAAAATATTTGTTCAGCATTTTTGCCATCTCCATGTTTCCCACCATTAATTTCCCGGTCTCATCCTCTAAGGGACCTATGTTTGCCTTAGCCACCCTTTTTCTTTTTATATAACTATAGAAACTCTTGCTATCTGTTTTTATATTTTTTGCTAATTTCTTTTCATAATCTAACTTCCCTTTCTTAATCAATCCTTTAGTTACTTTTTGCTGTCTTTTGAAGAATTCCCAATCTTCTATCCTCCCACTAAGTTTGGCTACCTTATATGTCCTTGTTTTTAGTCGGATACTATCCTTGATTTCTTTACTTAGCCACGGATGGCTGTCATTTCTTTTACACCCTTTTTTCCTCAGTGGAATATATTTATTTTGAAAGTTGTAAAATAACTCCCTAAATGAACACCACTGCTCATGTACCGTCTTACCCTTTAATCTATTTTCCCAGTCCACTTTAATCAATTCCGCTCTCATACCATCATAGTCTCCTTTATTCAAGCTCAGTACGCTTGTTTGAGAATCAACCTTCTCACCCTCTAATTGGATATGGAATTCAACCATGTTGTGGTCGCTCGTTCCAAGGGGATCCTTAACTAGGACATTATTAATTAATCCTGACTCATTACACAGGACCAGGTCCAAGGTTGCCTGCCCCCTTGTAGGATCAGTTACATACTGCTCAAGAAATCCATCCCTGATGCACTCAATGAACTCGTCCTCAAGGCTGCTCTGCCCAATTTGATTTGTCCAGTTAATATGATAATTAAAATCCCCCATAATTATGGCTGTTCCCTTATTACATGCCCCGACTATCTCCTGATTAATACTTCTTCCAGCAGAGTTGCAACTATTAGGAGGCCTATATACTACGCCCACTAATGTTTTTTTTCCCTTATTATTCCTTATCTCCACCCAAACTGTTTCATTATCTTGATGCTTTGTCCCAATATCATTTCTCTGTATTACAGTGATTCCTTCCTTTATTAACATAGCCACCCCACCTCCCCTTCCTTCCTGCCTGTCCTTCCTGATTGTTAAATACCCTGGCATATTTAATTCCCAGTCGTTGTCACCCTGCAGCCATGTTTCTGTAATGGCCACAAGATCATACCCATACGTAGTTATTTGTGCCGTTAACTCGTCCATTTTATTACGAATGCTACGTGCATTCAGATAAAGAACTTTCAAATCTGTTTTGTGACGCTTAGTTCCTGCTTTTTCCTTTTTTAACACTTTACCTATTACTCCATACCTTCTGTCCCTTCCTGTTACGCTTTCCTCTCTCTCCCTGCTCAGGTTCCCAACCCCCTGCCACTTTAGTTTAAACCCTCCCCAACAGCACTAGCAAACACTCCTCCTAGGACAGCGGTCCCGGCCCTGCCCAGGTGCAGACCATCCGGTTTGTACTGGTCCCACCTCCCCCAGAACCGTTTCCAGTGTCCCAGGAATTTGAATCCCTCCCCCTTGCACCATTCCTCTAGCCACGTATTCATTTGAAATATCCTCCTATTTCTACTCTGACTAGCACGTGGCACTGGCAGCAATCCTGAGATTACTACCTTTGAGGTCCTATTTTTAAATTTACCTCCTAACTCCCTATATTCTGCTTTTAGGACCTCATCCCCTTTTTTACCTATATCGTTGGTGCCTATGTGCACCACAACAGCTGGCTGTTCGCCCTCCCCCTCCAAAATGTTCTGTAGCCGCTCCGAGACATCCTTGATCCTTGCACCAGGGAGGCAACACACCATCCTGGAGTCTCGGTTGCGGCCGCAGAAACGCCTGTCTATTCCCCTTACAATTGAGTCCCCTATCACTATAGCTCTGCCACTCTTTTTCCTCCCAGCCTGTGCAGCAGAGCTACCCGTGGTGCCAGGAAGTTGGCTGCTGCTGCCTTCCCCTGATAAGCCATCCCCCCCAACAGCATCCAAAGTGGCATATCTGTTTGAGAGGGGGATGGCCACAGGGGACCCCTGCACTACCTGCCTGCATCTCTTACTCTTCCTGGTGGTCACCAGGAAGAGTAAGAGATGCAGGCAGGTTGGACGGTGTCCTCAGTGTGAAGACGGGACTTTGTCTCCACAAGGACTGTGCAGCGGTCACTCCTACCAATACAGTCATGGACAGTTGCATCTGCGACAGGTAGATTGGTTTTTCCCTCGTGTTGGTTCGCTCACCACCTGCCGCAGGCCCAGTCTGGCAGCTATGTCCTTCAGGACGCGGCCAGCTCGGTCAGTAGTGGTGCTACCGAGCCACTCTTGGTGATGAACATTGAAGTCCCCCACCCAGTGCACATTCTGTGCCCTTGCTACCCTCAGTGCTTCCTCCAAGTGGTGCTCAACATGGAGGAGGACAGATTCATCAGCTAAGGGAGGGCGGTAGGTGGTAATCAGCAGGGGGTTCCTTGCCCATGTTTGACCTGATACCATGAGATTTCATGGGGTCTAGAGTCAATCTTGAGGACTCCCAGGGCCACTCCCTCCTGACTGTATATCACTGTACCTCCACCTCTGGTGGGTCTGTCCTGCCGGTGGGACAGGGCATACCCAGGGATGGTGATGGAAGAGTCTGGGACGTTGGCTGAAAGGTATGGTTCTGTGAGTATGGCTATGTCAGGCTGTTGCTTGACTAGTCTGTGGGACAGCTCTCCCAATTTTGGCACAAGTCCCCAGATGTTAGTGAGGAGGACATTGCAGGGTTGACTGGGCTTGGTTTGCCTTTGTCGTGTCCGGTGCCTAGTGGTCCGATGCCGGGTGTTCCGTCCAGTTTTATTCTTATTATGACTTTTTGTAGCGAGATTGTACAACTGATTGGCTTGCTAGGCCATTTCAGAAGGCGATTAAGAATCAACCACATTGCTGAGAGTCTGGAGTCACATATAGGCCAGGCCAGGTAAGGACAGCAGATTTCCTTCCCTAAAGGACATTAGTGAACCAGATGGGCTTATTACGACAATCCGGTAGTTTCATGGCCAACATTACTGATACTAGTCTTTTTATTCCAGATTTTATTTAATTAATTGAATTTAAATTCCCCAGCTGCTGTGGTGGGATTTGAACTCACGACTCTGGATTATTAATCCAGGCCTCTGGATTACTAGTCCAGTAACACAACACTATGCTACCATATCCTTGGTAGCGCCACCTTCTCCTGCAAGAAAGCGGGACATGTGTCGGTGAGTGTCCTGCAGGATGTTTGGGTGATGTGTCTTCCTGGTTGAATAGATGTTAGTGTGTGTGGATGTGTGGCTTGCAACAGTGGTAATGTTGGTGACAGGAAGCATCTGATTGGAAGAGTTGAGTACTGATTGAAAGAGTTTGTTGGTATGTGGGTGATGGCGTGTGTAGTGAATGGAGCAGTGGATGCGGCTAATGGTGCAGTTGGTAGGAGATGCCACTTGACAGTTGACTTCACTCACCTAGACCACTCATGTCAAAGCACTGAACTTCTTCCTACATCGCATCCATGTTTGTGGTGCTATGTGCCTGGCATTGACTTTGTACCCTACTGCCTCTTGAGCATATGTCTGGAGGGCCTCTTGCCTCCCTGCAGATATAGGATGCCCCTCCTTCTGTCCACCTCTTGCACCAGGGCCTCTAGTGCATCACTGGAGAACCTTGGTGCACGCTTTCTCGCAGGCCCGGTACAAACTCAGATCGCCAGATTGGTGAGGTCTGGTGTGCAGATTGGAGGATGTGGTATTTGGTCGTGCGCAACCTTTATTCAATGTTTTAACATAATTCAACAGTTTGTAAACGTAGGGATGGGACCTGCATCTGTGTTTTACATGTGCGACGTCCAATCTCCGTTCAGACTCCACGCGGACCCATATCTTATATTTTGCAAATAAGAGGTGCAGGCTGCCTTTAAGAGGTGCTAGCCATTCGCGCGATATCAGGGCCTCCCTGCTGGTGAGCAGCCACTCAACAGCGCAGCTAGGCCTGGCTGCTCACAGATATCAGGTAAATGACCAGGGAGCACAAATGTTACGTGCTGCCTGTATCTCAACGACCGGGCGCAGGTTAATTGTGCACTGCGACCCCAGCGCCCGGTTTCGAGGGTTATCCAATTTAACCCCCAGTGTATTCAAACAAGTTTAAGAAAAGGCATTGAGTCAATCATTGGTTAATATACTAACGGTAGTTGATTTCCCCAAAGACTGTGAACAACAAGCAATTTGTTAGCTTCTCTGGAGATCAATAAATATCTCACACCTTTTGTGTTGGGAAGTCTCTGGTCCCAGGCGCTCAGCCTGGTAAACCATTCTTCTTGGATGTGAACAGAGGGAAATATATACAACAGAGATACAGCCGGATCCAGCAAAGGCCACGAAGGCAGTCAAGTTTTTTTTAAAAACAGAAAGCTGTGAGGGGAAGGTTTCATGAGGCTAAGAAGAAGAGTGCAGGAGCGTAGTTAAGACTTCATTTGTTTAAGTCAAGTAAGACTACCTGCTAATGTAGGAAGTGTAGCATGTTCATTCTTTTGCACAATTACACAAATACAAGTTGCATTGATTGAACAAAGTGAATCTAATCATAACTGTTTCTCTTTACTTCATTGGCTGCAAAGTAAAGCAGCTTAATTATTTGTATCTGGCCTCATCTCACCAAGTGCCTGCTCATTCCACCTTCATAGAAATTGAAGATGCACATGTGCCAAAGACAAGAATATCCAGTTCATATCACAATGGGATATGATCGTTACATCCCTGGGTTACGCCATCATGTAGCTAGATATTGAGCAGTACGACATACCATTAAACGCAACATGCTCAGACCAATTACAGGCGTTACTGTAAATAGTCTGAATATCTTACAACTACTGTACCCAAGAGAATATCTAAAGCAAGGCCCCAAATGCGTAACAGATGGACAGAATAATGTTTTGTGCCAACTCTCTGTGGGATCACCAACAGAAATAAACCTTTGTGGAATATCATATGAGAATGAATCAGGTATCTACTCAACCATCATCACAAAAAAAAAGATGGTCAGGTCATGTATTTCAATGCTGTTTTTGGGATCTTGCTGTGTGCTAATGGTCTGCCGTGATTCCTTACAATACAACAGTGATTACACTTCAAAGTATTTAATTCTCTGTAAAGTCCTGAGGTTGTGAAAGAACAAAGTTGTATTTATATAGTATCTTTCACATCCTCAGGACATCCAAAAGTGCTTTACAGCCAATTAATTACTCCCAAAGAGGTGTACTAATTTTATTTTAAATGTTTTCAAATATTTACAAAGGAGTGCCACTGGAGGAAATTTTAATTAGTTTCCAGGGTGGAGCCTGGCCCTTCCCCCTTCCCCCCCCCACCCCCCCTCCCCTCCCCCTTCCACCCCCCCACCCCCCAACCAGCTGCCTATGCTGCAGTATCCAGTCTCTTCCACTGCAGGGGAGGGGAGGGGCATATCAATGGTCTGTTTCTCTTGGCCCCACCTCCTAACCCACGAAGTTCAGCAGGGTCAGCTGTGGAACCTGCAGGCTAGCACATCCTGGCACTTATCCTGGGATGGGGCCGCACGTAGATTTTTGGGCTCAGTTTATCTAAATTAGCGGAACTCCCTACGATGTAGTTTCATGAATTTTCAGAAAGCTTTTGACAGGACCGCACAAAAGACTCCTGATTAAACAAAGTCACAGGAATCCTGAGCTAAATGTAAAACCAGATCAGAAGCCAGCTAACAAAGGAAGGAGAGTGTACTCACGGGTGAAGTTAATGTCAGAATACCGAGAGATGTTGAGTAGGGTCCTTCAGGCATCAGTGCTTGGCTGCCTGTTGTTCCTAACCTACATTAATGACTTGGATATTGAAACTAAATGTAATTTTATCTAATTTGATGACACGGCTAAAATAGGGAAAGCAGGAGAGATAGTGAATTTTTAAAAAATTATCTTCTCAGGATGTGGGCGTCACCTGCAAGGCCGGTGTTTATTGCCCATCCCTTGTTGCCCTGAGCAATGTTTTTTTTGGTATAACTGAGTGGCTTACGAGGCCACTTCTGAGTCAACCACATTGATGTGGCATTGTAGTCACATATAGGTCAGACCAGATAAAGACGGCAGGTTTCCTTCCCTAAAGGGCATCAGTGAACCATTTGGATTTTTACGACAATCTGACAGCTTCATGGTCACTTTTTACTGATACCAGCTTTTTATTTCCAGATTTCTTTTTAAACTAAATTCAAATTCTCAGAGTAGATAAGGGGGAATCAGTGGATATAGTATATTTGGATTTTCAAAAGGCATTTGATAAGGTGCCACACAAGAGGTTGTCACACAAGATTATGGCTCATGGGATTGGGGGGGAAAATTAGCATGGATTGAGGATTGGTTAACGGACAGAAAATAGAGACTAGGAATAAATGGGTCATTTTTGGGTTGGTAGGTTGTAACTAGTGGGGTGCCGCAGGAATCAGTGCTTGGGCCTCAGCTATTTACAATCTATATTAATGACTTACATGAAGTGACCGAGTGTAATGTATCCAAGTTTGCTAACGACACAAAGCTAGGTGGGAAAGTAAGCTGTGAGGAGGACACAAAGAGTTTCCAAAGGGATATTGACAGGTTAAGTGAGTGGGCGAGAAGGTGGCAGATGGAGTATAATGTGGGGAAATGTGAGGTTATTCACTTTGGTAGGAAAAATAGAAAAACAGAATATTTTTTAAATGGTGAGAAACTATTGAATGTTGGTATTCAGAGGGATTTGGGTGTCCTTGTACGAAACACAGAAAGTTAACATGCAGGTACAGCAAGCAATAAGGAAGGCAAATGGTATGTTGGCCTTTATTGCAAGGAGGTTGGAGTACAAGAGTAAGGAAGTCTTGCTGTAATTGTACAGGGCTTTGGTGAGACCACACCTGGAGTACTGTGTACAGTTTTGGTCTCCTTACCTAAGGAACGATATACTTGCCTTAGAGGCGGTGCAACGAAGGTTCATTAGATTGATTCTTGGGATGTCCTATGCAGAAAGATTGAGTAGAATGGGCCTATATTCTCTGGAGTTTAGAAGAATGAGAGGTGATTCGAAGAGAGTTTGACAGGGTAGATGCTGAGAGGATGTTTCCCCTGGGTGGAGTCCAGAACTAGGGAACATAGTCTCAGGATAAGGGGTCGGACATTTAGGACTGAGAAGTGGAGGAATTTGTTCACTCAGAGGGTCGTAAATATTTGGAATTCTCTACCCCAGAGGGCTGTGGATGCTCAGTTGTTGAGTATATTCAAGGCTGAGATCGATAAGATTTTTGGACTCTAAGGGAATTGTGGGATATGGGGATCAGGCGTGAAAGTGGAGTTGAGGTCGAAGATCAGCCATGATCTTGTTGAATGGCAGAGCAGGCTCGAGAGGCCATATGGCCTACTCCTGCTCCTATTCTTTATGTTCTTAAACTGCTATGGGATTTGAATTCACGATCTACGGATTATTAGTTCAGGCTTCTGGATTACTAGTCCAGTAACATAACTGTACCTGGGGCAGGCAATGCTGGCGGCTTACCTGAGCAGGGTATCTGCATATTACTTCTGATCCTTCAATCACTTCAACAAATATGCAAGCTTCACATCTTCAAGCTGCAATCTCAAGATTTACCTGCTACTGTCCTGCTTCTTAGGGCCATCCTAACACTTGGCCCTTCTTTCTTTCCTCTAGGTCCTTCTCAGCGGCAAGGGGCAATCCTCTTGAAGATACACTGTCATGCACTCTATCCCTCACAAGCAACAACACAGACATTGGCACTCCACGTGGGTTAGATAGTGAGTTAGATGGTGAAACACCCAGCATGAGCGAGCAGCAGCAGGTACTGGTGGCAGGGATAGTCCAGGAGACAGCTTGCAAGGTCCTCTCCTAGCACTGCTGAGCAGGACAGAAAGGAAGGCTTCAAGGGCTCTGCCATGAAAAGTAAACTGCTTGCCTTCCTTTTTGGGGCTCCTCGTAAGCTGCTATCCTAGGCCTACAATGGCAGAAGAGGAACGTCTGCTAGAATTCTAGCTCTAAGAAACAACTTGGAACAGGGCTTCCCTTGTAAGATACTATGTGTGATGGTCTTGTTGTTATGTGTATGCTTGTATGTAGGTGAAAGAGAAGAGAGGAAGTTTTAACAAAATTGTCTTGGGTCTGTGCCCATGCGCACTAGATTGTCTGGGCACAGTGAATATTAGAAAATCGGGTAAGTAGGATCACCCGCCAGTAAAGGGACCTATCTGATATTCTATCCATTTAATTTAATGGAAGGAAAATTGCATAGATTCTTTTGCAGGCATATGCTTCAACCGACCCAATTTTCTAATGTTCCCTGCATTCAGGCAATTCACTGCACAAATAATTAGCATAACCAAATAAGTTTTGGAAGTCAGCAGTTCCAAAAATAGGGAGGTACAAAACTGGCTCTGGGGGCACCAGTGCTGGAAAATATACCCCTATATTTCTAAAGGTCAGAAATAATTGATGACAAGAGCAGTGTGGTGACACTCAGCAATAGCTACAGGGCCCAGCACAGAGTCTGTGGTGTCTTGATCACTGGACAGCCTCTAGCAATTCCTAATAGAATGAAAGAATGTATTTATCTAGTGTTTTTCATGTCTTCATGATAGATCAAATCACTTCACTACCAATAAATTTACTTTTTGATGTGTAGTCACTGCTGTTATGTAGGCAAACATAGCAGTCAATTTACAGACAGCAAGATCCCATGAATAGCAAATAAATAAATGACCAGCAATTGAATTTTTGGTGGTGTTAATAGACAGCTACAGCTGTACCTACCCTCTTGGCTAACCAGACAGGCGAAGAAGGGAATTAAATTACAGAAAAAGGGGAAATACCCACAAAATACACCTTGGGGAAAACATTTTAAAACAGGAAATATATAACAGTATTTATGTTTATAGTGCCACCTTGTGGGTCAAAAAAAACAGAAGGGCCCTGGGAATCTGCGTTGGAGAACATCCCTGCGATAGGGCTGAGATGAACCCACCGGGAACTTCTACTGTTCACCATGGTGGACTTTCTAGGGTGTGGGGATGGTTCTGTACGTTACATTGCAATGGCAGACACCCATACCACTAGGGGAACATCTAGCGTGTCTACCATTGTGAAGAAGCTGGAAAGTCCAGCAGTGATTGTCAGGCCAGGGCCCCGTAGAAACAAAACAAAATTGCCACATTTGCAATTTATTTTTAAAATAGTGTTCATCTTGGACACACAGGTAAGCCCCATTTCTGCCCTGGTTGACATGGTACTCCTGGTCTCACTGGGTGTACCTCTACCAATCTTATATAGGTCTCACTGAGGGCTGGGAAATTGCGAACTCCCTGATCCCAGCCCCACCCCTCCTTACGCCAATGGCCATGTTTGGGGTGGACAGAGGCTCCACCCCCCACATCCCGGAATCCCCAATGTAAGGCTGGGGTCCTAGCATTTTCAGGTCCTAGTCTAGTTTCCAGACCTTCCTGTGGGCAACTCACCGCTCCACCTCCTCCAAGTTACAGCAGGATTGCGCCAGAAGGGCCATAGATTTTCGACCTTACGGTCTCAAAATGTAATATATTGGTGCATATTACGATTATGCATCATATCTCATTAAATTTTATACAAAGCCAATTTAGTCAAAGACTGTGAATTTCTTAAAGTTTTTCTTTATATACTGCATGCCATATGTTTCAATTTTTACAAAAACATAATGCTGTTTTTTATGCTTGTGAAGGTGGGTCAGTGTTACCAAATGGAACACTTTCCATTTTAGCCACCTCATGTTAGCAACAAGCACTTCTAGGTCAAGTACAGTCCACCCAGATACAGAGTAAACTTCCCTCTACTCTGCCTTAATCTCAAGCTCAAAAGATCACCCCAGGCTAAATCAATGTGATTTTTTCTATTTCTCAGTCAATAGCCAAAGCACTTCCTCCTGACAACACAGCTAAGACTGGTTAATCACCATGAGGGAAAACTGAGAGCGTGAACTAGCATCCTATTGCTCTGTACTACTGAGTGTTGAAGGACTATACAAGTACATATAACATACCTTAATTAGGATATTTTCTGGCTTTACATCTCGGTGAAAAATTCCATTTCTGTAGTGAATAAAAGCAGTTTTTGTAAATCTATGTGCCGTGCCATGACTTTCTGATTTATAATTTCCTAATCAATTTTATCACTATGCCACTGGTAATCTCAAAAAATATAAATAAAATGCTTCTTTTCCTTGCAAGTATCAAATAAAACTCCCGAATATACAATGAATTTCTGTTATTAACTGATACATTTTTATGTGCATATGCTTCTTTGAATAAATATAATCGATATTGTCAGACATTACACTCAGCCAAAATTTTCCTTAAAGTAAATTTAAACATCTTAAAGTTATTGTAAATTAACTCAGCTTAATAATATTAGCTGAAAAATATTTATGATGCTCATTTTCACTGTTAATGCTTTCCTTACCTGTGCATGTAATCAAGGGACTTACATAGTTGATACATGTAACTCTTTATTTTGCCTTCGGGTAAAAGGTTCCTTCGCCCTGTAAATAAAAGAATGTATTGTAAATCTTACAAAAAAGTCAACTGTTCTCTTAAACAATAACTTCACCTGCAATCTGTTGCTATACTCATAGACTATGTAATTCAAACACACTTTCAAAATGTTCCTAGGATCAGTAAAACAGCAAATGGATAGAATGAACTGGTTCTTCAGGCTATCATGTCACCATTTTCATAAAAGTCTTATTTGTTCTGTTCAATTTTGGACTAATGACAGAGACATTGATGGAAGTGGCCTTATGTTTTGAGTTTCTTTGTTATGTTTTGTCTTTTCCTTTGTATTCACCAGCATAGATATTATTATAACCATTCTGTTCTTTTATTTGACGTTTATTAAATAAAAGTACGGAATGGTGGTAGTGACCATGTCTAGAAATATGGTACAACTGTAATTATCCACACTCCCACTATCTACGTGGTTAATTATCTGTGAGAATTTCAAAAATAATAGGAGACTAGTGGAAGTTGGGACTGCCAGCATTTTTATCCTTTACTCACCTTGGCTATTCTACCTTTATTAGTAAAATCAGCTGGCATTTAAACATCTGATCTATTAGCTGGCCTACCAACTCAGAAGTTTTGCCACACAGCTCCCCACAACTCTAGCCATTCCTATGCTGGTGAGTGGAATGTATGTTGACTGTAACACCACCTGATACATTAGCTAACCCTGAAACCCTAACTACTGTAGCATCAGCCCAGACTCCCTTTCTGACCAGCAGCCGGGCTTGCTCTTTACTCCAAGACTTGGCTTCGCACTCCCAGCATCGACTCCCTCCTAACACCACCAAATCCTCAGCAGTCAGGTCATCCTGAGACCTACCCTGAAGTTAGACTCATGCCCCACGAAACAAAACAAAATATATACTAATATTTTGTTCTCTTTTCTATATCCCTCTGTGTGTACATAGATATATAGATTTGTGTCCAGTGGTACAGAAACACATTAGCCCAGATTTGGGATGGGATGGGACTTCTGCTTTACTGATAATATAAGATGACCCTGCCATAATTTCCAGGCTCAATGAGAATTGTATAGTACAGGCAAGTTCCAAGCATTGTAACTGCCTCCAACTCGGAGTTTGCCTTTTCACATGGAATCTAATTGCTTGCTGCAGTAAATGTTTGAAGATTCCTGGGTTTTACTGCATCTCATGGTAAACAAAGGTAATTCTCACTTTTTGTATACTTTTTAAATGAAGAACAATGCATAACAGACAGGTAGGGGACCTCCAATCTCAGATCACTTACCCACTATGAGGAGGAAACCATGCACATCCAGTGGAGAGAGGCTTTCAAGAGTGCTGGAGATGATGCCAGCTGAAAGCTTGTCAGAACATTCTGTTTCTCCTTTAATTGTACCACTAATTAATTGCCAATGAAGTATATCAGGAAAGCCTCGTCATTTCTTCAACTGCATGCGATCCGCTCCCCAGGAAATCATTCTAACCACTCTTCCTACTCTAGATTTTACACACGCAAACCCAAACAGCTGCTGGAGCAAAATAGAAACAAGGAAAAATGCAACAGAATGGATTAAAAGGCACCGCGTAATCCTCAACGCATCAGTGTCAAAACCACCTAAAATGAACAGAATCGGAGCAACGCACACTGTGAAATCAGCAAAAAACCCAGCGAAAAGAATCCATAGTCACCCAACCAACTGCCACTGACCAGAACTCTCATCTTCTTCATTAAGAGTAAATGCACTCAACTTTCACCAAGGTCAGTGAGAAAATCTGCAGTAGCTGAGAAGAATGTCCGGAATTGAACAGCAAACTATCATTTAGAAACGCAGAACATTCCCAGTAAAAGAAAGACCGTGCACAATTTACATATATACAGCACCTTTCAGGATCTTCAGTGTACATAGGAACAGGAGTAGGCCATTCAGCCCCTCGAGCCGGCTCCGCCATTTGATAAGATCATGGCTGATCTGTGACCTTACTCCATATAACTGCCTTTGGCCCATATCCCTTAATACCTGTGGTTGCCAAAAAGCTATCTATCTCAGATTTAAAATCAGCAACTGAGCTAGCATCAATTGCTGTTTGCAGAAGAGAGTTCCAAACTTCTACCACCCTTTGTGTGTAGAAGTGTTTTCTAATCTCATTCCTGAAAGGTCTGGTCTAGTTTTTAGACTGTGCCCCCTACTCTTAGAATCCCCAACCAGTGGAAATAGTTTCTCTCTATTCACCCTATCTGTTCCCCTTAATATATTATAAACTTCAATCAGATCACCCCTTAACCTTCAAAACTCTCGAGAATACAACCCCAATTTGTGTAATCTCTCCTCGTAACTTAACCCTTGAAGTCCGGGTATCATTCTAGTAAACCTACGCTGCACTGCCTCCAAGGCCAATATGTCCTTCCGAAGGTGCGGTGCCCAGAACTGCTCAGAGTACTCCAGGTGTGGTCTAACCAGGGTTTTGTATAGCTGCAGCATAACTTCTGCCCTCTTGTACTCTAGTCCTCTAGATATAAAGGCCAGCATTCCATTAGCCTTATTGATTATTTTCTGCACCTGTTCATGACACTTCAATGATCTATGTACCTGAACCCCTAAGTCCCTTTGGACATCCACTGTTTTTAACTTTTTACCATTTAGAAAGTACCCCGTTCTATCCTTTTTTGGTCCAAAGTGAATGACCTCACATTTGTCTACACTGAATTCCATTTGCCACAGTTTTGCCCATTCACCTAATCGGTCAATATCGCTTTGTAATTTTATGTTTTCATCTACACTGCTTACATTACTACCAATCTTTGTGTCATCGGCAAACTTAAATATGAGTCTTTCTATGCCTTCATCTAAGTCGTTAATAAATATTGTGAATAATTGAGGCCCCAAGACAGATCCCTGCGGGACTCCACTAGTCACATCCTGCCAATGTGAATACCTACCCATTATCGCTACTCTCTGTCGCCTTTCGCTCAGCCAACTTCCTAACCAAGTCCGTACTTTTCCCTCGATTCCATGGGCTTCTATCTTAGCTAACAGTCTCTTATGTGGGACTTTATCAAACGCCTTCTGGAAGTCCATATAAATAACATCCATTGACATTCCTCTGTCCACTACTTTAGTCACCTCTTCAAAAAATTCAATCAGGTTTGTCAGGCACGACCTACCTTTCACAAATCCATGCTGGCTCTCTCCGATTAACTGAAAATTCTCGAGGTGTTTAGTCACCCTATCCTTAATTATAGACTCCAGCACTTTTCCCACAACAGATGTTAGGCTAACTGGTCTATAATTTCCTGGTTTCCCTCTCTCTCCCTTCTTAGAAAGCAGAGTGACATGTGCAATTTTCCAATCTAGAGGGATGGTTCCTGAATCTAGAGAACTTTGAAAGATTATAAGTTAGAGCATCTGCAATGTGCTCACCTACTTCCTTTAAAACCCTGGGATGGAAACCATCTGGTCCTGGGGATTTGTCACTCTTTAGTGCTATTATTTTCTGCATTACTGTTGTTTTACTTATGTTAATTTTATTGAGTCCCTGTCCCCAATTCGATATTAGTTTTCTTGGGATTTCCGGCATGCAATCCTCTTTTTCCACTGTAAATACTGATGCAAAGTAATTATTCAACATGTCTGCCATTTCCCCACTGTCAATGACAATATCCCCACTTTCAGATTTTAAGGGGCCAACGCTGCTCCTGACCACCCTCTTTTTCCTAATGTAACTATAACAGTTCTTCGTATTGGTTTTGATATCCCTTGCAAGTTTCTTTTCATACTCTCTTTTTGTAGCTCTTACTATTTGTTTTGTGTTCGAACAGTGACTACACTTCAAAAGTACTTCACAGGCAATGAAGTACTTTTGACGTGTAGTCACTGTTGGAATGTAGGGAAATGCAGCAGCCAATTTGCATTGTCATGTCTTACAAACAACAATGAGATAAATGTCCGGATAGACTGTTTTGGTGGTGTCGGTTGAGGGATAAAAGTTAGACAGAGTGAGAAAGGGACGAAATGTGAGCCATAGGCTTTTGAGAGCTCTGTATTCGCTAGAAGGGTACAGCTTTAAGAAATTGTATAAAATGTCAGCATGACCAATGCAAGGCAGTATAACTTTAAGAAATCTTTAAAGGCAATTCAGGTCAATCAGGAACGATTCCAAGCCTGGAAGGATAAAAGGCAGGGAAATAGTTCAGTTGGGGAGAAAGGAGCTAAGAGTGAGAATCTGTATGCTGGAAAGTAATGTGATCCGCTCCCCAGGAAATCATTCTAACCACTCTTCCTACTCTAGATTTTACACACCCAAACCCATACAGCTGCTGGAGCAAAATAGAAACAAGGAGAAATGCAACAGAATGGATTAAAAGACACCATGCAATCCTCAATGCATCAGTGTCAAAACCACCTAAAATGAACAGAATCAGAGCAACGCATACCATGAAATCAAAAGTACTTAATTGCCTGTGAAGTGCTTTGGTACACTGAAGATCCTGAAAGGTGCTATATAAATGCAAATTGTGCAAGGTCTTTCTTTTACTGGGAAGGTTCTGCGTTTCCAAATGATAGTTTGCTGTTCAATTCTGGACATTCTTCTCAGCTACTGCAGATTTTCTCTCTGACCTTGGTGAAAGTTGAGTGCATTTTCTGTACCTGTATCTGTATGCTGGAAAGTAATCCCTGTTACTGTATTTTTCATCTCTGCACTTAAAGACACCACTGCCATGGGTGAATAAACCTTGCATGTTTTAACATTAAGCTCTAGTCTGCGTGCCTAGTTGACAACTGGGTCCTGGGCCTGCTCTAGCTTGTTACACGTGGTGTCAGGAGTGAGATTTTGGTACTCTGAGAAAAGCCAAGATCCACCATCATGGAGGAAATGTTGAGAGCATTCATGTAGGTCACATTGGCACAACAGAAGCAGACTAGCAAGATTCTGGAATTCCAACAAGAAATGATTCGGATTATGAAGGCGAAAGCGGAAAGAACTGAGGCCGAAATCCAGAATTTGATGCAGGGACTGGTGTCAGGAGGATCTAAGACGAGAGACCTGCAGTCTATCCGGCCTAGCTTGGTATTGCAAAAGGTGGCTCCAGACAACGATGTGGAGGGTACCTTCTGGCCTTTGAACGATGTGCAGAGCAAGAAAAGTGGTCAAAAGAACAGTGGGCAGGGATTGTGGCTCCTTTATTAGTAGAGGACGCCCAAAAGGCATACTTTGACTTGGAACTGATTGATGCAGCTGTTTACCGGATGCTGAAGGAGGAAATCCTGCCCTATACTGGAGTAACCCCCATGGTGAGAGCGTGACAATTACAAGCCTGAACCTATGACGTTGGGAAACCTCCACGATCACAGATGTACGACCTGATTCTCCTGGCACGGCGATGGCGGCAGCCTGAGACAAATAACCCGGCGAAGATTGTGGAGCTGGTTGTCGTGTACCGGTTCATCCGAGCTCTACCCACTAAGGCAGGGGGTGGGTCGGACAAGGAAAGCTGGCAGACGTCCTGGAGTTGGTGGTCATGGTATAGCGACATCTGGCAGCGGAGGAACTGGCTCGTGATCAAGGAGACGTCTCCTCCAGGACCCTATGCGCCCTCCTTGCCCGAAGAACCGCGAAGATCCCAATAAGACTGTATGGGAGAAGGGGTTGCTGAAGTGCAGCAAGAAGCTGTGAAGGGATATTGTAACCTCTTTGATAAAGTTAAAAATGTTAAATCTGATAAGCTGTTATCGTTATGATGGGTTAGGGCATATTGCAAGATGATATCCTAACATTGAGGAACCTATGGACTGTAGTCTGGGTAACCAGAACCCAGCCCCTGGGGAGGATTATCTGATTAGCATATTGTGAACCGTGAGCCATGTGGAGGCCACCCATTTTTTTTTAAAGCCCATAAAAGATAAATGGTAAAGAGTTCACCACGCTGACTGATTTGGTAGAGCATGACTTTGGTAGCCACCAATCTGGACCGGCTTTCCCAGTTACTTCATGGGTCCAAAGCAGGGGTACAGTGGGTGCATGGGGATGTGTAGTATTACCCCACTACTACGGTGGCTTTAGAGTATGATGGGAAAGGTCAGGGGAGGACCACATTTGTAGTCCCAAGCCTCCTTCAACCAGTGATCCTGGGAAGAGATCTTCCAGAATTTGAAGCCCTCGTAAAAACGAGGTTCAGAATAGGCCCATGTCGCACACTAATGAGGAGTTCGCTCAAAAATTTCCCTTTGAAGACCCCATCATATTTCAGGGGATTGGGAAGAAACGAAAACCGAAGAGAGCAGAGACGGTATAAGGCTCGAGGAGCGAGAGAACAGGACCCTCCGAGTTTAGTGGGAGATCAACTCGAGACCCTTCCCAATGGTAGAGCACCTCTGTCAGGCGCAGAGGGAAAAAGTTCCCGAGAGGACCTTCTTAGGAGATGGGAAGACTCCCTCGAGGAGTTTTACATGAGTATAACAGATTTCAAATAGGAACAGACTAATGACCCGACTTTTCAGAGCGTGAAAACAGAAGTGGTATTGTTTAATGGACACCTGGTAGAAGGTAAATTAAAAAAGGGCTAGGCCTTACTATATAATTGAGAATGATTTGTTGTACAGGGTGACCAGTGAGTACCGGGTAGGGGTAGAACAACTATTGGTTCCAAAATCCTATCGATGCCTAGTATTAGATCTGGCCCATAAATACTTCTTGGGCTGATATCTGAAGGTAGAAAAAACCCAAGAGAAAATCTTACAACGATTGTTTTGGCCAGGGATTTATAAAGAAGTCCAATTCTATTGCAATTCCTGTCCAGAATGTCAATTGGCAAGACCTAAACTCATCTCCGTGCTCTGTTGGTCCCCCTACCCATAATCGATGTACCATTTGAAATAATTGCTATGGAGCTGGTGGGGCCTTTGGAAAGATCTGCCAAGGGATACCAGTATATTTTAGTGGTAGTTAATTACGCGACCAGGTATCCAGAGGCTAGTTCCTTACAGAACGTGGCATCAAGAAACGTTGCTAATGAATTGGTACGGGTGTTTTCCAGGGTAGGAATTCCCAAAGAGATTCTGACCGATCAGGGGACTCCATTTATATCCAAACTAATGGGAGACTTACATGCATTGTTAAAGATTAAGGCTCCACGAACCTTGGTATATCATCTCCAGACCAATGGGTTAGTAGGGCATTTCAATAAAATTTTCAAAAGTATTTCAAAGAAAGTAGTAGACAGGGATGGTAAGAACTGGGATGCCTTGTTACCTTACCTAATGTTTGCAATTCGAGAAGTTCCACAGGCCTCCACGAGGTTTTCAACATTCGAGCTTCTCTATGAGAGACAACCCCATGGGCTTCTAGATATTATTAGGAAGGAATGGTAGGAACAGAATAGCCTTTCTCAGAAGGTGGTAGAACACATCCTGAAAAGGAGGGTGGAGGCAGTCAATCCTATGGTAAAGGAATACCTGGTAAAAGTCTAAGAAAAGCAACGGGTCTACTAAAATAAGCAGGTCAGGGTGAGGCAGTTCCTTCAGGGCAACCGAGAATTGCATCTGGTTCCCATGCCTGGGAGCAAACTCGTGGCTCAATGGCAGGTCCCGTAAATTACAAAGTTATTCAGCCTGGCTGAAGAACTAACAGCACGGCAGCAACTAAAACTGCTAAAATTAGCTGAAAGAAACAGGAATGTTTTTAACCTCTCGACCCAGGAAAACTCATGTTATTAAACATGATATTGTAACGCCTCTGAGGATAACGGGCTCTGTGAAAATGTACCGGATCCCCAAGGGGAAAAGACAGGAGGTCTCCCAAGAGAACAGGACAATGCTAGAGCTAGGGGTAACAGAAGAGTCTCACAATGAATGGTCAAACCCTATAGTTATGGTACCAAAACCTGATGGGTCGTGGAGATTCTGTAATGACTTAAAAAAATTAAACAAAGTCTCTGTGTTTGATGCTTACCCCATGCCGTGGGTGGACGAGCTAATTGAATGTCTGGGAAATGCCAACTTCCTGTCCACCCTGGCCCTTACGAAAGGGTAGTGGCAGATACTGTTACCGGATTCTGCCAAAACAAAAAGGCTTTTGTAACCTGAAGGTCTACACAGTACCAAGTGAAGCCATGTGGGCTGCACGGGGCTCCTGCCACCTTTCAGCAGCTAATGGATCAGATTTTGAGGCCTCATGCTCTGTATGCCACTGTATACCTAGATGATAATTGTAAACTACAGCGAAGACTGGGAGTCAAAAAAAATTAGAAGCGGTCCTGGATAGCTTAAGACAGGCAGGTTTGACAGCCAACCCATAAAATGCCATTTGGGCTTGTCAGAGGCGTATTGCTTGGAGTATGTAGTCAGGGGCAGGCTAGCCCCAACTTGACAAAGTAGAGGCTATTAGCAAATGGCCCAGACCCGGGATGAAAAAAAAATTGAACTTATCTGGGGCTTGTCAGTGACTTCGCCACCAAGATCAGTCTCCCTTTGACTGATCTAATCAAATCAAATCTCGGGAGCCGAATATGGTCCGATGGACCCTTGGTGGGGAAACAGCATTTGGGGACCTCCAGGATGCTTTATGCTCAGACCCGGTACTGATTGTTCTGGATTTCTCCCGGGAGTTCATCTTCCAGACAGATGCGTCGAACATTTGACAAGGGGCAGTACTATTCAAGATTATCGAAGGGGCCGAGCATTCCACAATGTACCTGAGTAGAAAGTGGCTACCTTGAGAACGGAACTAGGCAATAGTCGAGAAGGAGTGTTTAGCAATCAAATTGGTGATGGAGACACTAAAATACTATTTATTATGGAGAACCTTCCCGAACTGCCAAAAATTCAGAACTCCCTCAGGTCAGCCTACATTACGTGCTCAAGGCTCAGCAATGTGGTTTGAACCGATGACATGACTAGGAGATGAGAAAAGTACCACTGAGCCAGAGCTGACTCTAGCTAGTAATATGCAGTAATTTAAATGAGAAAAGTGACGCAGCACCCAATCCTCCCCTCCAGTAAACATTTAATCCATGGACAAGACAGCAAAGTAACGCAACTTCCTCCACCCCCAACACACGAGGTAGTAATTCCTTGAGCATGCATCAAACTTCCAAAACTCATCAAAATCCTATCCCTCTCAAGAACCAATAATTACTGGAGCGCACATTAAGCTCACAATAGTCCCCCTTGCCCCCTATTGAATTGAAAAGCACAGGAGCAGACAACATGCAAATCTCTCCCTAAAAAGAAATGCCAAGATCACTCCCCCGCCCCCATTAAGCAGTAATTTCAGCACCTCCAACCCTCTTTTCCCCTCACCTCTCCATCTGCCCCTCCTTCCTTTCTTACTCTCCCCTCTCCCTCAGATTCCATCCGCCATCCTCCCCTTTCTTCTCCCTCACTCTTTAGATTGTCCACCTCCCTCTGTCTTTCATTTCCTCCCTCTCCATCTTCCTTCTCCCTCCATATCTCTCTAACCTTCACCTTCCTGTGCCTCCCCCTGCCTTCTTCCCCCCTCTCCTTTCTTGGTTCAATTATCTCTCCGCCCTCGAACCCTGCTTGACCTGAATGTTGCACTTTGTCTGCATGTGCAATGCCACGAAATATCAACTAATTATATAAAAATAAGGACAGAATATATGACTTCAAAATGAGAACTGAAACACATCTACACACTCACGTCCAATTATCCCCTGCCCTGTAACTCCCTTTCACTTGAAGACTGCACTTGGTCTTTACTCCCCATATGCAACGCCATAGATCGATGCAATGCCATTGATCGACTCGTGTGGTACAGAAACTCATTGAATGAAATGTTGCCTTGGTGGTATGGCCCCGATATTACCAGGGAGGCGGGTTGGCAGCAGGGGTGGGGGGGGGGGGGGGGGGCGACTGGACACGTGGGTAACCCGCCCAGTAAAATTGGTGCATTCCCCATGCAATCACGAGTAAATTGAAGCCACTTACTTTGGCTTCTGGGTTTCCCGTTGGAAACCTGCGCAGCGGGTGGACTGCGCACCCACATCACAGGCTGTCAGGTGGAGGAGCCCTATTTAAAAGGGGCATTCCTCCAATGCTGCTCCTGCAGCAAACAACCAAAAGAGCACCATGGAGCAGCCCAGGGGAAAGGCTGCTCCCAGGTTTAATGATGCCTCACTCCAGGTGTTACTGGATGGGGTGAGGAGGAGAGAGATATTCTACCCGGTGGACGGGAGGAAGTGGCCTGGCTCTGCCACCAAGAAGGCCTGGCTTGAGGTGGCAGAGGAGGTCAGCAGCAGCAGCAACGTCTCCCGCACATGGATCCAGTGCACGAAGCGCTTCAATGACTTAACTAGGTCAGCCAAAGTGAGTACACAATCATTCTTCTACACTCCGTCTTCCACATCACCGCCCCCACCCCACTCCTTCTGCACTGCCAACACTACTCTATCACATCACTCCTCTCACCCACTCAAACCTCATCCTCAACTTACCTGCACTTACTCACCTCCCCAGTACTCATCCCACCACTGCCACTCAACCCAATCCTCATACAATATTATGGCACTGTCTTATATTCACCCTCTGATGCATCTCTTTTACGGTCAGCCTCACCCAAACCAATGCATTCAGCTGTTGGCTACGTCACCATCCCTCACTCATGCCTCTCTACTTTCTCCCCTTATAGGAGAAGGGAGCCCAGAATGCACAGGAGAGGGCGAAGACCGGAGGGGGGCCGCAAATCAGGTCGTTCTCAGGGTCGCGGAGCAGGAGGCTCTCGAATTGAGCCACACCCACGAGTGCCTGTCCTTGGGGGACGCCGAGACTGACACCCGACAAACAGCTGGTGACAGAATTTTAACATTCAGCACTCACAATAGCAAATGATGTTAACAGGCCTTGCCATTTTCAGCACCTCAACATCTGTTATCATGCTTAAGATTGCCTACTGTTCTCTTACAGGGCTTTCAGTGACTGCTGTGATGGCGGAGGGCGAGCCGGCAGATACACACACCTCGGTGGGTCCCCGTCATCACTTGGTTGGGGTTGCACATGGTGAGTCACCACACACGTAAGCACGAGCAGACACTGGTGGCAGGGGCAGCTGTGGAGAGTCTGCGTTGGTGGGAGCATTCTTCTCCAGGCTCTGCTCAGCTGGACACAGATGCTGAACCCTGGGGGCCATCCACGAAAAGGAGAATGATCGAGGGGCAGCAGCACATTTCCGAGGTGCTGGAACAGGTGCAATGCGCACTTTCCACAATTGCGCAGAGGATGGAGTCCAACTCCTGCATGAGTGGGATACTGTCACAGGGACGTGAGATAGTGTCGCGGGAATGTCTGCGATGGAGGGAAGGCTAGCCTCCATCGAGCTTCAAGGATGGCTCAACAATGAGGCCATTGAGGCCCTGACAACAGCCGTTCGGATTCAGGGTGAGCAACTTTCTGCCGCCTTAAACAGGCAGGCAGATACACTAGCACTGGCCTTACAAGGCTTCACACATGTTCTACAAACTGTCCTCCAGCAGAGTGGTAGGAGTGATGTGGGCCTGGCCCAGGAGAGGAATGATGGCAAAAGGGGTCATGGAAGAGGGACGCCACTCAAAGCGCTCCCACATCTCACTCGTTGCCCCCCTCTCAACCAGTACCCGCAATGCAGCCTCCTCTCCAGGTGGTCGAGTCTGCCCCTGCACAGGTTCAGGTGGAGCAGTTTTTGGAGGGATCCTCACGGGCACCAAAACCCAGAGGGCATCAGCCCAAAGCATCTAATCGGTCAATGCATGAACAAGAGCAACCTGCCACTATTTGTGCTGCAGCCACAGGGGAAGCACCACGTAGGAGTAGCTGGAAGTGTAAGGCAAAGGTTTTGTGAGCACAAAGGGGATGCACAAGGGTGTTTGACGGTTTGTCATGTTTTTTTATTTATATTGATTTTTTTTCCACTTACAATAAATCTTATTATCACCACTACTGCTTGACTGGCTTGTGCAATAAATCCCTTTCATGAGGTTCACCATGAACACCCACACTTGATGCCACCCACTGGGTCACTCTACAATGGGTTTGGTGTAGTTGCACAACTATTTTGTGCAGGGGACGGGGAAGGGGGCTGGCGTAGCCGCTCCTCTGTCCAGGTGGTGAGGACTGGACTCTTCACACTGTCTGATGTTAGGAGAGCCGTTCACATATCAGTGACTCCCTAGCCTCACAAGCAGCCAGGTGAGTTGCTGTTCTGCCTATGGGTTGCTCCTCCTCCTTGGCCTCGTCCTCCTCAGCCTCAATATGGGTGGCAGATGTGAATGGGGTCCCCTCCAACGGCACCGCTCTCTGTTGTGCCATGTTGTGCAGGGCACAACAGACGACTATAATGCATTCCACTCTGTTTGGCACGTACTGAAGCACTCCCCCAGAACGATCAAGGAACCTGAAGCGCATCTTGAGCAGCCCTATAGCATGCTCAATTGTTGACCTGGTAGCTGTGTGGCTGTCATTATATCGACACTGTTGCTCGGTGGTGGGGTTCCTCAGAGGTGTCATGAGCCACGTGTGCAGGGGGTAACCCTTGTCCCCGAGGTGCCAGCCCTTGCGGGTGTTGGGTGCGTGGAAGAGGGGCAGGACATTGGATTGTTGGAGGATGAAGGAATCATGGCAGCTGCCACGATATCTGGCGCACACGTGAAGGAATTTCTTGCGGTGATCTTCCATCACCATCCCTGGGTATGTCCTGTCCAACCGGAAGGACAGACCCACCAGAGGTGGTGGTACAGTGGTATACAGTCAGGAGGGAGTGGCCCTAGGAGTCCTCAACATTGACTCTGGACCCCATGAAATCTCATGGAATCAGGTCAAACATGGGCAAGGAAACCTCCTGCTGATTACCACCTACCGCCCTCCCTTAGCTGATGAATCAGTCCTCCTCCATGTTGAACACCACTTGGAGGAAGCACTGAGGGTAGCAAGGACACAGAATGTACTCTGGGTGGGGGACTTCAATGTCCATCACCAAGAGTGGCTTGGTAGCACCACTACTGACCGAGTTGGCCGAGTCCTGAAGGACATAGCTGCCAGACTGGGCCTGCGGCAGGTGGTGAGCGAACCAACACGAGGGAAAACCTTACTTGACCTCGTCCTCACCAATCTACCTGTCGCAAATGCATCTGTCCATGATAGTATTGGAAGGAGTGACCACCGCACAGTCCTCGTGGAGATAAAGTCCCGTCTTCGCACTGAGGATACCATCCAATGTGTTGTGTGACACTACCACCGTGCTAAATGGGATAGATTCAGAACAGATCTAGCAGCTCAAAACTGGGTATCCATGAGGTGCTGTGGGCCATCAGCAGAATTGTATTCCAGCACAATCTGTAACTTCATGGCCCGGCATATTCCTCACTCTACCATTACCAACAAGCCAGGGGATCAACCCTGGTTCAATGAGGAGTGTAGAAGAGCATGCCAGAAGTAGCACCAGGCGTACCTAAAAATGAGGTGCCAATCTGGTGAAGCTACAACTCAGGACTACATGCATGCTAAACAGCAGAAGCAACATGCTATAGACAGAGCTAAGCGATTCCACAACCAACGGATTAGATCAAAAGGTCTGCAGTCCTGTCACATCCAGTCGTGAATAGTGGTGGACAATTAAACAACTAACGGGAGGAGGAGGCTCTGCAAACATCCCCATCCTCAATGATGGCGGAGTCCAGCACGTGAGTGCAAAAGACAAGGCTGATGCATTTGCAACCATCTTCAGCTAGAAGTGCTGAGTGGATGATCCATCTCGGCCTCCTCCCGATATCCCCACCATCACAGAAGCCAGTCTTCAGCCAATTCGATTCACTCTACGTGATATCAAGAAACGGCTGAGTGCACTGGATACAGCAAAGGCTATTGGCCCCGACAACATCCCGGCTGTAGTGCTGAAGAATTGTGCTCCAGAACTAGCTGCGCCTCTAGCCAAGCTGTTCCAGTACAGCTACAACACTGGCATCTACCTGACAATGTGGAAAATTGCCAAGGTATGTCCTGTCCACAAAAAGCAGGACAAATCCAATCCGGCCAATTACCGCCCCATCAGTCTACTCTCAATCATCAGCAAAGTGATGGAAGGTGTCGTCGACAGTGCTATCAAGCGGCACTTACTCACCGATGCTCAGTTTGGGTTCCACCAGGACTACTTGGCGCCAGACCTCATTACAGCCTTGGTCCAAACTGGACAAAAGAGCTGAATTCCAGAGGTGAGGTGAAAGTGACTGCCCTTGACATCAAGGCAGCATTTGACCGAATGTGACACCAAGGAGCCCTAGTAAAATTGAAGTCAATGGGAATCAGGGGGAAAACGCTCCAGTGGCTGGAGTCATACCTAGCACAATGGAAGATGGTAGTGGTTGTTGGAGGCCAATCATCTCAGTCCCAGGGCATTGCTGCAGGAGTTTCTCAGGGCAGTGTCCAAGGCCCAATCATCTTCAGCTGCTTCATCAATGACCTTCCCTCCATCATGAGGTCAGAAATGGGGATGTTCGCTGATGATTGCACAGTGTTCAGTTCCATTCGCAACCCCTCAGATAATGAAGCAGTCCGAGCCCGCATGCAGCAAGACCTGGACAACAACCAGGCTTGGGCTCATAAGTGGCAAGTAACATTCGCGCCAGACAAGTGCCAGGCAATGACCATCTCCAACAAGAGAGAGTCTAACCACCTCCCCTTGACATTCAATGGCATTACCATCGCCGAATCCCCCACCATCAACATCCTGGGGGTCATCATTGACCAGAAACTTAACTGGACCAGCCACATAAATACTGTGGCTACAAGAGCAGGTCAGAGGCTGGGTATTCTGCGGCGAGTGACTCACCTCCTGACTCCCCAAAGCCTTTCCACCATCTAAAAGGCACAAGTCAGGAGTGTGATGGAATACCCTCCACTTGCCTGGATGAGTGCAGCTCCAACAATACTCAAGAAGCTCAACACCATCCAGCACAAAGCAGCCCGCTTGATTGGCACCCCATCCACCACCCTAAACATTCACTCCCTTCACCACCGGCGCACTGTGGCTGCAGGGTGTACCATCCACAGGATGCACTGCAGCAACTCGCCAAGGCTTCTTCGACAGCACCTCCCAAACCCACAACCTCTACCACCTAGAAGGACAAGAGCAGCAGGCACATGGGAACAACACCACCTGAACGTTCCCCTCCAAGTCACACACCATCCCAACTTGGAAATATATCGCCGTTCCTTCATCGTCACTGGGTCAAAATCCTGGAACTCCCTTCCTAACAGCACTGTGGGAGAACCTTCACCACAAGGACTGCAGCGGTTCAAGAAGACGGCTCACCATCACCTTCTCAAGGGCAATTAGGGATGGGCAACAAATGCTGGCCTCGCCAGCGACGCCCACATCCCATGAAAGAATTTTTAAAAATCACAGATGAGCTGAGTGTTGATGGAGTGATAGCCCTTCCTGTTGATGAACAGTCCTGGCTCGTGTGGAGGTGTTCATATTGCTATATGCGTGCAATCGATTACACCCTGCACCCGTGGGAAGCCAGCCACAGCATGGAATCCGACTGCCCTCTCCTTCTGGCTGAGGTCATCCATGGGGAAGTTGATATAGTGCGAGGCCCTGCAAAACAAGTCGTCAGTGACCTGCCTTATGCACTTGTATGCAGACGACTGAGAGACCCCGGTGATGTCCCCGGTGGCAACCTAGAAGGATCCAGAAGCGAAGAAGTTGAGGGCAGTGGTGACTTTGACAGTGACAGGTAAGAAGATGCTGCTCGGGCCAGCCGGGAGCAGCTCGGCATGAAGGAGGCTGCAGATGTTCGCGACTACCTGGCAACTGACTCTGAACCTCCATATGCACTGCTCCTCAGAGGTCGAGGAAGCTGAGCCTCGTTCTGTAGACCCTGTGGCGAGGGTAGTGCCTCCTGCGACGCGCTCTCTCTGTTGTTGCCCACCGTGCTGTTGTGCAGGTGCGTGTGGCGCAGCACAGTGTTGTCGAGCTCCACGTGGCGGAGGTGGACGGCGTGCCTGGCGAGGCTGGTGATGTTGCTCGTCCTCGGATGAAGTGGCGAATGCAGCTATGGCACCCCCCATCCTGATGGTTCGAGTTTGAGGGGGTTCGCCAAGTAGGTAAATGTGTTTGCACAGCTGAGTTTAGGGTATAAATTAATAATTTTGAGTGGAAAGACAAAGGTGTTGCAGCCAAAACTTTGTCTGAAGTGACAGAGTGCCCTACTGCAATAAATGAGGTTTTCCCCACACCTGTCAAAAAATACTTTGCATCTCCCACTGGCTGCTGACTGAAATACGTCTGCTGAAACACGTCTGCTTCAACAGGGAGTGTTTCCCACAGCACGGGAAACATACTGAGGATACTTGAAAATTGCACCCCTGCCAAAATCTCCTGTCAATGAGGTCGGTCAAGGACCTCAACTATCTAAATAAGTATCTGAATTGTCATCCCGCTGGCTTTAATTGCCAGTCAGAGTCCCGCATGCGGGAGCTGTGCGTGCACCCAAATGAGTCATTGGGGAACCCGAAAGTGGGCGGGTTGGAGATGGGCTCCAGACCCGCTCCGGGATTCCCCCATTTTACGAGCCCGCCCCCGGCCCCAACGCACCCGCTCGGCCATCTGAAAACCAGCCCCTATATGCTTTTCCTGGACTGACTGAAAGATCTTGTCAAAATAGATTCACATAAGTAGTCTCTACCCATTTGCTACCATTCTAAAACACCCAGCTGCTTTGATGCAAGCACTTTTATATTGCCTAAAACATGTGTGCCTCTACAGGAGCCTTCCTAAAGCCTTGTGAATACCCATGCACTTGCAGAGGCATGGCATGAGAAAATAGAGAAAAAGAGAGAATAACACACAGCTTGGATAGGGACAGGAGAACAAGAAAAATAGGCACAGCTTAAGGGGACAGTAAATGAACATAAGAAATAGATGCAGGAGCAGCCAAACGGCTCCTCAAGTCTGCTCCGCCGTTCAATAAGATCATGGCTGATCTTCGACCTCAACTCCACTTTCACGCCTGATCCCCATATCCCACAATTCCCTTAGAGTCCAAAAATCTTATCGATCTCAGCCTTGAATATACTCAACAACTGAGCATCCACAGCCCTCTGGGGTAGAGAATTCCAAATATTCACGACCCTCTGAGTGAACAAATTACTCCACTTCTCAGTCCTAAATGTCTGACCCCTTATCCTGAGACTATGTTCCCTAGTTCTGGACTCCACCCAGGTGAAACATCCTCTCAGCAACTACCCTGTCAAGCCCTCTTAGAATCACCTCTCATTCTTCTAAACTCCGGAGAGTATAGGCCCATTCTACTCAATCTTTCCGCATAGGACATCCCAGGAATCAATTTAGTGAACCTTCGTTGCACTGCCTCTAAGGCAAGTATATCGTTCCTTAGGTAAGGAGTCCAAAACTGTACACAGTACTTCAGGTGTGGTCTTACCAAAGCCCTGTACAATTGCAGCAAGACTTCCTTACTCTTGTACTTCAATCCCCTTGCAATAAAGGCCAACATACCATTTGCCTTCCTTATTGCTTGCTGTACCTGCATGTTAACTTTCTGTGTTTTGTGTACAAGGACACCCAAATCACTCTGAACACTAACATTTAATAGTTTCTCACCATTTAAAAAATATTCTGGTTTTCTATTTTTCCCAAATTGTATTCCATCTGAATTGCCCACTCACTTAACCTGTCTATCTCTATCCCTTTGCAGACTCTTTGCCTTACTTTCCCACCTAGCTTTGTATCATCAGCAAATTTGGATACATTACACTCAGTCCCTTCATCTAAGTCATTAATATAGATTGTAAATAGCTTGAGGCCCCAGCACTGATCCATGCGACACCCCACCATTAACAGCCTGCCAACCTGAAAATGACCCGTTTATTACTAGTCTCTGTTTTCTGTCCGTTAACCAATCCTCTATCCATGCTAATATATTATTCCCAACCCCATGAGCCTTTATCTTGTGTAACAAGCTTTCGTGTGGCACCTTAATGAATGCCTTTTGAAAATCCAAATATACTCTATCCACTGGTTCCCTTCTATCTACCCTGCTAGTTACGCCCTCAAAAAACTCGAATATGTTTGTCAAACATGATTTCCATTTCATAAAACCATGTTGACTCTGCCTAATCATATTAGGATTTTTTAAGTGCCCTGTTACCACGTCCTTAATAATGGATTCCAGCATTTTCCCAACGAATGATGTCAGGCTAACTGGCCTGTAGTTCCCTGTTTTCTCTCCCCCTCCATTCTTGAATAGTGGTGTTATTCACATTCAATGCATCCATTATCTCTGCAGCCACCTCTTTTAGAACCTTAGGATGCAGGCCATCAGGTCCAAGGGATTTGTCGGCTTTTAGTCTCATTAATTTCTCCAGTACTTTCTCTTTACTAATATTAATTACTTTAAATTCCTCACTCTCATCAGACCCTTGGTTCCCCACTATTTCTAGTATGTTTTTTGTGTGTTCTACTGTGGTGACAGATACAAAATATTTGTTTAACATCTCTGCCATTCTTGGCAACATTACAAGCCTCTTCTTTTGATCTAATACTACCCTTAACTTCTTTGGTTAGCCATGATGGATCACTTTCCTTTGAAGTTTTTATTTCTCTATGGAATGTATATTCGTTGAGAATTATGAAATACTTCTTTAAATGTTCGCCATTGCTTATCTACCGTCATATCTTTTAATCTAATTTCCCAATCTATCTTAGCCAACTCACCCCTCATACCTATGTAATTGGCTTTGTTTAGTTTTAAGACTCTAGTTTTGGACATAAGTACATCACTCTCGAACTCAATGTGAAATTCTATCATATTACTCTTCCCCAGAGAATACCTTACCATGAGATTACTGATTAACCCTGTCTCATTACACAAGACAAGATTTAAAAGAGCCTGTTCCCTGGTTGGTTCCATGACATATTGTTCTAGGAAACTGTCTTGAATGCATTCCATGAACTCGTCCTCCAAACTACTTTTGCCAATTTGATTTGCCCAGTCTATATGAAGATTAAAGTCCCCCACAATTACTTCATTATTTTTATACAAGCTCCTCTTATTTCTTGATTAATACTCTATCCAACAGTGTAACTACTGTTAGGGGGCCTATGAATTACTCCCACCAGTGTTTTCTGCCCCTTATTATTTCTTATCTCCACCCATATTGCTTCTACTTCCTGATCTTCCAAGCCAAGATCCTTTCTCACTACTGTCCTTATGTCATCCTTTTTATCAGGGCTACCCGCCCCCCCCGCCCCCACCAACCCACTTTTCCAATTTGTCCGTCTTTTCGAAAAGTCAAGTACCGTGGAATATTTGGTTCCCAACCTTGGTCACCTTGCAACCACGTGGCTATTAGATCAAACCCATTTATCTCTGTGCCATTAATTTGTCTATCCTGTTACGAATGCTTTGTGCATTCAGATAAAGCACCTTTAATTTTAACTTTTTCCTATTTTTCCCTGATTTGACCTTATTCACTGTTGTACTATTAGTGTTAAACTCTCTATCCCTTCCTGTCGCACCCTGCTTACCTTTACCCAAATCACTACTCTGTAGAACGTAGTAGTTAAAGAGGAGGTGAGTAATATTGGATACGGTAAACATAACGAGAGAGGAAGTACTAGAGGGACTGGAATCCTTGAAAGTTGATAAGTCACCAGGGCCGGATGGATTGTTTCCTAGGCTATTGAAGGAAGCCAGGGAGGAAATAGCGGATGCTCTGAGGATCATTTTCCAATCCTTACTAGATACAGAGGAGGTACCGGAGGACTGGAAGACTGCAAATGTAGTACCATTGTTTAAAAAGGGTACGAGGGAAAGGCCGCACAATTATAGGCCAGTCAGTCTTACCTCGGTGTGGGCAAACTATTAGAATCAATACTGAGAGATAGGATAAACTGTCACTTGGAAAGGCATGGTTTAATCAGGGATAATCAGCATGGATTTGTTCAGGGAAGGTCATGCCTTACAAATCTGATTGGATTCTTTGAGGAAGTGACAAGGAGGATTGATGAGGGTAGTGCAGTGGATGTTGTCTACATGAATTTTAGTAAGGCATTTGACAAGGTCCCACGTGGCAGACTGGTCAGAAAGGTAAAAGCCCATGGGATACAGGGAAATGTGGCGAATTGGATCCAAAATTGGCTCAGTAACAGGAAACAAAGGGTAAAAGTCGATGGATGTCTTTGCAAATGGAAATCCGTTTCCAGTGGTGTGCCACAGGGCTCAGTGTTGGGTCCCTTGCTGTTTGTGGTATATATTAATGATTTGGGCTTGAATGTAGGGGGCATGATTGGATAATTTGCTGACGACACAAAAATTGGCCGTGTAGTTGATAGTGAAGAGGACAGCTGTAGACTCCAAGAAGATATCAATGGGTTGGTGGAGTGGGCAGAAAAGTGGCAAATGGAGTTCAACCCGGAGAAGTGTGAGGTAATGCACTTAGGGAGGGCAAACAGTAAAAGGGAATACGCAGTAAACGGGAATATATTGAGAGGGGTAGAGGAAGTGAGAGACCTTGGAGTGCATTGCATAGGTCCCTGAAGGTGGCAGTACAGGTAGATAAGGTTGCGAAGAAGGCATACGGAATACTCCCTGTTATTAGCCGAGGTATAGAATACAAAAGCAGGGATGTAATGATGGAACTGTATAAAACGCTGGTAAGGCCACAGCTGGAGTATTGTGCGCAGTTCTGGTCACCACATTACAGGAAGGACGTAATTGCTCTGGAGAGAGTACAGAGAAGATTTACAAGAATGTTGCCAGGGCTTGAAAATTGCAGAGATTGGATAGGCTGGGGTTGTTTTCCTTGGAGCTGAAGAGGCTAAGGGGTGACTTGATTGAGGTGTACAAAATTATGGAGGGGCCCAGGCAGAGTAGACAGGAAGTACCTGTTTCCCCTAGCGGAGAGTTCAAGAACTAGAAGACAGGGATTTAAGCTGATTGGCGGAAGGATTAGAGGGGACACGAGAAAAAACTTTTTTACCCAGAGGGTGGTGGGCGTATGGAATTCGCTGCCCAAATTGGTGGTAGAGGCAGGGACCCTCAATTCTTTTAAAAAGTACCTGGACCTGCACCTAAAGTGCTGTAAGCTGCAGGGCTACAGACCGGGTGCTGGAAGGTGGGATTAAAATGGGCATCTGGTTGTTCTTCGAGCCGGCGTGGACACGATGGGCCGAAAGGCCCCCTTCTGTGCTGTATCTTTTCTATGGTTCTGTGCTCCATGGCCTTGACTTTTCTCTTAGATTTATAAATTTCCCCTCACCTGAATCCTCCCCCCCACTTTTTAGTTTATAGCCCTATCTACAGCCCTAGTTATTTGATTCGCCAGCATACTGGTCCCAGCCCAATTTAAGTGGAGCCCATCCAAAAGGAACAGCTCCCTCTTTCCCCAGTGCTGCTGCCAGTGCCCCATGAACCGAAACCCCTGTCTCTCACACCACTCTTTGAGCCACACATTTAACTCTCTGATCTGTTTGGTCCTATGTTAATTTGTGTGTGGCTCAGATAGTAATCCAGAGATTATTACCTTTTGAGTCTGCTTATTAATTTGAACCCTAGCTCCTCAAACTCCCTTAGCAGAGCCTCATTCTTAGTTTTACCTATGTCATTGGTTCCTACATGGATCATGACAACTGGATCCTCCCCCTCAAGCTCCAAGTTCTTTTACAGCCGTGAGGAGATACCCGTAACCCCAGCAACGGGCAGGCAACACAGCCTTCGGGATTCCCGGGCACGGCTACAGAGAACAGTATTTTTCCCCTGTCTATACGATCCCCTACCACTAGCACATTCCTTTTTACTCCCCCCACTTGAATGCCCTCCTGCAGCACAATGCAGTGGTCAGTTTGCCCATCATCCATACAGGTAGCAAGTACCTCGTACCTGTTGGATAAGGATCCTCCATCACTACATCCTGGGTCCGCATACCTGCCTGACTCGCAGTCACATCCTCCTGTCACTGACCACTGACCACTGACCAAATCTAAACTACTACCTAACCTAAGGAGTGTGCCTGCCTCCTGGAACAACGTGTCCAGATAACTCTTCCCCTTCCCATATACGTGACAATGTCTGCAGCTCGGACCCCAGATCAACAACTCTGAGCCGAAGTTCCTCGAGCTGCAGACACTTAATGCAGATGTGGTTTCCCGGGATCTCATTGCTGTCCACCAATTCCCACACGCTGCAGTTACAAAACAAATGAGAGGGAGAAGGAGTGCACAAGTGAACTTTGGGAGGGCAGAATGAGAAGGGAAGGGAAGAAAGATATTTTCTGTTTTTCTCTTTTGGAAACAGCAAAAGAAGAACAAAATCAAATTTTTAAAAAGTGAAAGGAAAATTACAGCAAGAAATAAAATGAAAGGGCAGAAAAAACAAATATAAAATGAGGAAAGTTTAAGGGAAAGGGAAATAATAAACAAAGGATTAAAAATGAAACAAAAAAAGTCTAACTTGCACAAGGTTTTATATCTCAATGAATGTGATATTGAGAGTATTCAAGTATTTTATTAGGCTTCTGGGGATGTAAATAGTGACTAGTAAAAATGAAGAAGTATTGTATTCTAATTTATACACGTAAGTAAAATGCAAACAAATATATCTGTTCCTATTATGTACTCAAATTAATGTAGATACAAATCAATCTTAGGAACAACAAAAGAAAATAACTTAAGGAATCTGTGTTACGGTAACCTTTTCAGGTAGACTAGGTCCTATCTGCATGAGTAATTATAGATTACAAAGCAAAGTACGTAGAAGTTAAACTTTCCTATTTGTATGTGGTGGTAATTCTTTTTCTATTTTTGCTGGGTTGTTTACCCCAAACCTTTCTTAAAAGCTTGAAAAAATTCTAAAGAAAAAATAATTCGCCTGTAATTAATTATTTAAAAACCCTCTCTAAAATATTTATAAAAGCCCTCCAAAGAATTCATATGTAAAAGCAATTAAAATAACCTTCAACACCAAGAACTAAAATAATTTTTTTTAAAAAATCTATTCCCTCTTTGATTAAAGGATTGACAATCATGAATGGTGATTTAACGCATCCAGAGTTGTAATCTACAGGATCTGAAATAAAGGGCGTAAACGGTTAAATTATGAGGACAGGTTGCATAAACTTGGCTTGTATTTTCTTGAGTTTAGAAGGTTGAGGGCTGATCTAATCAATGTATTTAAAATGATTAATGGATTTTGATAAGGTAGATACAGATTCTACTGCTATTTAAACATGGGGGAGAATTGCTCCGATCATTATCTATTGTGACATTGTAAATGTATTCAAAAAGAACGTCACCCCCAAATTCCATGGGGCTTCTACTGGTCTCACGCCGTAACTTTGGCAGGAGACAGGCAGAACCTCCAAAGAAACAGGGGAGAGCCTGACTGGACCTCCAAAGAGGATTTTCTTTTTTTAAATCCTGAATGATCCCCCTTGCCCAGGGTCGATCAGAGTAGTTTCAGGGTCAGGGAAGCCTGGGCAACATCCCCTCTCCCCCCACCATCACCACCACTTGACCCCGCAAACTTCAGTGGGGAGGCAGATATAGAGAGCACGGGTAGGCACGATTCCGGTGCACTACCAGGATTGATGCTCATGGAATTTCACTGCCCGTGTTTATAATTTCACTACAGAGAGAAACCAATTCTTCCCCCTGTATTGGGTTGGAAACAGTTTTTTTTACATCAAATACAAGAACTTACACTTAAAATTATTTTACAAACGTAACATTTTCTATTGACAAAATTGTTTAATATTAAGTAACAGCTATAGGAACTAGTAGCTCTGAATACAATTAAAGTAATCTGTCAATCACTTGTGCTAAGGTTTCCACAAGGCTATTATATTCAGAATAAAGACAAGTCGCAACTAGCCCAGTTTTAATACGTAGATTGATCAAACACACTTGACACAAAGCTACAGTTCACAACTGAAAAAAATACTTTGAATACAGTTCCTTAGTTGGAAAATTTATTTTAGAGTATTTCAGAGCAAATTAAATGTTTACCGTTTGCATATTTATTCCATTAATGAAAATTCTCAATATCAAAGCTGTGGTATAACAATATTTTATTTTATTTTGCTCTCCAGCAGTAGCAAAATCCTACTTTTGTCCTTTTCCCATAATAGAAAAAAAACTGAATTTGTAATTCTTACTTTCTTCCCTCCTTCTATGCTTCTATGTCACCTTGCACATGGCGCCAATTTTAATAACCCCACCCCCCAGTCTGGCACAAACTGAGCTGGGGGGGAGGGGTGGCAGTTAAAAGAAGGGCAGCGACTTACCCATTGTGATCCCGCTGCCTTCCCGCAGGGTCCCACCATTAACCTGTTCTTTTGAGCAGGCAAGCAGGACACCCACAGGAAGGCAGCAGGGTCCCACTTTAACTATGCAGATCGGGTCCCGATGGCATCAGTGACGGCTTCCCTGTCAGGCCAAACCTGTCGGGAGCTGGATCATGGTGCAGATGAGATCCAGGGTTTCCTTGTGGGCCAACAGGAACAGGAATGCTCCTCCAAGCCCCACAAGGAAATCTTGGGCCTCCATTCCCCCTCCCACCCCCGATCACATTCACAACACCCCTCTCCCACCCACCTGACTGCCGGGGACTGCTCCCGTAGGTCCCTGGAGGTGGCCTCCTGCCGGCCAGGTAGTGGATCTGGCATGGTTCGGGTGGGAGTCCAACATAATTTGTGGAAATGAGGCCCGGCTGTTAAAATCTGCTGGGCCATGATGTCTCTGTTGTTTCCAGGTACGACCCCCACTTTGGGGCTTGCTGCACCATTCCTGCTCCCCCCCCAACCCCCAATTAAAGTCAGGGCCCACGTACCAGTCCCTGACCAGGAAAGCAGGCAAGCATCTTGCTTCCAGATCCCTGCTTATGCAGTTGTTAAGACTGATTAGGTGATAAATAAGAGTGGTCAGGAATGATTCAAATGCCCATTTGTTCTAATTCTGTATGAGGAACCTTATAGCCTCTGGTCTGTACAATCCCCAATCTGCACAATTAAGATTAGTTATTCACCATATATGGCAGCTGCAGACACAAATTACAGCCCGACTATTCTGTTGTACAAGCCACTGGAGCACCAACACACTGCTGCCTGTGATAGACGTTTTGTACCGCAAACTAAAACAAAATTTAGATTTTCTGCTCTCTTTGGAATGGATAACGCATAGGGCAATGTATAGGTTGGAATGTATTACAGGGAGGTAAACGCATTTAGGGATTCAATCAAGAGAGCTAAAGTGATTTAACAGACTCATTCAGTAGACCAAAAATTCAATTGAACAGTAGGAAAGCTAAGACAAGGCTGTCCATCTGCCTGAAGTTCATCACTAATTCTAAACAGTGCTGTTGAATGGAGTAGTGTGTGTAGAACCTAAGAGCAGCTGGTAACTGTGCCAGCTTGTAACCTCCTCCATGGTCAGGACACATGCACTTAATTCAAATTAAAGTGCTAATGAATGGAGAAACTGATGAGGGAAGTTTTTAAGTACTCAGACGGCCAGGCAGACATTGATAAATTAAGAACGGTTAATTAGGGGACTACAGTATTTTACATTCTTCTGTGATAAAATCATGTGATTTGCTACTGTACCACATGAATGGAAATGTAATGTATATGCTGATATATTATCGATGTGTTATATTGATCAAAATAATAAACACAGACTTTTGCAAAACATAAGAGTCAAAATGAAAAACATTTGTTTCTTAAAATTCAAAACATTATTCAGTCCCATAATTGAAAACACACCTTATATGAGGAAAGGGAAGAAAGAGGTGGAGGCAAAGGAAAAATAAGAGGCAGAGGGGAAGGGGGAGGAGGAGGGGAAAGAAAAGGAAGAGGGGAGAAAGAAGATAAAGGAGAGGCAAGGGGCAGAGAAGGAGGGAAGGGGGGAGAGGAGGAGGACTGGAGTGTGAAGGGGCATGGTGGAGTTGGCCTCAGTGAGGAGGAAGGGGTGCTAGTGTGTTATTTTTGGCTTCCAGAGGGTGGGTGGGGGGGGGGGGGGGGGGAGGGAAGTAGAGTCAGGGCCTTGGATTTTTGCATGACCTGGGGGAGAGTGCGAGGGCCTGATTACTGCCATGGTGGTGGGGGCGGGGGGCTGGTGGAGGCGGCGGCGGCGGATGATTAGTTTAAGATTATACCGTCACCTGTTGAATCTGTATTGAACGTATAGTTTGGGCAATTCACCTTTCGTATTAAATCAAACATATACCTGATGATTGTTAACCAATGTATGGCTGTAATCGCACCTGTACCTTTACTCTTGTACCACATGCATTTGGGACATGTCCTTCTTATATCCTGATATGAACACACTTCTCTCCTTTATACTAAATAAGCAAGTATATAGCAATTAACCCTACAACTTAGAATCTGTCAAGCTTTGCAAAAACCCTTAAAAATCCTTTATTAAAACTAATCACCAGCACAGCACATAGCTACACAGACATGCCCACAAGATAAGAACCTCACTGTCAATATGAGACAAAGGAGTCTTAGAGTTCCAAGCCTGGGACCCAAACAGGAGTATAAGATAATAGACCTAGAAGCTGCTGAAGGTGGCCTTGAGAGAAACACTACAGGATAAGATGAGGGGCCAGTCCCGTGGGAATGGTGATAACTGGTGATTGGTCCATCCAAGGGATATGGCTTAGGGGGGCTACTCCATCACTCCCTGTTCATCAAAGGAGATAAGGAGTAGGCCGACTCTTCTTCCTTTGTCCTGAAAGATGCTGAACACCCAATTGGCCACCACGCCTTTTGGCAAGGTCCGCATAGGGTCAAACACCCGTGTTCATAATAGCCCCTAACACCACCCTCAAAAGTAGCATAAAAGAGAGACCTCTTGCGACAGTTTGGTTGTAGAGGACACGGATGGAAGTAAAGTTGACCCTAGAGGGAAACCAGGCATCCCTGAGGAGAGGATCCAGATCTGACAAGGTCAGAGGCAAACAGGTCAGAGCCCTACAGCAGGAGCCATGTCCCAAGCAAGGAGACAGGAAGAAACGAGAGGAAACCCCAGGTGGGGTAGCGGTAGAGGTATCGATGGAAGAGGCCCCAGGCGGGGTGACTGTCAAGACTCCTGTGCAAAGTGGGCACACCCTCTACCCAGGACAGGTGATATAACTCTAATTCTGTACTAGTAACTACTGCTTAAGAGTGCATGGTGCTGAACCTTGTGTGAAACTTAATAAAACTCCACTGTCCCATATTGGTGTCATTGACAGAGGGGTAGAGTTACCCAACACTAGTGCCATGGGGAGTGAAGACCAAGTGTCGTCTTCTGGTGAAGTGGGGTTAGAGGGCTGGGATAATTGGACCAGGGTTAACAGATGTAATTCAGCCACATTTTAAAGTCATATATACTGGCCTTATTTTTACATAATTCTTTGATAAAATTTATGGTAGTTTGGGAACAACATAGGGGTCTCTCTGCAGTACAGCTGACGAGCTAGGAAATGTCAAACTGAGGTGCTACAGAGGCACAATTGACAGGAGGATATAATTATAGAATGATAAACAGTTTCCATTATACCTATGGGCATAGGAATTTATAATGGAAAAAAAGGAAGTCTGTGCAGACATAAGATTTTTAATTATATAGATATACAAGTTTCTCAGTTACACTACTCCTCTACATAATGCCTTCTTAATGAGTTATATAAGAGTTTTGTAGCAAAAGGTATGCCATAGAAAATAAGTTTGATATGATTCTTCTCTTAGCAATAAGCAATCTATTAAAAGTCACATTCCCACTCAGATCTCTCTGTCCTCGGCTTCCTACACTGTTCCAATGAAGCTCAATGGAAGCTCAAGGAACAGCACCTCATCTTTCGATTAGGCTCTTTGACAACCTTCTGGACTCAACAATGATATCAATAAATTCAGATCATAACCACTGCTCCCATTTTTTTGTACAGCAGGTGCTGGTAATGGTTCTGCTGTTGCCATTTATAGCTCCTCTAGACCCATCTTTTATTTCTTTACTTGTCCCATTACCATCCTCCTTGCCTTGCACCATCATCCCTTTTGTCACTTAATCAATCCTACCCTCCATCCTATCAAAGACCTTCCATTTTGTTCTTTCCTCCCCTCCCTCACCCCTTTTGCCTGGCTCTGTACTTGCTTAAAAACTGTTACATCTTCAACTTCGCCCAGTTCTGACAAAAGGTCATCGATCAGAAACGTTAACTGTTTCTTTATCCACAGATGCTGCCTGACTTGCTGAATATTTCCAGCACATTCTGTTTTTGTTAAAAGTCAGACAACATAATAGTACTGACCTCGTATAAGCTCATAGATATTCATGTCCATGAGTTCACATATTAGAGCAAGAGACCCAGACTTTTTATCACTGGAAAGAAACAGACAAGGAGAAACAAAACCAGTTACTTACATTTATTCAGACGTCATGGAAAACACTTTCTAAGAAATGCTATGAACCCAATTTTTAAAAAATGCTTTTCCTCAGTGTTCCATTTTCTACTTTAATTTTAATTTTGTAGTGAGTTTAAATACAACTTGTGTCAGATTGTAGCCGAGTCACAAACCTTCACTGAATGTCAATTCTTACACCGGCAGTAATTTGGTATAGAAACTGGTGTGCAGTAAAAAAAAAATGTTTTACAAATATACCAAGAAGGAAAAGAGAACAAAAAGACAAAAAGCTGGAAACACTCAGCAGGTCAGGCACCATCGTAGAAAAACAGAAGTCAGTTGGCCTTGCACATCTTAAGACCCTTCCTCAGGACTGAGACATTATAGATGAATAGCATTTATAAAAGAACAGAACATGGGTAAGGGGGAAGGAAAAAAAACAAGAAAAGAAATAGAATAACCGGTGAAGTGCTTGAGTGGAGAACAGGAGAAGGTGAAATGGCAAACGTGATGTTAGCAGGAAACAACAGGAGAACCTAATGAAAGAAATAAAAGACAAATACAAGACTCCGAGAGTATGTGAACAGCTAAAGAGAAATACATAGAAAAGGAAGCATGAAAAACCAGCAAGGTGGTACAGGCACCACTGTCCCAGGAATCTGATGGAAGAAAAAAACAGGTCAATACCAAAGGTGCAGACCACGCCATCGGAAAACTAGTGCACAGAAGGCCTAGAATGAGAGCCACGCTGGCACAAGGAACATCATAGAGCACACCACAGGTTTCCTCAAGCAACGCTTCCGCTGCCTGGACAGCTTTGGAGGAGCCATGCAGTACTCAGCCAAGTAGGTATCAAGATTTATGGTTGTCTGCTGCATGCAGCACGACCTGGCCATTATGAGGGAACAGTCCTTGCCACCACCTATCAGGTGAGAACCTGAGGTGCATGAGCAAGAGGAGGAGGAGGAAGTGGAAGGGAAGCTACAACGTAGACAGGACTCTGCGTGATCAGATTATTAATGAGCGATACCAGTAACCTCAACTACACCTCCCCATTCACCAACAGTCCAACACTCCAACACTCTTTACCTCTCCTCACTTACTTGACCATCAAATCGTCCTCTTTACGGTTACACATTGGTTCCTCCCGCAGGTCACTCTCGGAGTCTTGTATTTGTCTTTTATTTCTTTCATTAGGTTCTCCTGTTGTTTCCTGCTAACATCACGTTTGCCATTTCACCTTCTCCTGTTCTCCACTCAAGCACTTCACCGGTTATTCTATTTCTTTTCTTGTTTTTTTTCCTTCCCCCTTACCCATGTTCTGTTCTTTTATAAATGCTATTCATCTATAATGTCTCAGTCCTGAGGAAGGGTCTTAAGATGTGCAAGGCCAACTGACTTCTGTTTTTCTACGATGGTGCCTGACCTGCTGAGTGTTTCCAGCTTTTTGTCTTTTTGTTCTCTTTTCCTGTGGTGATGTGCTTAGCCTTCCTTCTTGGTATATTTGTAAAACATTTTTTTTTTACTGCACACCAATTTCACATCCACATTCATAAATTCACTCATGAAATAATGCAAACAAAGTGAGACTATTCTCCCTTGTGTAGTCCCTTAGTGCCTGTCTTTCATGTACTTTTACCTTTCCTACAAGGTGCTTCCCCAGTGGCTGGAGCATGGGAGGTAGAAGGAGCTGTCTTTCAATTGAGGAGACTGCAGACGGCCGCCTCAAGCAGCTCCGGGGCTAGAGGGCCCGGCTTCAGACTGCACCATCTTGGCCTGGGCTGCAGCAGTCTGGGCCGGCTGGCTGACAGGCAACAGCAAGGGCACTGAGGGAGTGGCAGGGGTGGGGGCAGGAATGCTGTCATCCTGAGAGAGGACAGCAGGTTCCTCTTCCATGGAACACTGCCACTCTCCCGGGGCAGTGCCTCAGCAATCCTGGTGATCTGTTGGAGAACAGATTGCTGGACTGCTTTGATGTCCTGGAAGTCCCTTTTAACAGTGGTATCCAGAGCTATGATGGCAGCAATCTGAGTTTCCAAGGCAGCAGTCTGACCTTTGGTTAAAGCTGTTTGTGCTGCAATGGAAGCTGTGACAGCAGTCAACAGATGTTGCATCATGGTGGGTTCCACAGTGTGGTGATGGAGGTGACCACCGGTTCCATATTGGAAGGATGGGCGCCGAGCTCTGTGCAAAGCCCTGTGCCAAGTTGGAGCTGGACTCCTCCATGTTCACTGTGCGCAGGCTTTCTGGCAGGCTTTCCAGTGCACCAAGCATTTGGTTGTGTACGCCCATCAGCCTTCTTCTGCGGCCTGGCCCATCGAAGTCCTCATCTAAATCCTCTGCAGCAGAACTAGTGTGTGACCTCGCCCTGTGGCAAGCTGGCACCTGCGGTATCCTTTCTCCCCACCCTGCCTCCTGCGCCCAGTGCCTCACCACGTGCAGATCCCTCCTCTATCCTAGCCTCTATAATTCTCGTAGTGTCAGTCTCTGAGCTGGTGGCTGTGAGTGTAAGATCGAGTGACAGTGTCTCTTCGTCATCACTGTCTTCTTCCTCTGTCTCCTCTGACTGGGAAGGTTCTGGTTCTTGGATATCTGAAATGGCAAAGGGACACAGTTGGATTGTGGTGAGGGGAGAGGAGAAAGCAAGAAGTGCGCGCTTACACCATCTGCAGCACGTGAGTGAGGAAAGACTGTGGGATGAGGAAGAAGTGGGAAGAGAGAAGGAGGATTAGCTATGTAGAGACCCTCATCATCAATCCCTCCAGCATCATCAGTGGCCACGGCCTCAGCGATGCCCCTTCCCACGATGGCCAGCACTGTCTCCTCCACGGGGTTAAAACGTGTAGGCGCGCTTGGCATCCTCCAGCGCTTTCTTGCTGCCTCCTGCAATGCGCTACCTTCGCCTGCAAGAAAGAGGGAAGTGTGTCAGTGCATGTCCTGCAAGATGTTTGGGTCATGTGGCTGTCATGGTTGAATAGCTGCCAGTGTGTGTGAGCTGTGAGTGTGAGGCTTACAACAGTGCTAAGTGTGTGAGGGTGAGGTAAACCATATGAATTGAATGGTTGAGTACTGATTGATAGAGATTTTTGGTAGGTGGGTGATGGGGTTGTAGTGAATTGAGCAGTGGATGAGGCTAGTGGTGCGGTTGGTAGGATATGCCATTTGAAGATTGAATTCACTCACTCACCTTGACAACTCGTGTTAAAACATTGAACTTCTTCCTGCACTGCATCCATGTTCTCGGAGCTGCGCTCCAGGCATTGACCTCCGCCACTACTTCCTCCCACTGCCTCCTGAGCATATGTCTGGAGGGCCTCCTGCCCCCCTGCAGATACAGGATGTCCCCCCTCTCCACCTCTTGCATCAAGGCCTCCAGTACTTTATCAGAGAACCTTGGTGCATGCTTTCTCCCAGGCTCAGCCATTCTTCAAAGTATTAGAGCACTGAATCACTTCACAAATGACTCCCGCCACTTTTTGTAGCCTCCCCTTTAAGAGGTGCAGGCTGCCTTTAAGAAGCACAAGCTACTCACAATATTGGGCCCACTGCTATGCATGCAGCCAATCAACAGTGCAGGTAGCACTGGCTGCACGTAGCAATCATTTAAAACAGCAGGCAACTCGAATTTGATGTGCTGCCTGCAGCGCAATGAACAGGCGCGGGTTAATCGTGGACCACGATCCACACACCCGTTTTCCGGGGTTATCCAATTTAACCCCTCAAATGTGTTAAAGTTGTGAGGATAGATCAGTATCTGTTGTGGTTGCCTGCCTCCCCTCCCCAAACACCTCCCACTTCCCTGGTAGACAAATATCCTGCTAGTGCCCATTGTTAAGGCTGAAACATAAACAATGGCTACTTGATAAGGGTACTGGAGGTGATTAGTGCCTGTGAAATAATACCCCAGCAAGGTGTCAATGCCTTCAGGAGGAGGACCTGAAGACCTAGTAGGAACGGGATATGATGCTCGACTCATCGATCGACAGTTCCGACGGGCCACAGCGAAAAATCGTGTAGACCTCCTCAGAAGACTAACACGGGACGCAACCAACAGAGTACCCTTTGTCGTCCAGTACTTCCCCGGAGCGGAGAAACTACGCCATGTTCTCCGCAGCCTTCAACATGTCATCAATGATGACGAACACCTCCACTACTCGCCTTTAAACAGCCACCCAACCTCAAACAAACCATCGTTCGCAGCAAATTACCCAGCCTTCAGGAGAACAGTGTCCACGACACCACACAACCCTGCCACGGTAACCTCTGCAAGACATGCCAGATCATCGACACAGATACCACCATCACACGAGAGGACACCACCCACCAGGTGCACGGTTCATACTCCTGTGACTCGGCCAACGTTGTCTACCTCATACGTTGCAGGAAAGGATGCCCCAGAGCATGGTACATTGGCGAGACCATGCAGACGCTGCGGCAACGGATGAACGGACACCGCGCAACAATCGCCAAACAGGAGGGTTCTCTCCGTCGGGGAACACTTCAGCAGTCATGGACATTCAGCCACCGACCTTCGGGTAAGCATACTCCAAGGCGGCCTTCGAGACACACGACAACGCAAAATCGTTGAGCAGAAATTGATAGCCAAGTTCCGCACCCATGAGGACGGCCTCAACCGGGATCTTGGGTTCACGTCACACTACACGTAACCCCACCAGCGAACAAATGTTATCTGTTTTTAATATAACGGGTCATTGACTGTCTTCCTTCTCTCTCTCTCTCTTTTTTTTGGGGGGTTTGTATATTCGGTGGCCTTTTTAGGTGACACCTTTCTGTCTGCTCACTGTGATTGCCTTGGCAACGGGCAGTAATCACCAGGCATTGTTCTGTGATTTTAAAATGCGAAGGATTCAAAAATTTCATTTCCACACCGTTCACCTGACGAAGGAGGAAGCCTCCGAAAGCTCGTGGAATTTAAAATAAATTTGTTGGACTATAACTTGGTGTTGTAAAATTGTTTACAATTCAGGAGGAGGAGAGGGGAGAAAAATTGGTGAGGAAAAAAGTGTCCATGAATACAAATATTTATTACAGTTATTAGCATAGTGGAAACAGTAAATACTTTGTGTATTTAGCATTTTAAAGATTTTCTAGAATAATAGCTCACAAGTTAAAAAATTAGGTTAGTTCTTTTGCTAGAATAATGTTCTATGTAGTTATATGCAAGGAAGCTATAGGCTAGATATTTCATCCATTGACTATAGTCAGAAAATCCGTATGCATAGCTGAGGGTAAACAGTAATGGCAAAAAAATTATTATTCAAAATATTTGACAGCATTAAGCTGAGGTTAGTTACACCTTGTTGGTGAGTATTGGTGCCGTGCTTCATGAAAATGCAAAACATTTCTTGGGTTCAGACATTTTGCTTAGTAGACAAAATTCCAATCCACTAAAGGTATAAAGCAGTAGATCTATAAACATTACATTGTTTTATAAATATATTTAATGATAATATGCATTAATGAAGCAATACTTACTAGGCCACTTCATGTAACTGAAGAATATTAGGATGTAAACTCAGTCTGCGCATAGCTTGAATTTCGCGTAGATTATTCACCTGCTCTATGCTGATTACAAAATTTGGCAGAGCACAATCGTTATCTGGCAGCTTGGTTCAGATACAGTCTACAAGCATGAAACTACACAGTTTATAAATATCGACTAAACCTAAAAAATTCTATTACTTTCTACAACTCATTTTCTCATGTCTATTTAACCAGTATAAATGGCTTAATTTGTCTGTAGAAATTTATTGCATTTTAAACTGTTTATACTGGTTGCATTTGATAGCATACATTACGTGCCTGATGTGCAATATCACCCAGTGGTGTAGTGGCAATTTTAGAAGTGGCTATACTGCACATCATAGATGAGAAGTTATTTCTGGGGGGGGGGAGGGGAGTGCAGGGGGAGGTCTGGGTGCAATTCCCCAGGAAATGTTCATTTTCCAATGTTTTGGAGTACACTATACAATTAAAACATTGAAACATATGCCGCTGATCTAAGTGATTTTATCTAATTAGTAACTGAACTATACAGATCAGAAAGACTAGATAAACCCACCAGCCCACAGTCAGTCAACCAGCCTGCAGCCAGTAGCCAGCCAGCTACCACTAGCAGCCAGAGCCAGCACCCACTTACAGCAACCAGTCATAAGAGCCCATCCATCCACAACCAGTAGCCAGCCACCAGAAGCCACCCAGAAACTAGAAGCCACTTGTCCATAATCAGCAGCCAGCTACTACTAACAACCAGCAAGAGCCCACTTACCAGCAACCAGTCAAGAGCTTATGCATCCACGTGCAGTAGCTAGCCACCAGAAGCCACAAAGCAGTCAGTCCATTGCTACCCCTCAGCACCCATCCAGGATAGAGCTGGAGGCCTGAGGGAGTAGGGGACGACCTATGGTTGAATGATTGGGGGGTGGGGGGTCGAAGTGCAGATTTGGCTGACTTAGCACAGCACAGCCACGACAATGTGCTCCAGTGCCGCCTTGCCGTTCGCATCAGACTCAAAACAGCGACCAATCGGGAATTTAAAAGTTAAATGAGTAAATTATTTGCAGTCAGTTTTGGCTGAGTCCTGACATACAAAATATGACACCCCACTGTGATGGAGTCAAGAGAGAAAGGTTGGGAACTGGAGGCTAGGGGGAGAGTTTAGGACCTTGACCTGTGGAAGAAATTGAAAAACAGAATGCAAAAAAGTTAGCTGCTGCAATTATTACTGCCTACAGGGGCTGCAGAGAACAGTCTGCTGTATTAGTGGACCATCATGGACTAGACAGTGCACAGATGCACTATTAGGTGAATGTACCCCAAGAAGCCAGAAGGAAGTTCTTCAAAGCGAGGCTATGGGCACTAGGACATAACCAAAAGGATCTCTTTTGCTTCCAGACAAACCTATGCTGGGACTGTCCCCTCCCTGCCACTCTCCCCCCCCCCCCCCAAGTTCATGCTGGCACTATGTCCTTTCTCACTCCTTCCAGTCCTGCTGACACTGTGTGTCCCACCTCTTCCCACTAGTCCATACTACTACTGTGTAGCTCTGCAACCCTTCCAGTCCACGTTTGCACTGTGCCCCTCCCTCCACACCCCATCCATGCTGGTTTTGTACACTCCTGCCCACCCGCCACAATGCTACTCCCTGGTTTTCCCCTCCCTCTTTAACCACCTCTTACCCAAATCCGAGTGCAACTCCCCATGTCACTCCCATCACCTCAACCCACACTTCCCCAGCCCAGCCCACCCCCATGCTTCTGATCGAGTTCTGTTGCTGCTGTAGTAAAAGCTGAAATGACTGACTGCAGCTGAATCACTTCAGCTTTTACAATAGCAGCAACAGGACTCGGGTAGGGAGGGGCAGGCTGGGACTGATTGCTGGAGCTCTGGCAGTACGGGCAGTTGATTTAAAAGTCCATGCCACCATTTCTGGCTCTCATCAGAAATGTAAAGTGACTATAAGCCATACACCCACGTATACCGTCCGCTACACAAATGACGCCAGTAACAAAATGTTGTCACTGATTTTAAAATCGATTGCTTATTACTAGGCTTTACTACAGTCAAATATATATTCTAAAGAATTGCAATGACAGCTTTTAACAATAAAAGAAATATTTAGAACAGTACGTATAAACAAGCCTTTTGTGTCAAATATATAGGAATTGTTTTATAAATAATTACTTGCTACTCGATTATAATAAGTTTGACTAAGACAACTCTAGGATTTAAAAAAAACAATTAACAAAAATGGAGGTTTCACAACATATTAAGCTATCGTAATTTCAAAAACGATATGATTATAATGATTTGAATTTACCTTTCGATTTGTTGTTTCATCTTTTTACAGGCGTAGTAGGTCCCATTTTTTAAGCTTTGTGCCTTCCAGACCTCTGAAAATGTGCCTTCGCCTATTTTAGCCACTAGTCGATATTCTTTTAAAAAAGAAATGACAGTATTTAATCAAACAAAGTAACATTGGTTTTAAACACCCGCCCCCCCGGATTTTTAATTTACACGGGTAGATCCCGTGTCCTTTGGGCCAGCAGGTAACAACTCTTCATATTTTGTTTTGCACACTGTGATACCCAAGTGTGCACAAGATGGCAGACGATCTCCGTGGAACAGTGTCCGCTTATGGTTGTGTTTCTCGGCTGTTTACTATTTCATTTTATGCAAATATCATCTTACTGTTCATCGTCGGTTCATGGCTTAAAGCGTAAATACATTTCTGGAATACGTTCCTATTTTTCAGTGCAAAATCTCAGCAAGGTTAAACACGGATGAACGGGATTCGGGCGGCGATGAGTTGAGCAGAAAGGAAAGGCCACCGGCTGCTCGCCGCCATTTCACATCGGCATTGCCCTGGAAACCAGGCACGCCTGCCCTCTGACCCCTTCTCCTGGGCACGAGCACCAGGGCCTTCCAGCACCAACTGCCAGGTGAGCCATGCCAATGCAATCACATTCCTTACCACTCGCCAGCTGTCTAGCCTCTGATGTCGTGACCTCGCATCTTTTCCCTCGTAAGTCAGAGAAATCATTATTTTTTCACAGTTGATACAAGTCAACCGTTTGATTGTATATATTTTTCAAAGCGAACAATCAACATTTTAATAGCGGGTGGTCGCTGTTTTGTGGAGGGGAGGGCGAGGTTCTTGAGGTGTTGCCCTGCACCAAAAGCATTATCGCAGCTTAAAAGCGGCAAGCTCCACCCATCAGATGTGCCCTGCGTTGAGCAACCGATCTGATTTAGTTCTAGTTCAGTGTGATATCGCCATTGATGCTACAGTACCCAGTCACTGATTCCTCCTCCTCCCCCCCCCCCCCCGTTATTATTAGAGTAGTCGAGTCTCCTGATAGTTATGGGGTAGTTATTGCTTTCAAGCAACCCTCATCAAAAATCACACAAGAGGCGATTTCATACCCGAATGAATGGGCACCAACTGCTGTATAAAAGCATATGGTATGACGCCCCACCAAATGTGGTAAGCTTTCAACATTAATAACAATCTCTATTTTGCTACCATGCTTCCCTAACTTTGCGATGATTTGAGTATCACTGTGAAAATAGAGCCCAAACTGCAACCTTCAGATAAAAGTGGAATCAGTTTATTTTTCTCCCGTGCTTCCTGCGTTTTCTGATTTTCTTTTTTCTTTTCCTTGCATTCTCAGTGTCTCTTTTTCTTATTTCTCTTCAAAGCCTGCCTTGCTGTGGGATTTATGGGCACCACTATCATGTTTCTCTTGCTTTCTCTGCCTGGAGAGTGTGAAAGCAACAGAATGGGAAGGTGGGATTATTTCATATATTCATGATGTAAGTGAAAGCACTCTGTTAAAACGGTAGGCCCTATAAATTTAACAGATTTTGATACTTGCACGATGGATGCTGGCATAGTCCTGCCTCCATAGCATTCTCTTGCTGGGGAGGGAGTGAAAGAAAGAAAAATGTCAGACTCCAAAACTGGAAATCATAGAATTTTACAATAGAGGAGGTCATTTGCCCATGCCACCTGCTCCAGCTCTCTGAAAGAGCTATTCACTTAACTTCATTTCCCTGTTCTTTCCCCATACCCTTTTTTTTCTTTTTCAAATATTTATTCACTTCCATTTTAAAAGCTATACAGTGCAACCCGCATAATTGGATTACTTCCATATTCACTTCCATTTTAGAAGCTATGCAGTGCAACCCGCTTGGGACAACCTCACAAATTGCATGGAGCAACAAAAGCAACAAATATCAAGGCTGATCTAGTGCATAACAACCTTTATTTGCCTAAATTTCGAACAACATCTAACAAAAAGGGTGAACACAGTATAACAACTTAAAAATTACAACATCTTAAAAAAGTGAATACAATATAACATTAAAAATTAAAGAAAAATGCTCACGTCTCATTTTTTTATGCTGTGAAGAATTGTGTGTTTTTTTTGGTGGAGATCAGAAATCATCAACCTCCACACTTTGACTTCTAGTGCACAAAATTCATCAAACATTTCACTATCTTTTGACTTAATGGGCTCAATTTTAAAAAGGTGGTGGGATGGAGGGGGTCATTGGGCGCGTGGCAAACCCAGATAATAAAAACTTACCTTTCCCCACACGATTGCAACGTAATTGGTGGCCCTTAACGTGGCTTCTGGGTTTGCCATCCGAAAGCTGCACAGTGGGCGGACTGCGCACCCGCATGAGAGGTGTCAGCTGGAGCGTCTAAATTTAAAGGGCCAATGGATTTTGCTGGAGCAAAGAGCAAGGAGACCCAATAGAGCAGCACAGGGGCAAGGCTGCTCCAAGATTTAACGATGCCACACTTCAGGTGCTACTGGCCGGGGTGAGGAGGAGGAGGGAGCTATTTTACCCGGCCAACAAGAGGAAATGCCCTGCCTCTGCCACCAAGAAGGTCTGGCTCGAGGTGGCAGAGGAGGTCACCAGCAGCAGCAACATATCCAGCGCAGGAAGCATTTCAATGACCTAACCAGGTGAGCAATAGTGAGTACACTTACTGAATCTCGTGCATTCTGTGGTGCACGTCACCCCACCCCCCCAACTCATTGTGCACGGCCAAGACTACTCCATCACATCACTCCTCATACCCACTTAAGACTCATCCTCAACTTATCTGCACTTCCTGAGCACTTCTTCACCTCCCCATTTGTCACCCCATCACTACCACTCACCCCAATCCTGATCCAATGTGATGTCTCTGTCTCATACTCACCCTCTGATGCACCTCTTTCACAGTCAGCCTCACCCAAAGCAATGCATTTGTCGGCTGACCACTTCACTATCACTTCCTCACACGTCTGTACTTTCCTCCTAGAAGAGAACGCAAAATGCATGCGAGAGGGTGAGGACTGGAAGGGGACCACAACAAATAGTGGTCCTCACAGACGCGGAGGAGGAGGCCCTGGAGATCAGCCACATCCTCGAGTGCCTGTCCATCGGGGACGCCGAGACTGGCACCCCACAAATGTCTGGTGATACAACTTCAACATTCATCACACACAACATGAATTGATGTTAACAATGATTGGCATGTTGAACACCTCAGTATGCTCATCGCAACATGACACATCTGTGATGATGCTTAATATTGCCTTCTGTTCTCTTACAGGCCCTTCAACGACTGCAGTGACAGCAGAGGGCGATTCCTGAGAGGAGCACCAGACTCTGAGGATGCACGGTCACATCATAGTAAGCCATCCATCAGCGCAGATATTCACACCTCGGTGGGTCCTCGTAGTCAGTTAGTTGGTTTGGCACCTGGTGAGTCACCACACACAAGTGAGCACAAGCAGATACTGGTGGCAGGGGCAGCTGTGGAGAGTCCGCGTCAGTGGGCACACTTCTCTCCAGGCTCTACTCGGCTGGACGTAGAAGCTGAACCCCAGGGCCATCCTTTAAAAGGAGAATGATTGAGGGACATTTGCAAAGGTACTGGAACAGGTGCCACGCACACTCTCCACAATAGTGTAGAGGATGGAGGAGTCCAACTCCTGCATGAGTGGAATGGCGGCACAGGTACGTGAGGGAATCTCTGAGATAGTGTTGCAGGGATGTGAGCAACTGTCTGAGACGGTGTTGTAGGTAACTGCGGGAATGTCTGCGATGGAGAGAAGGCTAGTCTCCGTTGAGCTTCAAGCACGGCTCACAAATTAGTCCCTGCAGGCCCTGACAACGGCCATTCGGACTCGGTGAACAACATTCTGCCGCCTTAAACAGGCTGACAGATACTTTAGAAGTGGCCTTCCAAGGCATCACACATGTCCTCCAAACTGTTGTCCAGCAGGGTGGTAGGAGTGATGTGGGCCTGCTCCAGGAGAGGGATGATGGCGAAAGGAGACGTGGAAGTGGGGACACCACTCAAAGCGCTCCCACGTCTCACCCGTTACCCCCCCTCTCAACCAGTACCCACAATGCTCCTCTTCTCCAGGTGGCCGAGTCTACCCCTGCACAGGTGCAGGTGGAGCAGTCTTTGGAGGGGCCCTCACGAGCTCCAAAACGCAGCAGGCGTAGGCCGAAAGCTTTTAAGCAGTCGGCAATGGACATGAGAAACCTGCCACTACCTCTGCTGCAGCCATAGGGGATGCACCATGTAGAAGCGGTAGGAAGAGAAAGGCTAAGGATTTGTGATCACAAAGGGTATGCGCAAGGGTGTCTGATAGACTGTCATGTTTTTAATTTATATTTGGTTTATGTTAAAGTCACATTAAATGTTATCATTCTCACCACTACTGCCACGTCTTGCCCATTCTTGACTGGCTTTCATGTGCTTCACCATGAACGGCGACACTTGATACCAACCAGTGAGTCACTTTACAGTGGGTGTATGTGTAGTTGCAGGACTGTTTTGTGCAGGGAGGGTGTGGGGGGGGAGGTGGGGACTGGTGTTGGCGCTGGTCTTTCCAGGTGGTGTGAGGACTGGACTCTTCTCACTTTCTGATCTTACGAGAACCATTCACATATGAGTGACTCCCTGGCCTCACAAGCAGCCAGGTGAGCTGCTGTTCTGCCCATGGGTTCGTCCTCCTTCTGCTCCTGCTCCGCCTTAGTGTGGATGGCAGATGTGGATGGTGGATGAGGGGATGGAGCCTCCTCAACCGGTACCCCTCTCTGTTGCGCCATGTTGTGCAGGACACAACACACTACTATATTGCGACCCACTCTCGCTGGTGCGTATTGAAACGCTCCCCCAGAATGATCGAGGCACCAAAATCACATCTTCAGCAGCCCATCACATGTTCAGTTATAGACCTGGTGGCAATGTGGCTGTCGTTGTAACGACGCTGTTGCTCACCGATGGGGTTCCTCAGAGGTGTCATGAGTCACGTGTGCAGGGGGTATCCCTTGTCTCTGAGGAGCCAGCCCTTAAGGGTGTTCGGTGTGTGGAAGAGGCCTGGGATGTTGGATTCCCTCAGAATGAACGAATTGTGGCAGCTGCCAGGGAATCTGGTGCACACGTGAAGAAGTCTTTTGCAGTGGTCACAAACAAGCTGAGTGTTGATGGAGTGATACCCCTTTCTGTTGATGAACAGTCCTGGCTCGTATGGAGGTGCTCGGATTGTTTCATGCATACAATCGATTGCACCCTGTACACGTGGGAAGCTAGCCACAGAGTGGAATCCCACTGCCCTCTCTATCTGGCTGAGATCGGCCATGGGGAAGTTGACGTAATGCAAGGCTCTGCGAAACAAGCCGTCGGTGACCTGCCTTATGCACTTGTATGCAGATGACTGAGAGACCCCAGCGATGTCACCGGTGGCACCCTAGAATGATCCCCTGGAGGCGAAGAAGTTGAGGACAGTGGTGACCTTAACTGCCACGGGTAATGAGATGCTGTCAGGCCCAGCCAGGAGGAGCTCGGCATGGAGGCTGCAGATGTCTGCGATCACCTGGCGACTCACTCTCAGCCTCCATATGCACTGCTCCTCAGAGAGGGCCAGGAAGCTGAGCCTCTGTCTGTTAACCCTCTGATGAGGGTAGTGCCTCCTGCAACGTCGCTCCCTCTGATGTTCCCCTCTGTGCTCTTGTGCAGGTGCCTTTGGTGCAGCACTGTGTTGTGGAGCTCCAAGTGGTAGAAGTGCACACCGTGCCTGGCGAGAACGGCGATGTTCCTCATCCTCCGATGTAATGGTGAATGCACCCATCACGCCCCCCATCCTGATGGTGTCAGTTTGAGGGGGTCCGAAATGTTGGTGAATATGTGTAAACAGAACAATTCTGAGTGGAAACAAAGAATTTTCAGTCTAAACACAAAGATCTCCCACCCAGAAGTTTGAGAGAACTGAGTGCCCTGCTGCAATAACTCACCTTTTATCCCCGTCTGTCCATCAGGCATTTAAATGCCCAAATGGCTGCCGGCTGAATCACGACTCTTTCACCATGGCGCGTTTCAGAGGCCACAGGAAACACGCTGAGGCAGAGTTAAAATCCTTTCCCTGCCTTAATCAACATAAAATTAAGTACTTTAACAAGTTCAACTCCCTTAATTACTGGTTTAAATATATCAGCCTGCCGGCTTCCTGAAGCGCATGCGGACCCAGATGCGTCTGGGTCAAACGTGAAAGTCGGTGGGTTGGAGCCGGGATTCGATCCCATTCCGGATTTCTAAGATTTTCTTTGCCCACCCCCAGTGCACCCAGACTTGGCTTTTAAAATTGAGCCCAATGAATCGACGCAGAACGTACAGTACAGAATTTACTTCTCTAACTTTGGGATTTTCCATTTATTCATTTACAACCTCTGCAGCCTCTGTTGCCAAGTCTTTCAGAGATGAAACAATTTCTGTATCACTCATCTCTGCGCAGATGTCAAGGTCATCATCCACCACCGCCTCACTCAATCCTTTCATCAACCTCCTCAACTTCGACTGGGTCATGGTTTTCCTCGCTAGAAACCAAACCACAGTTTCTAAAGCAGTTACTGATACAGTTGTGAGTCACTGCATTCCAAGCTCTACTGGATAAATGCATAGTATCCAACATGCTATAGTTTTTCATATCCTATGAAAAGCCAGTTTCCTCGGTGGAATCTAATTGGTCAAGAAGCTGGATGATGTAGGTGGTGATTGATGGTAAAGATTAGACCCTCGCATGTAAAAGATTAAGAACCATATCATTGCAAGTTGCATTATCCACCAAAAGCAATACCGTTCTAATTTTGCCACCGCTCACCTTCTCTCCTTTTTTTGTGTAGGTTTGATCAAGCAGGGCACGATAGAAAAGTCCGGTCTCGTTCCAATTGTACATGCAGTCAGGTGGATACTCCGCTAACAAACCCAGCAACACTTCCTCAGTCCATGCACCAGCAGTGGGTTTATCACTATCCGCTTTTTCACCACATGTCTCACTTTCCAGAGGCATAGGAATCCATTTGATGCTTCAAAGGTTGCCTTACAATTCATCTTAACAGCACTTCACTGTAAGATTGGCGAAGTAACACAGAGGAAAATTGCACAACATTCTGGCAACTAGTCATGTGCTTTCTAAATGCACAGGCATGCCCATGTCTTACTAAGGCACTCCGTATTGCTTCTATGTCAATGTATTCGCCCCATGACCCATTAAGTCTGGCAAGCCACAAACACCAAGGATGCTGCCAACATAAATCACTGTCATTCTGCATGTTCACAGACTCATTTAAAGTACACGCTGGAATGGGCACTTAAGTGACACATATCTGTCATATTCCTCATTTCAACATATGTCCCTTTTCTTTATGCTTTCAGGAGAAGGACACACATAACAGGTGGCAGTGCATTCAGACAGGAGGGAGTTCACTTCATTCTAAGCCTGTTGCCTCCTTATATAGAGGGACCTCTGGAGATTCTGGGCCTGGAGGCAGTAGATGGAATGGGGGAGGGTTAGGTGGGTGGCCTCTCCCAAGTTCATAGTTAGAATTATCCTTTGCTTTTCAGTTCTTTATCTCTTTACTCTGTCACTCATTTCTTGATGTACAAGCAAATACTGCAATGCTGTAGCATACACACTAGAATGTCTTGTCATGTAGTCTCTGTTTCAAGGAGTATTTTGCTGTGCAGCATTTTAAAATATGTTATTTTTCTGCTTCTCTAGGTATCCAACAGGATCAGGTGACAGAGCCTAATGCGTAGCCTCAACCAAGCACCTCACAATATGCCGCATCACCTATTCCACCAAGCACCAGCACCAATCATCCACTCTGTGGTGGTTAGTTCATGAGTTGCAAAAGGGAGTACTTAGTTAATCACACAGCACTAGTGAGGATGAACAAAAGTAGGTGGAATTAGAGGGCTCACAAAATAGTTATTTGTGCAGTAATTTGCAAGCAATCTACACAGCTTGGGTGTGTATATAAGGAGTCTACAATACACATCTGTGCAGTGCTGAATTACCAAGCTGCAAACCGCTATATTCAGGGAGGCCACTCCAAGGCGTTCTGAAGCGGAGCACCCGTTGGCCAAGATTCCTAACCTCATGCATAGCTTCCATAAGGAACGGTGTGACTGAGGCTCCAGAGGCAATGAACTATTCTAGAGTAGTTTGCCTTGTCTAGATTTACCATGTCGAGGAATCAAATTGAGACAGCCATAATGCAGGACTACAAAAAACTCACTGCTGCCCAGCAGTCTACTGGCACACAGATCGTTGATCATTCTTGGGGAATGCTGAGCTGCAAGCAAATTTCAGAAGCTGGCATGGATAATGGAGATATCTCTTGAGGTAAAGCCACATCTGTATCGTCCATCCATTCTGCTCAAATGACTCTGGCCAGAAGTGTGCAGACCTAGGCAGCCACCACAGCAATACTCTGGCACCTGCAGTTGCAGAGCCATTTATTGATCCAGCACATGGAGATACTGGACTACCTCCATCTCTAGAGGCTGCTATCAACACCCACTTCCTCCTCCCACTGGGAAAACACTTAGAAGGTGCACAAGATTAGGAAGTAGAAGGCACACAATATACAGTGTCACAAAGGGAAATCACCAGGATAAAAAAACAAAACACCTAACACACTTGCACCACACTCTGTTGTGATGAATATAATTTAACTGGTATTGCAATGTATAATGAGAGTTCATTTGGGATGGGAAAGAATAAGACAGATATGCAGAAATACAGTGGTATTCATGAGTCTTGAAGTAAGACTGAGGCAATGGCAAGGTTCCTGTTTTTTGCTCAGATATTGGGCATATATGTGATGTACTTAAGTGCTGCTTATTGCAGACTGCCTTAAAACTCTTTGAGTGAACTGTCTATAGACATTTCTTCTGGCTTCTGGTCAGTGTCCTGTTTTGCCACTGGTTCAGGTAGGCTCTCTGTCTCTATGAACAATGGCAATTGCCCTTTGCAGGCGATGTTGTATAAGGAGCAGAATATGACAGTAATCTAGGATACCTTAACTGGTGTTTACAGCAAGACTCAAAGATGTTAACTGTGGCTCAGTGGTAGCACTCTTGCCTCTGAGTCAGAAAGTTGTAGGTTCAAGTCCCACTCCAGGCTGACACTCCAATGCAGTACTGAGGGAGTGCTGCACTGTCAGATGTGTCATCTTTCGAATGAGATGTTAAACTGGGGCGCCATCTGCCTTCTCAGTTGGACGTAAAAGATCCCATGGCACTATTTTGAAGGAGATCAGAGGAGTTCTCCTATGTCCTGGCCAATATTTATCCCTCAACCAACATCACTAAAACAGATTATCTGGTCATTATCACATTGCTGTTTGTGGGAACTTGCTATATGCAAAATTGGCTGCCACATTTCCTACATTACAACAGTGACTACACTTCAAAAGTACTTCATTGGCTGTAAAGTGCTTTGGGACGTTCTGAGGTTGTGAAAGGCGTTACATAAATGCAAGTCTTTCTTTTTTTCTTTTTCTTTGTTTCAGCATCTAGATGGTCTGCTCCACCAAAACCCTGGCAGTTACATGTGCCTCACTGTAACTTTCTTCACTTCTAGTTCCTAAGTATGTTAAAGGGTAGCAAATCAGTATTCCAGTGGATAGGCTTGGTTCCCAAGCAGCCATTGAGAGGGAAAATAATGAATTCCTTGGCCTATACAAACACTATGTGTCACTGCCATGAGGCAGCTGTGCACTGCAGGTTGGGAGATTAGTCAGATATTTTCTGCTGTTGCTTGGAGTCACCCAATTGCACAAAATCTGAAGGCAATGGTCACCACTAACAGAGCCATCCCTGTCTCTCAAAGTGGCTACTGGAGACTCAACAGCCTCACTGGCAAATCATTGTCTCCTCAATCAGATATCCTTTGATGTGTTCAGGTACAAATGTTTTGGCCTGTATACACTGGTGACAGCGTTTGGCTGTCTTCTTTTTGAGTGGCTACGGTGTAAATGCACCTGCATTGCGTGCATCTATTGATCCTCCTCTCCCTCTTCCAGATAGAGAAAAATACCCAGTGAGATACGCATATATGTTATGCAGTCTCTGCATAATTGCCGCTCTCTTGCCAATCGGCCTCAGATGGGATAAGGGGTGCAGCTCTACGGAGGTGTGCATAACGTCAGCAGCGAAAGGAATAAAACAATTCAAAGAAGCAGACTAATCAATAGGTCAAAATACAACTACCAACCAGACTCTACCATAACCACTACACTACACACTACAGTATTGCAGTGGTTGTGGTACTAGATTAGTAATCTTGAGTTCACCCTGGCAATTTGTGAAACTGAATTCAATAAACCAAAAAAAATGACCATACAAGCTGCCAGATTGTAATAAAAATCCAACTGCTTCACTAATGTTCACGGAAGGAGTCCTGCCACCCCTACCTAGTGTGACCTACACATGACTCCAGTCCATACTGCAGGGTTGAGCCTTAATGCTCTCTGAAGCACCCTAACAAGCCACTCTGTTGTAAAACAATTGTTGTGAAGGCCCACTGTCACCTTCTCGGGGCATTAGACATGGGCAATAAATGTGGTCTTGCTAGTGTTGCCCACATCCCAAGGACAAATAAGAAATACTCTTTGGAAAACAACTTTGGAGCCTATCACCCAGAATCTATTTTGTATGGGTGCTGAGTAACTGCACTATTCAGGTGCTGAAATCATATTATGTGACCAGCATTTCACTAATATTGTTATGTCCAGTAAATATTCAAGATGGTGTGGTAGTGTCATGGCTGCTTTTATTTTAGACTCTGATTTCTTTCTAGATACAATTTTCAATATGAGAGGAGACCTTGGAGTGTAATTGCTACAATATGCTTGCTCTCATCAGGGGGCCCTCTAGTGTTCAGTTATCCAATATACAAGTAAAATACATATCAATTACAATTTTTGTTCACTTAATGATGGTACACACGTGTTCAGCACCAAATCGGCTTTCCCAACCTGTATTGTATTGTACAATGTGCAATGGATGCACAGCAGGCCTCAGTGTCCAATAAATGGGTCATCTGCCCCCGGTAGCAAGCATTGCATTATTGGCTCCAAGGTCAATCCAGGGAATTTATTTTCCTTTACTTTGGTTGACAGTTAATGTATTTAGATCTGTAGGGTGTTTTTTGTTGTGCTTCTCGTTCACTTAAATATTTTGTGTATGATGTTCATTTATGGAAGTGCAGTATAGTGTTCATTCCTCTGACATTTAACTGTAAGAAATTCATGGCAAAAGGCAGTGAATTAAAAATAAATAAATATGTCCTGTCTCAAAACACTTCTATATTCTGTAAGTAAGCTTATGTATGTACTTACCTAAGAAGCAACGTTTCCTGGTGTTTTGGTCCTCTAAATTTAAAAGATGATATAAAATAGTTATTATTAAGATCCTGAAGTAATTCGTCATAAAATGTTTTGGTTCACTCATCACTAAAAATTTCCATTTACAGTAGCTTTGTAAAAGTCAACAAGGTATTTTGAAGTGCAAAACCCTCTCATTCTTATTCCTTACTGTTTTGAAATCTACCTCTGTCCATTATCAATTCTCCGGTGGACCCCTTTGGTTTCTCTTTTGTGTAAAGTTATAACTTTTTCATTTCTCTCAGAAGGTAAATCTGTTAAATTTATCCACATCAGACCATTCAGATAGTCAGTCCATGAGGTCACACCAGTTTATTATTACATCATCTTTCAACAGTACAAGCCACAGAGAGTAAGGATACATTTTCCACCAATGAAGTATAATGAATATCTCCAAAGGTAAATCTACCAAGATGGTAAGACATTATGGTCAACTTCACCACAGGATGTATTTATCAGCACATTGCTGTCAATGATATATTCTTTTCCATAAAATATAGAACAGATAATGAATTTCTGTGTAAAAATAAAGGCAGACTTCCACATATTGAATATAAAGTTCTGATTGTTAATTTTAATAATTCTCTTTAGCCTCGCAACAAAAGTCTCACATCACTGTCAATATGTGTCAGGAAATGGTAAGAGACCAAGTACAAAAAGAGAATTCATCTTATTTCCAAAGAACGCTTGGAATCTTAGCTTCTGAAACTATATATTGTTATTCAGTGAACATAGCATGTGAATAATTCCAATTTTTAGTATGTGAGAAACTGAAGACCACATAGTAATCCTTCCAACTTCCTGGACACCATGACCTAGAAATTCGATGATGTTGCATCCATTTTACAGGCCAAGATGCCCAATATGAAGGGCAGCGTGCGTACATCCATTCTGAACCGGAAGTGCCCACCATATTGGTATAGGCATCAAAAGAGTCGTCCAAGGCCCACACCTGAAACAAGCGTTAGGCCCTTTACATCTGCAAATAAGGGGCCTAACATCTGTTTGATGCCCACTTTACCAAATCAGTTTGCTATCAACGCAGCCAGTGTCAGGCCTGCTGTGTTTAGTAAAACGTGGTCTGCATGCGGCCTAAGTCGTGGTCCTTAAAGGAACACTGGAGGCCACCACCAAAGAGATAGGTTTTGCAAAATATACTTACCTGAATGTGGAGTCAGGAGGAGCAGGAGTGCCCCTCCAGGCTCTACTGCATCTCTGAAGACCATTGCTGGCTCCCAATCGCTTCCCTCCCTCTCCCAATCTCCCCCCGTCCCCCCTCCGATCTCTTCACCCTCTCTCCTGTTTGTCCCCCTCCATTCCAATTGCTTCCGCCCCCCCTCTCCTAGGACCTACCTGAGGTGCCACTACCGGCGACGCAGTGGCCTGAAATTGAAATCCACTTCGCCGCGAGCTGCCTGGGGACACCTAGCAGGTTTCTGGAGTTCATCAGCCCCGATATTGGGCCTCAAGCCTACCCAAATCGTTCCCTGCACCCAGTTCGTGTCAGCAGGCTGGCGCAAACCAATTTCTAGACCCATCTATTCACATGCACACAAGTTGCATCTATAACAATAGCTCTTGACAGACTTATTTTGCCCACCCAACTACTACATTTTGCAATATGTAGTTAGCATGTGGAAATTTACCCAGGTATATCCTGCCCACAAATAGCAGGACAAATCCAACCTGGCCAATTACCGTCGTATCAGCCTACCCTCAATCATCATTAAAGTGATAGAAGGAGTCGTCTACAGTGCTACGATATAGCACTTACTCTCCAATAACCTGCTCACCGATGCTCATTTTGGGTTCCGCCAGGACCATACGACTCCAGACCTTATTATAGCCTTGGTCCAAACATGGACACGACCTGAATTCCAGAGGTGAGGTAAGAGTGACAGTCCTTGACAGCAAGGCAGCATTCGACCGAGTGCGGCAACAAGGAGCCCTAGTAAAACTGAAATCGATGGGGATCAGGAGGAAAACTCTCCAGAGGGCTGGAATCATACCTGGTACAAAGGAAGATGGTTGTGGTTATTGGAGGCCAATCATTTTAGCCTCAGGATTTTGCTGCAGGAGTTCCTCAGGGCAGCGACCTAGACCAAACTATCTTCAGCTGCTTCAAGAATGACCTGAAGTGGAGCTGTCCGCTGATGATTACACAGTGTTCAGCTCTATTCACAATTTCTCAGATAATAAAGCAGTCCATGTTCGTATGCACCAAGACCTGGACAACATCCATCCTTGGCTGATAAGTGGCAAGTAACATTTACGCTACACAAGTGCCAGCCATTGACTATCTCCAACAACATAGAGCCTAATCAACTCCCTTTGACATTCAATGGCATTACCATTGCCGAATCCCCCACTATCAACATCCTGAGGGTCACCATTGACTAGAAACTCAACTGAACCAGCCACATAGATGCTGTGGCTACTAGAACTAGGAAGAGGCTGGGCATTCTGCAGCGAGTGGCTCACCTCGTGACTCGCCAAAGCCTCTGCACCACCTACAAGGCACCTGTCAATGTGATGGAAAACTCTCCACTTGCCTGGATGGGTGCAACAACACTCAAGGAGATTGACACCATTCGGGACAAAGCAGTCCACTTGATCAGCACCCCATCAACCAGCTTAAACGTCCACTCCCTCCACCACCAGCATACCGTAACTGCAGTGTGTACTATCTACAGGATGCACTGCAGCAAGTTACCAAGTTTTCTTTGGCAGCACCTCCTGAACCCACGACCTCCACCACCTGGAAGGACAAGGGCAGCAGGTGCATGGGAACACCATCACTTCAAAGTTCCCTTCCAAGTCACACCTTTTAAAGCGAGCAGTCATTCAACTGAGCTAAATTTGTTTTGCTGTCATTGGGAGGATTGTAAAGATGCAAAATGTCTCAGCCAACAGCACCTTGGTTCTCTGACACAGCGGTAGAACTGCTTGTGGAGCAGGTGATGGCACGCAACAAGGAACTGTTCCCCTCATATGGCAGGAAGGTGCCCACACAAACGCCACAGCAGGCGTGAAGGGAGGTGGCAGACATTGTGAATGCCTAAACCATCATCCCAGGACATGGATTCAGTGCCAAAAGCACAGCAAGGTTGAGCATAAGGTTTTTCTAGCTCAATTTCTCTGCATGACACCTGACCATAGCAATTCCACCCCTGCTCCCATTCTGAATACTTCCCTCCCCCGCACCACATGTCTCTCCACCAATCACAGGTGGAGGATGTACCAACTGTCCTTATTTAAATGAAACACTGATTTGTTGCTTGCTGCCTTCACATCAGGCAATAACAGCATTCTGTTTTTACCCGATAGCAACTGCTAAACATTGCACTCCTCTGCTGATTACTTTCTCATTTCACAGTGCAGCTACTTTCTTGCACATGACCACTTCCCTATATTACTCGCAACTTTCTGCACACTATATAAATATGCCCCACACATCTGCACAACCCTTTTCAACAGCCACTCACTGACATCCCCCTCTCTGCAGGAGAAAATGGCTCACTATAAAGGAAGATAACCAGAACTGGGGGAGCACCAGCAAACATCCAGGCTCTCAGCAAGATGGAGCTGTAATCAAGGCATGCAGAGCAAGGAACATCGGTGACAAGAAGGTTGGAAACCACGCTCAGCAGGGTATCTGCTTATTACTTTTACCCTTTCTCTTTCCTCGAGTAATCATTAATTCAGGCAGCGTGGCAACCTGATGCTGCATCCTCTGCTACATCCATCCACCCTTGACCCTCTCTTTTTCTAGGTTCTTCTCAACACCTGTAGCCTGAAATTGTGCTCGTCTGTCAGAAAGAAATGCCCTGAAGCATTGGATTAAAGTCTGAGTTCTTTCATGTCACTAAGTGACATAAACTGAATTGCCAGCATCCTCCCCATTCCTCATCAGTAGTACTGACAGATGTTTAGAGGCCAACTTTTGCTACTTGTGCTTTCCATATGACAGTTTATATCAAAATGTTGAAACTATTTCAAATGATCACGACCACTAATTTCAACCTGTTTCTTCCATTCACCACTTCTGTTACTGTATCCAGGATACCATAACTCCTAATGTTGCTGTGATGTCATAATAGAAGAGGGACATTTGGATTGTGAGAAGGGTAGCTTCTGGCAAAATATATCCAATAATACAGCCACTAGAGATCCATAAAATGACTGGAACCAAGGTCATTCTAAAGTAAAAAAAATCTGACAAATGTAATGACATTTTGGTGGTTTCATTAGTTTTATACATATATTCTTACAAAAAAAAAACACAAAAAAAAACAGAGATAGAGAGGTATCTGTTTTTTTTTGTGTTTTTTTTTTGTGATTTGTATATTCGGAGACCTTGCAGGTAACACCTGTCTGTCTGCATACTGATCGCCTTGGCAACGGGCAGTTGAAAAAACTGTCTGTAATCACCAAGCATTGTTCTGTGATTTATAAATGCGATTTCATTTCGAGGATTTCATTTCCAACAACGTTCACCTGAGGAAGGAGGAAGCCTCCGAAAGCTTGTGAATTTAAAATAAAATTGCTGGACTATAACTTGGTGTTGTAAAATTGTTTACAATTGTCAACCCCAGTCCATCACCGGCATCACCACATCTTAGAAATAACAACATATAACATTAATATGTTGCTCAAATCATAGGAACAAGAGTAGGCCATTCATCCCCTCCAGCCTGTTCTGCCATTCAATTAGATCATGGCTGATCCATACCTTAACTTCATTTACCCGCCTTTGCACCATATCCCTTGATACTGTTACCAAACAAAAATCTATCAATCTCAGTCTTGAAAATTTCAATTAATTTCAAACTCGCCAAGGCTTCTTTGAAAGCACTTCCCAAACCCACGACCTCTATCACATAGAAGGACAAAGGCAGCAGGCACATGGAAACAACACCACCTGCACGTTCTCCTCCAAGTCACACACCATCCCGACTTGGAAATATATCGCCGTTCCTTCATCGTTGCTGGGTCAAAATCCTGGAACTCCCTATCTAACAGCACCGTCGGACAGCAGCAGTTCAAGAAGGCAGTTCACCACCACCTTCTCAAGGGTAATTAGGGGTGGGCAATAAATGCTGGTCTTGCCAGCGATGCCCACATCCCATGAACGAATTTTTTAAAAATCCAGCAACCTTTTTGGGGCTAGAGTTCCAGGTTTACACTACCCTTTGAGTGAAAAAGTGCTCACTGATTTCACTCCTAAATGGCCTTGCTTAATGTGGCACCAAGGAGCCCTAGTAAAATTGAAGTCAATGGGAATCAGGGAGAAAACTCTCCAGTGGCTGGAGTCATACCTAGCACAAAGGAAGATAGTAGTGGTTGTTGGAGGCCAATCATCTCAGCCCCAGGACATTGCTGCAGGAGTTCCTCAGGGCAGTGTACTAGGCCCAACCATCTTCAGCTGCTTCATCAATGACCTTCCCTCCATCATAAGGTCAGAAATAGAGATGTTCACTGATGATTGCACAGTATTCAGTTCAGTTCGCAATCCCTTAGATAATGAAGCAGTCCGTGCCCACATGCAGCAAGAACTGGACAACATCCAGGCTTGGGCTGATAAGTGGCAAGTAACATTCGCGCCAGACAAGTGTCAGGCAATGACTGTCTCCAACAAGAGAGAGTCTAACCACCTCCCCTTGACATTCAACGGCATTACCATCACCGAATCCCCCACCATCAACATCCTGGGGGTCACCATTGACCAGAAACTTAACAGGACCAGCCATATAAATACTGTGGCTACAAGAGCAGGTCAGAGGCTGGGTATTCTGCGGCGAGTGACTCACCTCCTGACTCCCCAAAGCCTTTCCACCATCTACAAGGCACAAGTCAGGAGTGTGATGGAATACTCTCCACTTGCCTGGATGAGTGCAGCTCCAACAACACTCAAGAAGCTTGACACCATCCAGGACAAAGCAGCCTGCCTGATTGGCACCCCATCCACCACCCTAAACATTCACTCCCTTCACCACCGGCGCACAGTGGCTGCAGTGTGTACCATCCACAGGATGCACTGCAGCAACTCGCCAAGGCTTCTTCGACAGCACCTCCCAAACCTGCGACCTCTACCACCTAGAAGGACAAGAGCAGCAAGCACATGGGAACAACACCACCTGCACACACCATCCCGACTTGGAAATATATCGCCATTCCTTCATCGTCACTGGGTCAAAATCCTGGAACTCCCTTCCTAACAGCACTGTGGGAGAACCTTCACCACATGGACTGCAGCGGTTCAAGGCGGCGGCTCACCACCACCTTCTCAAGGGCAATTAGGGATGGGCAATAAATGCTGGCCTTGCCAGCGACGCCCACATCCCATGAACGAATATAAAAAAATTTTTACAATTATGTCCCCTTGTTCTGGATTTCCCCACCAGAGGACATAATTTTTCTGTATCTACCCTATCAAACCCTTTATCATTATAAACACCTCGACTAGATCTCCTCTCAACCTTCTAAACTCAAGGGAATACAAGTCAAGTTTATGGAACATGTCCTCATAATTTAACACTTTATATCCTGGAATCTAGTAAACCTGTACTGTACCCCCTCCAAGGCCATTATATCCTTCCTTGCCCAAAACTGAATGCAGTACTCAAGATGGGGTCTCAACAAGGCTCTGTACAATTAAAGCATAACTTCCTCCCCTTTGTATTTCAGTCCCTTTGAGATAAATGCCAACATTCCATTCGCCTTTTTTATTAGTTTTTGTACATGTGCACTAGCTTTGGTGCTGTGTGTAACTGGACATCCAAATCCCTTTGTTTCTCAACGTTAAGAAAATATACTAATCTGTTTTTCTTGGATCCAAAGTGAATGATCATTAAGAATGACAAGTGAAAGAGTCCGACTGTTAGTCTTAGACTACGATTATCTTTGCTTTCACAATATTCAGTAAACACGAAAATATTGTCTCACCTTTAGCTCTGAGTAAATTA